>NC_143512.1:80953340-81553340 GCF_031878675.1 Megascapheus bottae
TTACTTATTTATAAAGCCCTCACAAGGGGAAGGCTGACTTTCAGTGGACTGCAGGGAGGGAGCCGCAATGTTTAGCACCAGGTCCCGTACAAATTTGAGATTGCATGCCAGGAGAGGGGGCGGTCTTCTTTTAGGTGGTGCCTCATCTTCTAGGAGGAGAGACTCTCTCTATACCACCAGTGCACTGGGGGTGGGGAGAGGTGATGGGTCCTGTATTGATAAGATGGTGACAGCACAGTATGGAAGTGGAAAGTGTGGGGAAACAGCTCGCCACGACCAACTAAGGCTCCTCAATGCTACACATTGAGCTTCTGACTTAGAGGCATTCTGTCCTAACTCCCCAGATGGCAGCTTCACCCACTGGCTCCTTGGCCAAGCACATACAAACACCCAATGCCTGAGCTTGTGGTTCCCCTCGTATGAGCAGAATCACCATGGTTCTTCTAGTACTTTTAAGTGGTTGGTATATGGGTGCCATCACTGAATATGACCCACCTTCTGTTCTCTGACTTTAGTAAACCTGGTTGGGGACCTAGCTGATGTCACCACTATGGGCACTGACTAGTTTTGGCTGGTAGGGGTGGAAGACCTCAGTTTGTGAGGAAGCAGTTCCTGAGCTTTGGGACAGGATTGATGGCTCTGAGAAGAGGAAGGTCAACTGTGAGATCTGTCACTAGAGGTGGTAGTGCCATTCTTCAGAGAGCAGCTGGCCAGATCTGGAGTCGGGGTCATCATACCTGGCGATGGGTCATAGCTTTCCTCGGCCAGCTCACTCCACTTCACACCCGTGTCTCCAGAATGACCCTGGGGTGGAAGTGCATCGGTCATGGTCCAGGGCCACATGGATTTAGGACTCAGCTGCCAAAACTGGTGTTTCCTCAGAAGTTAGTAAACCTTAGAAGTATCAACCACGCTGGAAAATTAATAACAGATACATTTATTAAACCTGGATGCCAATTTGCTAATTCGCCACAGGGGACAGACTTTGCAGTCAAGAGGATACTGGTATCCAAGGCAACCTCTTCTGGAACAGCAGAGTACAGACTGAGAGCGAAGGGAGGGTGAGAGTTTGTGGAATGCTGTAGCCATATTGGGCCTTCAGCAGTGCTGAAAATGATGCTCTAGTGATTAGAAGACCATATTGTACTGTTATGGTGGTTTTAACAGTAAACATTGTTCCTTGGGTTTTCATTTCTCTAGCTTCCCAGCAGGCTGTCCCAAGAACACATGGCCTCAGACTTGCTGTAATACAGTTGAATAAGTAACAGATTTTCAATTGGACTATCAACCAATGTGGCTACCAATTACTTGCATATTAATAGTAAGTCATATGGGGTGAATTAATTTGATCTGCAGCTACTTCACCCATTACTGATGGTTTACTAGATTTGATTCTGGAAAGTAACTCTTGTGCTTTCTCGCAACACTTACAAGATAACTGAAGTGTCTGTTATGTGGCTTCTAGTTCTCTGAGCAGCAGCGTCGGGATCAACTATGGGCTTGTAAGAGATGTGCGGTTGCAGGCCTATCACCAGCTGCTGAGCCCGAATCTAAAGGGATGGAGTCTAGGAAGCCGCTCTAACAAATCCCTCAGGTGCTGAAGAGAATCACAGTTATATTGGTTATGTGCCTGGGCTCCAGGTTTTATGTCCTTCCTGACATAAATTCTTCCCAGTCCATTTCCCAACAGTAACTGTTTCCGGCCGAATCTTTATGAGCACAGTCGTTAGTGTGTCCAATTCTTTGGCATTGTGGTCTCCTGAGCCCCCACCAGAATCACCCACAAAGCTCTGCTGACAGCATCCAAAACATCACTAGTCTAGAAACATCCAAATGCATCCCTCAGACCAGCTCCAAAGGCTCCCGAGTACGTCGTCAGCCACTTTGGTACCTTGGTTCCAACCTTCTGTGTTAATTAACTTCCCACAGCTGAAAGAGCATCTTACAGGAAAGAACTGTTCGTTTTGGACCAGCATTTGAGAGGTTTCAGTCCATACTCCTTGGCTCCCTTGGCTCTGCCTGTAAAGAAGCAGAAGGTGACAGTGTTGAGCACATCACAGGGGGCTCTGCCCTGTACTTTGTGGTGGACAGGAAGCAGAGAAGGGCAACAGGGAAGACAAGGAGCAAGTCACACCCTCCCAGGGCCGGTGTCCTGTACCTCTGATGATGGAGCAAAGGAGGAGGCCATCCGAGGATGGTGTGCCATGAGGTCAGAGTCCCAACGACCCCACCACTGATTAGAAGTCCTTTACCTACAAACCACGCCCCTCCACACATTAACACTCGGGGATGTTCCGTGTTTAATCCACAATGACCAGTAATTTCTCAGCAGAATTCCACGGAAAAGGTCTTTCTGTGGACAATGAAGAGCTGTGACCCCTGTTTATCTCATCTCCTAACGTGATGATGCATGTTTTCATGACTGTTCGTACAGTCAGCTCAGTCAATCAGTGTATTGATCAGAACATCTACTGTTTCAACACCAGACCTCTACAGGACCACTCCATGTGGTGATGACTAAGATCAGATCAAGTTCATAGACAAGGCAGGGCAGGAAGTTGAGAGGCACATGGGCCATCAGTGTTAGGAATCCTTGCTGGGAGATAGGCCACATCACCAGCCCAAGTTCCTGGCTCTGGAGCAGGTGGAAATGATACAGAGCCTGAGGGATTTGCTTCTGTGGGTCAGCAGTACCTTCAGGGCATTGTAACTTGGCTTTTGCTCTCTAGAGTAGTTTCCCTCTCAAACACTCCCAGGAGAGGTGGAGGGTAGCCAGGCATGGCAGTGCATGCTTGCCATCCCCCATGGTCTGGAGGCAGAGATTAGGAGGCTCACACTTCGGGAAAAGTAGTTATCAAGACCCTATCTCAAAAGCAAGCCAAACATGGTTGTGCACATCTTCAGGATTATAATCCCAGCCTCACAGGATGCAGAATCGTAGTCTGAAGCCCCAAATAGAAACATAGAGCAAGAAATGAATGAATAAAATGGGATGCATAGTTTCAAATGGTACACAATAGGCCTAGCAAGTCTGAGGCCCAGAGTTCATGCCCCAGTACAGCCAAAAGGAGTTCAATAAAAGAGTCTAAAGGTATCTACAGCTCTATGTGGACAAGGCTGGCCGTGGGCCCACTCTGTTGGAATGAGATATTGATTTATCTCTGTTGCTATTATGAGTGTTTGTGTGAAAATATGAATTTGTCTTGCAATGTTTTAAGGAGGGACGACCTTAAGAGTCTACAGATCACCCCCTCAGCACGCTCCTGTTAACTGGAAACCGTGTAGGGATGAGAACCCCGCTTGCTAGCTCTTCCAGGTTGGGACTTGCAATGTTGGCTGTCCTTGAATAATACAGTACTGAATCCTGGCACATGGTTCTGCTTCAGATTCTCTCATCCCCTGTTGTTGTTTGGGCTGCCCCTCTCTATCCCAAGTCTTTCGCTCCATACCAGGCTGTGTGAATAATTATTGACCTTGGTCTTTAAAACCTAAGTGTCTGCATGGATTTACATTACATTACTCATGGTGTCCAGTTCATGGAGCCCGCAGAGTCCGCCCTTCCCCAGACTGCAGCATTGGCCATAGAGACTGCTTAGAGGGCACCTTGGGGCCCTATGTTCCTTTGTGCATCCGGAATTCTCACAACCGGACAAGACACCTGCTGATTTCCATGCTGTGAGTTCACCAGGAGCACAGAGAAGAAACTGGAGTATTTCCTGTCGTCAATCACCATTGCCAGTGAATGAGTGGTTTTCCAGCCCAGTGAGGCCACCCTTCGCCAGTGAATCTGTCTGAGCAAATGCATTCTTATTTTTAACATTTAATGCGTCTGTGTTCTTTCAACAACACTTGTGAACACTCCCTGTCGGTGAAAGCCATCTACCTGTTGGGGTTACAGCATCAAGGAAAACTAATCAGTATTCTAACGTACTTGTCCAAGAGAGAACAAAGGAGGAAAATGGCATGCCAGGGACTAACGAGCAGTGTGACAAAGGGGACTAATGTAGGGTGTGTGAATGAAGAGTGTGGGTGCCATGGGACTGGGTAGTCAGATGGCGTCTTCCTGGTGACAGATCTGAATTAAGAGAGGACACAACTCATGTGGGAATGAAGGAAAGACTTCACCAAACCTGTTAACCTCAGGTTTAGTAAGCGTATCAGGGACTCTAGTACAGGATCACTGCCTCTTACCAAACAAAGCCCCATCCAAAATTCAAGGCATGGAGCTGTGTGATACCCACTGACTAGCAGTACCATATGGGATCCAGACAGTGATAGAGAAATGGATGCCTCCATCCTCTGTGGGCCATGTACGTGACAAATGACTCTCAAGTTCACTTCTTACCCCCACTACCTTTACTTGCTGCTGTTATTGTTCAGTATTTTCAGGGGAAAATGCCAACGCTTGTATTCTCCAAGTGGTTTCTTAATGTAGAAACAAAGTTTGTTTTGATGAAAGCAGGCATAAATGGATTCAGCATGTGTAGATAAGATTACAATATACCTTAAACAATATCAGAACAGATTTTCTTTTCTATCATCTGTCGTGAATATGCAAATTTCCTATTGTCAGAGTTTTTAGTTGTAAATATTGAGCAAAAATTTACATTCCTAAAACTCTTTTCCCCAAATTGCTAATTGCTATTTATTCCTCAAGTTTATTTTTGACATAAAACTTCTAGAACTAATCGCAGACGACATAAGAATCCCCATTTGTTTGCTTTTTATTTGCATATTTACACGAAGGCCCTTGTACTGGGCTTAAGACTGAGTGACAATAAGTCAAATACGTTTTAGGTAAGAAATAAATGCCTATTTTTTTGTGAGTCATGGGGTTTGAACTCCGCCTGGGTGCTGTCCCTGAGCTCTTCAGCTCAAGGTTACTGCCCACCGCTGGGCCTGGGTGTTGTTCTTGAGCTCTTTGACTCAAGGCTACCACCTTGCCCTTGAGCCAAACCCTACCTCCTGTTTTCCAGAGGATAATGGAAAGAAGAGTCTCAGGTCCTTTTGTGCCCAGGCTGGCTTAGAACCTCGAGCCTCAGGTCTCAGCCTCTTGAGTAGCTAGGATTACAGGCATGATATTTTTGCCTATTTTTAAAACATCCTGCCAAAATCTTTTCCTCAAAATAAGGAATACTAGCTGTTCTGTTGGTCATGAATCTAACTTAACTTTAATAAAATTGTCCTTTGCCGGAGGGCATTGACAGGACTGAATGCAGTTTGAATATCTTGACCTCTTAAGTAACAGATGCAAAGCAAATGTAAATGTAGCCCCACTTTTAATATGCATTTGCAGGATGCTGAACAACTTGCTGGCATGTGCACGGATACATTTGTGTTTCATTAGAATTCCACATTTGAGTTAGAGGTTGCCTGTGGACATGTTACTGCGGACATTGGATAGAGTATAAGAAAGACAGAAAGTAGAAGTCAATAAAGTTGCATTCCAGAGAGGTGGCACAAAAACCATCACTGAGGAGTATTCCAGAAAAATAAGATGAAACCAGAATTGCCCTGGGAAATCACACAGAGGTCATGCAACTGGACTCGGCAAACTTTTGCACACATCTTTCACAAATACCCCAACTTTTGATCAATATTGTACTTTTCTGCATGAAACATTTGCCATACTGTGGCCTAAAAAGGATGGTGGGTGTTTCCCAATTGCAGTTGGCTGTGATCTGTTCTTTGAATACGAGTACACTGCCTCACCCCACCATCCCATTATTTCCCACACATTGCTAGTGACACAGAGTGGCTCCTTGCATGACTCTTGGTAGGTGACCCAAAATACTTGTCCTATGCCAAATAAGCATAGGACAATGATGAAGATGTGCTATCCACGTTGTCATGTTAATTGTGAAATACTTCTTATGCTACTTTGATTAAGCCTAGCTTGTTGTGGACCCGTGGAATCAAGCAAGTATTTATAGTCATCTTGTAACAACTCAACCTCGCTGGAAGAACTGCCAGATAAAAGGCTGTTAAAACAGATTTAGCAGTGAGCTATAGGAAGTGAGATTTCCTGAATGGAAAAGTTGGAGACAGGGTTCCTTCGAGGTTTGCTGGGTGGCCTTCTTCCCCCACCCCCACCCCCACTTCCTCCTTCTATGTAGTATGCAGCCATACTGAGCATGAATTTGGCAGGAGATCTGAACATATCCAGAATGTCACTGGCCACTGGTAGAGTCTAGCTATGGAAAGGCAAAGAGTAAAGATTATTCACATGGACTCCCTCTATATCTGGTAATAGTTCCATCATGAGATGATCCAAGAAATTAGGTTTTCATGGAATAGGACCGCAATTCGCCAAGTGTGTGTCAGACTTTGCTACTACCCCCGCCACATGCACCCCCTTCCAGAGTTGGTCATTGTAGGGCCACTGGGAGCCCAGCTAAGGTATGAATCATCGGATTCTACCAGGTACAGCTACCTCTTCACCCCAGGATTCCGAGGTTTTGGCCCAGCATGTTGGGGTCTTCACTGCCCTTAGCAAAGTCATGTTTGTCCTCTAGCTGTCACACGTCAGCCCACCTGAGACAAGGCAGAACAATCCAGATAATCCAGATGAATTATGTCGTAGGCTGCATACATTGTTTGGAGGGGGCATGAAAACAGGTTTCTTAAATCAGTTTTTTTAATTTTATTTTTTATTATCGAGGGGTTATGGTTACATTCACCAGATAGTAGGAGCATTACTACTCACACACTGATGCCTCCATTTCCCTCCCACACCCCTCCCAATCATCTTGTTTCCCCTCTTCCCTTTCCTATTTCAAATAAACAAATAATATATACAATATACCAGGTAACAAAGTCAGGTACAGTAACAATATGAGATTAACCAAAGGGCAACAAAGGAGAAGAGAAATAACATGGTACATTAAGAACAACAATCACACAAGAGAAAGCTCTTGTTTCCATATCCTAGAGACCTTTATGTCTCATCCTATATGACCTTATGTATCTAGGTTTTGTGCTATTGTAATCCTCTGCTAGGAGAGTCCTAAATGAATACTAATTATTACAAATGAGGGAAACCATTGAGCCTATGTTCCTTTGAGTCTGGCTTACTTCACTTAATATGATTTTTTCCAAGTCTTTCCATTTCCTTACAAATGGGGCGATGTCATTCTTTCTGACAGCAGCATAGAATTCCATTGTGTATAAATACCACATCTTCTTGATCCACTCATCAACTAAGGGGCATCTGAGTTAGTTCCATATCTTTGCTATGGTAAATAGTGCTGCTAGTGTTGTGCTAGTTTAAATCCTTTGTAAAAGTGATTTGATGCCAACATGGACTGTTCCCATTGGCTGAGGTCAGCAGAAGCATGTGAACCACAACTCTGTCTCTGCAAATGGAGACTATGTTTTCATCTTGTGTATTTGACTACTCTCTCTCTCCCCATACTGTCAGTCCTGCTGTGTGTCCATCCATAATTATCTTTTCCTTTTCTGCTCTAGATCAAAGCATGATGCACTTTGAATATATTTGACAATAATTACTTTGGAGCACATTTGAGCTCTTCTGGCTTTTATGGCCCAAAGTTCTTATTTCACAGTTGTGTGACTTCATAGGAAGACACAAACTCTGTGAATCACGGTGTGAAATCATAGCTAGAAAAAGAGTTTTGGCTAAACCTAGGAAGAAAAAAAATCTCCCTCCTGATTGCTTAATTGCTGACATTATCCATCTTTCCTCCTTGTAAAGTAAAACCTGTGATTATGTAAATCATGATTACTGCCAGGTAGAAATAATAGATTTAAAATTTTGTACATCTATTTAACTTTAAGGGGCCAATGTTTGAATTTGTGAACTTTTGAGTATGTTTCATAAAATGAAACTTGTGTATTATGTAATAATAAATAGGGAGACCGAGGTGTATAGTCATAAGAGTTAATGATTATAGAAAATTGTAATTAAGGATTTCCTCATATGCAAATGTTGCAATTTAAAATTTGTCAGGCTGCTTTTATTCTGCACAGCTAACTGACTTCATTGCTTTGGGCGACCGCTGCTGCCCTTTGCTTTTCTCAGTTATCATGATCATTTTCATGACTACTACTTTGCCATACTGGGGCTCAAGCCCAGTCCTTGAATGTGCTAGGCAAGCCCTCTGTCGCTCAGCCCCACCTCATTCCTTAGTTTCCTCACACTTGAAGGCAAGATTGCAGATTCCCATGCCCAGGCTCTGAGTCAACTGCAGTGAGACACAGACGGATGGATACGGGCTGTGCACGACTCCCATGGAAATCACGGTCAGGAGTCTTGCTGCAGGCGGACCACACATGTCCTCTTTGGAGGCATCTGGACTCTTTTGTGGGGCCGGGCCTGGTCAGGATTAGAAAAAGAATCCCCTCCCCATTCCTTCCTGCTTTAGAATATGTGATGCCCAAATACTCCCTGAAACAGGCACGGGCGTGTGTCCCTTTTCTGACGCTCTGCTTTCTCTTTCTATGTTTAATAAGGAGTGGTTGACACGGATATCAGTAATATCCCTTGCAGGTCTGATGAGATGTGGCTCTCTGGTGCATTTACGGTGTTGAATTCAAATGGCTAAGGCTGGGGTTTTGCATTCTTCGGGCGGTGAGATGTACCCTGTGCCTTAGTTAGTCATGGATCTTATCCTTTACCCCCTTCATCTGCCTCAGATGCCACAGAAGGTGGTCTCTCTGTGTGTGTGCTGTTTGTATAAGACAATAGCTGAGACTCGGTAATTCATAAAGAAAAGCAGATTGTGTAGGTTATATTTCTGGAGTTTGCACATTCAAGATCAGATGGCTGTTTCTAGCAAAGACCAGAACACAAAATAGATAGGCATCAAATTTGTATGGCAGGCAGACAGGGAAGAGGAGCTGTCTGACTTTGTAACAATTCATTCTCAGGAAGAAAATGAACCCACACTGCAGGAAAGGAATTAACTCCCTGTGACCCATCTACCACCTCCCACACTGCAACCTGGAAAAGCAGATTTCAACATGGGTTTGGGAGGTGACAAGCCGTATTCCAACCAACACGTGTGAGTGGATGAATTAATCTTCTATACCCTAGGAAGAACACTACCACATTTAGCAGTGCCTTTCTAAAGATAAAAGGCTTGATTCATTTGTTTCCATTACTGCTTGTGCAGCAGCTACTTCAGAGCATGACGGTATTTAGTCACATATAATGTCTATTCCTAGAGGCATAGGATGGCATCACAGTCCCCAAACAACATCAATCGTTCCCCAATTATAGGGAGACAAAGCAAGTGCAGCAATCAGGGTCTTCCTTCCAGCAGTGGACCACATGGCAGAAGGCTGCCTGATGAGGAGAAGGAAGGCAAGACCCAGGAGAGCCTCCAGACAAAACCCAGATGCCCAGTTCTGTCATCTTGTTGTCATTCCTGGGTAACAGTTCTATCTCCAGGAGGCAGAAGAAATAGACTTTGCTTCTAGAGAACCACTGGAGTTTGGATCAGAGCAGAAATGAGACAGGACCCTCTTATCTTTTTCAATGTGTCCAACTCAATGGTATTAATACCATTAATACAAAATGTAGAGGTATTAAAAACTTACCTGACCATCCATTTCTTGGTATTGCCGGTTAACACCAAGGATACTCTATGCAGTAATGCAGAGTGAATAGATGTCCCTGTGGTTACCCTGTGCTTTGTAAATTCTTCTTAGAGAATAACAAAAAGAACCTGAGCTGTCACCAGAAGTATGTGATGGGTAAAGAATTACATGTCCAGGAAAGACATCACAGAAGAGATCTGGATTCTTTTCTTGCCTAAGTAATTATCCTACGGATATATTTAAGAAAACCCTAAGAGTCTAGTGACTATGAGTCCTCAGCTCTAATTTAGGTGTGTCACTAAATGACTAGCTTTAGGCAGATAGCATCTCTGATTCCAATTCCTAAATGGAAAAATAGAAAGCAAGTCACTGCTCATAGTCATCACAGTACACCCAGCATGATGAAAACCTACCTCAAGCTCAGTTCAGTAAAAACCAAGAATTTGTGGCTTTATTTAAGTGTCATGACCAACAGTAAGTGAAGGCTCATTCTAGGGCAGGAATTATCTGACCACAGCCTGTTCTTGCTATTTCTTTGCTGTCTGCTAAGTAGAATTCATTCTTAAGCAGATTCAAGTTGCTCTCATGCAGGCAAGGTGACTGCCAATGGTATGAGTACAGTCAGGGATGTTGTACCCACTTTGTTCAACCAGAAGCTGGAGGAGCAGCTCATACTTGACAGGTTCAGGCCCCATGCTCATGCTCTAGTAGACGTCCCTGGCTAGCTGAGTGGATTTAACAGCCATGCCTGAGTTGTGCTCCTTTTTCTGGATTTAGTAAGGGGCTAGCACCAAATAACATCTATAAACAAGGGTGTAGGAGAGGTGGTCCTTCTAAGAAAAGACCAAGAAAACACAAGAAAATGGTAGGTGGCAAAAAAATGGAATAATTCCAAACTCCATGCATTAGCCATAGAAAGGAATCATTACAGTTGGAAGTATTAACATGGGATGAGGTAAAGTCTAATTTTCAAGCTCGCCCATAGGAATTACAGCCAAATATTGGGCACATCTTGGAAATATTAAAATATATGACCAGGGGAAATTTCCAGGTCTTTGTCCTCTCTAATTTCATTCTACCAAAGTCAGATATCGGCCACATCTTGGAAACATTAAAGTATATGACTGGGGGAATTTCCAGACCTCTGTCTTCCCCAGTTTTATTTTATCTAAAGTGGGGACTGTGTTGACCCCATCGAATTGATAAGAGCACAACTTGTGCTGTCAGCTTAGCATTTTAAACACTAAAATAAATGGGAAATATTAAGCTTTGTCCCAAGTACCTCTGGTGCCAGATTTTTCCATCCTCTATGATCTTCTATATAAGCTATTGAAATTTCCTTGGTACATACACAGTGAGACAATATTAGCATTTTTTAAAATCCAGCAGAACATTGGCAGTCAGTCATGTTTATCAAATACAGCACCGAAAAAAAGCATGAGACCAAACAGACAAACCCCAACCCTCCTAAACTAGAGAAGCAGTTTTTGAAATGAAAGAGCAAGCGCGCTGGCCACACAAGCTAAAGCGATCAGGGCGTACTGCAGGCATACCTGTGTACTCAAGGCTTGACAAAGGTGTTGTACTCTCTTCAGAGTTTGCTTCCACACACGGATGCGAACAATTGGAGGAGCCAGTCATATGGCGTAAATGCGCAAAGAGTTCAGTTTCAGATTAACAGTGCCCATACAACCAGCCGGCAATTTCTTGCCTTTATAATCTCTCCAGACTAGTGGATTTAATGATCATCTACGTACTAACAAATCCCAAAAGTCAGTTTCCAATCCCTGTGTCCTTCACAAACTCCTGACTTACCATAGTAGTAGCCTTCCTTATTGACAGGTATCTCAGCGAGAACAGTCTACAACGGAGTGACTAATTTTGACTCTCCTCAAATCTTTCCCATTATAAATGGCACCAATGTTGGGGTCAAGAATCCAAGAATAGTTCTTGATTCCTTTAGTTTCTTCATTTCCCCCTTATCAAAGTCACACAAAATTTCTGTTGGTCATATCTTAGAAATATATTTCCAACCCAACCCCTTCTTTTGACAAATCACAATCTGACTTAAGCCAACAATGTCTCTCACTTAGTCTACAGCAAAGCTGTCAAGTCTGGTCTACCTCCTTCATGTCTGTCCTCTCCTGAGCGCCAAGCATCTTTTCCAGAATAAATGCATTTCTTTTTAGATATCAATCATTGAAAATCCTTCAGAGCATTGATCTGATTATACAAAAATTCCCCTCACCTCAGATTTGCAGGACACTTCTGCCACGTTGAAGATGAACCCCAGTCATTTTTGTGACCTAAGCCCTGAATGACCCTCTACCCTTAGGGGCTTCCTCTTGTTCCTGCTGTTTCAGGAAATGTGAAGGATTGGACTTTGATTTTCCTGGAAAGTTCCCAGGTCTCTTTGGTGGGGACAGAGTCTATCTTCTGCTCTCTGCCTGGAATGTTTGTCTCCAGATTGACCATTCAATTGTCTATCACCTCTACCTGAAGGAATCAGTTCTCCCTGACTACACTCCATAAAGTAATGTCTCCTTTTCCTGACCTAGACTTGCTCACTTCTTCACTTGTTCATTTCTATCTTCCCCAACCCACTGTGATATAATTTCCACAATGACAGCCTCTGGCTCTTTTTCTTTACTATATCATCTGTGGCTAGGACAGTGCTTGTTTCCAGTGGACACATAAGCCTGCCTGGAAGCATGAGATGGAAAGAGGGAGAGTAGAAGGGAGGGAAGTGGGAAAAAGGAAGAAGAGAAGAAGAAAAGCTAGAGAAGGAGAGAAGATGGAAAGAAGTAAAGAAGCAACAGATTCTACAGGGGAGTTCAGTCCAGAGCTGAGCAGACCTGAGGTAACAGAACTATTACCCTGTCTCAAGATCAGCATTCTGTCTTCTGTGTCCTCATTGTAACTAACAAGGGTTTTCTTTTGTTTGAGTGTGTGTGTGTGTGTGTGTGTGTGTGTGTGTGTGTGTGTGTGTGTAGAAGACCTAAATTCAATGGATTGCATTGCTCCATTATTCTATTTGCTGCAGTGCAAATAAATTTCAGAATACTGAATGAAGTAAGGAAAAGCACAGAAATATATTACTAGAATAAATAGAAAAGAAGGGACAAGTATATAGAAGTGACTTGAATATTAAGGGCAAAATTTTAGTCCAAGAGATGAACTACAAATGCAAGTAGAGAGATGAAACTGAATGGTTAGAAAGAAAGATTAGTACGAAAGAGCCTTATGCTTTTTAACCAGGATGTTGTAAGTGTAATAAATTTTATCAGGCCTTTATTCAGAGCTGAATGTTGGTCCAGGGAAGATTCAGACAGAATGTGTGCACTTGTTTGCTGAGGATTGACGTCTTTCTTATTTGCAGGATCTTATTAAATTTATGATAATATTAATACGAACACATGTTTCTCTGGTAATGAAGTGGGAAGACCCCGTTAGAAAGGGTATTAAAACTATTACTCATAGCTGGGCTTCGGTAACTCCCATCTATAATCCTAGCTACTAAGGAGACTGAGATCTGAGGATCATGGTTCAAAGTCAGCCCAGAGCAGGAAAGGCTGTGAGACTCTCATCTCCAATTAAGCTAAAGGTGGGGCCACTTTAAGTGGTGGTGGGGGGGCACTAGCCTTGTGTGAAAAAGATCAGGGATAGCCCCTAGGTCCTGTAACTGACAAAGGTTAAAAAAACAAAAACAAAAGAAAGAGGCAAAGATCTGAGGTTTATGGTCAAAGTCAGCCCAAAACAAGTAAGTCTGTGAGACTCTTGTCTCCACTTAACCACCAAAGAGCCAAATGTGGTAGAATTCTAGCCTTGAGCAAAAAGCTCATGGTTAGTGCCCAGGCCCTGAATGCAAATGCCAGTACCAGCACAAACAAACATAAACAAAGAAGCTCATACTACTCACTTTCGTGGTGACTGATAGCAGAGTGAATGTCCATCCATATTCATCTGGACGGCAGAAAAATTACCTCTACAGCTCTACCTTCTGGAAACTACCAGTGTCCTTGTGACTGCATGGGAAAAAGATTGGACTGGCTTTAGAGGAGCTAAACAATTTGAATTTAAATAAGCAACTCTTTCCGCCTGTCAATTACCTCTAGGATATTTAGTGCTGTCTCCTTTAATGAGTGCTCATTACAGATGAGTGCGAGTGAACGGAATTAATCAGGGTAATACGGGGTAATAATCATGTGAATTTCTCCACATCAGGTCTTGTTCCATCTGTTCCAAGCCATTTGTCCATGTAAAACTGTCAGCATTCCGAGCCTCTGGCTGACAGGTGAAGCCAGACGTGGGTGGTTTTCATCTCGGAGCCAGAAATTCTCTGATGTGTGCTATTCACTAAAACAAACAGCCTCAAAGACCCCAAAGGGCTCCCTCCTTATGATCGTTTGATTCTTTGCTTGATTTACTTGCTTGATCACTAAACCATTTAGCTCGCCCTTGCTTAGTACAGCGTGTGACCCACAACGCTCATCGCTAACACCATGGTGTATCCAGAGGAATCCCAACAGGAAAAGCAGGAGAATTGGCCAGGCTGGAGAAAGACCTCCCGAAAAGGCTGTGGAATTGGCCCTGAGGTCATCTCCAGCCCTGAAAAGGAGCTTTTGGGGGTGAAGGAAGACATTCACTTAGCAATTCTACAGTATGGCCCCTTCTGCCAGCCTCCCCCGCCCGTCTCCCCACCTTCCTGGCTCTTTTCCACCATCCATCGGTGTAAGGAGTGCTAGGACACAGGGTAGAGCTCAGGGGCAGAGTACTGACCAGCCCTTGTAAGGTTCTGGAATTTATTCTAGCACTACCAAAAAAAAAATCACATTGAGCAAAATAAACCAGCTACTAAAAGCAAAGGTGTATGAAAAACTGTCTTTTCTAGCAAACTGCATTGTCTAAAAGTTCTTGCTTTGGCCTAGGATGCTCAGTTCTTATGAAGGCAAAATGGAACTGCCCTGTGATAAGAAATGTGAAGCTTTGTCTTCAAATAATTTTTCCAAGAGGGTATTAAGACACAGCTCAGAAGACACACCTCAGATTGTTCAAGAAATGTTTTGAGATCACTTGTGTGCTGTTAATCTTACTTCAACCTCTTTAACGTTTACCTTAAGTAAATACATCTCATCTTATTCAAACAGCCAATCATGAGCTGATTGTGAATCTGAACTCAACCAATCTGAGCAGAGAGGCAGGGCCTGCTGCATTAGGCATAAATAGGGGCCAGCCCACCAGCTCTGGGTGTTTGCATGCCAAATTTCTGGTTGTTGACACACCCTTCTCCAGAAGTAAATTTTGCCTTGCTGAGACCATTCTTTATTTTCATGTCTGTGACTTCGTTGGTTCTTGGAGAACATCTTTATAACAAAGGGTCCGTGTTTTCTCTGAAATGTGGATGATAGACCTAAAATATAAATATATATGTAAGTTCGTACAGGACCTTATGTATATAACCCAACTGACGGAGGCTAAGTCAGGCAGGAGTTGTATGGCATGGTATAACCTCTGTGAACAATTACCATGTAGTATAACAATCAAGTATGAGAAGGCTGAAACATGCCTTGACTGAGGGACTTGGGGGCTAAAGGGAAGGAAGATTAATGAATGAAAAGAGGAATGGCGAATGAATTAGTCATAATACTCAACCTAGTTGTATGAAAATGGAACTAGGACATTTGTCTATAAGACCCTACCGCTCGTTTGGAGGTCGGGGAAGTAAATTTAGATCAAGTGTGTAGATGGACCTGAGTTTTCATTTCCTTCAATGTGTATACATTGCTCCCACCGGGCACGCTTGTGGTGAGTTATCTGAGGAAGTATCTGGGTATTTTATGCCACACTCTAGCTGGGTGACTACATTCCACTCACTGTGTGAGGACAGGGGCTCCCACCAGAGCTGAATGGGGCACAAAGAAAGGCCATGTGGCAATGGCCAAAGGTAGAAGCAATTTTGGGTGTTCACAGCATGGAGAGAGGGGGTGGCAATGGCATCTAGAGGCCTTGAGTAGAGGCAGGTGCAATAACCCAGTTTCAGATGCAGATTTTTAGACCCACAGCCCTTTCCCCAAATTAGATTTCTAAGCAGCGGGAACTGCAACAGCATGGCCAAGGACAGCTTGCCCTTTGTAAAGGAAACTAGAGGAAGTTTCTGGAATAAGAGAGATTTAAGTTTAACCAAGTGCCTTTCCATTCATCAAACCAATCACAAGTTCTAGTCGAAGGGAGATAAACTGTAATTGTAATTGTAATCACTTAACTGGTAATTCTGCTTGCTTGCCTAGATGTTAACTCTTACAATGATAGGCTCATTTGTGCAGTTGTACCACTGCCTTGGCTGCCTAGAGGATTATGTAGTGTAAAACTATTGACCACCTAACCAGGTGCCAGTGGCTCATGCCTGCAATCCTAGCTATACAGGAGTCTAAGATGTGAGGATCAAAGTTCAAAGCCAGCCTGGGCATGAAAGTCCTTGAGACTCTTATCTCCAATTAACCACCAGAAAACCAGAAATGGGGCTGTGGCTCAAGTGGTAGAGTGCTAACCTTGAGCTGAAGGGCTCAAGCCCCACAGCAGGAGAAAAAAAAACCACAAAAACAAACAACTATTGGCCATCTACGTGTGGTATGATTTCCTGCCAGTGCATAATGAGAGATGTGATTGGTTTGAAGTGTTTGGCTACTGTTTGCATCCATCTCTTTGGGTATAAATTCCCCCACTCCATGCAGAAGCGGGGAATAGCCTTGAACCCCAAAGTTGAGGCTGCAGTCACGGGACAGCTAAATAAATTCCTATTCTATTTGACCGAGAGTCTTGAGATTTCATTTAAATGATTGGAATATAAAATTATTACAAAATTAATAGACTATAATAGCAGGAGCATGGTAACACAGCCATGCTACATTGCAAGGGACAGCACCCTTCCCCCTGCTAAGAATTCTTCAACTCAAAATGTGATTGTGGTTGGGAGTGAATAAACCTGGTATAGTGTAACAGTTAATACATTTAGTTTTAATTTTTCCTTTAATTTTCCCATTAACAGGGTTAAATGGTTATAGTAACACATTGACTCATAGACTATTTTTACTTTTCCCCTACAACTACTTTTCCCCTAGCTCAGGTCATAAGCTTCTCATTGTTTGGAAAAAATAACAGGCAAAAGGTCCCAGCCCTTGAGTTATGATGGGTGCAGGGGATGTTGAGTGACTCTCTCTGCCACACTTGGGCTGCCTGTAGACTTTTGACCCAGCAGCTACACTCACATAAGCCTTAATACTTTGCTCTCACATTCTGTGACACTTTGTGTTCTATCATCTATATTTTATGATGTATAAACATTATGTTTTATGTGGTACTGAATTACTCAGCCTTTGCAGGCTGGAGAAGTACATTGATGGTTATCCGACCCTATTGTAACAGAAGAGAACACTTTGGAAAACATTTCAGAAGAATGCTTCGATAACGTTAATAACATGACCACATGTAGGTAAAATTTGTCATGATGGAGGTGAAGGACTGGTGGCTTTCCTGGCTGATTTCCCTGGTAGGAGCTTTCTACCCCCCGGTGGGGCGGTGTCTGATTTCACCATTTGCTTGTGATGACTTTACAAGACTAAGTTGATCTGGAAAATGCAAATACTGTCACTAAGAAGCAAATTGTTGCTAGACTATCTCTTTCTTATTTGACTGTCTCATAACTAAATTGAGAAAGCACAGATATAAGCAAATGCCAGCTTCTTTGCTGAAATAGGGTTTTACAGTGGTTCCTGATCAGGTTGAAGAAAAGCAGAAAGCATGAATGCCTGAAACAGTCTCCAAAAAATACCTATACAGTACCCACTGGGAAAAGTGGCTTATCTCTTCTTAAGATGCCAGGAGCAGACCATGTCCTGATTCTTCTGGCAGTGGTAGAGATTCTCACTGGGGTCACTGCAAATGTCATCATCATGACAGTGAATGTCGTTGGCCTGATCAGGCAGAGAAAAGTGACTACCCTGGATTTGCTTCTTTTGTGCCTGGCAACTTCTAGGGTTTTTCTGCATTTGTACCTAGCCTTTTCCCTTGCGGCCTTTTTGTCACCAAAGCAAGTCTCCATAATTCCGGAGACCATTGTGATTCTTTTATTTACCAATGAGCTGGGGCTTTGGTTTGCCACATGGCTCAGTGTTTTCTACTGCATGAAGATTGCAACCATCCCACATCCACTCTTCTTGTGGCTGAAGATGAAGATATCCAGTCTGGTGCCATGGTTAATTGCAGGGTCTCTGTTTCACTCAGCAATCACGTCTATCCTCCAAGGTAAATATGCACAGGCTGCATTCAAAAGACTTTTGGTGAATCTCTTCAACAACACAACACAAATCGGTGAAAAAGAAGTGTATTTGTCATCAATTTTCCTCATAATCAGTCTTACATTGCCATTTCTCATCTTCCTTACTGCTGCTGTGCTCTTGATTTTCTTCCTGGGGAAACACACTCAGAGGATGAGCACCATAGCCATGGGTGCAGGCAGCTCCAGCCGCAGAGCTCACATGAGTGCCATCTTGTCCATCCTGTCATTTGTCACCCTCTACGTCTCCCACTACGCGGTGGCTGTTTTCTCGTGTATTCAAAAATACGACTACGGAAGCCGGTACTTCATTTTCAGTTTCTTTCTGGCTGGCACATACCCCTCGGTGCACTCTCTTATCTTAATTTTTGTTAATCCGAAACTGAAGCAAACTGCAATAGCATTCCTCTTCAGCCTGCATAAGTGTTGTCAGGGAGCGTGACGTGCCAGGGACTGCTGTGCCATGCCACCCAGGCATCCCGTCCACCCTGGATCCCTGAAATATCTTCTCAGGACTGTGCAGCCCCAGGCATGCAGCGCTGCTTCTCTGGGGAAGGGTAAAACCGATGCTTAGAAGCACAGCCTGTGTCAGTACCTGGCTGTGGTATTATTGCACCTTGGTCTTGCAACATGGATGAAATGGGTACATGGTGCAGAGGGATTTGCTTGAAGTCTTTTAAAAGAGAGGAGAAAAAGTAAAGAACAACGGAAGCACATGAGTGAGCTTGTGATGTCAGAACTGTATAAGGGGTTGTCTGTCTGTTGTCTAGTCTTGGATGGCTTTTCCTGAGTGGGATGGCAGTCTCCTTTGACTACCTGGGTATTATTTCTGTTCTGTTCATTTCACTGGACTCCAGACAATGGAACTATATCTTCTCCCCAGGAGAGGCAAATCGTATCAGTGCCCCAGGACAGGTTTACTGACACCATCCTGTAGAGGACCTGGATGCTGGGGTGACACATGCAGCAATGGATGCAAAGAAAAAAGAGGGGGAGGAAGAGGAGGAGGAGGAGGAGGAGGAGGAGGAGGAGGAGGAGGAGGAAGAAGAATTGAGATCCATAAGTTGGTTGCCCATGTTCTCTAATGGAGCACTCTGAACTGACCATCGCTCACAGAGATGCTTCGTTTCTCATGTGTGCTCTTGGTGCCAAGACTCTCTCAGCGGGTGGTAGCATCAGATAACATGCCTTCCCAATGAAGCAACATCAGGGAGTGGGCAGAGCTGGGGTGCCTCCATCTGCTGGGAGTCATAGCTGCATCTTAAGTTTGGCTGATGGTTTAGGAAAGGAAGATATACATGTATATTAAAAAAAATTCACTATACTTTTGTTTTCCAACATGTAAGTAAAAAACATTCTCACGTTTAACTGCAACTTGTAGTTCAGGTGTGGTCATGCAAACTGTGTTTAGGTTTAGACGTGCCAGTTACCCATAGCAAAGAGTCAAATACTGATTTTTCTCAACAAATATGTTCAAATCACAGAGGATTTGCTTCAGAAGATTCACAGGTGTGTGTGTGTGTGTGTGTGTGTGTGTGTGTGTGTGTGTGTGTGTGTTCTTGGGTATGGGAATTGGGGTAATCAACATCTTTCTACAGGCTTTGGACTTCATTCCTTTAGAAGCAAAGTAAAAACCTCCACCTTCCTGCTATTTGGTTTCCCCATATCCCACAATATGGACAGATGTACAGATCACACACTAACACAGCCAGGTACATAATTACTGGAGGTAGTTCTGGCTAGTAGTCAGAGGAAGCATAGTCCCTCAAGTTCGGCTGATACTTGTTCCTTGACTCTGTGATGCATGTGCCTGCAGTGGACAGAGAGAGAATGGTAACCATTTCAAATACTCTTTATAATTACACATCACGTTCTTTCTCACATATCAAATTCTGATGGTAATTTCTGCTTGAATAGTGACTATTGGTGTGTGACAATGTTTATATGTTTGATATTAGTTATCATTGTAAAGAAAGCCCATAATGCATAATAAAACACTAAACTAAAACCATTCCCACAGCCTAATTTTCTTTTTCTTTTTTTTTTATTGTTGGGGTAATAGATAGAGAGGTTACAGTTACATTCGTCAGGTAGTGGGTGCATTACTTCTTGAAGTTGATACCCCTTCTCATGTTTTTGTCCTTCTTTCCCTTTCCCCCACCCCTCCCAATCATCTTGTCTTCTCGCCTTCCCTTCCCTATTTCAAATAAACAAATAAACATATATATATATATATAATACACCAGGTAACAAAGTCAGATACAGTAACCACATGAGATTAACCACAAGGGGAAAAAAGAGAAAAGAAATAACTGCACATATAGGACAAGACTAAGTGAAATGAACTCTAGGATATGGAAACAAGAGGTTTATCCTTGTGATTGTTGTTCTTATTGTACACTTATTGTTATTACTTTCCCCTTTTTCCCCTCTAATGGTTAATCTCCTGTGGTTACTGTATCTGACTTTGTTACCTGGTATATAGTATATACATTTTATTGTTTGAAATAGGGAAGGGAAGTGGGGGAAAACAAGATAATTGGGAAAGGGTGGGGAGAGCAAAGTGGGAACAAAAACGTGAGAAGGGGTATTAATGTGAGAGAAGTAATGCACCCACTACCTGATGAATGTCACTGTAACCCCTCTGTACATAGTACAGAGAACAACAATCACAAAAATCAACCTGCAGTTTCCATCTCCTACAGTTCATTTTGTTTAGTCTCATCCTATATGACCATATGTAAATAGCTTTGAGCTATTGTGTTCCTCTGCTAGGAGAGTCCTAGATGTGTACTAATTATTACAAATGAGGGAACCATGGAGTCTATGTTCCTTTGAGTCTGGCTTACTTCATTTACTATGATTTTTTCCAAGTTTTTCCATTTCTCTCTATTCTTGGGGTGATATCATTCCATTTCTTTCCATTCTTGGGGTGATGTCATTCTTTCTGATGACAGCATAGAATTCCATCGTGTATAAGTACTATATCTTCTTGATACATTCATCTACTGAGGGGCATCTGAGTAGCCCTTGATCCCAGGGGTTTTGTATTGGCATTTTATCTCCATTTGGAGGAGTTAAAAAGCTGGAATTAATCAATTACGGTGTTTAGAAGTAGAACTTTTGGGAGGTGACAAGAATCTGAGATGGTCATTGAAACAGCCTCCAGGGATTGAATGCTGGTGGTTTTATCAGAAGACGAAGAATGACCACAGGAGACATGCACTGTGCTTGTTTCTGACTTTTGATGAGAACCACAGCCAACTAAATTGCCTTTCTTTGTGACATACATGGTCTGTGGTGTAACATTCTTAGCAATAAAAAGTGGACAATGACAGGGCTGGATGCTGTGGCCACGGAGTCTCATGCAAACGTCCCTCTGTCCTTTGTATTCTCAGGACAGCATCTGTAGCTCAGTCAATGTAGATTCCAGCTATGGCTTCCAAACAGAGTCAGGAACAAAGGGTAGGCTCTTAACGAAGGATGTGGCAAGAATGTGCCATTGCATTATTCCAAATAGACTTGAAGAACAGCTCTGAAAAGAAATGTGGGACTTGATTCTTGGGCTTTTTTTTAAAACTCTATAAGTTCTCTATGAATTCCAGTAATTAAAGATGGGTAATATCAAGTACAAAATTCTAGATCTATGTGTCTGCACACATGCTATAAAATATAACAATGTGAATATTATCAACTAACTTAAGCATTTCATAAATTATCAATGCATTCCAAATCTCAGCTATTCAAATGTGACAATGGCCTGAAGATAGAAAGTTCTGGACCCATCAGTGCTAGAGTGACTCAAGAAAATGATTTCTTGCCAACACCTCTTGATACTTCAGCCAGTCCAAAGATTATATCGTATTGCATGCTTAATTATAGTTAGATGCTTCAGACTATAACCACTTGAGTTTAGGCTTGGATAATATGGTTTCTATCATTCTTGTTCATATACAGCTATATCCCACTGGATGAGCGGAGAGAAAGGTAATTAGAAATATACAAAGGGAGAGAAAAACCAGCTGAATCATGCCAGTTGACTTTGGCAATCAGTGGAATGACAGATGTTACAGACAGATGGCGCCATATTGGAGAAGGGAGAGCCACATGTTTTAGAAGGCTTTGCTGAGGAATGCTTCTGTAATCTGTTCAAACATTGTATTAACACAAACTTCAGATCAGTGGTGTTATTATTATTAACCACTTGTAATGTGGACTCTCATCAGAACTCTTATGCCAGGAAAAAGAATATGGACCATGAAAATCTCAGTGAACTGAAAACATTAGGCCATTATAAAATTTTATGGTAACTCGTGATGGTATTTGTTTCACTGGCTTTTTTTTCTATAAAAAACAAACCCCCCTCTCTATCTCTCTCTCTCTCTGTGTCTCTCATTTATTACACTATTGGATCATCACCTCAAACCTTTGCAAGATTAAACAGCTAGTGCTTTTGAGATGTGATGCAAATGTTTGGACTTGTATCTGACATCTGGATCTATTTAATCTTCTTGTCTGGGGATCAGGAGTTGGCGATTTTATCCTATAATTTGAAACATATTCAGATCAATGAAGTGTGTGTTTTTGGTGTTGTGTTTGTTTCCATTTTAAAAACTTCTTTGTGAGACCATCTTCATAGCCTGATAATGGAAAAGCACTGGAGACGTGTCCATTTAAAACGACTCAAGGTTCGCTTGGTTTCACTTCAGCATTTCTGAGGGAATAGCCATGTACTGTTTCTGTTTTTGAGACTGGCGGGTGTGTTCCTGAGAGCATGCTTTCACTTCCTTTAGTTGAACTCCCTTGTTCCGATAGATTTAGAAGTATAGATATGGAGTCTAATACACCACAGAGTGATATTTGAATTTGGAGCAAGAACAAAGTCCCACTGACAGATTGGACTGGCTCCTGAAAACTCACTAAATGACCAGAATTCCTGAACCACTGAGAGAACTTCAGATTCCTCGGAAGATGACCAGGTGGAAAGGGTGTGGAAACAAGGAAGTGGCTAAGAGTGAGCAAGGATCCCATGACACTAACTAGATGGGCTGACCTCCCGCCATGGGCCCACTCACTGGGACAATACATGCTGCAGCTGGGACCATAAATTGTGCCTCTTACTTCACTTGAAATCTTGCCTTTTGGCTCTCAGAAATACTGGCCCGATCCAGCAAAGTCACTTCATGGTAAATACTCCCTAGAATACTTAGCATTTTTAGTTTGTCAAAATGTATGGAACTCTTCAAATAAGGCCTCTGGAGCAGGAAGGTGAGTTTCTCCATTTGCCAGGTCTGAAGAAGCAGCTCTGGGTGGGAAGAAGAACCTTGAGTATAGAGTTTAAGGCCAGGAAGCTCAGCAGATTAGCTCAGTGCTGTGGGTAGGCAGGCCATTCGTCCAGCTCCCAGCCCTCCTCACAGAAAAGAACTAAGGGCACCCACGCCTATGCAATGCCAGAAGCAATGCAAAGAGCCTGTTTATCTTTAAAACCAGGGAAAGACTGGTAATACCACAGCCTCATAAAGCTTTAGGTACATACTGTGAGCACAGATAAAAGTCACTTTCAGGACACAAGGACTGGGCTATGTTTTAGTCTCCACAGGCCCTGACAGCAGAGGAGATTGCACAGGAAGGTCTGTGCTGAACAGCAGAGGCCCATAGGTAAGAGGCTGGACAGGGCCTAGATCTGTCACTGAAGATGTGAGTGGCTTGAAGAACCAGATCCTCGCATCTTCCATCCTTGAAATGGGCATGGAAACAATCCCAAACTTATTCGACAGCGCCTTCCCAGCAAGCACCAAGCCCTGAGTTTGAACCCCAGGACTGCCATAAAATAGAAATGCCTTTTGGGCTATGCACCAGTGACTCACATCTGCCACCCGACTTACTCAGGAGGCCGAGAATCCAGAGGACTGGGTTAGAAGCCCTCTTAGAAAAGTCCATGTGATTTCATCTCCAAAGTAACCAGAAAAAAAGTGAGACTGGAAGCATGGGTCAAGTGCTGGAGCGCCAGATAAGCAATCAAGCCAAACAAAGCAAGTTTTACAAACCTCATTACCTATAAAATAAATGAATAATTAAATCAATAAAGTTAGGAACAAGTGACAAATGGGGGGTGGATACGGTTATCCGGCCATCCCATAGAATATTATTAAGCTGAACAAAGGCCAGTGCACAGATAACCATAAGAAGCCTTACAAGAGTGACAAAGATGTCCCAAAGGGCGCACAGAGTACAGAGCTGCTGTATGAGGTTTCTGGAGAAGACAGGTTCACAGGCACAATGCATAGACTAGAGGCTTTCGGGGATGGATGGCAGAGGAAGAATGGGAAGTTGCGAGGCCAGGATTTCTGCCGGGATGATGAAGATTTACTAGAAATGGTGATAGTTACATAATACTACAAATACAATTAGAGTCATGGAAATGGACATTTTAGTTAAATGGTTAAATGGTAAGAGTTATGATATGGGGTGTGTGTGTGTGTGTGTGTGTGTGTGTGTGTGTGTGTGTCTATCACAACAAAAAATAAATTCTGGGCTGGGAATGTGACTTAGGACTGATAGCTTTTCTAGCATGCACAAAGCCTTAGCTTCGATTCCTCAGCACCACATAAACAGAAAAAGCCAGAAGTGGTGCAGTGGCTCAAGCGGTAGAATGCTAACCTTGAGGAAAAAGAAGCTTGGGGAAAATGCCCAGGCCTCGAGTTCAGGCCTCAAGACGGACAATCAATCAATCAATCAATCAATTCTGATACACCAAAAAGAGGCTGTGCTGGGAACACTTCTCTCACTGTGTTCTAGTAGTGTTGAAGTGAAGGGGTCTCCATTGTAGATTAGCTCTCAGGTGAACTCTAGTGAGCCATACCCATCGTCGTCAGCTTGGGTTTAGACTCTCTCCCTCTCTCTCTCTCTCTCTCTCTCTCTCTCTCTCTCTCTCTCTCTCTCTCTCTCTCTGCATCCCTCTCCCTCTTCTCTTTCTCCCTTTCTCCCTCTCTCCCTCCCCCCTCTTTCCCTCTCCTTCTCTCCCTCTACCTCCCACTCTCTCTCTCTTACACACATATACATGCATACACACACACAATCTCTCTTGCTCTATCTCTCTTATACCTACACATGCACATATACAATCTCTCTCTCTCTCTCTCTCTCTCTCTCTCTCTCTCTCTCTCTCTCTCTCTCTCTCTCACACACACACACACACACACACACACACACACACACACACACACATACACACACTATAACCTAAGTAGACAATTGCCATTCCTATCTGGCCTCTTCCTCCATTCAAAGCACACAGATTTTTTCATGCCAATGAGCACAAGAATGTGCCATGGTTGTTTAAAATACAGCAAGAAAAATTCTACTCCTATGACATCAGCTTTAACAAGAGGTTGGTCTGAAACTCATCTCAAGGGTCGGTTCCAAAGAAACCTAAGAGCAAATTTCTATTTCTTCTTCTTCTTTTTTAAGTGGACAGAGAATTCTCGGGGCCTTCTCTTGGGTCAGTGCACAGAAATTTGAGCCCTCTGGGCATCAGGGCTGTGCCTGATTGCTTGCAGAAGAATATTTTAAAAGCTGATCTAATCATGTGTAGCTAATTCAGAGTGAACTAACACTGATTGCAGATGGCTGGATTCCAAAATGTTAGAAGTGTCTCCTGGGGTGGGGGGGATGCCCCCCTCTGCATGTGTGTAGATGTGAACCCTGAATGGAACTCTGTCTCAGGGCTTAGTGGTTGGGGAAAGCTGCCCTGACTTAAATAGGAGTTTAGCAGGGTTTAGAGCCCAGCAGAGCGGCTTCATCATAAAGCACAGAACGTGTCTGTCTTTCTTTTTGTCCTGTTGCATGTCCAGACCTCTCCAGACCTCCCTTGTGCTCCTCACTACCTCTGCCTCCAGACCCTCTACTAGGAGATGAGCTTCTTAGATGCGTGAGGGGTGGGGGCCTCTCCCCTTCAGAAGCATTCCCAGGGAACTTCAAGATTGAAAAGCTCTGTGTCTCCCTGTTTTCAAAGGAAGAGAATGAATGGACTTCTTGGGAAATCACTCTGCAAAGTGTTCTTTTTGGGATTGTAAATCATATTCGAGACAACAAAAATAAAACAAAATGGAACAGTCTTGACAAATAAGCAGGGATTTCCTGGGAAAGGGCTCCAGGCCCACAGAACTG
The DNA here is from genome assembly GCF_031878675.1 of Megascapheus bottae. Lineage (NCBI taxonomy): Eukaryota > Metazoa > Chordata > Mammalia > Rodentia > Geomyidae > Megascapheus > Megascapheus bottae. The sequence goes on from NC_143512.1 coordinate 80,979,403, forward strand.
AGCTTTCTGATGGCCAGTTTCTAGGAGAATCCTGGAGCTGGCCAGGTGGACATTGAAACAGGCTCTGAGAATGGGGAGAGGTTTTCATGGTAAATAATGTAGCACTAATAACAATAGCACAGAAGAGAATCATCTGGAAACCATCATCTTAACAAATCTGCAGTTTTGTTTGGTCCACATTCCCATTTAAATGTGCTAGTCAATAAAGAGATTTAATTCTGGTGTCATTATAATTACGGCCAAGGTACTTTTTTTAAAAATAATTCTATCTCACTTTTCATGTTAAGTATTTTCTTATTGATCAGTCTTAATGATTAAAAATATTGCATTGATCGTAGCACAGTAATAGAGACACTGAGTAAATATTTGTTGAAAAGATAAATTAAGATTTTCCTTCTTGGAGAGTATTGAATAAGCTTCTAATTTTATTCTCGTACGTAATTTTATTTCTCTTTCATGCATTTTTAAATTGTTATTGTAAAGGTAATATACAGGTTACAGCTACATAAGTCAGATAAAGAGTACACTTCTGACAGGCACTAGTGGCTCATGCCTGTAATCCTAGCTACTCAGGAGACTGCAATCTGAGGATCATGGTTCAAAGCCAGTGCAAGCATGAAAGTCAGTGAGACTCTTATCTCCAATTAACCACTAGAAAACTGGAAATGGTGCTGTGGCTCAAGGGGTAGAATGCTAACCATGAGCTGAAGAGCTCAGGGGCAGCGCCCAGGCCCAGAGTTCAAGCCTCATGACTGACCAAAAAAAAGGGGGGGGGATACATTTCTTTTTGAGCAATGTCACCACTTCCCCTGCTCTCTTCCAGTTTTTCCCTTCCACCTGCAAAATAATGTTTGATGGTACTGTCGTATGTTATTTTCTTTATTCTTTTTTATCCGTTAAGTTTGAGAACCAGAATTGCTAGCTCTGTGACTATGAAATTCATGTCCATCAAGAAGTTATAAGTCATATTCCCACTAGCAATGCTTCAGCATTCTGGTTTCTTAATCTTGGCCAGCATGGCTGGTTAATGTCCTTTCTTTTAAAATTGCTAATTTAATAGGTACAAAGAGTAAGACTTTCATTTGCAAATGTCTCTTTTAAAATAATTACAGAGTGACTTTTGCTTTTCGTCTTCATTTAGAAAGCCTTTTCCTTATGGCCTGACAGAGAGCCTAATTAGCTTTTAAGTTTTCTCAATACACTTCACCCCAGCGTGGTAAGAAATACTCGGGATGCCCAGGAAATGCTGTGCCGGGCTCTGTCCTGCAGGGGGTCCAGAGGAGCCATCCGCCAGCCCTGCGCTTGGTGTCTGGTGGGGTCCCTGCCCAGGGCCCACGCGGGACGCCCTTGCAGCACGGGTGAGGGCGCTGGGGGGCATCTTCTCCTTCACTTGGGGTGGACTCTCTCAGGACGCAGCACGCAGGCGGGCTCCTGGCTCTCGTCCTTGGTCTCCTGGTAGAAATCAGCACGGGAGGAAGCTGCATGGTGCTCTAGCTCTGCGCCATGACCATCCCAGAGTTGGGGAGGGCGCAGGCCGCTTCCTCCCGAGGGCTCCTCGTGCAGGGCTGAGCACAGGGGTCTCTGAAGGGACCCCTTTCTTGACTTCCCAAAATCCATCCACTCTAGGCATTTCCCATCTTTATGACAAAGGACTTGACCTGAGGCAGGGGCTGCAGAATCTCTGATAACAGCTCAGATTACAAGAGCAGCTAAACCAGGTGGAGTTACCAGAATTCTTCCCCACCCCCCCACCCCATGGCCTGCCAGGGAATTCCCTCCCCTTCCTTTGTCGTCAGAGCAGTGCGCCTGAAGCCTACAGAGAGGATAGGTCAGTTCAAACAGCAAAGGTGTCAGTGGTTGCCCCAGCCATCAATCAACCATGCTGAATTCCATTGGCCACCTGTATATGGCCAGCCCAACCACATGGCTGGGGCCTATAAAAGTAGCCTGTAAGATCAGGCAGGGCGCTCTCTCACTCACATCTTAGAGGAGGCCCTGATCGGTCAGTATGATTCTCGATGCTAGGCGTGGAATAAAACTCTGTTTAACTTAACTTCCAAATTCCGCTTTTGTGTCAGACTCGTTCCTTTGATCACGGACCCTAACATTTGGGGGCTCGTCCGGGATCAAAAGATGAGGACTGAGCCAGCATCAGAATTTTGAACAAAACCTCTGGAGGTAAGATCTTGAGCGCTAGTTTTGTCTTTGGTCTTTATATTTTGTCCTTTTTGTTGGGGAGCTCCAGGGGAGTGGCCCACCGGGGAGAAACTGGACGCAGTATAGCTCCCCAGGGCTGGAGTGGATGCGGGGACGCCCCATCACTCCAGAGGGTCGTCGCAAAAACAGGGAGTTCGAGTCTCCCGGGCAAGACAAAGAGGGTCGTCGCAAAAACAGGGAGTTCGAGTCTCCCGGGCACGACAAAGAGGGTTGTCGCAAAAATAGGGAGTTCGAGTCTCCCGGCACGACATCTGGAGATTAGGGAGCGAGAGTCTCCCAAGTACGACTGTTGTGTTACTGTAGTTTTGTGTTTGTACAGCAGTTGTATTCGTCTTGGTATTTGTGCATCTTAGAGCTGATCCTTGTCTTGTAGGAGTTGTCATTTTCATGTTGACTGTTCACGAGGAACCCCTTATTGGGTAGTTCTCTTTACTGCCCGATAGGAAAATGGGTCATACAGGGAGTAATGAGCTCGCAACACCCCTAAACCTTATCCTCCAACATTTTCAGGACTTCCAAGACAAGGTCACCCAGGGGGGTGACAAAGTTTACCCAGGAAAACTTAAAATGTTCTGCCAGCTGAAATGGACCACTTTCTTTACAGGATGACCGCCGAAGGAACCTCCCCGTGCTTAACAAAAACTGTTTCTCTCCCTCTAAAGCAGGTCACATCTTCAGGATCAGAAAAGGAGGAGAAAGGGTAGTCTGACTTGGAGAACTCGACCCCCTCCCCCACTCCTCATCTGTTCCTCCCCAAAGTTTTGTGTTTGGTGCACATAAAGAGATGAGCCAAGAGGTATCTACGGAGGATCTTCCCCTAGACTTGATTTTGCAATGGTTTAAAGGTTCTAAAGAGAAAATCTGGGTTCACTTAAAAGGTCTCTGTTTCTCTGCCCCTGTTTTATGGTTCCCTGAGGTATTTTGCCTGGTCCTGTTGAAATCTGTACCATTCCTAATGGGTTCTTGTTTTCTGTGTCTTTGCCACTATCCATTTGGACATTCCTGGGGGCCTGGTATGGCTCCTCCCACTCAGATGCATAATCTGGAGACTGGAGACAATGGGTGGCAGGACACAGGCATCAGTCTTGGTTCCCCCAGGTTTAAATTTGGTCCTATAAACTGTCATGGGGATGGCCTAGTCAAAATTGGAAAATGACTAGAGTCATGCTCTAGGTGGGCTAAATCTGGCACTGGAAGACTCCTACCAAATAATAATTTCAACTAAATTGCCTTGTTTTGCTTGTGTGACATCTGGGTTAGTAGACATACTTAGAAGTAGCTTCCTCTCTTGATAATTTAAAAACAATACCAACTACTGTATTTCATTATAACATTGAATGGATTTTACTTTTAACACACCTAGAAATTCTTTTTTATAATCGGTCTAAATGCATATTTTTTCTTTGAAATTATTTATCAAGCATTTTTTGTATTTGTTTCTACATTCTGTTCTGTTTCATTTATCAATCTGCCTATTCCTATGCCAGAATCATACTGTTTTCATTTGGGTAGTTTTCATGTGCATTTAAACATCTAGAGAATAATTTCCTTCTTATGCCTTTTCTGAAGTATTCTCAGAAATTATCAGGATTATTCTTCCATATGTGATTTTTAATCAATTCTTACCATTTCAAACATAACAACAGACTGTATAAATGACCCATGTGAATTTTGGTTGGAGTTGCAGGATACTTACATTTGGATTTGAGAAGTTTTGTTGATGCTGAATCTTCTCAGTCACAGCAACGGTGCTCTTCCATTTGCAGAATCTTATCATGACCAGGAACATACCAATACTAATGAAAGGGGGAGACATTGACCAAGAAGTATAGTATTCATAAACTGCTTTGTTGCATGGCAGCTCTTTTGTAAGTCACAAAGCAGTTTATGAACGATAATACTCACATGTAAAGATAAGTATCAATGGTAAAAAATATACGCCACTCCTATGCCTTTCTTGATGACTATTTTTAGCCACTTATTTTAGTAGCTTCTATGAATGGAATCCTCCACCACTTAAATTTCCAAATGACTGACAAGTGTAGAAGAAAGTTGTTAAGGTTTTCAAATATTTTTGTGGTGACACCTTCGTGTGAATTTCTCCCTCTCTTTCTCTCTCTTCTTCCATCCCTCTCTCTCTCACTCACTCTGTGGGGGGAGGAGTATGTGTATATGAACTAGTCCTGGGACTTGAACTCAGGGCCTGAGCATTGTCCTTGCTCAAGGCTAGTGCTCTACCATTTGAGCTAATGCTTTCACTCTAGCGTTTTGGTAGTTTATTGGAGATAAGAGTCTCATGGCCCTTCTGCCTGAGCTGGCTTCACACCACGATCCTCCTGAGTGGCTACCAGATAGAGCTACCAGTTCCCAGCTATCCTGTGATTCCATTTTTCTTTCTTTCTTTTTGCATCACCAAGATTTGAACTCTGAATATTGAGCTTGTGAGGCAGGCGCGTTATCACCTGAGCTACACCCGAGTCCCTATCATGTGATTTTTAACAAGACAATTTACTTACAGCTCCTGAGTTTTCTGAGGATGAACCCATATTGTTGTGAAGGGCAATGCTGCTTCCCTCTGTCCTAATGTTTACACTAGTGCTTGATTTTGTCATTTCCCATTACCCAAACCCTCCAGCAAGGCCAGGATAGGAGGACAGGAGTGGGTTGTATCCTGCCTCTGCTCAACCAGGAAGGCGTTCTGGATTTTACAACTTCATAGAATATTTCATAGTGATACCATTCTTACATTTTTCTTTTATCCAAAGTATATAATAACTCTCTCTCCCTCCCTCCCTCCCTCCCTCCCTCTCCCTCTCCCTCTCCCTCTCCCTCTCCCTCTCCCTCTCCCTCTCCCTCTCCCTCTCCCTCTCCCTCTCCCTCTCTCTCTCTCTCTCTCTCTCTCTCTCTCTCTCTCTCTCTCTCTCTCTCTCTCTCTCTCTCCCTCCCCCTTCTTCATCTCCCTCTCATACCACTGGACTGTTAACTCAAGGCCTCATGCTTGCTGAGCAGGCATTCTTCTCCTTGAGCTACATTCTTTCCCTTCAAGTCAGAAAATTTTCTGTTACTTAAAACATGAATCAACAGTTTCTTCTCTATTACACTAATAATGGGTGATTCTTCTTTACCTAAATTATTTAGTAATATATTTAATTATATTTCTCTACTCTTTAAGTCAAACTATTTTAATAAGTATGAAACAAAGTTTTGTATAGGAGAAAAAGATACCGTAAATAACATTGTGTTAAATGGAAGACATTATTAGAAATATTTACTATGTAATATTTAAAATTATTATGTCAGAGATGGTTGTAGTGATTTATTCCTGTCTTCCAGTACTCGGGAGGCTCAGGATAGAAATCAGAGTCAAGGCCAACCTGGGGTACATTATGAGTTTAAGACAAGACTGGACTAAATATGAAGACTCTGCCTCCCAAAAAATTACATGATATTTTATATATGATATTTTATCAACACATATATAACAATATAATTTGATGTCTATCTATTAAAGCAACCAGGAAAAGAGATAAATAGTCAAAATGGAGGAAAACAGAAATGATTAATAAAGTCTGGCATGGTGGCTCACGCCTGCAATCCCAGCTGCTCAGGAAGCTGAGATCTGAGGATCAAGGTTCAAAGCCAGCCTGGGCAAAAAAGGACCTGAGACTCTTACCTCCAATTAACCTCTAGAAAACAGGGAGTGGGGCTTGGCTCAAGGGTAGGGTGGTAGCCTTGAGCTGAAGAGCTCAGGAACAGCGCCCAGACCTAGTTCAAGCCCCATGACCCACAAGAAAAAAAATGCTCTGTTAAATAATACTGAAATTTTACCTCCAAAAAAATTTAACTCCAAAGTGCCAAAAAACATTAGGAGCTTCAAGTGTTGGAGAAGGCTTAGGGAATGATGTCATTATCCATCTCTAGTGTATGAACTTGTATTACATCTTAAGAATAAATTTATTGTATATATTAAAATTTTAACATGCACATGAAATTACTTGAAACCTTACTACAATGTGGTAATGATAAATGTGTCTGGGCTTTCACTGCTACCTCATATAGAATGCACACAGTAAGAAAATCTCTTAACTGTAGATACAGGGGCAACTTATGAATAAATGACAGTGCATCAACACAGTACCTTGAAATACTATGGGAGCATTTACCAAAATACAGTGGGGCATATTTACTATTATTTATATAAAAGTTCTGTCCATAGATAGAAAAGTACGCTGCTGCTTGTTTATATATAAATTATGAGGCATGTGATAAGATTAAAATTATTAACTTCAACTAATAACAGCTAATTCTTGTGGGTTTGAAAAAAAGCAATTGGATTGCTCAAGAGATGATTGAGATACTTGGAGAAAAGCTGTGTCCCAGGCTGTGTGCAGGACTAGAGGACTTTCAGCTACCAGGCCTGGTGTGTGAGAGCTTGTATCCTGGCCAGGCTGGACCAGGGATTCTGTGCTCCTGCTCCTGTGGCAAATCTTCTCTGTCACCTATGAGTGAAAAACCCCGTGACCCAAAGTGAACTAGAGTGGTTACCTCCTTTCTTGGTTGAATGTCTACCAAAGTGGAATCTGGTCAGCAAGGACCATCTTAGTGGAGCCAAGAAACTCCTGACACCCAGATGCCAAGGGCTGAGATGCAAGACCCCTAGAGGTGGCCTTGGGAGGAATGACTCACAAGTCTAAATTCCCCAGCACACTGGAGCTGTTCAGACATGCTGAGAATCTAGACAGTGTGACAATGGTCTGCGAGAGACAGCCACCAGCTTAATTTCTTCAGTGAGGATCTCTGGATGGTGGACTAGGCATACATTTAGAGGAAATCTGCTGTGAACTGCCAGGGGTTACAAATCACATTGGGCTAGCGTTACATGGGTATACTGCTGGCTGAGGAAATACAAATGCATGTGTATGTGTACACAGGAATAGGTATTGCTTGTCATGTGTAGATATTTGTATATGCACATAGGGTCTGTGTGTAGTGTATATACTTATAATGGAATTATTTGCACCAAATTATGGTCTTCATTAGTTCTCATATTCAGTTCTAAAATGATTAACCTGAACTTATTGAGATTGTCCTAACACAATAGAATTGCATGGATCGGAAACATGGTAGAATTCAGCACAAAACTTTCCTACCACCGTATTTCACTTCCAGGACTGTGTATTAAATAGACTTCAGCTCCTTGACAGATTCTTTCCTATGGATCCATCTCTTGTGGACTGCTGATTTCAACAATGGTGCCATGGATGGGAGGCTGTCTTCTCCTGGACTTTGCGTTGGACTCGGACCTCCCACTAAGATTCCCCTCAGGACCACCAGCTTAGTGCGACATTGTGATGGCCCCAAGTTCTCTAGGACATACCCCCCCTGTGATTGGCACACCTCACCTACGTGCTTCAAGTGGACCCTGGCAATAGCCAACTAGGCTCTAGTGCTGGGCCAGTATTTGCCCTCTGGCCCCTTCTGGATGCAGGAGTTCTCAGATCACAGGCTCTAGGTCCAGGAATAATTTGAATGTCCATTTCATTGATACCATTTAGCATCTGAAATCTAAATTTATCCTTTCTTAGAAAAAAAAAAAAGCAACATCCTCACGGGGAGATGGTTTGCTGACTCATATCTGTCCTCCTCATCACACCAGGACACGACTAAGAGAACGACTTAGTCCTTTTCGGCTTTCACTATAGCAAAGAACGCAGCATACTAATAATTCTTTGTCATTCTAGGCAGCAGAGAATATGCAGGCCTCTGTAAAAAGCATGCTTGGAATCACTATTGGGTTATATCGCTATGTAAATATTTGGGCAAAACCTAGTGTTTATCTTGTTTCCTTCAAATCTTTGATAACTAACTTGAACATCTTATTGTACCCTCACCTTCCAATACCAATAGCATCTGCTGCAGTCCCATCAAGCTTAAGAAATAAATGTGCACACTGTTTGCATTATTCATGTTGCACTCAACACAGGTCTCACATCACAGGAGAAAAGCGAACGAGGAATCTGTGTCAGGGAAATCACAAGAACTGCTGGATGATGAAGCTTACGCAGGTGCACTGAAGGGAAACACAGATCCCCAGCACAGAGCTTTCGATAAAAGAGGAAGATAATGCTCTTTCTTAGTCCTCCCAGGGACACGGGCACCAGAGTGGAAACTAGAAGCCGTGAAAACCCATCTCTGTGGTGTAGAATAACAGGAAAGTGACGAACACCATGTTTGAGTGGATTAAGGTACAAAGAAAATGTGATATTTCCTCACAACACCTTATAAGCTTCTAGAATCAGAGAGCAAAAATATGCCTTAGTTCTGCTGATGAAGTTGGTTACTTTCAAACTACACACCAGACAACAGGTAGACCGAAGTCCATTGTCAACCACATGCAGAAGTGTCACCACGGCTCATCCTTGGGTGACATTTTCAGGGCAGAAGACGTTCTATGTCCAACTTCAAGAGGTTCTGAGAGGATCCCGTTTTGCATTTCCTGGCTGAGCGCAGTTAATCCCCTGTGCTCCCCTGCAGTTTCTGCACTGTCTTCTGCAAACAGGGACTTCTCTGGTATGGAAGACACCATTCCGATGGCTTGCCCAGATGTACTCTCCTGGGTCACAGCTTCTGTTACTGCAGCAAAGTACTTTATTAGGAGAAGAGGTTTGCTTGGTCTTAGAGTTTTAGATATTTTAATTCATTCTTAATTCAATCTGTTGCTTTAGGACTACGGTAGACTATGGCACATTAGGGTAGGGGTGGCTACTGAAGCAAAACTGCACTCGCTATGGCCAGAGAGAAAAAAATGAGGAAGGAAACGGGCTGGGGCGGGGGGGGGGGGGACCAGGGCCCAGCAATCCCCTTCAAGGACGTGCCCACACAGCTTTAAAATGTAGACAAATGCTTCCAGTTTCTGTTTATCAGGCTTAATCAAAACAAAGACAATGTTTAATGGGTGCATCTTGAGCAAAAAGGTACACTAGTGGCAATTATAAGAAATGGTTTGCTTCAACAAAGCATTTTATTTGAAAGGAATGAATTTATAATCTCAAAAGGAAACTCAGTGAAGGTTATAGAAATAGCAAGGTGTGTTATTTTCTTCTCCTTTGTTCTCTATCTCTTCAGTCTCCTTTACCCCCTTCATGTATTGACAAGCTCTCTCCTTCAGATGTGCTACCAACCTGTCCCCAGCCAGAGCTCAGGAGGGAATGGGAAAGAACAAAGACATCTGGGAAGCATGGGTGGCTCTCATCAAATCCTGTTTCTTACCAGAGTGGGTAAGTAGAGGCTGAATGAGGGGAGACTCGACCCAGAGGGGGCAGGTTACCCACTGACCTGCCCAACTGGCTGGCCAGACTTTTCCTCTGAACTTTCTATCATTATCCAGTGAAACAGTACAGACACATATAATGTGTGTAGGAAAAGGTTTTGGTTCATTATGTATGAAAATCCATTTTAAATAACTTACGTGGACACCTGGAAACTCCGATCATTGGAACTAGACCCTTCCCGGGGTCCTTCCCTGTATTCCAACACTACGTGGTCATTCTCTGAGGAAAATCAGAGCAGGGCAGTCTAACAGGGCCTTTTTAACAGTGCTGATTGAGTTTTGTTTATTCCTATAAATGAAAGAGAAAGATATTTGAGGAAAACAAACAAATACTGACTTCTATTAAAAAATGCCAGAAATAAGTTCCACATATGGGTTGACCACAGAAAACAACCACAATAAGCCTAAAAGGATGATAAAGATAAGGATGAAAATGGTGATGATGATGACGTGGTAGTGGTGATGACGACAGTGGTGATATGATGAAGACAACATGGTATGATGAAAATACGTTGGGGGGGGGGGCGGGTGTTGGCTCACGCCTGTAATCCTAGGTACTCCCGAGGCTATGATCTGAGGACCTCAGTTCAAAGTCAGCCCTGGCATTAAAGAACTTAAGACTCTTATCTCCAGTTAATCACTAGAAAAGGGGAAGTGGGGCTGTGGCTCTAGGGTAGGATGGTAGCCTTGAGCTGAAGAGCTCAGGGAGAGAGCCCAGGCCTGGGGGTAGGGCAGTAGCCTTGAGCTAAAGAGCTCAAGGACAGCTCCTAGGCCCACAGTTAAAGTTGTTGTTGTTGTTGATGATGATGATGATGATGATGATGATGATGATGATGATGATGATGATAGCAGTAGTGGTAACAGGACATGAATGTAAAAGCGGACTCTAGGAGAGTAAGAGAGAAGGAAGCGAAAACTGAGGGGTGCAAAGGATTGAAGGAGATTACACACACATAATAACATGTGATTATATGGGAACAAAATAGTGAAACCCACTAACTGCTTTTTGGAAAAGCACAGCTAAGAAAGCAAATGATGAGCATATAGTAGAGGAGATGAATTTGTTCAAAGCACACAGTGGGACCGTAAGGAAATAGCACAGTGAAACCCCCTCATGTGACAAATACATATCAACTCGAAAATTTAAAAAGAAAGAACAGACTTCTCACCTCCCACTAGTGCGGAAATTGTCCTGTGGTACTCACGTGGGGTTTTCTGTCTGCTGCATATGTGTGAGCCGAGGAGCAATATGGAAAAGGGAAGCAGCTCTGGGTCCATTAGCAGTCCATTCTCACGAGTCTCTCTCAGCTCTTTCCCGCCAGCCTGGTCCTGCACGGTATCCTTTAGAATTGCTAACAAAGCAGATCCTGAAAGTTACTGCGCCAAAGACAACTATGCAAGACGGTGGTTATGTTCATGAGATTGGTTGTACGTATATCAAAACATCAATACGGTGCCCTATAAATAAACGTAGGAGGATCACTAACTACCTCAAAGACTTCGTTTAGATTTCAGAATTTTGTTTCTCCATTTGGAATGTTCACACGTACGCAGTGAGATACCTTGAATGTCAGACTCAAATCAAAACATAAAGTTAATTTGTATTTCATGTGTACTTGACGCTCATAGCCTGAGTGATACAAAACTTTGGGAGTGGAATTCTCTCTGCCATGTCTGCACTCACAACTGTTTGGATTTTAGAGATATTAGACTTTAGATTTTCAGATAAGGGATGCTGAATGATTTAATTTTTAGTTAATTATACCTCAGTGAAGCTGGGGGAGAGGGGGTAAAAAAAAACAAAATAAAACTAAACAAAAACAAAAACAAAAAAAACCCCTTCTTTCTTTCTCTGAGCTCTGGGCTGGATTTCTTCAGGGGTTGTAGGGCCACAGGCTGGCTTCAGTTTTCATTATGGGAACAGCCAATTTTCTATGCTCGGACACTCAGGTTAGAGAGAAACTCACAAGTGACCAGAAGCACACAAACCATGGGTGAACGAGTGGGACACCCCAAGACTCACCTCCCTTTTGAAGGGACACATTACCATGTCAACCCCTCTCCCCCCCCCCCCCGCTCCCCTTTTGACACAGACAAGTAAACAAGAGTTTGTTGTTTGCTGACATGCTGCCACCTACAGAATGTCAGTGCTCCATGAGAGTAATTAAGAGCAGGGGATTGCTACCAAATTAGGCTTGAGTTTTATCACTTCCTGGAAAAGGAGAAGATGGCAAGAGAGAACCTGAAAAATGAGAGATGAGGGACGAGAGCTCGAAAGGAAGGTGGTGGAATTTAAAGCAGAGGACAAGAAAAGGTGAGAGGCAGTGATGGGGAGTGGAGGGGTGGGAGAGCCGAATGCAGTGAAGCAGGAAGGAAGGTGAAGATGGATGAAGAGGGGGACATTGGGGACAGGGAGACAGGAACAGACTTGGGCTTCGTGGCAGCGTCCTGCGGGAATCGTGGTGATGCTGTCCTTGTCCACTGTCCTCACACCAAGTCACGATGGCACTGGCTGTGGCACTGCCCATCTCCGTGGATGGTGGTTCACCTGCAGTGGAAGAGCACATCCCTGCCAAGCCCTGTGCCGAGAGCTGGGGTGGCATTGTGCAGGGTGGGCCTGCAGTGTGCATTCTTGTGAAGGGGAGTGTTAGTCACAGCCTTTGGCCAAGGAAAAACAGGTTATATTTCTAATTACTGCCTTTTTTATTGTCAGGCTCATGTATAGAGGGGTTACAGTTACATTCGTCAGAGTAGGTACATTACTTCTCAACACTGATGCCCCTTCTCCTGTTTCTGTCCCCATTTCCTTCCCCCCACCCCCTCCCAATCATCTTGTTTCCCTTCTTCTCATTCCTATTTCAAATAAACATATATACAATTTACCAGCTAACAAAGAACGAATGCCTTTCATGTGTATACAATGGCTCAAGGGCTTGAACTTGGATCCTGAATGCTGTCACTTAACGTTTTTGCTTATGGCTCACATTCTACCACTTGAGCCACAGCTCTACTTCTGACTTTTTGATGATTAATTAGAAATAAGAGTTTCACAGACTTTCCTGTGCTGACTGACTTCTAACTGTGTTCCTTGGACCTCTGCTTCCTGAGTAGCTAAGATTTCAGGTGTGAGCCATTGGCACCTGGTCTAATGACTATTTTACCCAACATTTCTTCAGCTTTTGCATTCATTAGAACACTTTAAATGTTCATATTGTAGCTTAGGACATTAGAAAAATCAAATATTTTGGCATCAATTAACACCATTCATTTAGAAAGCAGCCAGATGGCTTTGTAAGTGGAGGGGTGAGGAGAAATGGAATCAAACCCTCTGCTGATCCTGAAAATGATGCTTGGATGCATATCTTCATGATTTTGGACATTTTTATTTCTTTAAAACTGAATCCAGACATCTGATTCCTCCAGCGAGTCTGAAAAGGCAGAATTATTGGTACTGTGATGCAGGGAATAGAGACCTTCTGTTTAAATAAAGGAGTGAAACTTAGTTTTTCACTTTTGCAGCCACTCTCATCAAAATATCAAGCTCCTCCACTCTGAAAGGCACAGTCAGGGTGACTGCTGAGTGGCTGGGATGGCTTTGATGAACTGAGCAGGAGCTGGACAGTCAGTTAACCTGGATGGCCTCAGCATCACATTCTGTTCTCTGTGGTGGGAATTCCTGCAGTGGTTTCTCTGGACTTGACCTAGGGACCTGGAGATGGTCCCACTGGAAGCAGAGTGGTATCTCCTGTGAGAGCCCCCCCCCCCGAGCTCTGGACAGGGGTTAAAGCAGGGAGATAGGTCTGCTGCAGTGAGGGAAGGAGACCTCAGCGTTGACTGGGGGCCATTCCCAACAGCACAACCAGGGACTTGCTGGGGTAGGAGGGATTAGGAGGCCTTAGGAGGGTGCTCAAATATCAGGAAGATTGCCGAAGGCAAGTCAGGTGAACGAAGGAAATGTGTGTAGAATTAGGGGCCCCCAGCTGATGGCAGGGTCATCAGGTGAGGATGAGAGGGACTCTTGCTAAATGACTTGGCAGAGTTCTTGCTAAAACTGGATTTATGAGGCAGTGCACAAATGGGTCTAGGCAAAGGTTCAGGAACTCACTGAAGTTTGGTCCAGCAAAAGATGATGATGATGATGATGATGATGATGATGATGATGATGATGATGATAGCTGAACCTGGGGACTGAGCCCCAGGTCTTTGCACGTGCCAGGCAAGCACTCCACATAAACCATACCTCTAGCTCAAGCAAAGATTTCTTTCTTTTTTTTTTTTTGGTCACAGTGCAGAAACATCACATCACTATAGATGGCAATGTTCAAAAAAAAAGACTAGAAAAATATGTAGAGAAAATTCTGTCTTCCTAAATCTATCCTGTGAACACGAATTTTTAGGGCTGTTTGAAATATAACTTCACTTCTTCCATGAGCAGTTTTAGAATGCATGCAGCATCTCTGATCTTAATGTCCCGGGATGAGTGCGGAGAGTGGAGTATCCACAGGACAGCTCTTCTTATGCCTGGACCCTTTTCCCGTAGTCATTTTGGTTTAAAAAAAAACTATTATGTGATCAGTCATTTAGCAATAGATTTTCTATAGGAAGCCAGATTTCATTAAGCCCTTAGATGTGTTAAGTTCAGTAAGGTTGTAGAGCATATGCACAAACAGCAAACAGTGCTATGTGTATGGGGTCAACTTTATTATGTGGAACAAATTAGAACAGAAACTAAGTGCCATTGTAACCTTTGCTTTAAACCAGTGGGTGGAATTAAATGAAATGTCACCCCGTCTGAAGTAACTAGGTGAAATGTCTCCTGCTAATTTGAGTATACTCAGTATAGTTTGGGAGGAGGGGGGAAAAATCATGATAGAAGCAAATTCATTAGAGGACCACAGTCTCAGAGTTCAGACGTGGCCTTGCGGCACAGAAATACCCAATAAGAGTTTGGAGGAGGGGGGGGGGGTGGCAATAGATCAGTGGCATCATTTGGATAAACGGGATGAAAGGAAAATATTGTTCCCATCTGATCAGGAGCAGTTCTGGGCTCGGAGCCCAGAGCCGGTGCCTTCTCCCTCCTTTAGGGGCACAGCTCCAAAGACGAAAGGATTTCCTTGGAGGAAAGCACCATCATTTCGGATGGCAGCTCCCCTTCCTGTGCAAGCTGGGCTATGCAGGCTTGGAGAAGTCTCTCAGTCCGCTCCCCAAGGCAAAAGTGGGGTTCCTGGGAAATGCCAAGATTACTTTTATGGCGCAAGAATCCACCTGATAAATGTGACAGCTGACATTAAGTCTCCGCTATGGGAACTATAGGAACATCATTTTAATTTCATTTACAAACCTATACAACGGCACAGAAGCACACTCACCCCAAGCCCATACCTGCTCAGCAGACTGTGTCCATGGCAGGAACGCTGCCTCTACTATAGAATGAGTCAAGGCTCCATAGGTGTTTCCAAATCTGACAAGGGCAAGTGAGATCAATTAATGTTTGATATTATATTTATTAGCATCTTAACAACTCCCAATCTCCTCCCCAGATGATAAAATTCAAAGTCACCCTTTCTTGATGCTCAGTTTAATTGGATGCTACTATTAAAGAAATAATTCCTTTCACCTACCCTTGAGAACAATGAGTGTGCGTTCAAACACCTCTAGGCTGTTGTCTGCCATTCCCATCCTGACAAATATCTCCAGGGGCCAGGCACTGGTGGCTCACACCTGTCATCCAAGCTACTCAGGAAGCTGAGATCTGAGGATCACAGTTCAAAGCCAGCCCTGGCAGGGAAGTCTGTGAGACTCTGACCTCTAGAAAACCAGAACTCCGGAAGTGGAGCTGTTGTTCAAAGTGAAAGAGCAAAAAAAAAAAAAAAAAGACTCAGGGGCAGCACCCAGGTCCTGAGTTCAACACCACAACCAAGCAACCAATAAATGAGTAAATAAATAAATAAATAAACGATACCTTTTGAAGTTCAGAGTCCCCCATGTCTGCAGACAGATTGTTTCGCAGTATTACCATTACGTTGTGATCCTCTTTTAGGAGTTCAATAAAGGATGATTACACAAGTGGAAAAGAATGGAACTAAATATCTTAACAAAGATTCCGTGATTAATCAAACTTCAGTCAGGCTCTGCCTGGCCTGTTTTCTAGGCCTATCTGTGCACTCCTTTGTGATATTAAGTTTGCAAACCCCTGTCCTCAAATCTGCTCACCTCATCCTGCAATGGGCTCGTTGCTAGGTGACGCTGGTCTTCTTGAAGATTTCTGTTAGGTGAGCTAAGACGTAAAGCAGCAGCCTACTTGCCTTGAAGTTACCTCTTAGTTTCCCATCCCAGACTCCTCTTCGTTCCCTGGTTATCAATTCCCACGAGCCCATGCTGAATTCAGAGTCAATTACAATCTTCCTTCCCATTTTCAGTGGTCCCTACATGGCTGGTGATAGCCCTGCATGGTCACCTGACTGTGCTTTCATGAGTGCTATTGAATAACTAGGGCTTTGGTAAGAATTAATACATATGGGTGTCTGGATGGACTGATCATGGGACCTTAGCTGCTCATTGAGGACCATGGCTGATTCTGCTGACTGGCTGCCTGGCTGAGCATGCATCCCCATTATTACCTTTACTGTGAACGTACTTACACCTTTCTGCACACCATATCTGGGGAAACGTCTGTTCTCTATCTCCCCATCGCCCCTCCTCACCCCCTACCCTGTCAGCTTCCCTCTGTGTAGCAGCTTTCAGTCACTGAGAGCATGAACTGTGCAGGAGCTGGAATAGGATCGCAGACCCAAACCCTGTTCCTGCTCAGGCCACGAGGTAAGAAGCTTACTCCTGTGGTCTTTCCCTGCTAGGCTGTGTGCCCTGCCTCTCAGCAGGTCCACAGACAGAAGGGACAGCCAGCCATGTGTCAAAGTCTCCAAACTGTGAGCTGAAAGATGCATTTCTGTTGTTCAAGTTAATGATCTTGAATGCTTTGTAATGGGCATGGAAAGCTAGAAGCCCCAGCTGGGAAACTGAGGCACTAGAAGCTTTCACACCACCATGGAGAAGAAATGTGTTTTTTCCTATGTGTTATTGTAATAACTTCTTTCAGTATAAGTAGATGGTGCTTCTTAGTGATGTGTGTGTGTGTGTGTGTGTGTGTGTGTGTGTGTCTGAATAATGACAATTACTGGGCTTCTCACATAATGTTGTACTCCTCCCACCCCTCTTACACTTACAGAATGACTGGTATTCTCTGTACAGACCGCTGCTCCATCAGGGACAAAGACTTAAGGAGCCAGTGACACAAAATTTGTGTAATTTGAGAAATTTATTGGAGCTTAAACTGCCATCCTCCAAGCATAAATGGAGGGAAGGTGTGTGGGTGTTTTCAGAACTTGGGAAAGTATTCAGAGCATGTGCCCCAGTAACCCATGACCCAGGCTTCTTGGAGAAGGAGGCCTGCGCCAGAGTTGATTGACCCAGGTTGAATTTCCAGTGAGCTGCATTCCTAGGCAGGGGACTGATACCAGGCTGAGGGCCAGCCACCCCCCAAAGCCAGACTCCAGACAGCACGTTGAGCATGCATCTTCATCCACGAAATTCTCCCTATCACATACATCCCTACACCCTGACATTTGAGATCTTTGCCAGTATTCTAAAGGAAATCTTGGCAAGAGTAGGCCTCAGCTCCTTCACTGACTCCAGCCTGCATGCACTGTTCTGGGCCATGCTGTGTGAGCAGGGGAGGGTGAAGTAGGCAGAGGGGATTAGCAGACACATTGTGGCCTGTGTCACCAGCTGCTGCATTGTACAATTACCATGGTTTTATATTTTCTCTAGCAAAAAATAATGTGATTTTCAGAGGAACAGTGGGAAGTATAGCTAAAAATATGAAAACCATGGTCTCTTGATCTGGGAGGAAGTGTTTGGATGTAAACTCTTCTTCTCAAAGCAGGCTTCAATAGGCTCTCCTATTTTAATTAAACCAGGGAAGTTGTGGCTCTTAGAGCCGCGTAGATGGTTAACTCTAGAATGCCAAGGAACAGGAAAGAATGCCAGAGTAATGAGTGGATACTGCTAATGTCTGGTCCATTCTGCTTCTACTTTCTGGAGACCTCACTATTCACTTTGGCCAACAGGAGCAAAAACTAGATTGGAGAACAGAAGGTCTAAGGGACCTCTGAGGTCAACGGGCTTTCCCAAAGCGCCAAGAAGCTCTGATCATGAGTGCTCTTCTACAGAAGTGACAAACTGGAGCTAAAACTTAGCTGAGATCTTACTGAGTCATCTCAGGCGCCTTCATATTTCCTGGAAGCATCCAAGAGATACTGAAGTTTCTCCAAAGGAGTGGAAAGGAAAAGAAAAAAGTGGACTGGAATGACTCAGTCACCGTTCCATTGGGTTGTACATTGTGTATAGAACCCAGTCTTCAGTTTTATGTTTTTACACAAAGTAGGAGGGGACGAAGGTTGCTCAGGCAGAGCATAAAACCCTGCCAGCCACTGATATGTGCCTACTAATGCCACTGAGAGGACTTTCAAGCACAGAGGCAACTGTCCTCTGGATTGCTGAGCATAGTGGGTAGTTACATTCTTGTGTGGGGGTGGGCAGGGGGGGTCCCTCTTCTAGGGCTTGAATTCAGGGCCTTGATTCTATCCTTTGCTATTTCACTCAAGGCCACTGCGCTACCACTAAAGTCACAGCTCCCACTTTCGGCTTTTTGGTGTTTCCTTGGAGGGAAGAGTCTCACAGACTTTTTTGCCTAGGCTGGCTTTAAACTGTGATCCCTAGACCTCAGCTTCCCGAGTAGCTGGGATTACAGATAAGGGTCACTGGTACCTGGCTTTGTATTACATTCTTGTCAATTGCCTTCTTTAACGTGCTTTTATCCTGGAAGCTGTTTCCCCCTGACAGTGGAGGCAACCGAGGGTTTCCTCCATTGCCTGTGACACAAGTGAAGTCAGGTTTCTCAAATGCCCCACAGTCCTCAAAGCTTGCATTTTAATGATCATGAATCCTACTGCTTCTCAAGCAGTTCTAAGGTGCTGTGAGATTGCAGGCTGGTCTTCTATGCATTCACATTTTGGACTGACCTTGTATAATTTGTTTAATTTGTTTTAGGTTAAAAATTCACTTCTTTGGTTTTTAAGATTTTGTTTTAAATTAGCAACTAAAAATAATAAGTTTATGAGGTACAACATTACACTTTAAGAACTGTATGCATGGCAGAACAAGTAAGTCAAGCTAATTAACAGATTGATCAGTTCACCTACTTTTCATTTTGGTGGTGGAAATAAAGTTTACTTTTAATTTCTAGTTTTTAATTTTCTATTATTTATTATTTTAAGTAGTTGTACAAAGGAATTTCAATTCAACATGTCAATTTTTAGAATAATCTATGGTCAGTGAATCTCATTCTTCCTATCTGGCTGAAACTTTTAAGAAAAATGCTTATTAAAAATGTGATATGAAGAGGGATTATAGTTACATAAGTCAGGTATTTGAACAGTATCACCTCTTCCATCATTTTCGACTAGTTTTTTTCCCTCCTGACTCCTCTTCCCCACAAGTTGTACAGTTAATTTTCACTAATGAATATCATTGTTGATTTAGTTTACACTTTCTCCCACCATTTCTGTGTTTTTCTTTTCCCTCCCCAAATCAGATAAATTTACATACAAGTCAAAAGGCACAGAAATCAAAACCAGTGACAAAAAAGGGAAAAAACAGAAAAAAATAACAATGAGAAGTAAATTTTTTTTTAAAATCTTGTTTCCATTTCTTGAAGTTTATCTTGGTAAGTATCATTTTATATGAATACACACACACACACACACACACACACACACACACACACACAGCTATGTAGCTCTTGTGATCCTCTCCTAAGAATATCCTTCATTGGTCTCACTGTCTCACTGTGTGAATATGTAGAGTCCTGTTTATCGTGTCCAACTGTAATTTTTGATTTTTACTATCCATTGGGGTTACTTGTAGTTTTATAAGTATAGTCTAATTATTACCAGCGAAGGAAACTATGCAGCCTGCATTTCTTTGGGTCAGGCTTACTTTGCTTAATAAGATTTTCTCCAAATCTTTCCATTTCCTTGTGAATGGGGCAATGTCCTTTCTGATAGAAGCATAGAATTGCATTTTTAATATATACCACATTTTCTGGATCCATTCATCCACTGAGGGGCATCTGGATTGATTCTATATATTAGCCATGGTAAACAAAGCTGCAATGAACATGGTTGTACTGGTGGCTTTAGTGTAGCCTGGTTTGTGGCCAATTGAATGAATGCCCAGGAGTGAGATTACTGGGTCATAGGGAAGCTCTATGTTTAGTCTTTTGAAGAACCTTCAGAATGCTTCCCAGAGGAAATTAAAGCAGATTTAAGAAAATGGAAAAATCTTCCCATGCACCTGGATTGGAAGAATTAACATCTTGAAAATAGCAACACTACCCAAAGCTATCTACAAATTCAATGTAATACCTATGAAAGTCCCAACATTTTTCAATGAGATAGAGGAAGCAATCTAAAAATTCATTTGGAATAATTAAAAACCCCAAATAGCAAAAACAATCCTTAGCAGGGAGAACTATGCTGGAAGAATATTGATATCAAACTTCAAACACATTAACAAAGCTGTGGTGATAAAGACAAGGATAGGCCTGGAGACTATGGGAGTCCAATTGAAGACCCAGCAGTGAACTACAGCCAAAAACCTAGGCTGGAAGAAAGACAGCCTCTTCAACAAATGGTGCTGGCAGAATGGGCAATGCACATGCAGAAAACTGATGCTAGATCCTTATATATCCATTCCAGATGGATCGAAGATGTCAATGTAACACTAGAGCCCCTGAAAATATTACAGGAAAGGGAGGGAAAACACTAGGACTCCTTGACACGGGTCAAAACTTCCTAAGATCTAGAATCACAACAAATCAAAGGAAGACTGGATAAAAGGGACTGCACCAAACTGAAGAGTTTCTGCATAGCAAAGGACATAGCTAGTAAGATAACAGAAAGCCCATAGAATGGGAGTTTTTTTTACTAGCTATGCATGAAACAAGGGCTTCATATCTAAAATATACTTAGAGCCCCAAAACTTAAACCCCCAAAACAAATCCTCAAAGAAACAACAAGCCAATTAATAAATGGGCTAAAGACTGAAAGACTGAGTTCTCAGGAGAAGAAGTAAGGATGAGAGATGTTCAACATCTCTGGAGATAAATGAAATGCAAATGAAAACAACATTGAGAGTCTGCCTCGCCCCAGTTAGAATGGCCATTATCAAGAAAACAAACAATAACCGATACTGGCTGCCAACGCTATGGCATTGTGCTACTACACTCTTGGTAGAACTGTGAATTTGGCTGAAACTCTATACCCACTAACCAACATTTCTTTTTAAAGGTTTTCTTTTTTTTTTCCCCTATGACATAAATGAAAGTTTCTATGTGAAGTGAAACACCCTAAGCAGATTGGTTTCTTTGACATGAGTACTTGTACCCCAGAATGTCACGGCCATAGAGCAGTCAACAATAGCACCGTATGCTTAGATGTGCCAGGAGATCCATTTGGAGAGGAAAGAAAAAAGTCCGTAGGCACATTTGTGTGGCAGATGACAGAGTCTGTTCTGTGCCAGAAACACAGAATCCCAGGTGTTCCTCATTCATATCTGCCCCCTGGATCTGAAGCCTGGAACTGAGCCACCTAGAGCTTTGCTTGAACTCTGATGGTCTTGTTTAATTCCACACAATGTGTGGAGCGAAACCTGCTTCCTCGGGCCCTGTCTGCAAATGGGTTATTAATGGGTTTCTTATAACTGGAATGCCTCTGAATCCAAACAATTCCTTGCAGTTTTGAAGTTGCCGAGTCTGCCTTTCCTCAGATGTCTGGGCAGGAAGGTGTGCCAAGCACAGAATATCCCACATGCCTTGGCCACGTGGATGCCCTTGGGTTGTGTAATGTAGAGAGGAATTATCTGTTTGGGAAATGAGGAGGGACGCTGCCGGGATGTGCCACTCTCGAGGGGCTCACACTGGATTCCCCCAGGGAGTGCCTGCCCCTTAAGAGACCACACAGCAAATGGCAGCAGCAAAGCTTTTCAGAGAGCAAATACAAAACCAAAGACTGTAAGTAACTGGCCGTGGTCTCACAGATCAATGCTTAGGGATGAGAATAGAAACCAGCCTTCTGGCCTCTAGCCCACACACCATCCATCACCCTTGTCTTCCTGGGGTTGAAATATACCCTTTTCTTGAAAAACAAATGGAATCACCATGACCCAGTAAGAGTAAGGGTCGCTTCGTAGTTGTCATAGCAACGAATTTAGAATTCTAACTAATATTGCCATTGTGTGTATGTGTACATAAGAGTTTGGGGAGAAGGCATCAGTGAAGCAGTGGTAATCATTTCTCCAAGAAATTAAAGTTTAATTCTTTTATGACTTGAATACTAACACGAATATAAAAACATAGGCTTTAGTGATTTAAGTTTTAGAACTTTCCGAGTGGTAAATATAATTTTCTCTTGTAGATTTTTACTGTTTTTTCTTTTTTAATAAAATAAATTTCAATAATGAAAAATAGCTCCATAGAATATAGTGAGAATCCTATTTTAATTCTGTGCTTATCTTTATATTATTCAAAGTTCTTTGCAAACTTGGTGAAGCAATATATAATGACTACAGTTTATTGGATTTCAAATAGTTTCTAGCCAGGATATAATTCTATATATTATCATCACCATGAACCACTAAACATTCTTTGTTTGTTTTACTTCCAGGGCGAGATGATAGGGTGGCTTTCTAAATCAAGACTTATTCTCTCTGGAAATAGTTCCTTCATGAAAATACCTTCCATGGGTTAGAATTGTGTTCAGCAGAAACTGCCACTTGTCTCTCAGGATCTAAATTCCCCCTTAACTTTGCAATAAGGCCCCAACTTTTCTCTACCCAGGCAAATGACTGTTCATGTCTTACCAGCTATACGTGACAGTGAATTCTGGCCCATGATATACAAACAGGTGTGTTCTCAGTATATCTCAGAAGTATCTATAGGGAAAGATGGACCTCTTCCCTAGCCTCTGGCCATGATAACCAGTGCCCTGTTATCTTCCCGACCTTGTGGGGTCACGAGATAGATTTTGAAGACAACAGAAGTATGAGCTGAATAAATTCTGTGCCCTGCAGAGTTAGAGGGACAAGTCCTATGTGCCTTCATGCTTGCCTCTTGGTGATTTTATAGGGAAGATGACAAATATATTGTTCCATTCTGGGTAACGACTGCCAGTATGGGCTTCTCGGTGTGTGCAGCCGAACCTAATCCTAACTGATGCATCCCATAAAATGGCATTACCATTATTTATTAGATGACTCTGCCAAGCTCTCACTTTCCTATGGCTACAGGGAAGAAAACGACCTGCCTGGTTTTTATCACACACTCCTTCTCCCCATCTGCCCTCACAAATAGTCCTCTGCCTGGCATCTACCAGACATGAATACACGTTCCCCTGGGGGGCCTGTAGTCGTGAACCAGGTGAGAACTTACAGTCTTCCGTGCTACTTGATAGCAAAGACACATTCCTCAAGAGCTGGCTGTGTGGGAAGTGTTAGGTGTGATCACCCAGTCTGTGAGGCCATCTTCTCCATAATCCCGTGGCACTGTGGTACCATTAGTCTGATCATCTGATCATCGCTGACTCCGGGTCTGGAGCAACCACAGCACAGACTGCCATTCTGACATACTCCTTGTATGTGCCACCTGAGCCTCTGTCCTCAGAACGGTGCCAGCTCCTGTCTGAACAGCTACCAGGTTTGGAGAAATGCAAAGGTCGTCTGTGTGCTAACAAACTACAAAAGGTCCTTAGATTCCTGGATAACTTGGAAAGGGAGTTTGAGTCTTGTGGATGTGCTTTCTCTTCCAGAGCAGGGAGGGAAAGCAAGGCCCCCTAGGTCCCTGTGAGTGGAGGAGACAGTCAGGAGTAGACTTCTGCCTTCATCTCTCCAGGCACTCTTGGAGTCATCTGATCCAAGCAATTTACAATTCTGGGCACATTTGTGCCACTGTGCACCACAACAAAACTTGGACACATGGGTGCAGATATTCATGTTTTGCAATGTGAAAACTTACTTCTGTATTTTAGGACAAAAGTATGTTCCTAACACTATCACCTCACTATGTAACCTATGCATGAACGCAAATGTGGTTGAAGGGTTTTTCTAGAGAGCATCATTAGTGTTTCTCGTCCTTAAATCCCAAGGGATGTTTCCCTGGACTTTTTCTCTTCTCCTTTGTTTACATGTCGACCGTGGCTCATTATTGGTCTGAAACCTACCAAGTCTGGTAATGTTGCTACATGGTACTTCCTGCTAATGTAGGATGTCACGTCTCAGCCATGACAAATCGGTGACCCTTGAGTAGATGTACTTCTCGGAAATCCACCCAGTTATCATCATTTCAAGTGGTGTCCAGTTGTTTTGTCAAATGACAAATTTCCAGAATGACTTCTGTGAAAGTCAGATGGAAAACTGTTCATTCACAGCAATGTGTCTTGAATCGGAAGCAAGAAGAGGACAAAAGGCCAAGTGCTAACTGAACAGCTCCAAGGAAGTGAATGTAGGTAGAACAAAAAGCCGTATCCTGATAGGACAAACCCAGTGTCAAGGGTCACATGTATTATCCCAGCTATTTGGGATGTCAGGAGGACTGTGGTTTGAGACCAGACCTGGGGAAATGCTTGAAATCTCATCTCGCAAACGGTCCAAATATCATCCCAGCTATGTGGGAAACATAAATATGAGAATCTTGGTCCAGGCTGACACTGGTAAAAAACAAGACTCTCTTTCAAAATGAATGGAAGTCAATGGGGCTAGACTTGGGGCTCAAATGGTAGACAACCCATCTAGCAAGAGCAAGACCCTGAGTTCAAACCCTGGTGTGAGCCAAAAGGAACAGTGAGGAGTTATAGGGCTATGAAGACCTGGACTTCAACAGCAGTGGGAGAATGGAGTTTCTGGCACCCAGAGAAGTTCAGGAAAGACAAGGATGAAGTAGAAGGAAAGCAATGTGGGTAAGTGGCATCTGACATGAGTCATTTGCACCCTTGGTTATTAAAAAATGATAGGTGTTTTTCTTTGTCCCTTTCTCGGCTATGCTGCTTTACATCAAAGCATCCCCTAATGAATATACATTTCATTTATTAAAAAAAAAAGGGAGATTGTAAGCTGGGCGCCAGAGTCTCATGCTTTTAATTCCAGCTACTCAGTCTACTGAGATCTGAGGATTGCAGGTCAAAGCCAGCCCCAGCACAAAAGTCTGTGACACTCTTGTTTCCAGTTAACCTCCAGAAAACTGGAAGGGGCACTGTGGTTCCAGTGGTAGAGGGCTAGCCTTGAACTGAAGTGCTCAGGGAGAGCGCCCAGGCCCAGAGTTCAAGCACCACGACCGACAAAACAAAACAAAAAGAAAAAGGAGATTGTGCGCTCCTGGACAGCTGAGCCTCAGGGATCAGAGAATCCATGCATTGAGTCAACAAAGTGAGTTGAGCCATACATGTTTGTGCATTTGTCTATTTGCCTATTTGACTTATGGGTGGCTCCCTGAATAGTTGATCACCTCTGTATCACTCTGAGTAACACATGCATCCTTTAGATACTCTGGAAAGATTTGGGGGAATGTAGTGAATTGTATAAACCCAAGTTTACTGACAAGCCTTTCTCATCTGAGAAATGCCCTGTGTGGAGCAGGCAGCACGTATTACATTATCAAAAATGCAAACCATTTTTATGCTACAAGCCTGGTAATGGCACAAATAGAATGGCTGCAGCATTGAAAAACTACTGTCTCTTCATACATGTTAAATTAATATCCAAAATATCATAATTAAATGCAAGGAGACAGTTCTAACGTTCTCTAAGCACTGGGAACTTTTTTGAAGGTTACAATTTTGTTATTATTAAGGTCATGTACAGAGCAATTACCATTTCACAATTCAGGTAAAGTGTATATTTCTCTTTTGGACAACGCCACTTCTTCTTTGTTTCCCCACAGTTGAACTGATAAGTTATCTCCCATTCCTGCTTACAAGTTAATTTTTCCACATAATGTATACTTAATACTAAGAATTAGACATTTTAACTACAATCTTTATACTTTTTATTCTGAATCTCTCCAATGAACTATAAATTCCTCAGTGATTTATCTACCATCAACTATTTTTAAATTTCTTTTACAGAAGTTTTACTTCTACTCATTAGATTTGCGTTTTCGTTATACTTTTCTACAGTATAAATATGGGCATGTATTTAAATATGATTTTCTAAAATATCGTGATATTTTAAATACCATGCTCTATATTTTGAATAATTACTTTTGGATTTAGTTATCATCAAAATAATTACCATGCATAATAGACCAGAAATGAAAATGTCTCACAAATTTTGATAATTGTAAGAAAGAGCAGAGCATTTTATTGGAAAAAAAAATCATCCTTAGTGAGATGCTTTTTTTCTTTACTTTTTCTTTTCTTCTATTCATTATACAGTTTTTCCAAGCTCAGATGTCCCTGGATGAATATTACTTATCGCTAAAATGGCAATGGATTCAATGTCAATTCCATCCCTAATCTTACTTTCCTAAGTTTAAGCACTAAGAAAATTCATTCACATAAATGGAAATCCAATTACAGTATACTAACTCTGTTCCTCAGTTCATGGAACTCCTCCTAAAGAATATCTAGAATCACCCTCTCACCCAACATCAAAAATTATTTGTAATGATCTATCAATATAATAGTTTCATTAAGCCCTCTTTTGATTTGGTTGAAAACAAAAAGGCCACACCACTACATTACTCAGTAAATCATCAATACAGACTTCTTCCCCTTACCTCAAAGTACTCTTCTCTGAGATGACCCTAGGGTAGGAATGGGCCCTACCTGTCATGAAAGCAGCTTTCTCCTCTCTAATTAGCCATCCAACCCTACAGAGAAGAAGACACTGAAGGAGGGGGGAAACAGGAAATGAGGGTGTAATCTCTAAAGATAAGAGATTGGGCTTCTCTGTGACTGCTAGATCTACCTGTGGAATGTAGCACATGACTCAGAACAGTGACTCTACCTGGCCAGTAGAGAGCTGAGCTGTGGTGCAGTGACAGTCACATGGTAGTAGAATGAGGAATTAGCTTGATTTTCCTTTGCAAAGTCCTTCACAACTTCATAATAAGAATTAGAGGTAATTAAGTATTTTACATAGACGGAAAAATATCAAATGAAATTTCAAGCCTGACTTGAAGGAGAGTAGTAATATTTCCGGATGAATGCATGAAATAATAAAACATTATTTGGATTATTTGCTAGGGAATGTTTCTGGGGTCATTGTACTGGATGTTTTGATGCTATATCAGAGAAGAGGTTTGTGCATTGCTTGATACATTTGTTTGTTCTCAACCTCCAAATGCAGTTATAGACTGAGACTCTCCAAGTAGGCCCAAGAGTATTAAATCAATATTAATTAGCCAGTGTTACACAACAATGCTTGGAGAACTAGCATACAAATTATTCGTGTAAAAAGATGAAGTCAGAATATTAATAATTCAAGGCTGTCTACAGAAGTTTCACTCTGAATCTGGAAGTAGAATTGATATGACAGTGGTATAAGTAGTCTAGTGTTCTAAAATATGTCACCAGAATCCTAGAAAACATATACAAGCTATTTGTGGCAGAAAAGGCTAACTTTCCACCCAAAATGATGATCCTCCATCTTCAACACAGAGGCGTTCCAGTGGGCTCTATTTATCAGCCAGGTCTGAGCAAAAACTAGTTCTTTCCATGAGTGACAGTGACACATATCATTTCCAAGATGAGAGTTTAGGAAGTGCATGAATCTTCCCCACAGAAGATTGTTGACTAGAAATGGACCTCAGGAATGTTCACTAGCACCCAGGAGGTAGTAGAGCCCTAGATAGAATTAGCACCTTTGAATAACAATATGGAGGAAAGCTGCTCACTGACAAAGTAAATTCATATTGGCCTGTTGCATGAACAACAATAACCCACACCCATTGTATTATACAAGCAGAATGTCATGCTAGTTACAGCTTTATCCTACCAGAGTAGAGATATATACTGAAAAGATATACAGACCAAAGTTCATAGAAAACAATAAACAAAATGAGTTCATATTTTATTTTTAACGGAATATAGAAGATTTATAGTTAAGAAATCCTAAGGTATATGTATGCTAACATTTTACTTTCAATTCCAAGTATGCTTTTCCTACCCAAAGCAAAACATAGGTACAAGTTGCTCATAGATTCTACCTTCCCAACACCTGCGAATCAAGTCACGTGAAACACACAAGAAACATGTGGATTTAACACACGGTGGCTACTTCTTTGGAAAGTGTTTTCACTGTAGCATGTGTCACATATAGAAAAAGGAGCCCATCCCATGACTGAAATTGTTTAGCCTGAGCAAGCCTGGCAAAGGCCTGATGTGGGTGAGACGTGCAGTACCTGCTCAGGGCCCATGCATCCGTTCAGTGCCCTGGACGATCAGGTCCACAGTCCACAGCGAAGGAATTGATTCTTCATTCATCCTTCCCTCCCAAAGGCCAAAGTTACTGAGCCTGCTGATTATTTTACAGGATGGCAAACAGCTTTCTGGGCGACGGTGTTGTGCAAATGGCTTTGAATGTCTGAGTGTTGATTTTTTTTAAATACACAAAGGAATCTGTTGAACTGTTCATATTTGGGATGGGGGAGGTAAAAAGAGCAGTAGAACAAAGAATATTGTTCTGTCAAACCCTTTCTCAAATTAGCTAATATAAAGTGGGAAAGAAATCAGATCACGTCTGAATCAGTTACGGTTAAACATTCAACTTTCAATTTATAGGTATTCAGTTGTCAAAACCTGTGAATTTTGCTTCGCTTTTGATTGCTCCCTGAGAAAGTGATATGCAGTATGCCTTTGAGCTATGGGAGTTACAGGTAAATTCTAATTGTCAGATACTCCTCAATGCAAAAGCCTTAAGAATTCTTCTAAGCATGATTAAAGTCAGACAATTCTAGGGCAGGTCACTGTATGTCTCCGGCTGCAATCCAGATGTTTTCTTTACTTGTGTCTAATGCTTCATTTGTCAGATTCTTAAAACTTTGATAAACACTTTGGCCACGCTGATTGATATGTTGAGGCCCTCTATTTGGCTCCTCTGAAGTGAGCGAGCCACTACAAAGAGAGATGGGAAATTCCAGGGTCTGCAGGGACAGATGACTCCAAATCTCTGACTTATTACTATCACCTATAATCTGTGCTGTCTGTAGAGCCTTTGTATGTCTTCATTCCAGAGCTGAAGGAGCAGCCCCTACTTGGGCCATGCTTTGACCATAGGGAAGATCGAGACCTGAAATTGACAGTGAAAGGTAAAGTTTCTGTTCAGAATCAGCTTAGTGAGTTACAGGATCAATCTGATGACATGGATGGGGGCAAAGGAGTGATAACCCTCTTTCAAGAAGGAGAGCCCATGCTTAGGACAATAAACGAAGCTATCCCAGGTCATTATCTTGGCCACAAGTATTGGCTTTGAACCTTGATCCTCAGATCTCAGCCTCTTGAGTAGCTAGGATTATAGGCATTTTCTCTTTAGGAAGAATCAGTCTTCATTTCCCAGGTTGCTCACCTCTCCATGCACACCCATCAACACCAGTCCTCTCAGACAATTCCTGAGTAAATCTGAAGGCCAATCACTCTCTTGCTGGACAATCAGAATGAGAGCCGCTTAAGAATTTTTTAAGTGACAGTGGCCACAGATGACAGCTTTTTACCAAATCAACTTAAAAACTTTACCCACTCTTGTACTCAGCTACTCTTTCTAACTTTTGGTGTTAGCAGTTTAATATGGTAAAGATGACATTTCTTGAAAACATTCTTGGGCTATGGTCTTATGTTAATTTGACCTCTAAGTTGATAGTGTTAAAACTTTGCAATGTTTGCATTTTAAAGAAGTAGTCCTGTGCCACTGTGTTATTTACTACTCACATTCAAGCAGACACATATTAGGTAGTCAGGAATTCCCCACTCCTATTCAAGCACCCAGGAACTCACACTAAGAGAAATTTACTCTGTTGTACATTATTCACCCTTCTACCCATCTATCCATCCATCCACCCCTCCCTCCCTCCATCCATCTCTACCTACCCACCCATCCACCCACTCATCCATCTACCCATCCACCTACCTATCCCCCATCCACCCATCCATCCACCTATCCATCCATCTGCCCTTCCAACAAATATCACAGATCACTATTTACCATTTCCATGAAAAAAACCTGACAAATATCCCTGTCCTTTTAAAGCTCCCTTATTAGTGACAAAAGATTGACCATAGCCACAATAGAAGTTAGGAAAAACTATATCCAAATTGTCTCTAATATTTAATGACTTAACTTTTTCTCCAACTTTACACTGGTTCTAGACAATATTGATTAATATTGAGCCTCATAGTTCAGCCACGCAGTACATCAGTGCGGAGCTATGAAGCTCCGTAGTTGGGTATATTAAATGCATTTGTCACTTTGCTCCTGGGATGTAACTCCTTTTTAAATCAAACAGTAGTAGCTGTGGTTTGTTATAAAGAGATTCCTGTTCTGGGGGGAAAAGATACAGTTCAGTCAGGGAGTTGGGCTTCTGGGAGAGGGGTTGACAATTTTAAATCCAATAATCATGTAGGCATCACAAAGACACCGACAGGGAGACCAACTTGAAGGATGTGGAATGTATGAACAAGTCTATTTCCATTTCTGACGCTGAGCATTTGACAGCTGCCAAGTCTACTTCCTTTTCTCCTTCTGCCCACATGAAACATGAATGGCAAAGTTATACTTTGTGTTTTCACATGATTTCCAATCATCTACAGCTTTTGACATTTTGACTTCAATTCTGTTTGGAAAATTACAAAAATTAATCAAGTTATTAAATGTTGTAAAAGTAATCTCTATTTTTTCTCTTTTCATGCTTAATATTTTAAATTGCAGCCATGAGAAAGCCCTGTGTGGGGTGGGGGGGTGTGGGTATGTGGGTGTGTACCATTTTAGATATAATTTCAATGTACTATAACCTGCCCCTCTAAATTGAGGGCTTAGATTAATAAGTGCACAAGTATTATTCTAAAAATATTCTGGTAAAAAGCAACCAATTTGTGTCATGTGCAACCATTTCCCAAGGTCCATGTACCTCTGCTCAGTGTGACTGCCAGAGCAGGACAGTCAGTTAATGATAAAAAAAAGTGTTTCCCATCTAGGTTGTGGTACCTCAGGTATAATGAAATATAAAAGTGATTTCTATAAAAAATGTTAACTATTAGTAGTTTGATCTGGCTCAACCTAATACATTGCAAAGGAATGGTGAAATAGCTAGCGAGGGAAACAACCTAGAAAGAGATGGCTTTTAAAAAGAGGAAAAATATGAAAAAAAAAGAGAGGAAGTTAAGAGGAACAGTTGAGTGGATTTCCCAACCATTAATGGGTCCCCCCAAGCCTTAAGCTAACTGTTATAGAATCCTCATTGGCAATGACCTCATTGCGCCAGCCCTGGCCCCTGGAACTCAAGTGGAAAGAGAAAGCTTCCATCCCAGTGGGCATCAAGGATGATGGGAGTTAAGACTCCAGCGCCAAGGCAATGCAAGCGGTGAAGGTGATCTATCTGCCACTAAGCACATGTTGGCTCTTGATCCACAGGAAGTGGGAGCATATGCTTAATGTCAAAAATTTACAGATAGAAAGTTCTTAATTAAGAATGTGATAATCACCCTTCTCTGTATACAGCAGGCTGGAATTGCATAGAGTAGGCTATAAGTGGCTCTAGGATAGCTAGGCAATGGATAAGATAAAATGCATTTGTATTCCTCTAGTAAGATATTTATTTTTTTTATTTTTTTATTGTAGTTAGTAAAAGGGTTACATGATATTTGCCAGATAGAAGGTGCATTAATTCACATACATTGATACCCTTTCACATGTCTTGGTACCCATTTCCCTCCCCCCCCAAACCCCCCTCCCGTCTTGGTTTTCCCCCCTTCCGCTGTCAGAAAGAATGACATCACCCCATTTGTTAGGAAATGGAAAGACTTAGAAAAAGTCATATTAAGTGAAGTAAGCCAGACTCAAAGGAACTTAGGCTCAATGGTTTCCCTCATTCGTCATAATCAGTAGAAACCTTGGGCTCTACTAGCAGAGATCTGCAATAGAGCAAAATCTTGATACATAAGGACATATAATGTGAAGCTAATTGAAAGGACCTCCAGGATATTGAAACAAAAGCCATATAATGAATAATTGTTGTCCTTAATGTACTATGTTGTCTCTCATCTCCTTTGCTATCCCTTGGTTATCTCATATTGGTATAGTATCTCACTTTGTTATCTGATATATTGAATTTATTTGTATTTGGATATTTGAAAGATATTTATTAAAATAAGAATATTGTGACTGTTTCCACATTTTTCAAAACCCTTAGTTATTTCTTTAAATTAATTTGGAGTAAAATGGTATGTGCATACTGAAAGCTAATACTATTTCTCTTCATAAATTTGCGTATGTTTACTTGTCCATTAGTTGGACAAATGAAAGGTAAAATGTGTGTTTGAGTCTGTGGATGGAAAGAATGAGCCACTGTTAATTTCATTTCTAGGCAAAATTAATTTTTATGTGGGATATTGGTTTCACTCCCTTAGGGATTGTCTTTCATTCATGTCTTCTTTGGGAGTTTCTTTCTGTGAAGTGTTTTGTATATCTAGCACCCTCCAGATGGCCCATATCTTGGCAGTGTAAAGGATTTTGGGGAATTAGATGACTGCAAAGCATCTTCTATAAATTACTTCTCAAAGACCCCAAAGGAGTCCTTCACATCCACAGCCAGCTCAGCTAGGAAGTCTTCTGCCCCTGTTGCCCAGCTTCTCCTGCCTGGCTCTGTCTGGCTCCCACTTTCCATGTCTGCTATCAGGGAAAAGAGTGGGAA
Organism: Megascapheus bottae; assembly: GCF_031878675.1. Taxonomy (NCBI): domain Eukaryota; kingdom Metazoa; phylum Chordata; class Mammalia; order Rodentia; family Geomyidae; genus Megascapheus; species Megascapheus bottae. Next base: position 81,011,961 of record NC_143512.1, read on the forward strand.
GACGCATTGGGTCTACCACTCACCAGGGACACGGACCCTGTCAACAGAGAAGCTTATCTTCCCTCCTTTAGGAAGAACGGTGCCCACACTCTGGGCTCCGTGACAGGCAGAGTGGTGCCCAAATCTTAAGTTCCTTAAGGGACAGAGCGGTGCCTGTATCATATACTCTCTAATGGACATTCTTGCGTAGAAGAGTTTCTAGGATTACAGAAAAGGAAATCTCTTCCCTGTTATTTTCTGCACTGTGTTGTTCTCTGTGGCCCTGATGCATCTCTTTGGGTGTTGATGTGTTTCATAACGTATACAAGGAACAGTCCTTCAAATACTGGCCTCTTATCTAAAGCACAGGGGGGGGGGGATGATCAGAATACTTTCTCTAGCCTGTGCTCTATGCAAACTAGCGACTTATCTTAACAAAGGATAAAATTTCACTGGACTTTGCTTGGCTGAGTAATATTGGAAGGGGGGAAATCTAAAGTCTTGTTGATTAGGTTAATATTAATGTGGACATAAGGAAATGCAGATCCAACATAATCCAGTGAGGGACAATCAAAGGACAGTACAGGATAAGTTGCCCTGAAGGCTAGAGTAAGGAATGTTCTAGGAATTCCCTTTTGGCTATTTCACTAATACTCTAGTAAAAGGCATTAAGAAATAAACAGATTATCCTCACTGCTGTTAAATATATATATATATATATAATATGATGAACGTTGAAGTGATATAGATAGTTAATTCCATAGTGCAGCAAAGACTGCTCATTTACAGAGTTGGCTACCCCTATTTTTGTAACAATAAAATCCCTCATCTGGGCATGATGCCATTTAAAAAAAATAATGAAACTGAAATCCTTTTCTTTTCCTTCGAGTCAAATTCCGGTGATGGGACTGAGCAGAAGCAATGGGCCTCCAAAACGTTTTCTAAACAGACAAAAGTGTGTTGATACTCTGCCTCTCTTCCTGCAGGCTGGAAAGCAGGCACAGCGCCACGAAATATAAAATGCCAGGGCCCGGAATTACCAAGACAGGGAGAAACAGAGAAGAAACATGGGTACCCCATGACCTTGTGCAGTACAATCACCAATTTTTCTGTCCAGGTAAGAAAGGAACTTCTTTTATAAACTCCACTGTAAACTGAGATCGATACATATATATATATATATATATATATACTACAGAATATACAACATATACAGAATATATACAGGAAATACTACAGTCTATTCCCCTATCTTTGTAGCAGAGTAAGGTAGACTACTTCATACTAGCTTTGTAAGAACCCTGCTGACTATGCTGGTATTGTCCATTTAGATGAAGCATTTGGACATGGCCAGCAAAGACATAGATTAAGGTGCATAGAAGACAGTGACTTTTTCATACCGGGAGGAAGCATCTGATGGTGACAGCACTGGAGATTCCTGGGAGTTGCAGTCCATTCCCTGACCAACATTAGAAGAAATGGTCACAAAGCTAATAAGGTTGGTGGGTTCTGACTGATACTAACTCAGGGAAATATTAGAAGGGAAGCCCTATTAAGTTGGGTTCTCTCCAAAGGAACTAATGAACCATTCCATCGTCTTTAGGTAAGGAAGATTCTTGTTGGGACATAGCCAAGTCCCACCCTGAATTGAAATCATGGTTAAGAGGTGACTCAGAAGAAACCACAGGGTTATGACACAGGGAGAGGAGCTCACTCTTCTCAAATGAAAACCAACAAGTTGAGGCCAGAGTTACTAATCACACCATAGAATGTACTATAAAATTTGCTAAATAGAATAAGCAAGTACACATGGACATGTGATAAATATTGAGCCATATTCTACATGATTCCATGATTTTGGAAACATGATACAGTCTCTGAGTACATTTGACATATGTGATTAGTGTCCCACCCTGATCTGTGTAAAATCATTGTCTGTACTTTTTACCAAATTGTGAATGTATATTTCTCATCTTCTAAAACACTAATGTGTTGTTTTCCTGGTTCTTCAGCCTGCAGATGGTAGATTGTAGGTTTTCCTTTCATAATCACATTAGCCAATTTGTATAATCAATCTATTCTTATACCCTGTGTGCATAGGTACATGCTTATACATTCATTATTCTACTGAATACATTTTGCATAATTATTGACAAAATAAATACATTACCATATCATTGTTTCTGATCATGGTTTTGATATAGGATTGATTGGTGTCTTCTATTCAATATGCTTTGTCATATATTTACTCAAAGTGTGATTCTTCTATGCCTTTTATCATGAAAGCATGTTGGATTTTGTGAGAAGTTTTCTGCTTCACTTAAAATGATCTTGTGGTTATTGTCCTTGCTTTTGTGGAATTGCATTTATTGATTTGCATTTGTGAAACCATCCTTGCATTCCTGAGATGAAGCTACTTGATCATGGTATATTATCTTTTTAATGGGTTGTTGAATTTGGCTTACAAAGATATTATTGAGGATTTTTTTTGTTTCTAGGATATGAAAAAGAAATTGGAATATAATTTTCTATTGTGTTTGTCTTTATCAGAAAAATACCAGCTTCATAGGGTGGGTTTTATAGTATTATTCCTTCCTTTCTACTTTATGGAATAGTTTGAGGACCATGATGTTAGTTGTCCTCTAATAGCCTTGTCCTAAATAGGAATTGACTGCTAAGTTTTTGAGAAAATTGTGTTTTAAAGAACCAGATGGAAATGGTTGCTGGCTCCTGTGATGATGAACATAGCAAAGGCTACCCACACTCAGTTGGGTCTCAGAGTCTAATGGACCAACAAGGCAAATCTCATGAGCAAGCAGGAGGTCATAGAAGTCAACAATCAACAATTTCCTTCTGAGGATCAAGGTTCAAAGCCAGCTCGGGCACAAAAGAACTTGAGACTCTTATCTCCAAGTAACCCCTAGAAAATGGGAAGTGAGGCTTGGCTCAAGGGTAGAGCGGTAGCCCTGAGATGAAGAGCTCAGAGACAGCGCCCAGTCAGTGTTCAATCCCCACCAAAAAAACAACAAAACAAAACAAAACAAAAAACCTCCTTCCAGATAGCTCTGCTGAGAGGCACTTGACTGAAAGCGAAGGGGACCAAACACATCCTGGAGCAGGGCTCTTCAGAAAGGTTGCTTACCATCAAGCATGTGGTACCCACTGGGAGAGGGCCCAGTTCCCCTGTACTGGGGATTAACGTTGAGAGCTTCATGCATCCTAGACAAGTATTCTATCATTTGAGTCATGTCTCCAGCACCCTCCCTCCATTTTTCCATTGAAATTTCTATTCTTATTCCATTGGCTTACATAGGTGTACTGAAAAAATGTCTTTCAGGGTATCCTGTGGAGTTCATGAAGTTGAAAGAAGAAACAATGTTAGACAGAATACTCAGTTCTCTTGGGCAGGAATCCATGAGTTCTTTCTGTGAGAACAGAGGTTAGTACAGCTATTTGAGGGTCAGCTCAGCCTGATATACCTACCTGACCCTCATGACCATTCTTTCTTCTAATGTATAGAACATATGGTGGCCTGTGGTTACTAAGTCTACTCACTTAAGTCAGTTCTGGCCAAGGAAATGTGTGTGAAATTTCCAGCGCATGTTTTCATGGTCAGGGTATGTACTTCCGTTTTCTTTTTTTCCATTCTCTTTTCTACTGGTTAGGATTTTTTGGGGGTGCATGAGGGTAAGCCATGTTGGAGCATGAAGATGAGGTAGCCTGGTAGAAATGGCAGATTTCCAGATGGAAGAATTCAGGCTCCTTGGGAATTTAGTAATTCACCATGAAAGAACTCTGGCTTTTCATCTCTCTCTCTCACTCTCTCTCTCTCTCTCTCTCTCTCTCTCTCTCTCTCTCTCTCTCTCTCTCTCTCTCTCTCTCTCTCTCCCCCCCTCTCTCTCTCTCTCCCTCTCTCTCTCTCTCTGTGTGTGTCTTGCTCTTTCTCTCCCTCTTTCCCTTCTCTCTCTTCTTCTCCCTCTCACTCTCTCACTTCTTCCTTTGCCCTCCTTCTCCTTGCTCTTCCTAATCCCCAGGTACATTCCCCAGAATGTGAAGTGGGAAGGATATAGTGGAGGTGCCTTGAGTGAGGAATAAATGCAGACAGTGGAGACAGAATGTAGTGTAAGGACTTGTTCATGCGATGACAGGAGACCTGACATTAGGTGTCACTGAGCCCCCAACTGCTATGTAAATCAACTCAGGAAGGACACATACTGGCCCCAGCCTGCATGTCCCCACTGATAGGATGAATGGGGGAATCAACAGTCTTCCAGTCCCCACCAGCACTCAAATCCCATCTTGACATTAACTAAGTCCTATTCATTTTTGCAGTTTTATTATCTGCAATTATACTTTTTCAGCTTCAACTCCATCTGCTTACTGACCTCGGGAATGTAAGCCATTAATCTTGAAATAAAAGCACTCAGAATTCGTTTGCTTTTTTTTGTTATGAAATAAAAGGAAAACCTGGGAATGTTTTGTCAGTTCAAATGAACATTTGGGCACTGGAGGCCAGGATGCGTGGATGGCTGTGTTCTCCTTCCACATGCTCATTTCTTCCTAGAATTAGGTAAAAAGGAAAATCAAGAGGAGGGAAAGAGGGAGAGAAAGAGCAAGACACACACAGAGAGAGAGAGAGAGAGAGAGAGAGAGAGAGAGAGAGAGAGAGAGAGAGAGAGAGAGAGAGAGAGAGAGAGAGGTTTTTCTTTTGCTAATTCAAAATACTTGGGAAAATATTTTAATTTCACACCTGCTTTCCTAAATAAAGTGAACCCTAGGTGCCTGATATCTTGTGGCTCGGCCATAGCAGAGACTTCTAAGCAAGCCCATCTTGGCTTGTTTGTGGATGTGTCCTGGAGTTTGAGCTAACCTTTAAGACCTGGGTTCTCATGCCAAACAGTACCATCTCTAAAACCCTAAAACTGTCTGCTTCCTTCCTTCTTCATCTCTGTGGAGCCATCTCATGATGGGCAAGGATTTCTTTTGCATAATCATAACTAAAGGCAGGCTATATTTAATATGACATGAATAAAACTCCAGACTGTCTTAAAATGCAGATATTCTTTAATGTATCAACTGGGAAAAATGAGCTTCTGTACAATACAAATGAGTTTCTCATGCTAGGCAATGTCATTCTTAGAGCAATTTACCCAAATCCTTAGTATTTCTGTCATATTTAAAAACAGTTGGAAACAATCTAACCTAGCAATATAGTCATTAATTTTATTTTCAGCTCTTTTTGAGAACTAAGAACCTTCTGGAAGCCACTCTCCCAGGGGCTGTGGAGACTAAGAAGACTAAAAGAGGGCTCTGTTCATAGAACTGATGTCAGCTACAGCCATAGTCTAGTGCCCGAGCCTGCAGACTATGGGAGGCTAAGGGGTTTGGGAGGTTGGGGAGTGAAGAGCGGCAAGTTTACATTACTGTTGTCATTCAGAAGAACGGGCAGTCTGTATGTGGTAATGTTCTGTGGGTAGAGGTTCTCAGAGTGTAATTCCTGGGCCTGTAGCATCAACATTTTCTATAGATAGGCCAGGGACAGAAAGTTTTGGGCCCCACCCAAGGCCTTCTGCCTCAGATGCATGACAAGTTGTTGGACACCAGTCTGGTTTTCATACCCCTCTCCAGGGCTATAAGGCATGCTCTACTCTCTCCCTGTTCCCTGTTCTAGCACATTGTAATCTGGAGTAAATCTAGCCCATTTGTATAGTGACTGGAACGCAACTCATTTACATACTGTGTAGAGTCCAGCCAACTCACAAAGCTCAAAATATTTGCTGTCTGTCCCTTTACAGCAAGTAGTTTGGAGTAACTAGTCTCTGCATCCACAGAGCTTCCTACCACATCTTCCAAACCTCCTAGGTGCTCAGGGGTAAGAAATCACTGCACCTGTCTTGGTTCTCTGTACTTGTCCACGAAGTGCTGGCAGCAGTGGTTGAAACACACAGGGATTGTGGGAGATATTAAGCTTTTTACATCAAAGCCTGGCCAGCAGGAAACACTCTATACATATTGGTTGTCAGTCTAGAAAAAGAATGGTATGGAATCTGGAACAGGAAGGTTGGTATAGCAGAAAGAACATAGAATTTGGAGTTGAGATTGAGATACTTCTGGCTATTAGCTTATGATTTACTTTATGGGGGCTATTCTCTCTGAACAATATGCTCAAAATTGTCAAATGGTTTTTCTCATGTTGCATTGCTTGGTTTATGAAAATTCTTTTTGAAGACCTTAATACCAATACCGGTCATACAGCTGAAATACAGACCTTCTGGTCTAAGACCCATTTGTCCTCCCTCATCCATAACAAGCATTACCCCTCCTCCTTCGTTCCATTGTCCTGGACACACCTACACCACCAGATTGTCACCTGAAACCATTTTTAGACCTCATCTCTTCCTCTAATCCATGGACACCATAATCCATATTGTCCATTAGTTAGCTTGCTCTGAATGACCATCTGAAAAAAATCCCTTGATGTACCAGGTGTGATGACGTATACCTGTAACCCCAGCTCTGTAAGGAGTGGAGATTGGAAGATCTCAGTTTGAAGCTGGCCGGAGGCTTTATGGAAAAATTCCACATGGAAAAAAAAACTAAAGCAAAATGGATATGGTTCAAGTGGTAGAGGTCTGTTGCATGCCTTGCAAGCCTGAGGCCTGAAGTTTGAACCTCAGCACAGCAAAAGCAAAACAACAGAAAAAGTCGCTTCTTTGCAAATTTGCTCAGTATTTTGCTTCACCCTACCTATTGTCTGGGAAACCATCCCTTTGCCTAAGCTGCTGAAGGAGGCTGGAGAGAACCCCACAAGGGAAAGTTTTGGGAGACTGGCAGAAGCCTCCCTCATTTTTTCTGTGTAGCATGGAGATTGTCATTTGCCTCCACGGGAAAGAGAATGCCTCCAACTGGTTTCCAAGATTTCCATTCATCCTTCTCATTTCAGTTCCAGGGATCCGACTCAGCTCTTACTCCCCACCTCATATCAGGCTTAAGAAAAACAGAATTTTCAGAAGAACAAGTTTCCACCTTCAGCAGCAAATATCCCATTCTTTCCTGTGCCTGCTCTCCCTCTGCTCCTCCCTTGCAGGACAATTCAATAATTAGGGGCCAGTTCTCTCCAAGGCCTTTGTTCCCAGGATTATCTGGTCTCTGTACTGCACAGAAACAAGCCCATCCCAACCATGGAGGTTTTTCAACCGACACGCAAACATGCACCGAAGGATCTACTTTAAACATAGCTCTCTGTGCCTATGGCCCTCCAGCTGACACCAGCTTGTTTCTCGTCAGGGTGAAACCACTCTAATGAGCGTCTTCCGTGACTATCTGTACTTCCTTATTTCCCAGGAACCTCTTTATTGAATTATGAGATCTTTAGAGTATACAGAAAAGGACAATAATCTAATGAGCGTCAACCACCTGTTTCTTCTTAGACTATTTCCATGTTTGCTTCATATATTTTTTTTATTTTCATGGAAAAACAGATCACAGATAAAAGTTGATGGCCCTTGTTTATTTCTCCACAATCTGCCTTCTCCTTTTCCTCCTCCTAGACAGAAACCACAAATTTAATATTTGTCATTTCTGGCTTATTTAACAACTCCGTATCTATCCATAAAAAAATAGGGATAAGGTACTTTGGTTTAAAACTGGCAGCATTCTCCATGTACTTCTGCAACCTTGTCCTGTGGACTTAGGAAATGTACATTTCACACATTGCAAGAGTGATTTAAATACCTTCACAAGTGATTGTCCCTATTTACCTCTCTGGACTGGAAGTATTGCTCATGTGGTAGATAACATGCTTAGCTATCAAGAGGTCCTGCGTTCAAACTGCAGTACCACCCCAATAAATAAGTAGTTATACTTCTTCCAAAGTTCTCCTTGAAAATAGTTAAAGAGGGTTTGTCTGGCTTTTCATTGCCAATCTGATTTCCATATGAAAAAAAAAACCCACCTCCCTGTTTTCTTTGGATTTCTGTTTAAGAAGTTTAACATCATTGGCCACTGAGATTCCTCTTACATTTGAACTTTTGCCTATTGTTTCTAGTTGGTAAGATTTGGAGACTACATCCTGTCTACTACCTTTTTTTTGTATGTTCAAAACTCCCTCTGGCTATGGTTTGCTTTTAAGCTGTGTGTCATTATATAGAAGTTCTAAACTTTTAATGTGGTTTTGCTGTATTGATTTTTGTTTTCTTTATGGCTGGTCTTTGTATCTTATTTTAAGAACTGCTTCCCTACCTGGAGGTCAAAGGCGGCTTCTTACCCATTCTCATAACTGTTTTAATGTTTTGTTTCTCACTTTGGCCTTGATCTACTTTGAAGTTACTTATATGAATGGCTGGAAGGAGGTCCCCAATTCAATTATTCTACATTTAGTTAATCAATTGTCTCAGCACCACTTATTATTGAGTCCCCATTGTCCTCAGCCAGCCATAGGTCACCTTTATTTCATGCCGTGTGGGCTGTACATGGACTCTTGGTTGTTTTCTGCCTGCTTCTCCATCAGTATCTAAACATATTTCTTCCTGTAGCTTTATACATAATATTGACATTACTTCTATTGTTTTTGTGGATTTGTGATGAAAAATCTTCCATGTGGGGCTATTGAATTTCCTATTATCTGAAGATCATTCATTATATTACCTGCAATTGAAACTTGTTCCTTTCTGTCATTTCAACTCTGAAACAAAGTTTCCAAGTGTCTCAATCTTCTCTTGGAAACATGGTAACACGTTTGAAACAGGGTAAATTCTCTTCTGTCATTATCAAGCTATGATGTATTTTGCAATGATAAATAAACTTGAACAAAGCACAGTGCAGCTGTTGAGGTCATTATTTTTCTTCTTTAATCTGTTGATTATGTGTTTCACATTAGCATGTTTCTAATGGCAGAGCATTCTAGGTGTTTCTGGCCTAAGATTTTCCCATTCACTGAAATGTATTTCATAAAATGAGCATTAATTATGCATCAAGCACTTCTGAAGAAATCATCCACACCCGCTTGTTTACCTGTTTTATTTACTACTTACCAGTTGGTTCCTTTAATGGGTTGTCTATTTCATGTTTACATGGTATGTTCTCAGCCAATCAGAATGCTAGCAGAAATATGGACATTGAAGATCTTCCTAATGAGGTCAACTAAATGAGGAAGGAGATACTCAAATAGCAGGAAAGGCTACGCTTGTTTCTAAGTAGCAAACAACTGGTTTAATTGAGTTTGTGTCCAGTGCCTTGTGAAAATCAGCATTTCAGGACAACAAATCAGGATATTTACCATAAGAATTCTCTAACCAGTATTCAAGGTTTTTCTTGAATACCTTTTCTTCATAGCTTAGGGAAGAGAGAAAAATTGAAGACGGAATTTCTAATTCAAAGGGAAGCCAAACTGGTAAGATTTGGAAATTCCACAACCAAACTAGGTTGTAAAGAGAAAGTGGTGCAACTGGTCTGTGCTCCAGTGGGTGATCTAGGAGATAGCTGTCAAGACAAAGGACAATGACTCTGAAGACATTTCAGAGATGTTTGCAGCTGCTCTACCGTTCACAGGCTCTACTCCAGGCTCTGCCAGCAAAGGATATCAGAGAAGGGGTCTGGGCCTCTGTGGGAACACAGAGCTGGCTTTGTGGTGATGGGGGGTTTGCTCAGGGCTCCCCGTACAGCATGCACCCAGTACAGCATGCTCCTGCAGCCCTGGATTTGGCTGAAGCAAACTGAAACATGGCTCAGGCTGCCCTTTAGGGTAGGATGAGTTTCAGCTTATTTACGTCAGCAAGTGCACAGCACCCGCTATGGAATCCTGTCTATCCTCACCTCAATTTCAAATGATTCTCAGAGATCACTGGGCCCAGGCAGAGAGCTGCCACAGAGGTAGCACTCGTGCTTATCCATCAGGGCAGTGCGTGGGGTAGATCAGCCTCTAAAACCCCAAACCAGTGGAGCGACTGGTGTGGAATGCAAGTCCTTAGGAGCTGTCGTGTGGGCTGTGCCCAGCTGAACTATGGGGAAACACTGTCTGCAGTCCATCACAGTGGGAAAGGTATTGAAGAGCAGAACATCTCATATCATGGCAGCCAGGAAGCAGGCCGAGGAAGAAAGGGAAGGGGGATGGAGAGAGGGAATGAAACAGTAAGACAGACAGAGACACAGAGAGAGCTCCCCGCAGAATCTAGATGCAGGAAAAGGGGGACAAAACACATCATACCTCATTAGTTACAACCTGTCATGGAATCCCACCCAACTTAAACCTCATTCGTCATAATTACATTCCATAGCTTCTTCAGAAAGGTTTGGTTTGTATGTTTTAAAGCCAGGTAGTTTGCGATTTCAGCGCAATCATTTCTGTGTTATCAGGGAAGATGTGTGTGGCTGTGGGTGATGTTATTTGGGAATAATCATAAAAGACCTGCAGGAGGAGGCGTTGGTGTTTTGAAAGAAGCTGCCCAGAGGCTACCATGAGATTTACAGAGGAGCCACAGGATCTTGACCACCCATTTTTACTGATGCTTTGCCTCAGATGACAACATTTTACCTATTGCTTTGATTCAAAAGTATTCTTTTTCTTTCAAGGTCATTATGGGTAAATTTCTTTAAGTGATAAAGTAAGTTCAGACAGTTTCATTAGAGATTCTGATTCTAGGCAGATGCAGTGTTAGTTTTGAAAACATAATTCCTACAGTGTTCCCCCACCTCCCAAGACAGAGGGATAGTGATTAATAAGCATTGTTCTTTTATGATTACAGCCATCCTTTGCTTATAGACACTCAACGTATAAATCGGGTCTTTGTGTCATATAAGTGTGTCATTTTCATGCCACAAGCTATCTGCATTTTCTGAAGACATGCTAAAAGTCTTTTAAATCTAGCATATTTTTCTTCTCACAATACCAAACTTCTATAAAATTTGTTTTGAGGACACAAATTTTGTCTTTCGGAAATAATGTTGCTAGGAATGATATTGAGAAGTCTAACAAGAAAGATAAAATACTTCCATACTTTTAGAATACTCGGCACTTCTGGATGTAAAACTGAAGTAAAACATGATGCCCTGCAGGGTAGGGTGGTAGCTCGTGCTAAACATTCTAGTTACATGAGAGGCAGAAATTTGGAGGATCATAATTGAGGCTAGCCTGGAAAAGTTTCTGAAACCAACACAAAGCTGGCTGCAGAGGTGCATGCCTGACATCCTAGCTATGTGGGAGCAAGAAATAGGAAGATCGGTCAGGACAACCTTGGCAAAAAGCAAGATTCTATTTGAAAACTAACAAAAGCAAAAAGGGCTGGGGGCATAGCTCAACTGGTAAGATTGCTTACTAAGCCCAAGGCCCCGAGTTCAAACCTCAATACCACCAAAAGAACAAAATTAAAGTCCTATGCAACATTTGAGGGATCATCAAATTATTTTAAGAAAACATTTTTATTGTATTTTATTGTTGGGTGATGTATAGAGGGCGTTACAGTTACATTAGTCAGGTAATGGGTACACTGATATCCTTTCCTATGTTTTACTCCCACTTTTTATTCCCCCACCCCCTCCAATTACCTTGTTTTTTTCCCCTCTTCCCTTTTCAAACAAACATACAGGTACCGGGCCGGGAGTTTGGCCTAGTGGTAGAGTGCTTGCCTAGCATGCATGAAGACCTGGGTTCAATTCCTTGGTACCACATACATACAAAGCCAGAAGTGGTGCTGTGGCTCAAGTAGTAGAGCTCCAACCTTGAGAAAACCCAAGGACAGTGCTCAGGCCGTGAGCCCAAGACCAGGACTGGCAAAACAAAACAAAACAAAAAACAAAACAATACACCAGGTACCAAAGACAAATACAGTAACAACATGAGATACACCATAAGGGGAAAAAAGAGAAAAGAAATAGCTTCACATAGTACATTAAGAACAATCACAAAGATAAACCTATTGTTTCCACATCCTAGATTTCATTTTGCTTAGCCTCATCCTGTATGACCATCTGTACATAGCTTCTGAGCTACTGTGATCTTCTAGGAGAATCTTAGATGTGGACTAATTACAAATGAGGGAAAACATGGAGCCTACGAGAAAACAGTAACTCCCAAGTACTGCGCTCCCCACAGTTACAGTGAGTAAGCATGTCTTGTTGAACGCACACCCTGGCTGTGATATCCTTGAGCAATTTACTCTGGTGGTCCATGGGCTTAACTAAGATGATCCTGTGGATGTGGCCAGCCTGAAGAATGGATTCGAGAGACAGCACAGATAAGAACTCACCTGGGTGAAGGTAGGTCACTCTGTGACAGCCTACTTTCGACATTCAGCATCCGCATATTCCTCTGATGGGCCCTGAAAACTGGGAGGCGGGTGTTGGAGGGAAGGGGCAAGAACTGGGTTTTCCAGTGCACAACTGGTAGAATGGAATCACCAGACTTTCAAATTGAAGGGTTAGGAAACGGAGTTTTCTATCACACGTATTTATGCTCATTCTCTTATAGACTTTCTATATTTATGCCTCTTTAGAGAATAACTAAATCTGGTCTTCATGGCCTGTGATCCCAGCTACTACAGAAGTGGAGGTAGGGCCATCCTAGATTTCCCAAGTAATACAAAACATTCCTGTGCAAACTTACAGGTGAGGATAAAAGGGAAAAACTAGGCCTGAAGGAAGCGGCGGCATTGTCTAAAGAGAAAGTACTTATTACCTGACTTATGAAAACGGCAAAACATCTGTACATCACCATTATCATAACAACAACACAATTTCCTATGCAGTCTTGACGGAGAATGAAACAACTTTGTGCCAGTGTTTACATTTGTTGAAAACCAGTGATGGGGTCAATCTGACAATCTAGCAGCTTTTGCATTTCTTACACGGGGGCCAAATGAACACTAGGTGTAATGTGGTCCAACCTATGGGTGCTCGATGACCTAGTCCATGGGTACTAGCTTCACATCCACGTTTTAGTAGTTAACACAGACTACAGCCCTTAGATCTCAGCCTCCGGAGCAGCTAGGATTACAGGTGTGAGATGCAGGCAGCCAGATCTTCTTTCATCTGAAAGACCACGGGTGTCAAGGCTGTCTGGGGTCCACAGAAGCATCTTCACTGGCCAGGTGCCGCTCTCTTCAGCTCCTTCGTCTCCACTCTTCCTGGATGCCTCTGAGCCCTCTGGCTGGAAATAGAGCGCTAGGGAGAGACATAAAGACATGACAGCACTGGTTAAGTAGTTCACAGATATAAGTTATGCTTCACATTTCTGCACAGGAACGGAGGTGAATCAGGAAATGGATGGCATTTTTCAAGTCACATGAATCAGTGCCCCAAAATTCATCATTTCCACCAAGTGTCTGGCCACTTTGGTCGTTCCTGTACAATTCTGTTTCAAAAGGATTGTCAGCAGCTTAAGGTAGGTAGTTCCTCAACGAGCAAGACTTTTTTTTTCTAAACGAAAACAAACAATTTTATTAGAAAGAGATAACACATGGGACTGTTTCCCTAGATACTGTACCCTGGGAATTTTTACATGTATTACCTTCCTTCTCTCTTAGGATTTACCACTGCACACTCTGCAAGGGCAGATTAAGTTCTGGATGAGGAGACTAGCTCTGGAAAACTAACTTTCCCCAGGTCTAAGGCAAAATCATTAAATGAAGGATGCAGTTTTAATAGTGATTTTGGCTTTTCCCTCGCCTATTAGCAATTCATTGTAACATATCCTTAGTTCAGGATAGAAAACAGCAAAACTGAGCTTTCCCCCAGCAGATACACACAAAATTCCTAGGCTGTCAGTGCTCCTGGATTATAGCATTAAGATTTTTCTTTTCCAGTTTAGTTCTATAATGTTGAGATTAAAATTACTATTAAAATGTTTTCAAGTGTTAACTGCAATCCATGGAGATACTCAGAAGCTGGGGAAAGGATTAGCTAAATGCATGCAGGTTCTAATCTGAGGGCCACAGGGCTCAAGTGTGAGAAAGCTTTCAGTCACTGGCCGGCCTCGGCCTCCTCCTGACTGGCTCTTAGGCTTTGGTGCCACGTAGGCAAGAGAGGCAGGCGGCATGTTGGGAATGGGGCCAGCCTTCACCTCCTCCCAAGCGCAGAAGGTCCTAGAAGCCAGGCGCTGGGCTGGAGGCCTGCCTCACCACTAAGGAAGGAAGGCTTCTGGGGGGTGGGGGGATAGTTCCTTTGGAGGTCTTATAGGCAATCAGGAAATCCGAGAGACACTTCCTCAGGATGTCTTTCAGGAAACCCCAGGGTGGCTTGGGAACCCTTGAAGGGCTCCCAGCTGTCCCCAGCTGCAGACGCTGTGCCTGGGGGGGGGGTGTGGAGTGAGCGTCCATGGGTGGCTTCTGGAATAAATTCCCTTAATTCTTTTATTAAAAAAAAAACAAAACAAAACACTGATGAAAGGATGCCCGGATGGGGTCTGTCGGTGGGGGAGATCCTGGAAGCCTCCTAGGCCCACTCCCTCCTCCGGGGGTCCTGCGCGCTTCCCCAAGGCCAGGCCCCTCACGGTCACCCGGGTAGGCGCAGGGGGAGACGGAGGAGGCGCGCCCCCATCTCCACCCCACCCAGGCAAGGGCGCCGTGGCCGCTCGGGGCTGGAAACCCGAGCCCCCCCCCCTGCCCTCGTCTACCTTCCAGCCGGACCCGCTCGCAGCGCCACCCAGTATCCAGCTGCGGGCGCCTCGGTAAACTTTTGATCCGCGACTTCCCTCGGCGAGGCCTAGAGAACCCCAAAGTCTACCTGCGCCCTCCTCGGAGACGCGGACTTCGCCCTCCCGGCCTGGAGGAGTGGCTCCTTTTCCGGCCCCAATGCCCTCCCCCCCCCCCCCCGCCTCACCCCACGTCCCCTCGTCTGCGCCCCGAGAGTGCGCGGGGATCGCCGTCCCGGACCCCGGGCGCCCCGTCCACTCACCGGACCCGGCCAGCGACGCGCACGCACCTTGGAGTCCCGGCCCGCGGGCCCGACGCGCCACGTCCCCAGCCGAGGCCTCCCCCACCCCCTCTTATCTGAGTGGCTGGACGGGAGGGGGGGGAAAGAGGGGGACGCCCCAGGGGGCGGGGTGCCGCGGAGGCGTCTGAAAGCGAGGGGGGGTCAAGTCCCCCCAAAGTCACCATCAGGCCGGAGTTGCACTTGGGAGGCAGGCGGGGAACTTTTGGGGTGCAGGGGGCGCCCCCGGCGCTAGGCTGGGGAGGTCTTATCCTGGGGGGGCGGGGTCAGGAGTGGGGGGAGTCACCCCGCCCTGGAGGGGCGCCGGGGCGTGGCCTCTGGGAAGGGGGCGTGGTTTCGGAGGGAATGGGCGTGACTGAGCGGCTCGGGGCGGGGCCGGGCCGGGCCGGGGCGGGGCGGCCGCGCTCGCTCTCCGCGCGCAGCGGGCCCGCGCTGCCTGTGTTGCTCTCCTCGCCGGGAAGGCGGCGCCGGCGGCTGCTCTCCCTTCACCCGCGCTCGTGCGCTGTCCTCCCACCACGGGTGGGCTGCGTGGCCCCCGGCCCACCACGGCCCGGGCCGCACGGGGGCCCCAGCTTCCACCCGCCCTGGGCCGGGGCGTCCTAGCGCGGGACGCTGCGTTCTCGCACGGAGCTGGTCGCCGCGCTCCAGTCCTTCGCCTCTCCGCAGCCCCGCCGGGCGCGAACCTGGGGACTCGGAGCGCCGTGGGCCACGCTCGTTTCCCGCCGGGCGCGCGGTGAGGCGAGGGCGGCTCCGGGACCGCGGGCTGCTGCTGCCTCGATTTCCCTCGCCGGCGCCGCGGGGTCCGGGCGCAGGGTTCCCCGCACGGGCTGCGCGCCGCGCACCGGCTGAGCTCGCTCCCCTCCCGGTCCCGCGAGGCGATCGGCGCGGGACCTGGGCGGAGGCAGCAGGCGGCTGCCTGCGGGTCGGGACCCCCTGGAGCCAGCGCGGGCTGAAGTTTGCGTCCTCGCCCGGCCGGGATCGGGGCTGCGAGGTGAGGAACCGAGTGTCTCGGGCGACCTGGGGCGCGGGCGACGCTCGACCCCGGCCCGAAGCCTCCGCCGGGTCGCCGCGGAGACCTTGCGGCCGGGCTCCTCTGTCTGGAGCGGGGCCCGGGGGCCCGGTGCCTCCCACCCCGCCAACTCCGGCCGGTCTTCTCGCCGCTGTTCCGGTGCGGTGCGCGCGCGAAGCGGGAGGCCGTGGGCCCCGGGCCGTGCCGCTCCAGCTCCCCCCCGAGGAGGAGGGGACGCGCGGGCTCCCTTCGCCAGCCTGTCCGGCGGCCCGGTGGGCTGCACGCACCCCCGCCTCGGGTTCCTGGCCTGGGTCGTGTGGAGTTGCTTCTCGGTCCCGGGGGTAGCTGTTCCGAGCTGTGCGGAGGATCTGTGCCGGAGCCCGGACCCCCGCCCCCGGCCGCCCCCCGGGGTCCCCAGGGCTGCGCCCGCCGTGCTTCCATCCCGGTTCCTCGGGCTTTGGCGGGAACCGCGTTCACCCCTTTATCCTTTGGTGGCTTTGTACCTCAGGATGCAGTTGCCGGGAGTTGGGGTTTAACTTTGCTGCGTCTGCGGCGTCGCGGGGATCCCGGCAGGGGGCGCTGAGAGCGAGCGTTGGGAGCGGCGCGTGGCGAGGCGCGGGGACCGGGCGCGGGGACAGGGCGCGTGGCGAGGCGAGGGGACCGGGCGCTGGGACCCGGCGCGGGGACCAGGCGCAGGGACCGGGCGCGGGGACAGAGCGCGTGGCGAGGCGTGGGGACCGGGCGCGGGGCGCGGGGCCAGGCGCGGGGACCGGGCGCGGGGACCGGGCGCGTGGCGAGGCGCGGGGACCGGGCGCGGGGACAGGGCGCGTGGCGAGGCGTGGGGACCGGACGCGGGGCGCGGGGCGAGGCGCGGGGACCGGGCGCGGGGTGCGTGGCGGCTCCCGTCCCGTCCTCCACCGAGGTGGAGTGATCCCGTCCCGGTCCCGGTCCCGGAGCTCACATAGAGCCAGGGACATCGATCTGGCATGATTTCCTAGCAGGGCGGAAGGCAGAGGAACTGTCAATGGTTCCAGAAAAGGGAGAGGAAAATGGACTCGTTCTAACTAGAAAGTTCTTTGCCAGAGACCAATGCGTTCCAGTCTAAGCATCTGTCATTCTCCTCGGGGACTGCTGTGTTTTCCCATCCAATGGAATGGAGTGAAAATAAGAGTATTTACTGTAAACAACGACGTTAAGACACGAGGAGTTACAAACAGTTGTTCGCAGCTTACTTTCAAGGAAAATAATTGTGGGTCCTGGCTTCCCCAGAAGAGCTCTGTCAGGATGACAGTTTGCAAATAGCAGATGTGTTATTAATTAGTTAGTCTTTCATAATTAGGCGCGCACACACACACACACACACACACAGATCAAACCAGACTTTAATAGCAAAGATTTTTCAACCTCAATTAGAATTGTTGAAATAATTGCTAAGTGATACCATCACTCAAATTCATCATGCATGGAGCCACCAGTTCCCAACTTCATCTGGAAGCAGAGAGTAGCTTAAGTTATACAAATATACATAAACTGTTTTATGTATAAATATGTTTACCTCTGGAGTAACTTCTCTTATCCTGTGACTGTTTACCTCAAGAAAGCCAGATGGATCTTTTCCTCCCCCTCAGATTTGTTCTCTGTGTTTGTTTTCCGTGAAAAAGCAGACCTAAATGGAATTGTTTGGTTCACTTGGAGCACAGATTGCTGTTTCCTTGAGTTTTTCTTTGTAAAAGCTTTTGAGATAGGGGCTCATCCTTGGTGCTGGCAGTCACACTATTTTTTATTCTTCATGGAACCATGGGGTTGATTAACTGGTACCTACTTTTATGACACTTTTAGCCAACACATACTTTTCTTAACAGGGAGAAGATGGATGGTGCTAATCATTTTGTGCCTTTTAAGAACTACACTAACTTATTTAGTTGTTTTAATGGCAAACAGCTGCAAGATCCCTGCAGAGTGCAGACTTTGGTCTCCTGGTTGGGAAAGCCTGTCTCCGTCCAAAGGAAGTTTTTTTGAGATCTTCATAGTATTGAAAAAATAAACCTGTGTTCTTCACTACTCGGGTTCCTTTCAAGCGATTTCTCCACTGTGTCTGGAGAGAAACAGGGCAAAGGTAGGGAGGTTGTTACAACTTGTTGGAGATGAGATTCAAATGAATGCGTGGGTTCCTACTAAAGTTCTGTAAGCTCTAAAGGGCTTTGCAGGCCACCTGAACCCCAGCCATAAATTTGTTGTGAGAAATTTTTCACCAGCATCATTCCAGCCTCCTGCTGGGGGACAAATGTTGAACCCAGCAAGCTCTTTTTCTGTGCTGTGTGCTTGTGGCTCAAAATAGATGCCAACCCCTTGAGAATAAGTGCCGCCCTCTTCCTGTCAGAGAGAGCCGCCTTCCTGAACAGTTACAAAGTTTTAATTAAATTGGCAATTATTTTTAAGGATCCCAAATATCCTTTCTTTTTGGTCTTAAAGCCATTGGAATTGTGGCATTTCCTCTGATACACACACAGAAAAATGGATGTGGGGATAACAGAACTTGGCTAAATGCATGGCCAAAGATATAAAGGCATTCCGTTGGGCAAACAAATGGTAGTGAAGTCTAGATTTCACTAAGATCTGAAATCCCAAGGACATGCAGTGTACAAGATAGTATCAGTTAATTAGCTTAGAGTAAATCCCAGTAAAATAATTCATTTTTCAGGCTTTAAAAATAACATTTATTGAACATTGCATGAGCAACCCATCTTTGTAGTACTAGATGTACAATTATTAGAGAAAAAAGTGTTGTGTTTTTTTTTTTTCCTCTCGTTCCGGAGCTTGAACTCAGGGCCTGAGCACTGTCCTTGGGCTAGCTTTTTCTATGTATGTGATACCTACATCTTCCTGCCTTCCTGCATGCTAGGCAAGCATTCTGCTAGTAGGCCAAATCCCAGGCTTCCCCCCACACCCCCAAAAGCATTCTTCTATCAGATCCTCTGTCATTGCTGATATTAAAAGTACATTCTAAAAGTATATTTGAAAATGCTCCTGAAATTGTTGCTGTAGTTTCACAAATTAAGATGTACCTCCAAGGTTGTAAGATTTTTACATTTAGTGTTCAGTGATGTTTAAAATATAAATTCCTGGGTTTAATAAGTTACAAAAAAGGAAAAAGAAATGTATTAGGGAGGCTTATATATCTCTGCCCTCTCTGTATACTTGTTCGTTTACAGAGAGTAAGTTAACTGTTTTTTTTTAAGTGGTGGATTGTGTTTTGAGTAGTATGGTCAAGTGTTGAAATCATTCACATATCCATTCAACACTTGAATTTTAGCTTGAGATGCACATGTCTAGTAGAAACCCATTGGTCTTTATAACTCGCCATAATGTTGTATGAAAGCTAGGGGCCTTCTCTCTTTCTCATCACTCTATTTGGGTGGTTCTGTTCTGTAGGCCCAGGTGACAGGTCCACACTAGCTTATTGGGAAGCAGAATGAAGATGTGGCCTTTGCCGCCCTTGGGAAAGGCACTTATTTCTTTGACAAAATTTCCATGTATTGGTCATGTAGATATACAAAATCAATTTCTGGTGGTTTATAAACAAAATTACTAATGTCATCTAGAGTACACATTTGTGTTATTTAGCATTTAAGCTTAAGAGCAAAGCAAATGAAAATTTAAAAAAAAGATGTAGGATAACAAATAACTTATTGTAATATATTGCTGCTGACATGATTAATCTTTGTTTTCCAAAAGTTCCTCTCACTCAGGAGCTAGGGCTCTTCATTTCAGGAGGGCATTTTGTAGTATTTCACCTGGGGCAAAGTACTTAAAAACAGGATTCATGCGACAGTTGGTTCTTATAAGCAGAACACTTCTCAGAGGAATTGTTGTACTCTTCTTTCTTTTCCTTTTTTCTTTCTGTCCGTTGTTTGACAAGAACAAAGATGACTCTGTCATTCTTGACACTGTTTTTTTTTTTTCTTCCCATTTTTTCCACTTAAAAATATCCTGCTAATGTGGCTTAGTGGTAGAGTGCTTGCCTACCATGCATGAGACGCTGGGTTCTTTTTCTTAGTACCACATAAACAGAAAAATCCAAACGTGGTGCTGTGGCTCAAGGGGTAGAATGCTAGCTTTGAGCAAAAAGCTCAGGGACAGTGCCCAAGCTCTAAGTTCAAGCCTCAGGACTGTCAAAAACAAGATCAAAACACCCCCCACCCCCAACTCCCAAAGCCCCCAAACAGAAGAACAAAAATGCATTGCCATCCAGTGCTGGTGGCTCATACTTATAATCCTAGCTACTCAGGAGGCTGAAATCTGAGGATCACAGTTGGAAGTCAGCCTAGGTAGGAAAGACCATGAGACTCCTCAACAGCTAATTACAGAAAAAACAAAACAAAACCAGAAATGGCACTGTGGTTAGAGCACAAGTTGCTCAGGGACAATGCCTAAGCCCAAAGTTTAACTCCCAGGAAGGGAGAGGAGAGGAGAGGGAGAGGAAGAAAGGAAAAACCAGCAAAAATATCTGTATTATGATACATGTACTGCTTCAAGTGGAAAAAGTAAAAATGACTTCATTTTTACTCTTCTGCCATGTGTGCCTGAACTGGCTTGCTGATTATCTGGGAGTAAAATTATTTTAAATAGCAAAAAAAATTTAAGGAGATGGATTCTTTTTATTTTTGGGCCCAGACACTCTAATCTTTTATCTCCCTGTCTTGTATTCACATTTCCCACTGTGTTTCTGTGGAACTGACTGACCTTGAATTCATGCCAAATGAGGAGAAGCATACAGTAGAACAATTTTTGTTTTATGTTGCATTTTTATGTACATTTGAGAGCGAATCTCATTACTGCAATAGGTAATTCAATTACAGATATGTGTGATACATACCCAGGCAGGTGATACTATCAGAAGCCAAATGTAATGGAGAAATAATACTGTATTGGCTGATATGTAAGATAAATAAGTGATAAACAGGTGACAATCAGATTTCGCAAGGACAGGTTTGTTCACAGGCTGTAGAGTCTTTTTCAAGCAATGTACATTCTCTTAGCATTTGGCAGTGATATATGATATATGCCAGAGTCAAAGAAAATATGGGTTCTGCTAAGCAGCTTCCAGTGATATGTTTGAAAAATCTCAAATTGGCTAGCGTGCCACTGAAAGTTGTTCTGAATCAGAGATGTGTTCTTCACACAGGTGGATTGCAAATAGATTTGCACAAACAAACAACAAAACCCTTATCTGTGTCACATCTCTGAGGAGGGCTTCCAAAGCTATTCTCATCACCAAGGATGCAGAATGTGTGTCAGACACTAGGGGGGCATTTATGGTTAGGGATGTTGGAACCAGATGATTTTAGAAACTGAACCTGTTTGTATAGTTTTAGATTTGCTGAAAAACCTCACTGATTAAAAATCGAAGAATGTTGTTTGTAACTAGAGGCATCAAGGCAAAAGTAATTGTCCTGGATGTTAACTTCTTTTGTCCAGCAGAGAGTATAATTAAGTCATTGTTTGGGCTGGCTGACATATAAGTATAAACGAAATAATAACTGCAAATAGTACAATAACAAAATCTTGTTTGCTTTTCTTGGAGTTCATTTCAATGGACATCATTGTATATGGTCATATGCACGTAGCTATTGAACTATTGTGGTCCTTTCCTAAGAAAATCTTAGACATGTTGTAGTTATTACAAATGAACCTGTGTTTCTTTGGGTCTGGCTTACTTCACTTAATATACTTTTTTCCAAGTCTTTCCATTTCCTTATGAATAGGATGATGGCATTCTTTATGATAGAAGCCTACAATTCTTTTGTGTAAATATACCACATTTTCTTGATACATTTATCCACTGAGGGGCATCTGGGTTGATTCCATATCTTAGCTATGGTAAATAATACTTGGAGACATATCCTGCAATGGGGATGAAATTGCTTTCCTGAGGTGCACATGAAGTTGGGTAACAGGGAGTGTGATCCTGGTCTGTGATCACAGGATTGCAGCCTCTGTCCCTCCCAATGCTAGCTTCAAACTCTTACGCTTGGATTGTTATTTACTCCTGCTGCTTGCAGGCACACTTCTATATCTGGCGCCTGTAATCTTTAGACTTCAGAAACGTATGTCCAGATAGCCCAATCTGAAACCTATTTCCTTCCTCCTTTTCTTTTTTTTTTTCTTTCTTTCAGATTTTTTTTTTTTGGTTGGTTATGGTCCTTGAACTCTGGGCCTGGGCACTGTCCCTGAGTTCTTCAGCTCAAGGCTACCGCCCTACCCCTTGAACCACAGTACCACTTCCAGTTTTCTAGTGGTTAATTGGAGATGAGAGTCTCACAGACTTTAGTGCCAAGGGTGGCTTTGAACAGCCATCCTCAGATCTCAGCCTCCTGAGTAGCTAGGATGACAGGTGTGAGCCACCTTGCCCGGCTCCTTCCTCCTTTTCTTTTGCCCTTAGCCTGTGTATGTCCTTTGCATTGCATCGTGTACCACTCCAACTGAATGTACTTCTGGAAGTGTCTCACTCATACAGCGTGTGAGCTTAGGGGACAGAAGAGTGTGTGGCTCACAGCAGTGACTCCCATGGATGCCTATGACAGTGTCTGGCAGGTCCCATGGAACCAGTGAGCCAGTGGGTAATACCATATAACAATACACATGTACTATAGTCTTTAACTAATAGTTATGCACTATACTCTACAATGGAATAGCCTCCTTACAAGATTCTGACTTCAGTGAGCCGTTGTAGCTAACCCTGTGTACTGTGCTTTCTTTATATTCCTAATATGGACAAAAACCTTTTAAAAAAACCTGTCTGTATTGATTGATTAGCAGTCAAGAAATACAAATGCAGCTGAAAGCTGGAGACATGGGGACTGTGTCCTCATATCTTAATGCCAGACAGATTTGTAGGGGACATGAATGCTTAGGAAACAAATTGATGATCATGCTTGACTTGTATTCACATATTTAAATATTAAATTTAGGGATGCTGTTTACTTGTTTCCAGGGGCTTCCTACCCACCCACAAAAACTCCAGGGGAACAAATTGTATTCTTAGTACATATTTATACAGATTGCAGGTTTTCTCTAGTTTAGCATATTTTAGGAATGCTAGTAGCCTTTCTTATTTCCCTTCTGAGAAAAGGTCTGTAACCCTTTTCACTTGGTTAGATTTATAGATTTAATAATCTCAAACAGGTAAATGGATAAAGACAAGGTGATGAGTTCAAACAATGGGCTAACTGTTCAGCTGTGAAGCCAGTGCATTCCTGATGTAGTATGTATGAACCTCAAAACATGACACTGATGGAGAGAAACCAGCTACAAAAGGCTATGTATTTTATGATTGCCTCCATTTATAGAAATATCCAGAAAACCTATAAAGACAGAAAGCTGGGAAGTGATTGCCTAGGGCTAGACAGAGGGACTGGAAGTCACGGAATGGACTGGAAGCATCTTTTGGAGGTTGACATTGTCTACAACTAGATTCTGGAGGTGCTTACCTCCATGGTAAATTTACTAGTTATGTGGTACATCAATAAAGCTCTTTAAAACAGAGAAATCTGAGATATAATTTCTAAATGTAGAGCAAATGAAAACACCAGTGGATTAAACAGAAATCCTGTTGTATTTACTGGGAATTCTATCCTGTATTTCCATTCTTCTCACAAAGCTAAGTATCCTGACATCTCTGATGTGGGGCTGTCAGAGCTGAGGGCTTGGGTAGGAACACAAAGGCAGGTTGTTTCTAAGGACCTACATGCAAGCTATCAATTAAAGTCATCAGCCAGCTTGACTACTTACTACAAGGTCATTGGTCCACCCTAACTTGTTAGAATACACAGAGCTTTTCCCCACCAGTTCTGATGTTTATAGGCTTAGCTCAGTGGGGGTATTTCTGACAGTTTTGTGGTCTCATTACAGTGAAAAGGTCTGCAACTCTCTGGCAGAGCTGATGATGCAGGTAACTTTCAATGCCAGACACACTGACACACTGCAGATTGCAGGTTTTGTTTTGTTTGCCCCTTGCTTCTTTCTACCTCTTTCTTCCTCCCCCTTCTTCTCTCCCTCTCTCTTCCCCACCTTCTCCTCCCCCTCCTTCTTTTTTTTTGCTTTGTGGCACTGGCTCCTCTCCTGTTTTTCCCACATCACCTTTCCGAGTTAACAGGAAAATGAGACTATAGATGAACACTCCCAGGCCTGCCTAGAGTGCAGGCATTGGGATGTCCCAAATCTGAGTAGTTAAAAGGAAGTATGCATTGTTTTTATCCTTGAAGAAAGAGGAAGCTGGGTGCTGGTGGCTCACACCTGTAATCCTAGCTACTCAGGAAGCTAAGATCTGAGGATCACGGTTCAAAGCCAGCCCAGTCCGTGAGACTTTTATCTCCAATTAACCACCAGAAAACTGGAAGTGGCATGGTGGCTCAAGTGGTAGAGCATTAGCCTTGAGGTGAAGAGCTCAGGGATATCACCCAGGCCCAGAGTTCAAGTCTCACAACTGATCAAAAGGGGGAGAGAGAGAGAGAGAGAGAGAGAGAGAGAGAGAGAGAGAGAGAGAGAGAGAGAGAGAGAGAGAGAGAGAGAGAGAGAGAGAGAAGATAGAACTACTTTTCTCTCCTTCAGTTCTGCTTGGCCCATTTTACAGGTTAAGTGCAAAACTGGAAATAGGCTATGGGTTAGAGATGTGTAGGAATGGCTGTAGTTTCCTTGCTCTTTGTTGTCTCTCAGCGGGAGTGAGTGTCTTTAGCTCTTCCCTCTTGTTTATTGCAACTTCCATCTGTTTACTGCCTTAAAATCCACTCTGCCTCCTGCCATAGGACTTGTGTAGCTCTCCCGTGGCACATTGCTTTCCCCACACCAGGTGGCTTCCATGTGGTGACTTTCCGTGGGAGTTTTTACTTTGGCACAAGCTGTCCCTGCTCCAGAAATGTTCTGCCTGGCTTCTTTGGTGCTCACAGACATCTTTCACTAGTCAAGCGTTTTTGTACATCTTTGATATTACAGGCAAATGTTTTCACACTACCTCATTTCTTTAGACTTTATGGGGAAAAATTGAGATGGACAGACTTGGAGCTGTCAGAGCAATAGTTTCATTGACTTTTTCAAGTGTTATTTCTGATGGGCTCATTCTGTATTTGCCTCTTCCAAACAAGCTGCTTCATCTAGAAGCAAATTAAGAATAACATTAATAAAACAACTGTGTTTTTCTACTGCTGATCCTAAATCATTGCTCACTGTGGTGAGAGGTAAGGAGTTATTTATGAGCCTGCCATCACATTACCTTCTGCTTATTTGCTGGCCACGGATGGGTGATAGCCAAAGATAGTCATTTCTGCTGGTCAATAAGATATCGTTTGGCAGATTCCATTATGCTGGCTTGGTTTGGTTTTCTTTCATTTTCAAAAAGCGAATGTTCTCTAGATTTTTCAAAGGTAACTGACTGGACTTCTTCCTAAAACAAATTGACTGCTTACCTGACTAGAGGGATTTCCATGTTATCAGGACAAATGTTTAGTCCCAAAGCCGATGGAATGGGAGAGCGCAGTTGTTTCCTGTTTGAAAACCTCCCCTGCAGTAATTGCTGACTTGTACTAGTTCAGATTGCCTGAGTTGATCATCATCAGAGTAACACTAGGATTATTTACAGCATTAGGTGGAGACATTGTACTAACTAGAGGAAATGTAGTAGTTCATTACTTTTGATGACTTTTACTTCCTTTCTAGCCATTACCTCTTCTGAAAAGCATCCAAGTGCTTACATTCAATATTGATTTTGGACACTGTGAGAGGCACAGGATCTTGAGTTTGTTCTGGCTGGCTGGAATGTTGAGAAGGACCTTGAGTGCCAGCCTTGACATTCAGAGTCTGAGTTCCTTGCCTTGTACTGGTGGGCACCTCTTTCCTTTTCTGTCTTTTTTTTTTTTCCTGAGGATTCTGAGATCTTTATGTCAGAGAAAAGTAACCCTTTTTAAATGGAAACTCTTTTTTAAACTTTGGTCTGAGAGTTAAAGTAAGACAATTTTTAATATAGGTTTGAGTCATGTGACTGTAGAAGGCAAATTTATATTCTGCAGAATAGTTCAATTCCCAGAAGTTAGTTTTGGCCCAAGTCAATGTGATCGCATGTCTTAAATGATTTCTTAATGCTGCTTCTTATCCTTTTTGATGGGACCAGTCTCCCGTTATTCTCTGAGGGCTTTTATTCCTCCTTATCAGTATCTTCCTTTGGCAGTCTTGTCGTCTTTTTTAATTATTATGTTCCCTACTGGGAAGGTTTGGGCTAAGCAATTCTCTCTGCCTCTGTTTGCCCCTCCTTTGTAGAAGGTAATGTGCCAGGGTTTGTGCCCTATGTGTGACTTTGCTTGGCATGGGTAGTATCTGGTTCCTTGGTCCAGAGCTGTTGCCAATAGGGAGGGGAGTGGGTCTGGCATATTCCTTTGCCCACCATGTTGTTCCTGGGTCACATGGAGTTGGTTCAGATCTGATCTAAGTTAGGAGTATGACACGGATTCAGTGGCTACTCTGTCCCAGCCATGTGATCCAGAAGAACATTCATCTGCAGGGGAGGACACACGTCTGGGAGTGGGGAGGGTATCTGCTGGAAAGGGCAGTGGAGCTTCCTCCATTCCTTTTTTACACTTTAGAGGCAGAGATCTGAGTCTGGCTGGGCTGACATTCCTTTTTCTTCACCTCAGTCCTCCACATTTCTTTTACCCCTGGTTACTCCTTAAAGGTCAGTGTTGGGCAGGTGACAAAACCTGAACCCAGAAGGTTAGGCTGAAAATTTTTCTCTTTCTACTTATCCACCCCCTTATTGCAATTATTGTTACTAGTTATAATTTTTTATAATGCACACCTTCAACCAGAGTTTTTCTAATCTTTCTAAACGTTGAGTGCAATTTGTGCAGGGGCCTTCGAGGTGCCGCCCAGTGGAGACTCCGGTGTCACAGTGGAGGGGAGGATGGCTCTGAATAGAACTGGGCATGTCTGCAATGTATTTTGGTTGTCGCAGCTTCCAGGCCAACTCTGAAGTCAGGCTTGGTGCCAAATTTACTTTGTGTCTGCCAGCAGTGATGGAATTCCTGGGTCCCTGCACCAGCCCATAGGAAAAAAAAATCATTCAATAAACTGCAAGCTGGCAGTAAGAATTGCAAATTTTCATTCACTTGAAAGCTTATGCCTGTGTGCAAATGTTATTTAACTTTGAGCAATTTCTCGGGGCCCACCTGTGGAGTTTCCATCTCCTGGAGGTTTATTTTGGAACAGAGGGAAGCCAATCAAGGACAAACTTACAGTGGGGATCTTACAGGATATAGCTTGAGGGGTGGGAGCTGCACCTCCTTTGTCTGTGAGCCAACAATCTGTGCAAACAGGTTGTTTTCTGGAACTTTGTGGGGTAAATGCTTATTAGTCCATTTCCATTAGTATGACATACCCAAGGCCAGGTGTCTTCGTAAAAGAAAAAGAGTGTTATTTAGCTCACAGCTCTGGATATTCAGGGCACGGTATTGGCATGGCTGGGCTCTCAGTAGGATTTCATGGTGGATGACATCAGCAAGCAGAAGCCCAAGTGAGTGAGTGAGGTCAGGTGACACATGGCAAGGCAAGAGGTATGCATCCCCCATGAAGCCCCACCTCCTAAAGGCCCACTAACCTCAGCACCACCGCCTTGAGACTTGAGCTACAAAATGCCTTCACATCCTAGTCAAGTCCCAGTGCATGGAGAGGCATGAACAGGACAAACTAGGCTTTCATTTGGTCTCTACCAATTCTCAACCTCAAGGAAATACAGGCTTTGAACTTGGACTATGGCCAGAGGGAAAATCCACTTGTCCGCAGTGGGGAAGGCTGTACAATGAGTAACATATCCTGAGCTTGGGATGGGAAGGGGACGGTACCCCATGTCCACACGATACTTAAAAGGGATTATGTTCTTGTATGTCAAAATTAGGAAATGTCACACACCAGACCCAAACTCAGTGGACTTCTTACTTTGCTATGGTGAAGAAGTTGGGGACAACACGATCTTTGGATTGAGTGTAGGGATCAGAGGACCTGATGAAACAGTCTTCACTTGATTTGTGTGACCCAAAAAATCTCAGAAAACCTTCGTTTTTCTCTTGGTGGCTAATCATTATAATTATTTTTTCCTCTTCCTCCAGAAACAAAAGAATCTTCTAATGGCTTCACCTCAACCAACGATTGTAGACCAGATTAACTAACTTTGTGGAGAGCAGATGCAGTTTTATAATTCTCCAGCCTGTTCTCCATACTGAGTCTCTTTCCTTCTTTCCAGGTGCCTTGGCACCTTGCTGGATCTGGGTGGTTGAGAGAGGAGGATGGGAAGGATAAGATCTTCCCAAATCAGGCATGGTTCTCCTGGGCCACATTTACGTGCCATCCACACTGACATCGCCTGTCTTTCTGTTTCTGTGACAGCAGGTGTTTTGGCAAGTGATGCCAGCTCTGGTCTTTCTTGTCCCCAGTGGACCTGTGCTCTTTCTCACTGTCAGCAAGTGGTGCTGTCATCTTGGGCCTGGATGTGCGGAATGTGGGCAACCACCCCTTTGGGTGAGGCTCCCTTTGTGGCCTTTGAACTCAGGTTACCAGTTCACCTCCAATCTGTAATCAAGACTTCCTTTAATTAGTGCTGGTCATATATACATACTTTAAAGCAGTTTTAGATTTGCTGTTCAGGGCCTTTCAGTGACCTCCTAATATTTGGTCTTCTTAATTGAAAGTACTGAGTCCCCACAGCATTGGCTTCTGGGCTCACACTTCCGCCTTGAGGTTGAGGAGTCCCTGATCAGGAGGGATGAGGGTGACATAGCAAGGTGGAGGTGGCACCAGTCCTCATTAAGACCGGGACAATGGGTGCAATTAGTGAGTGGCTCTTGGTAGAGACTCATGTGGGAGGCCCTCGGGGCCAAGTGGCCTTTGTGGATTTTTCTTTAATTGCACGTTTGAATGAACACAGAGTAGGCTACCGGGTTTAATTAGACCTGTAGGGGCTAAACTTATGAAAACAAATCAAAAGCCATTTGGGAAGGCTGCTCTCTTCAAAGCTGACAGAGCTGCTCACATTTATCTTTGTTTCTCTTCAGGTAAGAGCCAGTCTCCTTAAACACAGGTTTTTTGGGTTTCCCTTGGAGCCCCGTCAGCCATTTGGCCTGATAACTGTAATGTGACACAGATACGGTATACTGTATACCAAACAGTAAAAACAACCAAAATCCAAACAAAAGCAGAATGAATTAGGTATCAGTGCCAGTTGAATCTTTTGTTTCTATTCCATAAGAATAAATATGTAGATTAAAAATATGTATATAAAAGAGCCTGACATTTTTCATACTTGATAAGAAGCTAAAGAAAATCTGCATAGAGACATATTGAAAAACACATGGAACTTGTAAAATATATATGTTTGAAATACTTCGCTCTTCTGGGCAATTGGGATTTAGTTTCTTTCATTCCTTTAACTTCCAGATGAATAATGGGATTTATTTAATTGCATGCTCAACATTTCAATGAGTGGAGTTCCACAGAGCATTATGAAGTAGTATCAATTGTTTTGTAGTTAATATTTTAGGAGGATATCTTATACCTAACTAAATGTAAAATAACCAGCTAGTAATTAAGGAAAAGACATTAATTCCTATATTAATAATTTACCATTTAACCTGCAGTTCTAAAGTAAAAAAAACAATATGAAAATCTTACGTACAACTTTAGATATTTTGTGTCACTGATTTCTACCTCCTCCTTTCCTCTATCCCAGTGGTGCAAGCCAGTTTTACAACTGAAGCATGTCTAATCTGAAATGTTTGGAAGGGTAGCTGTGCTGTTTTTATCAGTTTCAAATGTGTCCTGTGGTAGGTAGCTTCCAGTGATCCAAAATTAGTTATGGTATATTGGACAACACAGAATCAGAGATTCCAGCAACTCAGCGTGTTCAGCATCTTTGAATTGTCAACTGAAATCCAATACTAGGATTGATGGTTTGGGTTACTTTCTGGAGGAAACACAAGGTTCATCTCTAGTTGCGAATCAGGACACCAGAGGCTTTGGAATTAGCCCTGTGGATAAGTAGGAGCCATGTAAGACTGCAAGATTGGACGGATGTTCAGGGTATTGGTCGAGCTCGTGTCTTGGTGTGCAGACTAGATTGTTCAGTACTCAACAGGGACATTGTATTGTATTGGTCGGGAGTATAAAGAGAAGCTGAGGTCTGGTTTCTTCTTCTGTTTTGTTTTTATGTGAAGAATGATCACAGGAGGAAATTGGGGGCAGAAAGGGTATGACTGTCCCAGCACTTTTCATCTGTGACAGAAGCAAGGGGTCCAGTGCCCCTCTGAGGAAAGGCCTGTGTTTGCACTTGCTGCCCCATTACTCCAAATGCCCCCATCACCCCAGAAGCAAAGAACCATTTCTCTTTGAAAGCATGCCACCAGCCCTAGAAGACCCTGAGTAAAGTTGTCTTCTGCACTGTGCACTCAGTTGTGCTTTTCCCTAAGGGGTTTTGGTTTGTAAAGGAATCCATAGTTTACAAAACGATGGGATGATTTTAATTGCTTTATTCTGACCATTTAAATTGGCATGATTGTCCCCATAGATTTGAGCCAAAGGAAGGAAAATGAATTATTCTTGGCTCTAATTCATTGGATGATGTCTGCTGCCTAGTTGAGGTCAGTATTCTACAGAATTGTAGAACTCCAAGGACTCTGTTGAAGCTGTCTAGTTTCTCTTTGTGACCAGGCAGGGTGGTGGATTATGTAAGAGATGCTTACTTTGGGGTGTCATCATCATTTAGACTCCTGGTTTGCTCTCACTGCTATCCATTCCAGCTAAGATACCAGGATAAAGGAAGCTTTGGTCAGCTGTAGGTACTTGCTCTGAACCAGAGCCAATGCCTTGCCTTGGGAAGACAGAGACAGTGGGAAGGGGTGTGTGTGTGTGTGTGTGTGTGTGTGTGTGTGTGTGTGTGTGTGTGTGTGTGTGTAACTCTTTCTGCACTTGCTTTCCAGGTCCTGGTGTAGAGGTCATTTCTCTTTGGTTGCCCTGAGAACCTGAACTCCAGCTTCAACCACACATTGGAGTCACTGGTAACGTTAATCGAGGGTCACAGTGAGGGGAAGCGGGAGGAAGAGCAGAGAAGGATGGAAATGTCTTCAGCATCTTTAAGCCCTAAGAATTGTTAGGACTAAGAGGACCTGTAGGAGTTTGGGGAGCCCCCGCTGGTGGAACCCCGGGGAGACTTCAGGGAGGACTCTGCCGCTTCGGATCAATGCAGAAGTCTTTAGTATCCTACTGTCTGCTCCGCCTCATAGCACTTGTAATTAGCATATGTTGTCTGTAGACATAGTTCTTCAGCAGAAATCCTGGCTTTAAGATCTCTGAACACATCTGGGCCTACTCACAGATGTTGTTTTCAGGATCACAGGGAGTCTCAGAGCTTGCCCCTCTGCTGTGACATTACTCCGCTCCTCCCTGCCCTTCATTCTTAAGAGTATTGGGTTTCACGCGACTTGAGATACTACGCAATAGATTTCCTGGGGTTCTTTGAGGACAAAACCCACATAATCTACTTTCCTTGCAGGATGTTCTTTTCCAGTGTGTAATAAACTTAGCAGTCAGGATAAGGAGGGGAAGATGGCCTTTCCAGAAATGGAAGAGCCCTAGGATATAAAAAGGAAAATTGGAGTTGGAGCTAAGCTGCTTAAAACTCACTTCTGCTTAGCCTCCCTGCTGGAATCCACATGCCAATCATCTGGCCTCGCCTCCAGCTCTTTAGTATGGACAGGTTAGCAGAACGATCCTCTTCAAAGTGACTCTGTGTGGTGATTGAAATTCCCTCATTATACTTTGTACTGTGGAGACTGATCCTTTTTGCCTCTTCTGAGCCATCTGATCCTTCAGACCCTGTGAGGGTCCCATGGGCTGCTTTTATGTGAGTCAATGAATGGTTGGACCTGTGGCATGAGAATGTCAAAGAGCACTTCAGCTTTTTAAGTTGTGGGCAAATGTAATTTATTAGTCATTTCTCATAATATAGGACCAAAAGAATGAACTTTCCTCTTCTCATTTCTCTTTTATATAAACCTGAAATATTTCAGAAAATATGTATATATATATATATTCTTTTTTTATTGCCAGATAGAAGGTGAATTAATTCACATACATTGATACCCCTTCACATGTCTTGGTAACCATTACTCTCCCCTGGAAAATATTTTTAAAATAAACAAAGGTTCCTTCCTTCCTTCCTTCCTTCCTTCCTTCCTTCCTTCCTTCCTTCCTTCCTTCCTCTTTCCCTCCTTTTCTCCCTCTTTCTTTCCTTTCCTCTCTCTTTCCTTCCTTCCTTCCCTCTTTCCCTCCCTCCTTCCCTCCCTTCTTGCTTTTTTTCCTAATTAGCATCTTGTTTGAGACTTTATCATTTATATATGTTTTTGGATGTTTATTTGGGATGGATACATACATATATTTATGTTGTAATAATCCATCAAATTAAATTATATTTGATCTTGAGAGATTGTACTTGCAAGTAAATGCATGTTAGTCTAGATGGGAATATCTGAATTCTTCCATCATCACTAGTAACCAGATTTTAATATGATTATTTTCACTTTTTAACACAGGATCTGTCCTCAGATGATACAAACCAGTGAGGGCTTCTGAATTTTACTGTAATGCACATCTCTGGAAGTGCTGAACAGTAAAGAGTCTTATAAAGGTGGAGAGCAAGCACAGTGAGGAGGAATTAGGAATAAGAGTGCCTTCTCTGTCTTTCCAGCTCTCTCCTGTACTTTGCCCTTGCTTCTGAGCTAACACAGGCTGGATATGGATTTTTGTTACCCATTATTATTGAATCTATCTGAAGGTGACACATTTGGATTATACGTTTCAGAATACCATTCAGAAGACTTCAGTCCTAGCCCATTTTCTGTTACACTAGAACACCTACAGCTGGGTTGTGCACAGAGGAATGACTTGGTTTTTAAGCCCAAGAACATGGTGTTAGACTGGCGATTCAACTCAAGGTGTAACAAATGAGAGAGAGGGGGGCCCCAGGGGCCCCTTACACAGACTTCTGTTAACCCTTATTACAAAATCCCTAAAAGCCTCTTCACTTCTCAGTACTGTTACACTGAAAATGAAATTTCAGCCTGCTTGGGATAAGCCATACCCAAACCATAGTATACCCAGTGATGCTAGGGCGGAAGAAAAGGAAGGAGAGTCTTGGTATTTGGTGAAAGAGAACCTAGCAATACCCTTGGCTACCAATGAGGACTTTCATTACCATCTTCTCCTTCACCCCAGCCTCTTGCTGAAGACCTCTGAACAGAATGGATGAAGGAGTAACCAAAAGCTGAATTCACAGTTACTTTCAAATGTACTTGTAGGATTTTGTAGACATTATTATTCTAGGATGAAGGCGATATATGAAGGCATGTTACTAGTTTGCTATGTTACACAATTTTTCTGGCTCCAGTTCAGTAGATATTTTGGTACTACTGGCAGGCCTGGTAATCAGAAATCTGGCTGACATAAAGAGTTTCTGTGTTTTACTTTGTTGTAACTGAAGTGTATCAATAAATTCAGTTCTGTGTCTCAGCACAAACTGAAGGCCACAGTTGGCTCTCTCGAAGCTGCTAGAGGAGTAGTGGGTCCCGCTGATGGATGGACAGGAAGTTGGGCAAGTGCGTGGCTTTCCAGGAAAGCAGGCTGCCCTTCAGAGTGGCCAAGTGGCATTCTGACCTCTTGAAAGGTGCCCACAAGGCTGGCAGCCAGGAGGAAGGCTGCGGGGTTTGCTTCGGTAATTCAGGATGGAAACAGTAGAAGGCAGACTTAGTTGGCAGGCTGAGGTGGGCAGCCCTTCACACCCACGTCCTGGCCACCTCCCTAGAGTACTTGTGCACTGTGGAAGATGGCTCACAAGACCAGGATGTGGCTGGCAGCTGGGTGTGGGTTTTCAGAATGGGAAGGAGTGACTTCAGTAATAACCAGAACCATCTGGGCAGAGCTACAACAGGCTGGAGACAGTGGCTTTCCCTTCAGTACCATATCCTGCAAATAAGGACAGTCATGTTCTAAGAACTCCTTAATTCTAAAGCTTTGCCTGAGATCATGGGGGCTAAGGTTTCTGCAATCTCCCGTAGACTCCTGCTTTCTAGGTAAAATTGCTTTTTGCACTTGGGAATATAGACACACATTGAATTTCATTGTTTCCAGCTGAGGGCCTTCTTGTTAATTTTCAGTTCTCCCCAAAGAAAATAAATGCAATCAATACATTTGTTTGCTTCTGGGATCTGTTGGTATGTAGAAAATGAGTCAGTCCATAGAGTTGTGTCTTCAAACCATCATTTATCCTTGTGTCTCACAGTCCTATGAGGGATTGGGGCTCGGCTGGGTGGGTCCTTGGCTCTCCTACAGCTGCTGTCCTATGGGGGCTGGAAGTAGCACCCTCAGGGCTCCGAGAGCCAAAGGAAGCAGGAGAGGCTTTGGTTCAACATCTGGTTCTGAAGAATTCCACCAGATGGCCTGTCTTCCACATGCAGGCGTGGGCATTAAGAGACAGGAAATGGACATTTTGAGCCATTTAAAGGTTCTGCTCAGAACCAGCAAAGGGCTACTTCTGTATTCTGTTGGCCAGAGAAGTCCTAAGGTTTTCCCACATCTTCAGGATTAGAGAAGTCACATGCCTTGAGATGGGCGAGAGGCAAGTCAGGCTGGAGAGGAGCCAGTGGGTGGGGACACTGTGTGGAGGCTATCTGTGCAAAATACCATCTGCTACTCCAGTCCTTGGACTCAAAGTGTGGGAGCTGACAAGATAAATGTGTAAGCTCTTGCTGAAGTCAGTCCCTCGCCCCTTTAGTGCCATCAAGACAGGATTTGGGAGCAGACTCATGGACACTTAAGCAAATACATCATGCAAATGCCAGGCTTACAAATTACAAAATGTGTGATCCCTTTCATTACGATGGCCTTTTTTCCTTCCATCGAGTTGTTGAGGGATTTTTTTTTTTTTTTAAATATCAAGATGTTCTAGACCTTTGCAGTGTCAAGATGAGGTAATTTAAATGTCATGGGGAAGAGTAGATGTGCCATCCAGTTTACTGTATTTATGGTTCAATCTTACACCTGACTTGATATGAGAACTTGAGAGATGTACTCAATCTCGCAGTTCAGTGATCTCAGGCTCCACATGCCCTTGTTGCTTGCCTGTAATTCTAGCTAACCCAGGAGGTTGAGATCTGAGAATTGTGGTTTGAAGCCAGTTCAGGCAGGAAAGTCGGTGATACTTTTATCTCCAATTATCTACCCAAAAAGCCCGAAGTGGAGCCATGGCTCAAGTGGTTGAGGGCTAGTCTTGAGCATAAAGTACAGGGAAGTGGACAGTTCAAGCCCTAGGGCTGGCACAAAACCAAACAAAACAAGTGACAACAAAAATCTCAGTAGTGCCTAGCTCACACACACATTACACAAATTATGAAAACACACTCATCAGTTAGCCTCTTCTAGCCTATAATATTATTAGGCATGACTTTTGTAATTAGTGAACAGAATTCCTTACCACGGGCTGATGTGTGCTCAGGCATTCTGTTCCTGTACTCCCGGGGCAGGAAGGTGGTAGGAAAAGCAGAAGCATTTGTAAATAGAAAACCAAGGATGGGACCTGTTGCTCCATGTAAGAGTCAAAGGAATTTCCATCGATTTAGGGAAAAGTTGGCTGGGGTTTGTTTCTTCTCTGTTTTTGCTAAGTATCTTCTGCTTGTCCTGCCAGATCCTCTGGAAAGTGTCCAGTTCTTGCCTCCCTGTTTCTGCTCCACTTCCTCCCGTGGTAGCTGTAGGAAAGGAGGGGCTGTGGCTTGAGTCCTAACCCCCAGAGCCTCTGGGGGCCAGCCACATCCTCCACCCAAGTTCACACCCTCTCTGTCAGGCCGTCATCAGGTGACAGCTGAGCCCTGTGGCCCCAGCCCTGGCTGTCCACTAGTCCTGTTTCCCTAGCACTTCCAATGCTTCCAGGTTTCACTCTGGTGACTCTACTGCCTTGGAGAAGATGATCTGACCCACAGAACCCCGCTGGATGTCCTGTCTCACAGGAATTAGTGGTAAGACAGATGGACCCTTGGATTCATGGGAGTTAGTCATACAGTAGGAAGACCTGACATGGCGGGTGGGTGGGTAACTGCTCCAGAGCTTTGTGGGCCCCTTGAGCCCATGGCTCTCGAGTCCACTCCTGAGAAGAGATCACTGTGGGTGGACAGCTTAGGTCCCTAAGCTGTGGTCTATCAAAAAATGTGCAGCTGGTTTATATAATTGAAGCATTTGTGAATTAGTTTTGATAAAATCAGTCTACTGTCTTACCCAGGGATAGCCTTCATCAGTGTGGCCTGAGATATATTTAATTTTGCACATACAGACATGCAAATCCCTATTTAGATACTAGTTTATGCACATGTATCTCACTTGGCTTTCTAGTGAATCCTAAACTTAATTGTTAGTTACCACTTTTGAATATGCTTTTGGATTATTAAAGTGAAAGGAATAAGGAGAAGTTTTCAGGGCTTAGGCAAATCCTCTTCTACATTCTGCATATATTCTGCTTGTTTTTCTGAAGCGTTTGGTAGTGGGAACCTGAAGTGTGCTTAATATAATACAGGCTTCATCGCTGGTGCAGTTTCCTATGGCCTATGTGCCTTACTAGTACAGAATAAAACCTTTCTTGACTACTTCTTTGAAAATAACCTAAAGTTTTCTAGATCTCCCTGCATCTCTTTGAAATAATTGCTACAAAGTAGTTATTCTTCATGTTGCAAGCCCTGATACAATGTAGCTCTAGATGCTTTGAAATCTATTAGAGAGAACCTTTCACATGTTTCTTCTATTTTGATTGAAAGAAAAAAAGCAAGAGCATTCTTAGTCAATGCTTCAGGGATTCTGACCTATCAGAACCTTTTCTCATTTATGCCTCATTCTCTGGAATGCCAGCGGGGAGGTATTTGGGATGGGGGGGGGGGCTTGCATGACCATTACCACCTGCTGGCTGCCAACTGCAGAAGGCTCCTTGTTTCTTTTTAGCAGGAATTGTTGCTTTGCAAGCTGTTTCTCTCCATCAGATCCCACTGCTGTTCTTTGGGGGTGATTTCTGAGCAGAGAACCTTGGGTGAAGGACTTCATTTACACCTGTTTCATCCACCCCCAAATTTCTATCGTCTTAGAGTTGCTTCCAGTCATTTGATAGAAATATGCTGTCAGGAAGGTTTTAGGCTTCATATCTACTCAGTTCTTTTCACTAGCAATCTGCAGACATTGGGTGTGGCTGTGTTCCAGCAGAAACTTATCTGTACAAACAGGCTGAGGGCCAGATTTGTAGGTTTTAACTTAATGTAAGTCATTGACAGGGCTGGTTTTGTAGTTCAGAATTGGTCAGCTGTTGGGCATTGTGTATAATTCACAGGTAATGCATGGCTGCTTCGTTGTACATACATGTCATTTTCATCTGATCGGTGTGCATAATTACAATAACACATCTCAATTCTCCTTCCCTTTGTTCCCTTTGCCTGTTTTAGCATCCCATGGTGTGTAAGCAAAAGGTTGCTTTTAATAATTGGGGTATCCAAAACATTTATGTTTGCCCTGCATCACTGACATATAACAATCCTGAACTCAGATCCCTGCAGAAGAAGGAAACTTTGTTGAATATTTGCTGTTATTCTAAAAATTTCATTTATTTATAACTGCATTGGTAATGGCTGCATCTTTTCTGAATATTCTAAGGAGACTTTCATTATTTTTGTTGTGGACGTTGTCACAAACTCTTTTTTTTTTCTTTCTTTCTCAAGTCTACTGTAGCAAATTGTGACACACTCTTTATTGCTCCCCCCCGGCCTTTTTTTTTTGCCTCAGAGATTGCCTCATCATTTTGGAGTGAAGAACTCTAAAAATTAAGATCTTGACAGATTGCTTTCTTGTGGAACGGCCCTTTCTTGGGCTCTGACCATCCCGCCCAGCAATTGTGACTTCTTTCGCTTTGCAGGCCTCTGGCTTCTGTCCTGAGCTCTGGTAACTGCTAGCAGTCCTGAGTGTGCCTTGTCGGGACTGGCTTCTCTTCCTCACATGAAGTTCTCTCCGTGTGGTTTATCTTCCTGTGGCCTCATAAGCTCTGGACTTAGCTACTTAGGATCTCAAATCCGACTTCCAAATGGCATAGTATTCTAGGGCCCATGGATGTGAATTTTGGAGAACGGCGTTGAACCTCGAACTCCCAGGGTCTACAACTGGAGGAGGGCCCTGGACTGCAGAGGCCTTTCTTGATCTTCAGGATCCTCCTGGTTTCTTCCCCAACCTCCTAAGGAGGAAGGTACCTCCCCAGTGCATAGGAGCTTGTCGTCTTCTTCCACACCCACCACCCACCTAGGACTTGAGATTTTGCAGTCATGGGAAGCGTGCCTCTGAGATCTGACAGACCACCTTCCGTTTGGGCTCCCTTCTTGTTGTCTTTATGTTTGTACAAAGTGCCACTTAGAATCTGGTTGTTTTGATTTTGAGCTTTTTTACACAGCATAGAGTGATTGTAACTCTTGACACAAAAACTACTTGGCACATTTTTCACTTTAAATGGTTCCTGTGATGACAGGATTCCTGAATGTCTTGTGTTTCTGTGGTTTAAGAAGCAGAAGCTTGGGCCGGGAGTTTGGCCTAGTGGTTAAAGTGCTTGCCTAGCATGCATGAAGACCCGGGTTCGATTCCTCGGTACTACATACATAGAAAAAAGCCGGAAGTGGTGCTGAGGCTCAAGTGGTAGAGCTCTAGCCTTGAGAAAGTCCAAGGACATTGCTCAGGCCGTGAGCTCAAGCCCAGGACTGGTAAAAAAAAAAAAAAAGAAGCAGAAGCTTCCCTCTAGGAAGTTGATAGCACCTTCTATCACTGGGTCTTCCAGTCTGCTGTGGGACTGGCAGGGAAGGCTGATAACAATGTTGAAACTAGAGAATGATGGTCACTGTTGAATTCCCTTCCTGGAATCAATCCTTTTCTTCTCTTTGGGGTTCTAGTTTGGCCATTCACAATTTTCTGTTTTATTTCTTGCCTTCTGTTTTCTCTTGATAAGATATGGTCCTATTTTATCTAAAGTAATGAACATATTTCTTCAGCTGATGTTAACCCACTTCCGCTCCCCCTGCATTTGGCAGTACTGGGTTTGAATTCAGGACTTACTGATTACTAAGTTGGCCCTTGAGCCATACCTCCTGCCCTTTTTTTGCTCCTCTTATTTTCTGGTTGGGTTTTGAGGTTTATCCCAGAGCCATTTGCAGACATACTTGTAGCCTGCTACTATGGCCTTCTGCATAGCTTGGATTACAGGTTCATGCCACCACACTTGGCTCACTGATTGAAATGGGATCTTACTAACTTTTTGCCCAGGCTTACCTTGATCCTCAAACTCCACCTCTGAAGCAGCTGGCATTATGGCATAAGCCACCAAGCATGGCCTTAATGTTAAAACACTCTCATTAGTTATATATATCATATTGCTTCAGTCATGGATTGTTTTATCTTACTTAAAAACAAATCAACAAAATCTCCAAAACATGTATGTGCATAGTTTGTTCTCAGAAAAAAAGAAAGTTGTCCAAGGCAGTGTTCAAATAACAATTGAACACGGTCTTGGCTCTGAGGAAGAAGGCTGCCTCTGTATGATATAGAAAAGGCTATGTAGAGTTAATTTCAGTCAGAAACCAATAATGGAGAGCAACAAGTTCTACAGCTAAAGTATGAAGAAGTGCAGAACCGTGCGAAGGCTTTGGTTGAAGAACCAACTCAGGACATATCGTTAAACGCTAGCAGATAACCTCCAAGTGTAGTTAGCCTCTTCAGGGTCCAATTTGCGAAGACTTGCAGCTAGAAGTAG
This sequence comes from Megascapheus bottae, assembly GCF_031878675.1. NCBI lineage: Eukaryota > Metazoa > Chordata > Mammalia > Rodentia > Geomyidae > Megascapheus > Megascapheus bottae. The sequence goes on from NC_143512.1 coordinate 81,051,767, forward strand.
CCTGGAGTGTGAGGAATCACACCTTCCATACGTGCCTTTGTTTGCACCTGCTCTCCCGTATTCCTCATTTATTCCCCAGTGCTTCCAGCCTGGTTGCTCCTGTGATCTTCATGAAAGTTGTCTGTGCTATCTATTGGTGTGGGCTGCAGAAGTAACTAGAGGAAGTGATGGCTTTTAACAAAGTTCCTACAGAGAGGAGAGCGCCCTCGGCAGACAGCTGCTGGGAGCCCTGTCTGCAACCTGAGCAGACCCCAGGTGAAGTTGAGATCTCTTACCTTCCTTCCCTCAGGGGGGCCCAGGCTGCCTCCCTGGGGAACCTGGACATCGGCATCAGGCTGGCCCAGTGTAGGTCAGAGGCCGATTGGGACAATATGGGGACAGGAAATAGTCTACTGAAAGACAGCTCTAATCACATAATAGACCATGGACCAGAAAGGAAGGTTTTCTTGTGATGTTTGACGTGGGTCACTGGTAGGAAGCATGCTTTTAGAGCTCTCAGGGCATGGTAGAGCTGTCTGGCTTTGAACACTCAAATAGATTTGATAATCCACTTAGTGGGATACCCTGAGTGGCACCGAGTCCTCATTCATGCCAAGTTGTTTTACACTCTCCTTTTGTTTGTTGGTGAACACAGTTTTTATTCTAAAACCATGAGCCATTATTTCTAGACAGAGGACTTTCATATCTTAAAAAACTTTTTTTTTTTCTTATTTGTGCCAGTCCTGTGGCTTGAGCTCAAGGCCTGGATGCTCTCCTATAGCTTTTTCACTCAAGGTTAACTAGCACTCTACCACTTGAGTCACAGTGCCATTTTCCTGGCTTTTTGAGGACTAATTGAGATAAGGTACATTTAAGGGAGAATTCAAAGTCAAAGTTCAACAAAATAAACATCAAAAAATGGATATTTGAAAGTGGTGGGGAAGGCCAAGAGGAAATGGATGGACAAATGAAGAGGAGAAGAGGAAGAGAATATAGTCAAGAATCTAGGGTATATCCTACAAAATTAAGAAGTGTGAGGGAAGGAGTGGGTAGGGGAGGGGTGGGGGGGAATGTTGAAAGGGATGGTATTAAGATGTCTTCACAAACTGCCTTGCTAAGTGGCAACTCCTTTGTATAACTACTTAAAGAAAATATAAAAAGAATTTATACTTTTTACTTGAAATACATAAGAAACAGAAGCCCATGAAGTTCTTAAACTGTATTTGAAAAGAAATGTCTGAGACTGACCTCTCACCATTAAGACATGAATTTCTCAGAACTGAGAAATTTAGGTTTACTCTCTTATCGATTTGCACTACAAAACATGCATATTTCCCAATGGTTTGTTGCTGCTGACATTTCCTTTCTGTAGTTGTAAAGACAGCTATAAGGACCCATGCTTAGTTGTTTTAACAACTATTGACTATTAAATGATGGTTTCACATGGTCTACTTGTTCCAGTGTCTACATCTTTGTTTACTGGAGAAGGGCTTGTCTGGGTGGTACCTGGACCAAAAATGTCTCCTCCCACAGGTTTAGCAGTTTACCCCCCATCCCCGAGCTGGAGAGAAGCAGAGTCAGAATGGAATGCAGATCTGTTCTTTCCTGGGTCTCCAATCTCCTTACCAGGATGTGGAAATATGTTCTTCAGGTTGTAAGAATTGAACAGCAACAACAAAAAGAAAAAAACACAAATTATTCTTGACATCATGCAATTATTTTCACAGCTTGCAGTGTGAAGGACTTTGCTTAATAAATTCCTTTGAATTTATTTTAAACTTACTAGGGTTAGACTGAGAATTTGAAATTACATTAAATACATTAACAGTGCATTAAGGACAACAATCGCTCATTATATGGCTTTTGTTTCTATATTGTGGTAGTTTGAGACCCACAGCAACGTGTCCTGTCTCTCTTTAGTAGCATTCCCCAAGTGCTGTCACCTCACTTCAGTTGCAGTTGTCCATTGTTGACCTCTGATGCTTGGTTGTTAATAAAAACAACACTTCATCCAATCATTTCAGTGTCCAGGTTTTGTCCATGGGCCTATCCCAGGGGAGCCAGAATGGAACTTGCAGTGCTTGGCTTTTTCTGTCATTGTCCCATGGAGACTTGTGGGTTCATTCATACCCTTTTTCTCCTCTAGCTCCAGTCTTCACAGTCTTCATAACTTTTGGTTATATAAGTACCTTAACCCTGTTTGCTGAATGAAGCCCATGGTCTGGGAGTTAAAGTAAGTTTGAATCCGAGAGGAATGGAAGAACCACTGAGAAACAGTGTGAGAGGCAAAGGAAAGGAGAGATCATGGATAGATTAGAATGGGTGGGTTGGAGCAATCCAGTGTACGAGTCCAGCAGAGCAGCTGTGCTGGTCTGAGCCAGGGTTTAGCTGTCTTGGCCTGGCTTGGCTTTAGTGCAGATTTTGTAATCGTTTATAGTTCTGCATTTCACATTCTTGGCTTCAATACACGCATGGTTATTAGAAACATATCTGAGGAATTTTTCCTTCTACTTAAGACACAGCATGCTCAGCAGCAAGCCCCATAAAAGACTTCCTTCAGCATTAATTACGTGGTTAGAGAAAATAAATGAGCAAATGAGAGAATTAGCACCAAATTAAAATCAAGCTGGAATGGACATAGCAGCTAGCTCATAGGGTTTTTGCATTTTGGTGATGAAATGGTTCCTCTCGCGTTGTAAACCCAGAATGATGAAAATTTTGCAGCCATTTCCTGGTCTAACACTATGCTTACATAATGCTAGTATGTATTAAACTTCATATGTATATGTTATGTTGGTAAGTTTATTAACGAAGTATTATGTGAAAACAGTTAAGAAAAGGTTTTGGAAGTAGGTTTAGATTTATGTGTACACATGCTAGTACTGGGACTTGAACTTAGACTTCGAGCCCTAGCTTGGCCATTCCTGAGTGACCATCTGCCACTTGAGTCACAGCTCCACTTTCAGCTTTTTGCTGGTCAGTTGGACATAGCAATCTTATGGACTTTTCTGCTTGGGCTGTCCTCTAATTGTGATCCTTAGATCTCAACCTCCTGAACAGCTAAGACTGCAGGCAGGAGCCACCTCTCTGCCCAGCATATGTTTAGATTTTAATTGAATGTATGGCACTCACTTTGCAAAGAGGTACCCACTTATGTGACTTCCTGTCCCATCTGCTTAGGTTAGGAGAAGATGGAAGAATACCCAGCAGCCATGTGCATATTGAGATAAGAACTCAATTAATGTGCTGGGAGGAGCGGAGCTTGAAATTATGTTTATGGCTTTGCAATATGCCCAAGTTACTAACACGGTGAATTATTAACGAGAATGGCAATTCAAGCATCAGGTGTCCCCAGAGGAAGCTTCATTTACCTAGCTTCAGAACTATTTTCTGCTCTGGTGTGAAATGGAAAATAGGCAAAAGACAAAAAGTCATTTTAACTGTAACAGTATCATAGGGACTGACATTTTAGATAATTCTTTGCTCCTGTCTGTTGTGATTCAATGCCTTTTCTGTTTTTGTTGTTTGTGGTAACTCCTTCTTTACTTCTGGTGGAGCTTTATTGCTTTTCCTGTATCTTTCCCCATCTTCTGCACATTGCACTAAGGATCATCCTTGTTTTTTTTGTTTTTTGCAGAATAGCCTTCCTAACAAGGGTGAAATGACATCTCATTGTCGTTTTAAAAGGTATTTATTAGCATAAATTAATTATGCAGTGAGGTTTCCTTGCACTGTTTACAACATGCATACATTGTCCTTTGATCACACTCCATCGACGCTGTATTCTTTCTCTACCCTTATCACTTTTCTTTCTTTCTTTTTTAATTTGGTGCTGGTACTAGGGCTTAAATTTAAGTCTTGCTTGGCTTTTTCTGCTCAAGACTGACACCCTTACCTTAACCATTTGAGACATACCTCTACTTTCAGCTTTTTGCTGATCAACTGGAAGTAAGGGTATCTTGGATTTGTCTGCCTAGGTTGGCTTTGAACTTGGGTCCTCAGAAATTGGCCTTTCGTGAGGGATTACAGGTGTGGGACCCCAGTGTCCTTGGCTATTTTTTCTTTTTAAATAAAGAAATAGGCAATAATTTACTTCCTATGGGTCTCCACTAGACTTCAAGAAGCACACTGTTTGTGTAAAAATGATTAGACAGCAAGGAAGAGACGTGATGGGTAGATAAGCAGCAGCGGTTAGGGTGAAGGCAGAGGCAGAGGCCCCTGGGAGAAGAGGCTTATGCATTGGGTTGGATTCCAAGGCTTGGGCAGCAGACAGGATACCATCACCACCTGAAGTCTTCCTGCTTTATTTTCTCTGCAAGTAATCTGTACATTTATATTGATCTTTACTTATGTAATCCACAGGACTAGCCGAGTGCATCCAGCTGCACATTGTTCCTTTATCCTGAGTATAAGTGAAATATTTAAGAGATTAAATTCATTCACCTTTCAAAACAGATGCCTTCACCCAGAGACTTAGCTACCAAGTGTCCGTGAACATGTCTGTGGAGACTGAGTCACATCTGTGTAACAAAAATCATCTAAGGATACGATTCTGAAGTTAGTTATCCACGGAAAGGATCTGCTCACAGTTATCTGTTCGGCGGGTGAAATGGAGTTGCCAGGCACTTCTGCATGCAGCAAATCATTTCTGATGTTTCTTCTGTTTCCCTAGGTAGTCCTTACATTTTTAGAACGAACAGTTTCTTTGTCAGTCATTGCTTCTCTTGGCCTCTCTTACCTGTTGACTCCAGAAATCACTAGCAGAAGGGGGAAAAATGGTTTAGGTTAGTTTGCTACTGTGTGTAGTGTGTGTGTGTGTGTGTGTGTGTGTGTGTGTGTGTGTGTGTATGTGTTTTAAATCTTGAAATTGAGTTGTTTTATTACAGGAAAGACAGTTTGAGGTAGTCAGCTAATGACTAAGGTGAAGCCCTTAGTTTCTTTTGACATTTTTTTTTTTTATAAAAAAACTGAAAATAGTCTTTAGTAAACTATGACTATGCTGATCTTCTTGCAACACCTTTGCTAGCTAAGGGTATCCATGCCAACCCTGTCTTTATTAAAATGCAGAAATTTACTATAGTCATTTAGCAAAAGGAGCTCCAAAATATAGCATTTTGGGTCTCATTTGCACTGTGATCTTTGCCTCCTACTTCTCCTACCTTGAGGTGAGGCGCTCTGAGGATGTTGGAAAGATGGAGTTTTTGACATAGGCATTGATCTGGGGCCCAAGAGCCCTCATGTTGGCTGGCCCTGTGACCTTGGATGGTACCAGAAGTTTCTGAGCAGCTGAAATCCCAACTTAAATCTTTTCCTCCTTTATAGACATTATCAAATAGGCTATATAAGGCTTAAACTTAACCCATGATTTTTGGACAATTCTCTTTGGTAATTACCCATAGGTTTCACTCACTCCACTCCTTTTTCCTAATTTTATGTGGTAGTTGAATTTCCTTTAGATGTCAGATTTGAGACTTTGCTACTGGGACTTGAACTCAGGGTCTGTACATGTTCCCTGAGTTTTTTCTCTCAGTCCTGGTGTCCTGCCACTTCAGTCACACTTCCACTTTTGGCTTTATGCTAGTTAATTGGAGATAAGAGTCTCATGGACTTTCCTGCCTGGGCTGGCTTTGAACTGTGATCCTCAGATATCTGAATAGCTAGGATTACAGGTGTGAACCACTGGCACCTGGGTAGATTGTTTGTTTAGAGAAATGCAGATGGTACTTTTTGGACATAGACGTTCTCATGTTACTGTCGAGGGAAGTATCAGGAGCCTCGGTCACAGGAGTGAAGTCAGTTGCTCTCTTCTTTGGTGGAAGGAAGCTGGCATTGGCTGGCCATCGTGGTGGTGTTACCTGGGCCACAGTGGGGTGTGAACTAGGTTCTTTAACTTTCCAGAGGTCAAGGCTATGGACACCTCTGGGGACCTACTGGGTGTCCTGGGAGAGCCACCATCCTGCGGCTTGATGGTGCACAGTTACTGCTTCCATGTTTCTCCTTGGTTTCTGGCCACAAAGGGCAGAGGGCGTGAGTCTGTCAGTGATGGCTGGCTCTGCCTGTGGGCTGTGATTTTAGGCTCTGGGGCATGTGATGAGCTGGTGTCTTAGCAAATGGGTAAATGGCTAACTGCAGATCTGGGGCCCATTTCCCTCATGCAAGCCATCAAATTTCCTAGCATTGAGTTCCCATGGGAAAGACAGGAATGGCTTCTGTTTTGATACTAGAATGAAGACAACTTTTCAAATTTTTAAAGTTTGCCCCCTGGGGACTACAACCTACACAAGTACGTGGGTAGGTTGTTTTGCAAACACAATGCCTTGAATAGTATACATAGTAAGGTGGACTAAGGATAGACTCTGAGCAGTGGTGCTTCAAAAATCCTTTACACATGGGTAGATCTCTTTTCCTCACCTTTCTCCTCATGGTTGCTCAGTGTGTGTGGGATGAATGTGAATATCTGCGTCACATGTATGTTTGTGCATGTATATGCACAAATGTATATATATGTATGTAACTTGCATGCATGCCTGTGTCTTATGCATTATTGTATATGTATCTGTGTGCACAATGCATGCGTGTATGTAGTGTGTTAACCACACCCATGTCACATGTTTGTCTATGTTATGTACATGTCTGTGTCATGTGGCTGTGTATCTGTGTGCATGTCTGTACTCGTGTGTATGGGTTTGTGTGTGTGGGGGGTCAGTTGCAGGTCTATACTTGTGTCAGGGTTGAAGTTGCATTCAGCTGTGCATGCACAACAGGACATACAAAGTGCAGTCCACACATGGTGTGTCCTGTATATTTGTTTAGCTAAATTGAATTGGGTGTATTAGGATCGAAAGAGATTGTTTGCATATTGATTTCATCATGCCAAGTAACTGCATGCAAAAATGAGCTAATGATTAAACAAGAGAAAGGAGTTTCGTCTTCTTGGCACAGTTCTTAGTCTGAGATAATAAAAGAAGGGGGCTGTGGCAAAGGCTTGTGGGAGGAGAAGGGAAGCTGAGGATGGCATGGAGTGTTTTGAAGATGCTCTGCTCCTGGCTTTGAGGGTGGAGCGAATGACCTAATGTAAAGGGCAGAGTTAGGCAGCTTGTGATGCTGAGAAGACAGGAGAAAGGATCCTCTCCTAGGTACTCTGCAGGGAACAGTGCCCTGCCAATTTCAGGAAAACAATTTCAGATCTCAGATGTAGGCCTTCCTAATGTGCAAGAGAACATACTTGAGCTGTCTTAAGCCACCAGGCTTATGGCCATTAGTCAGTGTCATTTTGTTACATAGGAAACTTGGACCCCTCTCCGATATCTAACTACTTAGCTTTTGGCCTAAGGGTGCTGAGGTTTTTTTTTTTGTTTTTTTTTTTTTAATAGGATTACTATTTACCAGATGTATAATAAGCCCATGTGAAGTTTTAATAGCCATAATGTCAAATAAAGGAGAATTAAAATATCAAACAAATTCTGTTGCTGCCTCTGGGGTGTAGATTGCTTACGGAAGTGCAGAAAACCAGGGGTTCTTTGCTTTCTTTGCTTTTTTGTGACACGACTCTGTGTTGTTCCATCCGCTTTGTGCAAGGAGCTCCTACAGCCACAGGAGTGCGTAATTCATGATGGGAAATTTTGCTTAGGCTGTTTTGGTCTCCAACCCCCTCTTTTTCTTTTTCCTCCCAAGCTCAAATGTAGGCTTCCAGTTAGTTGGTGGACCATTCAGTAAGCTGTGCATATTTTCTGACTTCACAAAAATCTATATACCTTAGGGAAAGATAAAAGAAGAATGTTTTTTTGTTTTGAGAAATTTGGAGGGATGTGGAGAATTTGAAGCTGTTCTGGAGCAAAGGCAGCAGAAGAATTCTCCAGAGGTTACTCTTTTGCTCTGAGGATAGTAAGGCCTCCAGTTTATGGATGTTACTTACAAGAGTGAATCATTAAAACACTTAAAGTTGCCAGGACACTCCTGTAACACATGCCACTGTGAATTAGAAAAATAAAATCTTGACGTGGGAAGTATACTTTGCCTAAGACATTGTAGTGGAAGAACCACACCATCATAATTACTGAACTTACTAGAATCTGCATTGGGCATATTTTTCTATCTCTTCCTCATGGGACAAGGCAGAACTTTTTATTTTTCTACTTCTTGAATTTGGCTTCATTTTATTCTCCGTTTTTGTTTTCATTAATGCTTGTCTTGCTTTGGCTCCCATCACTGTTTGATGTACAACATTCCAGGGGAAAAAAAGCTTAATTACTGAAAAACTTTGACTGGAATCCAGCAAGAACATGCAAGAGGAACATATTTGTTCAGGTTAAGTTTGTATGACTTTCCAAATTAGATAAAAATCATTAGTAGCTCATCTAAATCATTGCTCTTACTGAAAGGACTCAGTTGTCAGTGGGACAGAGGAAGATGCTGTCTAAGACTTGCTTTCATTTCAGATGCCTTAAAAGGAGAAGCAGGAGTAGAATAGTGTCTTGGCTGGCATGAGACCAGGCTTTTCTTGAGTTTTTTTTTTCCAGAATATTCTGCACAAGGAAGCAGAATTGAACCTGAATATTGACATCATTCTGTGTGCTCTGTTACTAAAAATGAAAAATTAAGAAGAGAAAGAATAGTAATACTGGATCATGAATTAGGGTGACCAGGGTTTCTGCTGTAGGATTTCTACCGGTGTCATTTGAATTTGAGATGATTCATGTATTGCACTAAGCTTCAGTTTCTTCATTTGCAAAGTTGCCAAATCTTCACACCTAAGGGAGGATTTATAGATTAGGTATATTGGAAACACTGAAAGGGATATGAAAGAAAGGAAATGCTTTAACTATGAAACTATCCTGATCATTGCTGGGGTTATAGAATATCAAGCTTTCTGCACTTTTATTTTATTGCTCAAGTAATCACAACTTAAGATAATTTTCACCCTGGATGTTGCCTCTTGGATTATCTGGATAAAAAGGTTAAATTGTATTGTTAGATCAAGTTTGGCACGAAGTGCTGATTTATTCCTGAAGAAGATGACGATGACTAAGGCTTGTGTGGGAAGAGCAAGGTGTTGGAATCCAGGTAAATTTCAGAGGTAATTGTACCATGCCACGTGCCATATTTCTTCTGAGATTGCTCACATCTCCTCTCTCTGAGGACTACTGAGCATGAATTCTGCACCAAATCCTCTGGATAGCTAACCTGAAGTAACTTAAGATAATGAAGGCATATATTTGATGCTTTGGGGGCAGTGGTCAGAATGCAGTCTCTTCCTTTTTATGTAGACTCCAGTGCTCCTTTATTATATAAGTAAAACATGATTAAATTTATCTGTAACAGAACTAACTCATACAATATACTAAAATTATTTTATTCTGAGTGGAATGATACCTTAGATGCCCTCCTAATTTCCCTCTTTTCTAACAAGAACAAACATTGTTCTATGAAGCATTGACATTCATTTGATTTTATATTGGTCATGGCAAACTTAAGGTCAGCTTTCAACAAAGGCTTACTAATTATTTCATTGGTACAAGTTCATGCTTATGGATGGGAGTGGAGAAGTCTTCCTGTGACAGTCGGTGTAATCCCGGGAGCGCTGTAGACTAGGTTGAGTGCCTGATTTCATCATGGATACGAACTCATGAAAATTGATGCTGATTTTTTTCCAGGACCTAATAATAACTGGAATGCTGTTCTAGAACACCTTTCTGGTTTGAACTTTGTTGTTGTTGGTGTTGGTCTTGGGGCTTGAACTCTGGGCCTAGATGCCGTCCCTAAGTTCTTCAGCTCCAGGCTACTACCCTACCCCTTGAGCCACAGTGCCACTTCCAGTTTTCTTATCTGGAGATAGTCTCACAGACTTTTGTGCCCGGGCTGGCTTTGAACCACAATCCTCAGATCTCAGCCTCCTGAGTAGCTAGCATGACAAGTGTGAATCACCAATGCCCGGCTGGCTTTGACTTTTTAAAGTCTGTTTTGAGTGGATTCTTCTATCTTTTCAATGTGTCCTGTCACCCTTTTAATGTACAGCCAGTAACTATGTAACAAAGACACCATGAGCTTCCCACCTCTGCGAACCTTTCGCCTTTATTTGGATGGTTCAAGAGAGTGGGGACCTTGTCTTCTGACCTTATGCGATGGCGGAACTCCAAGCCACTCAATAAATATGTCTTCCCCCTGACAGGAGCTCTCCTGGTAGTGTCCTAGCTACCAACTGGACTGTTGAATAAAACTCGGCAGTTATTTGGCAACCTAAACTCAAAAGTTCCCCCAAATGTTAATTTTGTTCTTCATTATTTAAAAAAAATAACTTGGAAGTTAGCCTGAACATTAGAGTTGTTTAACTATCAACTGGAATCTGAAACATATATGAAGACATGTCAGAACTGCTAATGGTAGATGTGAATAAAGTAAGATATTGTAGTAGTAATTTGAAGTTACAGCAATCTGTGTTCTTTTAATCGAGTGTCTCTATTTAAGTAAAATGAAGCTTGTCTAATGCTAAAACCCTTTTGAAATCCATGCGGAGGATGAATTATCTGGTCCCTTCTATTTTTCTTTTTAAAGTCTGTCTACAGCTATCTTGTAGATGGTTCTGGCTGGGTGTGTTAATTATCCTTGAAACTGGAGCTGATATTGAATACTGGTAGACCAGGCCGGGTGCCATTCTTCATTCTTTCTGGTTTTATTTTGAGCATATTTTACTCACCTGTGGTCTTAGAGAATATGAAAAATATCTGCTGGAGTGGCAGTTGACCTATCAGAGCAAATTTCTTATTGTTTGCTTTGAGACTATTCTTAATATTGACCACCAAAACTGCAAACCACGAAGGTACACAGTGAAGAGACACTGCCACCAGATCTATGAGCCAATGGTATCAACTGGAGATAAATTACTGTCTGAGTCTTAGCAAGCTGATCTCCCTCTCAGGAAGAGGGACTGGTAGAGGTGTTCCGGCTACAATTCTGTAGCATCCTTAGGTTCCAAGGACTGGGGTGATTTGTGGTAGTCACTGGGGCTCTGCTTGCTCTTCTGTCTGGAAGAGGAGATTAAATATCTCTCCTCCTAGTGCTTCAGAGAAGTTAGATGGACTAGAGAAGAGTTAAAGTTCTTTACCATGTAATTATAAGGAGCTCTGACTGACAGTCTGTGGACCTAACCCCAAGAGAATTACAGGACTATAATTCAGCTCACTAATTCCAGTTCCCAGAAGAGTGAGGAAAAATCTGAGCTCATCCAGTAGTAATTAGTGAAAATAACTGTTGAAATGTGGGTGTAGGTTGAATGTTTGAGTCATAGACATATGAAGCATGATTTTTACAAAATTACACTAAATGGATTATCTTCACTGGATAAACCACTCCTGAAGTATCTTTCTGTTAATATTGAGATGCTTTTGACTTTTGCCATTCAGGAATAAATAAAAGGTGTACTAGATCCTGGAAGGAGAAGGAAACTAGCTGTGACATCTTTTATCACCTCTATGTGGAGTCTTCCATTATTACTGTAGTGATATGACATGTCCTCCAAATTATTTTCTGTTCAAATAGAAGATTGGTTCAGGTTTCTGGTTGAACTTCAGTTTTTTGGACAGGAGAAATTGCTTGATGAGAAATTCTGCTTTCATTTACAAAAGTAATGGGTATGAGCTGGGCATCAGTGCCTTATACCTGTAATCTTATCTACTCAGGATTGCAGTTTGAATGTGGTTCAGGCAGACAAATCAGAGATGTCTTCCTCTTACTAATCAGCATGAGGTCAGAAATGCAGTTGTGGCTCAACTGGTAAGAGAACCAATCTTGAGCGAAAAAGACCTGAGAGAGGCCCTGAATTCAAGCCCCAGTGCCAGCACAAACCCAACCCAAACCTCATCTGGGTATGAAAAAGCTACCAATGACTGGCCATCGGTTATGCCAGGCATGGAGCAAGTGGAAGCTTCTAAAAGAAGTGGTAAGTATGAGCTTGTAGAAGTGACAGCTTGAAAAAATGAACTGAACAAGTTCCTCCTCATCATTCTGGTAACATGGTAACAATCCTCTCATGTCATCAGTACCAATCGGGCCTTGCTGTTCTGAGGTGGTGTCACATGACTTAACTTGGTCCCTACATGGCCTTCCCTTCTGGAAACATTCTTTGTCTTAGTGTCTTTGGATGGGCAGTGGTTGGCTATCCTGTCCCCTCACTGTGTTTCTGTTTTTCACAGCACCTGTCTTCCCCCAGCCATTACATGGCAGAGGTCTGTACTGACCCCTGCTTGTCCTCTCCCCCTCATGGAGACATCTCTGGAGAATGTGTGCTTTGTCCTGCTCTATCTTTCATCCTGGGAGTTGGCAGCAGTTTCGAGCAATCAACAGATGCTCACTTTAATGGAAACAATTTATACTTTGGAGGGAGTATATTCGGAAAAATAAACATTTATGTTTCCTTGGTTTTATTACATTACAAAGAGACGGTTGTAATTTATCATTGGTAAACAGTGAAACGTTCTTTAATAATATTGAAAGAGAATGGTTGATGTCAGGTGTCCCTCTACTGAACCCATTCTGTGTGCCAGGTACAATTCTGGAGACCTGAGGCTTTTAAAGAAACCTGTGACTTTAACTTGCGTCCCGTTACCACAGTTTATGATGTGCCGGGTGTTTGTGGCAATAGTGTGACAAGAGCGATGTCATGTTAAGAGTGGCTGGCCTTTATCCATCAGTAAGCGTCCAGTGTTGTTTGAACACCCACAGTTTTCGAATGCTATCTAATTACCCAGACATGGCCCCTCATGACCTTCCAACTCTTTGAGGTTAGAAGCTCATGCTCACACTTACAGGCCCAGCCCAGGGGCACGGTGTACAGTGGTAGATAGTAGTGGCTGATGCAGATGCTATAGCCTAGGACCCCTGCTGGGCAGGCTACAAAAACTGATTTTCATGGCCCTTAAAGTTGCCTGTTCTCCAGTGTAGAGTAGGCTTTGCCTGTCAGCTGTCTGTGTCTGGCTGGGGACCTGTAGGCTCTTGTGGTTTCTCTTTGCTGCAGCCTTGACTTCTGCCTCACATTCCAGGTCATTTCATGGACAGCTTCGTTCTAGCTGTTTGTATATTCCCACATTGCCATTCTTTAGGCATGCAGGATGATCAAGAAGTATCTCCAGAATAAACACCCCATTACCTGGGCTGTAGCAGGTCTTGTGTCATAGTGCCCTTTGGGAAGCATCCAGGGAACCAAAGAACAGAATACCATCTGCTGGCCCTCCCACTTCCCTCCTTGCATTGCACCCACCCCCCTTCCTCTTTTCTCTAGTTAGAGCCCTTGATTTGAGGATGTTTACCCTTCAGGGTGGCCTCTGGTTCTGTAGGCAGGCATCTCTTCTCATCTGATGAATTTCAAAGGCGTTGTGTTTCTTGAAGTCGAGGAGAGCAGTGTGCAGACCTCCCATCAGGGCTGCCCTCTCTGCTTCCTCTGGAGGCACGCCAAGCGCCAAGTGACAAGTACAACCCATGTTTCCTTGGTCAGGCATAGATGAGCAGATGCTCAAGGAAGCCTGTGGAGGCTGTGAGCCTGTGCCTGAGAATGACTCCAGGCCAGCCTGTCTGTGGCATGCAGGATGCTGTGCATCTAGCTATAGATATCAGTTTCTCCAAATCACATGCACACCAATTGTTGCTGGCAAGGCCAACAGTCTAATTCTGGGCCAAGTGGTGCTTCTCATGTGCAGATACATCTGTGAAACAGTTTCTCAAAGATAAGGACAGATTGGCCCTGTTGCCGGTTGGTGGCTGGTTCTTCCTTATTTTATTTAAATTCCAACTGTGAATGTAACGATGTGTTGTCATTTCTTCAGTTCATAACGTGTGTCCTTTAGCACTTACCTCAGTATTGTCATTTTTTTAATTAAAAATATTTATGGAGAAAGTGAGAATTGAGTCAGAATGCTCTTAATGAGATGTTTGTCTGTTTTCAGTTTCTTTGATAACTTTGATCAGGTTAAATATTGTCTCTTTCATAGATAAAAACCATGCAAATGACTCTGTTCGACTTATTATGTATGGAACCATCTATATATTGAATAAGTTGTATTTTTCTATATGAGATTAACAGAAAGTTTTCTTTGTATTTTGTAACACTAAATAAAATATTTAGTTGTATTCACCTAAAAATTGAAAATTCAGGTTATGGGATATTAGCCAAGTAAGATCTGTGTTTGTCTTGCAGCCAACTGTATATGCTAAACCCTTGGGGAACCTTTTCTTTTTGCTATGGCATTGTTGCATGTGACTTTTGTCTTCATATGTGGCTGTTAAGAGAATGAAAGCCAGCTGTTCCTCCTCCATCCCACCAGTATCCCAGCAGGAAGAGAGGAAGGGCAGCAGACAACAGGCTGTGGGAAGGGGAATCTTCCTTTTCTTAGGGACAAGGGTCATAGCAACAGGTTCTGTCCATGTTTCTCTGAATGCTTTAAATTGTGGACATAGCTTTTGATGCTTGCTTGCCTTTGCCCACTCATCATCTTTTATAATTTCCTTGAATAAGAAAAACACTCAAGGAATTTTTGATTGATGGTTTGTATACATATGCTTAGCTCTGAGTACTGTATACACCTGCAGATACACAAATGCACTTCCATACACGTTCTTATGCATGGTTTTCATTTGTCTTCAGAGTAAAGATAATTCATGGACAATTTAAGTTCTTTTCTCTTTGCTTTCTAGATTATAAAAATATGAATATTCATATATTCTCATTTTCAATATTACATTTCCAATGAGAAGCTAGGGATTAAGCTGTGTTAACAACAATGTTGACATAATCACACAAAACTGCTATGATTCAAGCAGTTTAGTCATATTCATAATTTTATTAGTTTTCTTCAGAGTATTTGTGGTATATCATTGCAAATAGTGAGAAAGTCAGTGTAGCAGAATGGTAGTCTCATGAGGCACCATTAAATCAGTGTGTGTGTGTGTGTGTGTGTGTGTGTGTGTGTGTGTGTGTGTTTACATGGGCAGGAATAGTTCTCTCATTACAATATTAATTTAGCTTGATCTTTAATTAACAGTTTTGCTTCTGAAGATATTGATGAATGATGAATGATGAAAGATGGCTGTAGCAGGCCTAGCTTAGAAGGAATATGTTAACAAGCTGCAAGAAGCTCAGTGGGGGATAGTGTGTTTGGAACTCTTGTAAACATTTTCCTCCCAAACAAATGCAGCATGGACAGAATCCAGATGGAGACCACAGCCCAAAGCTCTGCCAGAGTCAGTGCACTCCTTAGTGTAAGCATGCTCAGAATGCTGCATGTGTTATTGTTGTCTGAAGGGGTCTCTCGTTTATTTACTGTTTAGATTGAACTGGAGTCTCATATCCTACCTGGCTCCTTATCCCAGGATATCCTGAGGCTGACTGTCCTAGTCTACCCCAGCAGCTCAGAGCAACTCCTGGGCTAGAGGAAAGGTGTTTATTACACATCCAGAGCTAGCGTGCTGAAGACCTTGTAAAGGTGGGGTTAGGTCAGATGGCTCTCGTGTCTTAGGTGCAGTTTTCTTGACCTTTGTGAAGAATATCACGTCCCAGGCCTCCTTCAATATTTGCTGGATTTACAAATGAATGAGCTTAAACCTCGTGCATCATTTATTAGTGCATTATAATAGCATGAAACGAACTGAAGGTTAATAAAAACTTTATTAAGTACTGCTAAATTGACTTAGGATTTACATCTGGCCTCTGTGGTTGGCCAGTTGGCCATAACTCATACCCAGAGCTACATTGTCGTTTCTTCTTAATTACACATGTGACACTGGAAGGTGATACAGATGATATATTAAAATATGAGTAACAGATGGATGCCTGCTGATGGAGTTTCCCATTCTATATATTTCTTGTTGTTTTCGGTTTATTTATAAACACTGCTGAGAAATATAAATTTTATTTTTTTAAGGCCATCCTGGTTTTAGACTTCATTTTCTTTGTACTTCCCTTTCCCAGTACCTCAGTTTCCTCTTGTCTTATCACTGTGTCATTGGAAGAATTTCGGTGCTCTGCAGTCCACGTGGGCTTACCATGTTTCTGCAGGAACTTTCATTTCCTTATCTTTAGTGATAACAAAATGTAACACACAAGAGAACCTGTGTCCTTTTCTGAACCTTGAGTGAAGATGATGAGTGCTTTGCCATCAGTTTCTCCATGTCGCCCACGGTGTATGCCAAGCTCACTGACTGGTGGACAGAGAAAAGAAAAAAAGCCATTTCTCTGGTTTCTAACAGTTTGCGATTCAAAGAGGAATGCGATCTATGTCGTCATTGAACCAGGGAGGCCCTCGTCATGTACTCTAGGAAAGGGGACTGCTTTGTGCCATTCCTGGTAGTGAACTAAACTCCAAATACACCTGCCATTCATATCCATTCTCTGCTTTTCCCCCTTTTGGCATCTGATCATTCTCTTAATGTAAGGCAATTATCTTGGGTAAAGGTAGCAAGAAAAAAAGGAATGAAAATTATTTGATTTTCTTTAAAATGATCGTTTTTCAGATGTCCTGTGACTGTAGTAAAGTTGAATAAGGGAAGGATTTAGATTCCCCTGATGTTGTCTAGCGTCCATTCATGGTTCTTAGCACCCAGTATTCCCATCTCACCTGGTTCCACCAGGTGGCACCACTAAGGCATCAGCACCTTCTCCCTAGTACCCAGGGGTATAGCACCTTTCTGTGTTGATATTTATCCCTCTGCTCTGCATCTGCTCATTTAGTTATATTAGTGTAATTGCTGCATGCATATATTTTAATGGCATTCCTTATATCTTTCAGTAAAGTGAATCCTATAATTGTCAGCTATCTATACTGAACAAATAAGGAAAGCGCAGATGAAAATATATACCAATCATTCCAAACTCAAGCCAGCACAAGCCATGCTCAAAAAATTTCTTATTATGTTAATGGATCAAATGAGACTCCAGGTTCTAGTCTAGTCATGTTTTCCCCAGGAGAGACAAGGTTACTGGGTCAGAGTTGGTGGTTGCAGTCCTTGTAGGACACACCTATGGGAAACAAGTAACTACAGAGAATGCATACCAATGCCTTCTGATAGGAGACTCATCTATTCCTCTACAGTGTTTTACTTCCTGTTTCCCTCTTGCAGATAGGGGAAAAAGACCCATAGGCTCATAAAGGCAGGCTTAATGGCTATAATACATAGCCTGAGTGAGTTGAAGAATACTTACCAGCCAGGTATGGTGGTATATGCCTGTAATCCCTGCACTTGGAAGAGTGTGGCAGTCAGGAGCATCACAAGTTCAAGATCAATCTCAACTATACAGTGAAAAAACTGTAGATAAAATCAAATGAAACAAACAACAGCAGAAAACATTTCAAATGTTGTCTTTTAAAACCATCAGTCCCCCAAATTTGGATTTAAATTTCCAAAATGTATTCCTGAACTGAAATATAAATATTACAAAATTTGATATAATTTCCTTCCCAGAGCTGGATGGGTGGTGAATATTTTACTTCACAGAGGCATTGGTATGCCTTAGGCTTTTTTGTGTTTTATTTGTGATAATGATGCTTTCACATAGTTTGTATATGTGTTGTGATTCTGGGAAATCTTTTGCTCTGTAGGTATCAAATGTATGCTTGAGCATAGGCCCAGATTTTGTACTCCGTGGGTAGTGATTGTACGCAATTTCAAGAATGATTTTTCAAGTCTAGATGAATGGATAAGGCATTTCCTCAGGGCTGATTTCATACTCCCAGCTGTCAGATGCGCTGTATGATAAGGTGAACTGAGCACCACTCAAGTTCTTGTTCAGAGCTTTCATCATTTGCTAGGTTCTGGGGGAAATCAGAGCCTAAGACCAGGCAAAACAGGACTTAATACTAGTGTGGCTTTTACCCCCCACCATCTCAGCTCAATCTCCCATCTGCTGTCCTTGGTCCCTGCCTTTTTCACCCCTCACCTTCCTTCTACAAGCAGAATTTCCTTGGAAGAATGAGATTTACTGGGCCAAGGACTCAGTCACCCATGTAGACTACACTCCTTGCTGTTGAGAAAACCAACCTAAGTTGGGGGGTAAAATCACCCTAGAAAACAAGAAAGATGGGAAGATGGGAGCTCAAAGCTTTGGTGGATGGTAGGGTGGGGGCAAGGGAGCAAGTCAGCCGCTCTTCAATGTTTAGGATGTTTCTGGCTCAGCATGGACAGCAGGCTTCTCAGACAGGCTGTTGCTGGCCACTGTACTGTGGAGAGATTAGGAGAGCTATAAAGAGAAAGGGAGGGGAGGGAGAGGGAGAGGAGGAGGAGGAGGAGGAGGAGAGAGAGAGAGAGAGAGAGAGAGAGAGAGAGAGAGAGAGAGAGAGAGAGAGAGAGAGAGAGAGAGAGAGAGAGACAGAGAGACAGAGAGACACAGAGAGAGAGACAGAGAGAGAGACAGAGAGAGAGAGACAGAGAGAGAGACAGAGAGAGAGACAGAGACAGAGAGAGAGACAGAGAGAGACAGAGAGAGAGAGACAGAGAGAGACACACAGAGAGAGAGACAGAGAGAGGGAGAGAGACAGAGAGAGAGGCAGAGAGAGAGAGACAGAGAGAGGGAGAGGGAGAAAGAGAGAGAGAGACAGAGAGAGAGAGAGGAAGCAAGTTAGCAGATTAGCATTGATGGTGGAAGAGAGCCATGCCAGTGCCCACATGTACCCTTTATCTCTTATCTCTGTCTGGCTCCACAGTCTCCTATGTAAGGACTGAGGCAGAGGGATGCCCGGAGTCCTTGGTGCCTACAAAGCAACTGCAAATCTCCTAGAACAGCACAGTGCCTAGAACATGGTCTCCCATCCCTGAACTGTGCTAGCCTACACATTAACTCTAAAAATATTAGCTGTAGAAACAAGCAATGGAAACAACACATTAATGGCACAGCAGTAATTTTCAATTCTACATTTTTCAAATCAGCTGTCATCTTTCAGTTAAAGAGAATAAAAGGGGCATTTCTGTGGCTGCTTTCATCTGGGATTTAAATGTCCTCTGTGGTTTTTGTATATTTTTCTGAGCTGGGCAGTGAGGCATGGGAGAGGCTCAGGAAACAGTTGATTATGCTCTCAGGTTCTGCAGTCTAGAAAAAGGGCCACTCATGCAGAGCCACAAGGGAAAGATACCAGGTGATCAGGAGGCAGAAGAAGGGAGTGTGTAGAGGGTCAGGTTTCCATGGGAACAGCAGTTTAGGGTCCAGGGAAACAGCTAGTACTGGCTAGAGTGAATGATTTGACAGGCTGTGGGTGGTCTGTTGAAATGGGCATGAGTCGCCTGACTCTGGATGATTAAGGCAGAGGAACGTTATTTTCTGGTGTATGAAACCATGCAGAAAAGGCATGTTTGATTTTGTATATCATAGACTTACTCCAGAATTGTTTTTTTTTTTTTAAAAAAAAACAGTCAATCTCTGTGAACCAGAAAGGTTTGTAAGAAGATGTCAAAGCATGTTGATAGATAGGGTCATAAAATATATTTACAAGACCCCTCTTCTATTCAAGGTCAGATGAATGACCCTGGGTTCACAAGGGGTGGTATCTAAATCTCTGTGGAGAGTTTGCCTGTTTTTAAGACACTCTGCAGAATATACTAACAGAAAAACCATAAAATGCCTCTCCCTCTGGTCACCAGCCAAAAGTCACAGCTGATCAACAGGTGACTTGGAACAGAGATGGACACACAACTTGCAGTTATAGTGAGAAGTCAGGGCAAGTGCCTCAGCTAGAAGCATGTAAGAAAGACCTTCCTGCTGGGCTCTTGTTCAGATGCTTGTCCTTTGTTCCTCACCTGTAAAGCAAGGACACCTTAAAAGCTGCTTTTGCAGAAGAGCTTTGAGTGCTCACTTGGGCTCATAAATTTTCTAAAGGCAGCAGAGGGGTTTGACATATTTGGCTATCATTTATGTGCATCTGGTCTACCAGGATTGGGAACCCTCTGAACAGCAGCTGTGTAAGGTCCACAAAATCATTTGCCACAGGATGGGACAGTCATACAACATTTCTCATTGGCTGCCTACAGCCCATCTGCCTGTATTAATAGTTTTGTGCAGCTCTCCTGAACAATGTTATAATATCCAAACGGCCCTTGGCTGAATGAAGTTCACCAACCCCTGCGCCATTCTCTTCACAGTCACTCAGCAGTCACCTTGGAATCCCAGAGGGACAGGACTGATCAAGAATAATTTTTTTTGTGTGTAAACGGCTGTGAAACTAACCCGAGGGATCAGTAGAGCTCTCTCAGGACAGACTCTCTCCTTTAGCACAGACCCTCTCCTTCTCCCCTCTTGCTGGTATCACTGAATTTTTTTTTTTCATGGTCAATGAAGACATCCCAAAGGAAAGACTGAATTTTGATCCGCCAAGCCATCCTTGAACCAGGACTGTTGAATAATTATACATTTCTCTCTCTCCTGTTCTCCCCTCTCTCCAGTTCTTCAGCTGTAAAACCTAAAGGTCATGTCTGTGTCCCTGAAAACAACTGATGATATGTTAAAGTACCGTGCATTCCCATACCACCTAATAAACATCCTTTCTCTACCTTTTGCCATGTTTCTTCATGGGCATGTAGAGTCAAAGCACTGTGGTTTGCTGGATGCAAGTTCACGGGCACCTTTGTGGGACCTCTGTTTCCAGAATGTGCTGGGACATGGAGCATCTGGTCTCAGATACCTGGAGGTATGCCCAGTAATTGAGAAACCCAAAAGTCTGAATGTCTGGCTAGCTCTCTGCCCCCATTACTATGGTTCTCTCACCCAGCAAGTGTGTCCAAACATGGGGACCCTAATTTGAAAACATTATAGGAAAGGTTGGTAGTGTTTTCTTTGAAAAAATTACCCATGTTAAACGTCTGTATGCCAGTGAACTATGGTCTCACCTTTCCTCTGATTGCCTCTGTATCACTGGGGCTCTTCACTAGCTTTCATGTGTTCCAGGAGAAATCTGGAATCCAGCGCACAGAAGACAGGAAAGGGAATGCTACCAAAGGACACTCATTTTCATTGGAATTTGAATTTGGAAGACTCTGATAGGCTAGCCAGTTTAAAAGGCAAATATTGGATTCCTATACTAATCTCTTTTAGGGTATTTTTATTTGTACATATTAAAGCATAAATAAGCAGTGATCATCTCCAGTGTCCTAAGGTTTAGTGTTTGTTGAGTGAACTGATGAATAAATACATTTTTGATTTTTATTAGTAAAAAAGTGGAATATCCACTAATTGTGTTATTAAATCAGTGGATAAAGGAGTAGCAGAAAGCTTTCCTAAAATGCATGTAGTTTGGTTGTTGTTGGTTGTGTGGCTTGAACTTAGGGCATGTCCCTGAGCTCTTTTGCTCAAGGCTAGATGCTCTACCGCTTTTGGCCACAGCTCCATTTCCAGTCTTTTGTTGAGATTTTCCTGCCAGGCTGGCTTTGATCTGTGATATTCAGATCTCAGCCTCCTGAGTAGCTAGGATTATAGGTAGGATCCCCCTCCGACCCCCCCACCCTGCACTTAGCTGAATAGAAGTACATTTGCGAATTGATTTCAGTTGCAAGTTAACACTTGCAGTGTAACCAGTGGTTCGAGTTCCACTTTTTTAACTGCATCCTGCATTGGGTGGTTTTGCCGCCCTTGGGGAGTGTGTTCTCTGACTCCCAGCATTCATCTGGTGGTGCTAAGGGTGTCCTGTTGGAGGTTATGGGCGTGAAGTCGCTGTCACCAGGCACTTGGGATAAGCTATCTTATCCAACAGGTGAAATCAAACACTTTTGGTGGTATTTCTGCCATGGCGGGCTTCTGTTTTTGCTCCTACATGAGCTGGACACTGGCCAAATGTGTTTTTTCTAATTCATCACCTGCCTCTGTGCTTAGAAGTTAAGTGCATTTTTCTTTCCTTTACTGGGAGAACAAATTCCCAGGTAAAAACCACATGTTAAGTACATGTTTGCAACAACAAGCTATACTGTTGCTTTTGGACTGGCAAGTCAGAAATATTTAGGAAGTAATTCTAGCTTCCTTACTGGAAGAACAGAGTATATTTAGAAATTAACGTGGCTCAACTGGAAAAGAAATGAGTAAAATTCATATAAATGGAATACATATTACCATCCACGTTGAAATGTCAAAAATAACAAAGAGAAAAGACAAGTTAAAAAGTTTGCTGTTCTAAGAATGATTTTGAAACGTCTCTAGAGTATTCTCTCTAGAATAGCTGAGCTTGTGTGGACCGGTACTTCTCTCCTTATGCCCAAGAAGGCACATCCTATTGGGGGTGCCCTTGTCCCTCTGTAGTGACCTTGGAAGGCTGGGTGTTTAGACGTGTGGACTCATCACTGTTAGTGCAGTCTTGCTCCTTCCTGTTGTAAGGACCACAGGGACCGGTCCTTAGGAGGGACTCAGCACATACATATTTCATCATGAGGTCTTTAGAGTCTCTTTCTCAGTAGAGCAGGCAAAAGGTATAAGTGAAGGGTTAAAGAGCTGCCTGTAAGAGGCAGCTTCTCCAGCTCAGAACATTCTAGTTTCATTTCCTGTGTGCACGGAGTGCTTTTTCCCATGAGTAAGTAGGCTTCATAGGTGACTCTTGTATTTGCCTCTATGTGTTATTATCCACACAGTCCTTTTCCTTGCTACATCACTCCATTCACTCACTGGTGATTTATCCCTGACCAAGTTCTGCTCATCTAGCACAGATTTTCGTCACATCAAGAATGGTAACAACCTTGAAGCAGGAAAGATAGAATTTAAAATATCCCATGAACACTTACATGTACAGCTATTTTCCTTGACATTTTTAGATTTAACTTACTGGTACCAGGGATTGAACTCAGGACATGGGCACACTGTCCCTTAGCATTTTCTGTCAAGACCCATGTGCTATTCCTTGAGTCACAGTTCTACTTCTTGCTTCTTGGTGATTAATTGGAGATAAGGGTCTCATGAACTTCCCTGTTCAGACTGGCTTCAAACTGTTATCCTCAGATTTGAGCCTCCTGAGTGGCTATAATCACTGGCATGAGCTACCTGAGCCTGGTTTTAACTTCAAATATACATATATATATATATTTATATACATATATTACATACACACACACATATATATATAGTACTTAAAAACTTTACAATTAAAAATGTCCAAGGGTACACACACAGACACACACACACACACACACACACACACACACACACACACATACTTGCACATTTTTGCTGTTTATTTTTATTGGTAGTGGGACTTGAACTCTGGTCCTGGGTGCTGAGCTGTCCCTGAGCTCTTCAGCTCAGCTCAAGGCTAGCTCACTACCACTTTGAGCCACAGTGTAACTTCTAGTTTTCTGGTGGTTAATTGTAGATAAGAGTTTCATGGACCTTTGTGGCCAGGCTGGCTTTGAACCATGATTTTCAGATCTCAGACTCCTAAGTAACTAGGATTACAGGAATGAGCCATTGGGGCCTGGCAAACTGTATGGTTTTTTTTTTTTTTGGGTCGATCATGGGCCTTGAACTCTGGTCCTAGATGCTGTGTTTGAGCTCTTTAGCTCAAGGCTAGCGCTCTACCTTTTGAGCTACAGCACCACTTCCTGCAATATATTTTTGAAAGTAGATTGTTGTTTTGAATGTGAATTGAAACTAGTAATATATGTTACTCTATATAACAAACTACTTGCTTGGGAGATAACTTTTTTGCCTGATATTGTATTTGTCCTATGACGTTTACTATTTCCTAGCGGACATGTTTTCTCATCTAAACGATGATGCTTATGACATTGTAAGACAATCAAGGACAGATCACAAAGTCTGAAGTGCTGTGCACAGGGGAGGCTGGTGGGAGGGCTTTGAAGAAGGAGGGGATAAACCTAGTCATCTGTGGTCTACCCACTGGTCAGGGCCGGAGGATGGCTAGGTTTGTTAGAAGGCTTCCCACACGCCTCAGGTAAGCATCCGGCAGGGAACCACCAGCCTGGTGTTACCAGTGTGTCCTAACAGGTGTTCTCTCAAGGGTCGAATCTTCACCTGGGAAGCAGAGATTATGCTTAGAAGGAAAAGCATATCTATTTTGTTCATTGTATACTTCATTGTAGAACCTAAAGTAAGTGGCCTTGAAATTCCATGTCTATGGTTGTCTGGAGTTTGAGATTGAAATTGACCTTGTTGTCTCCTTTCTGCCTTCCCTTGAACCTTCTTATATAAGCTCCTTGATGAAGCATGTGTGTTGAATACCGGTAGTTTATTATTCTCATAACCCCTGACTAAATATACAGGACAAACGAGCATAGTGAATAGTTGTTGATTTAACTTGGTCTTATTTAAAAAGGGAAAATTAAGCTCACTCTTCATAAAGAATATTGGAATCTACACAGGTACAGAAAAGAACCTAATCCATCCAGATAAAATATTAAAAATATCTACAGGTAGCCACTGTATTGATGACATCGTAGGAATAGATTATACTTGTGAGGGTGTAACCTTCATATCTTAAAAATGAAACCAAACATAATTTGTGCTCAGAAATGTACTTTCAAAAATGTACGTTTCTAGAAAGATCCATTCTGAATGTGTCACTCTCTATATAACATTGCATCCTGCCAATAATGCAGCAAAAGACTTCATAGCCTAGGTCTTCTGAATCCATAGGTTCTACCAATTGGACATTGAAAATGCTTGGGGGAAAAATCCTTTTATTAATGTTTCCTAAACAATGCAGTATAACAACTGGTGTTACCGTATTCTACATGGTGTGAGGTACTGTAAATGGGAAATGTGTGTTGGCTTTTGGCTGATGTTATGCCATTATATATATCTATATATCTATATATCTATATAAACATAAACTTGAACATCTGTAGATGCTGGCATTTGGGGGGGGAGTCTGTAACGACCCCTGCTCTCAGGTCCTGAAGGACACTCATCCGAATCACAACCTAAGAGTTGGAAAGCTCACCTCAGGGCTATAGCACAGCTTTCTTAGGCAAAAACACACTATCTACTTTGCAGATTTGTAGTCAGGAGGAAAAGAACTTTAATCCCATTATCAGGGACTGTCAGGCCCTAATTAGCTTTTTCTTTTCTAGTTCCCTTTCCCCATGGCTTTCAATTCTGTTTTATAAATAGAAAGACTACATTGACAGTCCCCTCATAGATTAGTAATTAATAATTCATGCTATTGGGGCAGTCTTGAGCAGTTTTGAAGTGACCAAACTGGGCGCATGGTGGCCAGAAGGAGCCATTTTGGAATAAAAAAAATTTAAGTTTATGGTTCTGTACCTTTGAATGCCCATTAATACATGAGATATTGATAGTATGCCTTTAAAATTATGTGCATACATTTCTATAGGTTTGGATTTATAGCTCCACTGAGGGAAGAATGTTGAAATGTCCCTTGTCCTTTTTACTTTCTTGAATGCAAGACCTGGCTCATTCCTAGTATCACCGTGCATCTGTCGTATCTGGCTCATCTACGTCCCTGTGTTGCAGTTTGTTGGAGTTATGTATGGGCTGTGGTTTTGAATAAACACATCATGATGTGAATCCACCATTACAGTAGCATATAGAAGAGTTCTCTGCTCCCCCAAATCCTCTGCTCTCGACCTTTTAACTTCTTTGCACTCTGTGCCTGAAAACCACTCATCTTTTTATTGGCCTTTTCCATGTCATTGTTGGAATTGTATCGCATATAACCTTTTCAGACTAACTTCCTTCACTTTAGTAATACGTACTTAAAATCATTTTCTGTCTTTTCAGATAGTGTGTGTGTGTGTGTGTGTGCGTGCTGAATTCTATTCCATTATTGGAATGGACTACATTTTGTCCCTTCCCTTGCTGAAGGATATCTTGGCCATTGTCATGTTTTGGCATTTGTGAATAAAGTGACATCAAAGCAAGTTTCTTTTGTGCTATTTTTCTTTTCAGTAAAGCAGAGGGAGCAGCAGGAACATTGCATGTTCTAAGAGGGGTTAGGGGGTTGGGGGAAAAGAGGTGGTGGGTACCTGGGAGGGTCCAGGGTTAGCTGTTACTCTAGCTGTATGGGATGGTCAGCTCACACAGTGGGATTTTTCTGTATTGCCCAATCAATGAAAGGGATAATCCTTGTCTTAGCACTTCCCATTTGTGTAAATTTAAGCAAATTTCTTAGTTTCCTTGAGCTTCATTATCTCTCTTTTAAGGTGGAATTGATAATACCTATTGTCATGCATGCATTGTGGCACCTTGAAGTCATCAACAAGGGATGGCAGAGGACTGAGGATTTTCTGACCTTTATTATCATCACATTTAATTATGAATGTTACTGCTTTCTATCCTTACAAACAGGAGTCCTGTCATGGGTGCTTGTCTCACTTGTTTACTGATGGATCCCCAAAGCCTATAGAAGTGTCAGGAATATAGTGACACTTTATAAATGGCTGCTGAATGGACAGTTTTCCAAAAGGGCCACAAGTAGTGCTGGCTTTACATGGAGGACCACTGGTGGCAAAGCTGTTAATTTTTTTTGTGGTAAATGTACCAAGAAGATTGTCCCTCATCAGGGGCCTTCTCTGTGAAATGGCAGTGGCAATAAAACATTTCGTTCACCTTCCATTGTTATTATTTTGATTTTGTATGTGTGTGTGTGTGGTTGAGTGAGAGTGCACACGCATGTGTGTGTATGCATGTGTGTGTGTGTGTGTGTGTGTGTGTGTGTGTGTGTACGTGTGTGTACGCCAGTGGCGAGGCTCACTACTAACAGTTTTTGCTCCAGCTTGTTCTCTTCTGCATTAGTCAGGCCACCACTTCTGGCTGTGTGGTAGACAGACAGAAGACTCTCATAGACTTTTTTTTTTGTTTGTTTGTTTGTAGTGCTTTGAGCTGAGATCCTCAGATCTCAGCCTCCCGAGTAGGTAGGATGACAGATACTATCCACCAGCATCGGGGAGAGTTTATTTTTATTTGTTTTACCATCATTTGGTGGTAGCAGCTTAAAGGAGAGCTGAGTAGGACAACACTTTAAGTGATGGAAGAAACATATACCCACCTTTGACTTGACTTTAGCTTCAATCTGAACTCGTCCAGAGCTTGAACACCTGTATCAACATCAGTGTTCTTCCAGTACGTGTGTGTTCCAGGCCTCAGATTGTATGTGCCATGCCATTAGACAAATATAAAACAGCTTCAAAGCTGCGGGGCTGGCATTTATGGCTAGAAGAACAGACCTTGGGGTGAGGCGGGGCCGAGCGGCACGTGGGCCTGAGCTCACTGGTGCGGTCAAGCCAGCGAGAGGCACTGAGGCCCAGGGGTCCTGAGTGATGTGCTGTTCAGTCTGAGCTGTGAGTGGAGGCTGGCTCGTCACTGGGGGGTGGCGGGCCCTTGTTTCTAGCCCACTCTTCTGTCATTGGGTTTGGACCGGTCTGGCTTATCAGCTACCCCATGAGGCTAAAAATGGGGAGTAGGCAATGTCTGCTGTCATCTCTATTTATCTGGAAGAAAGTAGAGTGGAAAGACAGGCTGGTGTAAAAGCGAGCACAGCGTCAACAGTGGTTGTACGCTGGCTGTCACTGGCTCAGGGACAGAATCTGAGCGAAAGAAGTCAGATTTAGTGCTTGCCTGAGGTGCATGGTTTCTGTGAGAGACACCTTTAAAACTCTCTGAGTAGATTTGCTCCAGTTTGTAGAGTGGGGACCCCCAAAAGAGGTCCCTACTGTTGGCCTCCCTTCCTGGTGAGTCTTGGATTAGGTCATGCCATCTGAGCTTTCCTCGTGAGTTACTTTGAGAGTAGGATGGTGACTCTCCACACCAGCCCCTGTGAGCAGTAACTGGATGCGGGCCTGAAGGGACTGTGGTCTTTTATTAATAAATAAATAAGCATGAACATGTATCTGCTTTGTGTACAAGGCTTTTATAATGTTGGGTAGAAGGAAAACAGCCACATGGTTTAGGCAGAAAAGAGTTTGTTGGGGAGGAGAGCAGAGTGCTGGCCTGCATGAGAGAGAAGAGATGAAAAATGAGGGAGAGAGGGAGAGAAGAGAAAAGGGAAGGGACTGTGGGTAAGTGGAGGTGTGAGCATGTGGCTCTCAGAGCCTGGGGAAGCAGTCACTGCCCAGAAGAGCTGTGACCTGGTGGTTCAGGAAGTGACCTTGGAGTCTGGGGTCCTTTGTTGACTCAGTCAGACTGATTGGCAGTCAGGTGATTACTGGGTTCAGGCCGGTGAAGAGGAAGGGGGACTCCCCCTTCCCAGGCAGACCGAACCATTTTGATATCACATGAAATTAAATGATAGCCATGTCATACCTTTTGTCTAAAATTATTTTATAAAGTTCTTTTGCCAATACAGATATAAATAATGGTCCACATAAAATAAGAAAATGATCTTCTCATTTCATGCTTATTTCTGAAACTCTGATTTTCGGTGTCTAAAAGCTTCAAGGTAAAGATGGCTTGGGTTGGAACGAAGCTTGTGTGAACTGCCTTCATCTCTGGTTCTCTAGGCTTTATGAGGCCTTTGGAGACTTTTTTTTTCCTGCACCCTCTGTAAGTAGCTATTGCTGGATGCTGGTGGCTCAGGCATGTGGTAGCAGCTACTCAGGAGGAAGATATCTGAGGGTCACACTTTGAAGCCAGCCCGAATAGGAAAGTTTTATGAGACTTTTATTTCCAATTTACCTGCAAAAAGCCAGAAGTAAAGAGTGGTGTGGCTCCAGAGACAGAGTATGAACCTTGAACCAGAGCTAAGGGACAGCACCTAGGTCCTGAGTTCAAGCCTTAGTACCAGCACAAAAATAAGCAAAACAACAGTAAAAACAAATCCTTCCACTCCAAAAATGTTACTCAAAATAATTGGTTAAGGCCTCTTAAAAATGTCTGTAACTGTGAACTTTTTTTTTTTGCAAATGATCTGAAGGAGCTTGACAATATTACATGTTCATTGAAATTATTTTGAGGCCATTTGTTTAAACATGTTATATACTTTTTGACTGACCTCAAACTGTTTGAACTATAGATGAGACTTAATCCCTTCTCTCATTATAAATCCCTGAAATATCAGTTTCAAAGAGTGTATTGATTGGATCACTTATATATGTTAGGGATTACATAGCAGGAAAGAATGAGACGAACAAACTATCAGCAGGCTGTAGCCACAGGTATATGTGAGAAAGACAGTGCTAAAGAAAATTCATTACCACATAGCTAAAAAAGAAGAAATTTGGAGTGGTACTTGAAAATAGTGCACTTGAAACATCTTCTCTTGGGCAGCCTATTAGAAGGGAATTTGCACTTTAGATGACAATGTTAGGAATAATACTTCTGTCACTGTGTACTTTGTAACAGCCATTCATTTTTGGAGCTGCCTCTTGCCTCCTTGGAACTCCACTCCAAGTACACTTTTGAGTTCATAAGTGGCACATGCCTACTTCAGTTTCTAAAATTCTGTTTGAATTTTTTGGACTATGTTATTTGGTTTTCCTAGAATAGCAACTTTTCTTAATATTTCTGATGTACAAGTGAAAATTGTTGATTAGACATTCTCAAGATAATTCACAATATCTGGCATATTCTTTTTTTTTTTTTTTTGCCAGTCCTGGACTTGAGGTCAGGGCCTGAGCACTGTCCTTGGACTTTCTCAAGACTAGAGCTCTACCACTTGAGCCTCAGCACCACTTCTGGCTTTTTTCTATGTATGTGGTACCAAGGAATCAAACCTGGGTCTTCGTGCATGCTAGGCAAGCACACTACCACTAGGCCAAACTCCCAGCCCAATATCTGGCATATTATATGTCAGTGAGACACAGTGTATTTGTTTCAATCTCGTGGATTTCCTGGGCTCCTACTTTCCTGGGTTCTGTAGCCTCACAGAAGGTTCTCGAAGGATTCTTAAGGTGCATGTTTTGTGGGATTATTTGATCCTTTGGCCTAGTCTTACTTAAAATATAAGAAACTTTTGTGTTCTAGGCCCAGCAGAGCACCTGATATTTATAATCATTACCAAAAAAAGCTTTATGAAAAAGCTAAAATTTCATTCTCTTTTGAATAATATTCATTGAAATTCAAGGACCTGATTGGTAGCTCAATTCTGCCTTGAAATCTGGTTTCTTGCATTTGGACAGAGCTGATGAAAAATGCTCTTTAATTTCATGGGCATGTGTTACCTCTTTTCTAGTTGTCAATATAGTCTTTCAGAAAATGATGTGTAAGACCTGTCCATGATTTCAGGTTGTTTCAAGAGGCCTAATAGTAACAAAAACCCTAAACAGTTCTTTGCTGGAGCTTACCACAGGTAACCAACAACCAGAGACCAAACCAATCAAACCAACCCTTGCAAACTAGTCATGCCAAAGATAATACTGGGAAACCAGACTTGTCGAACATGTACTAATGATAGGACTATTTAGGGGAATGGGTGAAGAGGAGTGGGAAAAAGGAAGATGAAGTGTGAATAATTTTGAAATAAATTACAACTTTTTGAAGATAGCATAGGAATCTAATGAAAACTATTGATGGATACAGTTTGTTAGAGCAGGGAAGGAGAAAGCCTAAGAGAAGGTTATCCCAATTAAATACTATATACACATCTGAAATATATGAATTTTTTGGTATAAGTAATACACAGGAACAAATATTAAATGCCAGGAAAGCAAAATATGCTCTACTGGAGTCCTGGGAATGGTGGGGATGGCTAATGAAGAGAGTAAAGGATGATGAATGTGAAAGGAGTTAATCTGTATATATGAGAATAGAACTGTGAAATATGTTGATCATGTTCTAAAAGGAGGGAGTGGGGGAAGGGAAAGGGAAAGAAGGGATGAATTTGATCAGGATGCAGCCCATGCTTGTATGGAAATGTCACCATGAACCCCCACTGACTCCTTCTACAACCAATATGTACTGCTAAATTCACTGAAAAAATACTGTTGATTTAAAATATAAACAAAAACAGGAAAATAGTTCATATTAAAATTTACTTCAGATAGATTTACAATCATACTTTTAAATTTTTTTATCTTACTCATTTCTTTATTAATTAGCAGGTGACACAGAATCTGTGATACCTGTTCAAAAGTATAAGGATAACAACACAGCAACAGTTATAACTACGCACACTCCTTGTTAATGCTGTTAAATAAATACTCATGCTGAGTACAGTGGAAAAAGTCATTTTGAATAGTTGCATGTCTTTTTGTTTTCGGAAAAGACTTTATGGGCAAATTTTATTCCAGAACCTAGCACAATAAATACTTGTGACAACAAGTACTATGAGAGAGAACAGAACTCATCAATTAGGAATTGATTCACTCGTGACAGGCCTTAGGTATATGTGTGGCATTCATATATCTCATACTGATGCATGTTCAACTCTATTCAGTTGGGCTGATCTCTGTCTTTGAAGGATTCTACAATATTTCTGAAATGCCAGTGTTCAGCACACAAAGCTTTGAAATTAGTCATTGGTTTTCCTGATCTGAGGGCAGTTCTGTCTAATTCAGCTACAGACAAGAAGTAGAAGAAGATAGCATTAGAATATTAGCAAATGACACTCTGGAGTTACTTCCCAGGGAGTTTACCAGTGCAAACCACATACTTTACATTTAGGGTCATTTATTTATTGATTGATTTTTATCATGGAAGATGCACGATGTCGAGTGACCTGCTCTAGGAGAGGGCTTAGTATTCTGTCATTGCATTTTATGTGATACAGATTTATGTATCTGGACAGATTTGGCCTAAGGAAGGGTTAAGCTTTGGGCGACCCCAGGGTTTAATCAGCCCATCAGGCAGTCATTTGCTGTTCTCTGCTGCTTAGGCTCCCCTCCTGTAATAGAACATAATCCCTCAGCTATCGGAATCACACAGGACAACCAGATTCCTTCCAGGGAAGATGAGGAGGCCTGTTATCCCACTGTTAACCTCTACTGGAGGTCACGATCTACGCAGCTGGGTAAAACAAATGTGATAAGAAGTGAATATTGAAACGTTATCATCTTCCAGCTTATGAGCTTGACATTCTACTCTTTTCATTTCACAGTTTAACCTCTGGAGGTGTGTGTGTGTGTGTGTGTGTGTGTGTGTGTGTGTGTGTGTGTGCGCGCGCGTGCATGCGTGTGTGTAGCTGTGCTGGTCCTGAGGCTTGAACTGAGGGGGAGGGTGTTGTCCTGCACATTCGCTTTTGCTCAAGGCTCATGAACCGCAGCTCCACTTCAAGCTTTTTTGGTAAGTCATTGGAGATTGGAGTCTCATGGGCTTTCCTGCTTGGGCTGGTGTTGAGCTTCAGTCCTCAAATCTCAGTCCCCTGAGGTCTAGAATTAATTACACTACTTACTACTGATAGTTGATGCTTAGATTCTGTTTCCTCATCTGTTAGCTCTTCAGTGCTTCTGTCCATTGATATTGACTTTTCTAAAATTGTGGAAAACTTCAATCTATGTCTTGCTTTCCCTGTGGTTGCAGTTCACAGACTGAGAAGGATGGGAGAGAGGAGTCCTCTTTCATTTCCTTCTGAGTGTCAGCAGTTTCCCGGACCCTTTTATGAGTAAACAAGTATCAGAGAGTGGTTCTCCGGCCTCTGGACCTGTGCAGTCCTAGCAGGCCTTGTCAGTAGTTTTGAATGTAATTCCCCAATGACTCTCAATCATGCTATTCGTCTTGGTCATCTCTTCTGTTGTCTCTGAACTTGGAGCATCCTCGAGGCACTCTGGCATTTCCCAGCTTCTGTGTAAGGCTGTGGCTTCTCTATTCAATTGGGCTGATCTCTGTCTTTCAAGGATTCTACAATATTTCTGAATCACATGGCACTTTCTCTGTGTCTTCTAACACTTTGGCAAGCCTTCTCTTCTTCTCATTTCTATCCCTACCATTGCTTAGTTCACCAGTGTGGTCCCTTTCTGGGCAGACTCTGAACTGTGAAAGTGACCTTTCATTGTCTGGTAAAACGTAGTGCGCTTAGCTAGTTTTGCAATGCCAGTAAACTATAGCTAATTGTGTTGCTATAAATCTGATTTGTAGTTATGTTAAAAACTTTCACTGAAGTTTATGTTTAACTTTAAAAAAAACATCGTTTATCTGAAATGCAGATTCAGTTACAAATCCTACATTTTTATTTGTAATAAATGTGGCAGCTATACCCGGGGCATCTGTGGAACAGAACTGTGGTGAGTCCAGAGACCCTTGTATAGTGGGGGTAGGGTCTGAGGGTCTGAGAAGGGCCCACACTCCAGGGCATGCAAAGCCTGCCAACATGGCAGTTCCATTGATCATACATCTGGGAAGTGTAGTAAATAAAATCCTAGTTAGATTGAAATTGATTTAGTTGGTATTTTTTTTTCCATTTTGGGTCATGAGGTTTGAGCTCTGGGCCTGGGTGCTGTCCCTGAGCTCTTCAGTTCAAAGCTACTGCTCTACTCCATGAGCCACAGCACCAATTCTGGTTTTCTGGTGGTTAATTGGAGACAAGAGTCTCACGGACTTATGTGCCTGGGCTGAATTAGACCGACTATCCTCACATCTCAGCCTCCTGAGTTGCTAGGATTACAGGTGTGACCCACTGGAGCCTGACTCAATTTGTTTCTTAATAACAACTTTAGAGTCAAGTATATGAAAAGCCAAATAATATTTTACTATGACTTCCTAATGATGGATGGCACATGTAAGGTACCTCCATAAAGTCTACTGAGTTTATTTCTGGTACTTTGCTTGAAATGTAAAGTAATTCTTCTGTGTCATTATTTAAACATGTTCTTTAATTACACATTTGCATTTAGTGTCATTAACTTCAAAGATGTCAAATGCTGTGACAGCTAGTAAGCTCGCTATTTGCTTATAGCCTCTCAGTGCCACGCTAAGTAAGAAACAGTGTATTAAAATAAAGTGTTCACACAAAGAACTTTTATATTGTCTTAACTGTGGGAGGCCAATGAAATAATGGCAACAGCTAATTGTTGTTGACATATTTGTTAAATGCTTGTATGAACTATAAAACAGCTTTCCTTTTCCTTAGCAGAGGAGCAAGGAACACACCCCCTGCTTTAATATTTGGGAAGAAATTCTCACAGTTGACAAGTTGAAAAATCTCCTTTTACACTGAGAAATCTGTGTTTGTAACAACTTTCTTTTCTGTTCTGGTTATTGACAGGTGATGGGATTTGATTTGGGGCTCTCCGTGGTCCTGCCTTTAGACTATGTGTCTATAAATTAAGACTTTTCTCCTAGGCGTTTTCAGGTTTGGAGTCAGAATACTTCCTCTTGGATTAAGCACATTGTTCCTGTGCAAGGCAAAGTGAAGCAAATGAAGCAAATACATCATGAATATATTTTAAAATGACATGTCATCGTTGTCCATATTTATGAGGTAGAGTATGACTTGGTCTATATGCAATGTGTCAAGATCAAAAGAAGTCAAGTAGCATTTTTCCCTCCTTGCTTATTTATTATTGACATGTGAATCTTCAGAATTCCCTATTCTCGTTCTTCATAAATGTGTAGGGAATTGCTATGAACTACAGCTACCCTACAAGCTGTAGATCAGTAGGTCTTACTACTTTGGTATAACTGTATTTTGGTACTTTTCATTCCGCCTTCCCTGTCCTCTTCCCAGCTAGGAGCCATCACCATTCCCATCTATACTTCTATACTTTTTTCTTGTTGTTGTTGTTGTTGTTTTCTTTTGGGCATAGGGCTTTAACTCTGGACCTAGCCATTGTCCCTGAGCTTTTCAGCTCAAGACTAGTACTCTATCATTTGAGCCATAGCACCACTTCCAGTTTTCTGGTGGTTAATTGGAGATAAGAATTTCATGAGCTTTCCTGCTTTGGGCTGGCTGTGAACTGTGATCTCAGCCTCCTGAGTAGCTAGGATTAAAGGTCTGAGCCACCGCACCCAGCTAGTATCAAGTTTTTAGCTTCCACATAATATGTGCCATATTTCACTTAACCTAAGACTTTCTTGCTCATCCATATTGCTTCCAGCGAAAGGATTTCATTCTTCCTTATTTCTGAGAACAATGGAAGAGACAGATCAAGATACATTGCACTCATAAGTTGATATGTTTAACTTAATCCCCTTTGTAGAACTATTTGATGATGATGCTGATGATGATGATGATGGAGATGATGGAGATGATGGAGTTTGAGCCCTGTGATCTCCAAGGAGGCTGAGGTAGATGTATCTGGCATTAGTCTTTCTTTCCATGCTTGGTCTGTGCCCTGTGTTGAAATGGTGATTAGTCAATGACAAGGGATTTCTTCTTCTTTTTTTTTTTATGGTAGGTTGTGGGGCTTGAACTCAAGGCCTAGGGATTATCCCTGAGCTCTTTTGCTCAAGGCTAGTTCACTACCACTGTGAGCCACAATGTCATTTCTAGTTTTCTGGTGCTTAATTGGCGATAATGAGTCTTATGGCCTTTCCTGCCAAGACGGTTTTGAACTGAGATTCTTACATCTCAATCTCCTGAGTAGCTGGGATTATGGGTGTGAGCCACCAGTGCCTGGTTTAACAAGGGAGTTCTTACCAGACACTTGTACACCACTTTTCTGTGAGCCCCTTGTCTCAGTGTCTGACTATTGTTAGGCTTACAGCTATTACACAGTCTGGCTTTCCTATAAATGAGTTGAACCGAAAAAAGGAAGGAGACAAAATAAGGGGAAACATAGGCCAGAAATGGAAGAGCTAAGGCCCTACGTGACTGGAAAACAACAAAACAAAACACTCTTTGGTCATGGAGGCAGAAATATCTGGAATTTTTAGTGGTTCATTCCCAATGAATGAGAAGAACAAAGCAGGCCCTGTGATCCTTGTCTCCTCCTGTTTGACCATCGCACTCTGTGGGACTTAGGATTGACACCATTGAACACCAAAAAGTGACAGGAATGCCTTTCATGTTCGGGTCTAGATCTAACCTGTGTACCAAGTAGGTCCACACTGGGATTCACAAGCAAAAAATCTAAGCAGGAGTGATCGATCCTGTGTTGGCTACCAGGCATGTGTCTTCCACAGCGTGTTGTTCTTAGCGGCTGCGATGGGATTGGTCATCGGTAATCACAGTGAAATGTCCTGTCTGCATGGCGGACATGTCCCCACCCTGCCTGAGCCTGGGTTGAAAGTGGAGAATGAGACAGGAGACGATCAGGGGGAAAGACTGGAACCTAAGGGTCTAATTTATAGGTCTCTCTGCACATCCAGCTGTTCCAGACCAGGCGAGTGAGTTACGAGCTTGCTGCTTACCAGCCCGTCATCTCCCTCATCAGACTCAAGGACCACTTGTTCTGCACATCTTCCAGCTGAAGGGCAATCGCAGCAGATTTGTGATACACAATTTTCCTGATTAATTGAAGAACACACATGGCTTATTCATACTCCCCAAAGCCGGGTTGCCACCAAAAACGAATCTAATTGGCCAAATAAATAACTCGGAGGTTTTGTGCCTCACAGCCTTCCCTGGTACTGAATTATTAATACTGCATCCCTGCAGATCAGCAGCAGCTAAAGACTGGCTTGCCTCAAGCAGATGATATTCTCCAATCAGCTGTAAATTGTCCTCATGACTCAGTTTGCTAACTTACAGGCTTATATTATTGGTTCTGCTTTCAAAACAGCTTGGGATTCAAGAGCATTGTAAAAATTACACTATTTTCATCATTGTGGTTCTGTTTACCTAACCATTTTTTTTCATTTTTCTAGTAATCTAAACTAGGGATTCTTTCCTGGGGTCATTTTGTTCCCAAGGAATATTTGACAATAGCAGTCTTAGCTGTTATAACTTGTGGATGCAGATGTCATTGATGTGTAGTCACGGAAGACTAAGATGCTACTAACTATCCTATACAGCACAGGACAGTCCTTCCCGACAAAGCTACTATGCCAATGTCGTTGTGCCTTGGTTCAGAACCAATGTCTAGCCTACACAATGAGGAAGAGGGAGGGAAAGGGTAGGTGGGGAGGAGTGGGTGAGAATGTTGAAAGGGATGACATTGAGCAAGATGTATTGTATTCATATACCACTTTGTTAAATGACATCCATCATGATGCATTGTATTCATAAACTGCTTTATAAGACAACTTAAAGATAATAAAAAGGAAAAAAAGTAGACTGTAACTGAGAGGGAAAAATATTCATCAGAGCTTCTTGTGTGGTCATTTCATTCATTCTTTCATTCAAACAGTATCTTGTGGGCATCAGTCATTCGCCGTGCTGATAGGACAGTGTGTGGTGGAGGTGGTACTGATGAGGGAATACACACACCCAGGGTGCCTGTCAATGGGAGGTGACCTCAGTCCAGTAGATTGCACTCGTGGCTCGTAGCTGGGGAGTGGAGCAAAGGCAGATCACGCATCCTTCTCCCGAGTGCCTGGGCTGACAAGTGACTTAGAGTTACCAGTATTAATTCAAAGTGTGATCAAGAGATAACTTTGGGATGGAGTCCACCCTAAATACTCAACTTACATAGCCTGGATATGTTTATATGCATTCAAACATAGAGATAGATATAGGTATAGATGTACATATGGTTCACTTGAGTTTTTGGCTACCACTTGGTGTATTAGGTTGGTTTATGTTATTATGCTGGCACTCAGAAAGCTTTTAACATGCCAGGTGTGGTGGCTCACTCCTGTAATCCTAGCTACTCAGGAGGCTGAGATCTGAGGATCTCGGTTCAAAGCCAGCCCGGGCACTAAAATGTCTGAGACTCTTATCTCCAATTCATCACCAGAAAACCAGAAGTGGCATTGTGGCTCAAGGGGTAGGGAGGTAGCCTTGAGCTGAAGAGCTCAACACTGAGGCCCAGAGTTCAGGTCCCATGATCGACAAAAAAAAAAAAAAAAGCTTTTTACATTGTGGAGTTTTGGATTATGGGAATTTACAATGTGTGCGTGAAGAGGGATTTTACACCTTAGTTTGAATGGCTAACATCATATTGCCAACAGTAGCAACTTCGATTTTTGATTCATACCAATGTGCAGGATGTCTGACACGGAAGCTTCTTACCACACACCATTCCTAAAGGCTGATGTTAAACACGAGGAGGCTGGAGTAGAGAAGTGGCAAGTTAGGTGACTCTCCCATTGTGCACAGCTCACCCTGTTTTCTCTTCTCTACTGTAGAGTAGCTGCGCTTTTTCTAATGATAAGGGGTATTTTTACTGTACCTTATTAAATGGTAAAGAATGATGGAGAATTATAGCCGTTGAGGTGATTCATGCATATTTAAAAATATTAAGCAGTTGTTAGTCACTCTTCATACAGAGGCTTGAGTAATACTGGAAATGAGTTGGCTGGAGAGGTGGCGGTGGTTGGGTGATTTAGGTTCTGTCTAACATCATAAAGCTTTCCTTTCCACTAAATACCTAGAAAAGAGGTATCATTCTCCATTAGCCTTTATCAAGAAATATGGAAGGCAGTGAGCAGCAGGAAAAGCCACTCAGCCTCATTCATAGATAAAGGAATGTAAATGACCATCTAGCTCTCATCTGTCAGACTGACAAAGCTTATTATTATTATTATTATTATTTTTTGTGGGTCATGGGGCTTGGACTCTGGGCCTGGGTGTTGTCTCTGAGCTTTTCAGCTGAAGGCTACCACCCTACCCCTTGAGCCACAACCCCACTTCCAGTTTTCTAGGGGTTAATTGGAGATAAAAGTCTCACATTTTTTAGTGCCTGGGCTGGATTTGAACAGTGATCCTCAGATCTTAGCCTCCTGAGCAGCTAGGATTACAGGCATGAGCCACCAGTACTTGGAAAAGCTTAAAAATTTTAAGAAAGACGTTTGCCTGGATGAAATATATGTATATATATATATATATATATGTAATCTCCAACAGCATTTTGATGGTCTATAAGTCTCTGAAAATTGACTGAATGATTCCACTTCTAGAAATTACCCCAGGCTTATAACCATGTAATTATGGGATGGTAGAAGTTCTTTAAAAAAGAATGGACCTGGTCAGGCATGGTGGCTCATGCCTGTAATCCTAGCTACTTAGGAGGCTGAGATCTGAGGACTGTGGTTCAAAGCCAGCCCAGGCACTACAAAGCTGTGAGACTCTTATCTCCAATTAATCACTAGAAAATTGGAAGTGGGGCTGTGGCTCAAGGATAGGGTGTAGTCTTCAGCTGAAGAGTCTTCAGCTGAAGACTCTTCAGCTGAAGAGTTCATGCTCCATGACTGACCAAAAAAAATAAAAAAATGAACCTGGCTAAATAAAGTAAGAGGTAACATATCCTCTTTACAAAGAATGGGTTGTCTACTTTTGAAAAGGTGGGAACATATTGAGTAAACAAAACTTGTTATCAAATAGTGCTCATGGCCTGACATCTCCTGTGTAAAACACTTGGCTATAAATGTATAGAGATCACAAGAAAGAAGACATATTGGCCTCTTCAGACTGGCTGCCAATGGAAAGTAAGTCAGATTGGAGTAAAGGAAAAGGAATTTCATGTTATAATTCAGTGCTTTTTCAAGATCGTTTGTATATACTAATTTAAAATAGAGAAATACTTTTTTAAAATGGAAAGCTCACTTATTAAACACTCATTAATAGCTAG
Organism: Megascapheus bottae; assembly: GCF_031878675.1. NCBI lineage: Eukaryota > Metazoa > Chordata > Mammalia > Rodentia > Geomyidae > Megascapheus > Megascapheus bottae. Next base: position 81,091,211 of record NC_143512.1, read on the forward strand.
GTAATTTGCTTAACATGGGTCAAATACATAGGAATGGAACATAGTCAACTACTGGTGAGAAAGCCTTCAACAATACTCTCTGACCAATTAATTTACTCCAGGACTATCACAATAAAATGAAAGTGATGTTATGTGGTCCTAATGAGGTGAATTAATGTAGTACACTTTGAAAGCCATTTAAAATTATGACATGGAGAGTAATATTATTTTAACTGCTGTGCTCCTCATTAAAACTTATTTATTGCTGAGTACCAGTGGCACGCATCTGTAATCCTAGCAATTCAAGAGTGAAATCTGAGGATCCTGGTTTGAACCAAGCAGGGGCAGGAAACTCTGTAAGACTCTTATCTCCAGTTAACCACTAAAAAAGAGCCAGAAGTAGAGCTGTGGATCACATGGTAGAGTGCTAGTCTTGAGCTCAGGGACACTGCCCAGAACTTGAGTTCAAGCCTTAGGTCTAACACACACAAACCTTCCCCAACCTCCCCCCCAAAAAAAACCAAACAAACCCAAACGCAGCAACTCTGCCCTTAGTTGTTGTGTGTATTCTTAGTGAAGAATACATTTGTGGTGATGAAGAAGGCCCAGGAGGAGCTCATGCCCGAGAAGACGTAGATGAGCTGTGCAGGGGTGCACGCGGCAGTGACTGTCGCAGTGCTGTCTACGTAAGCTGGCTGGGGACATGCTGAACAAAAGTGGACATCAAGAATGCACCAGTGTTGCTACGACAGGGATGCCACTCCGCAGCTGAAGTTATGGAGGCCAGGAGAAGGCCAGTAACTGTGAGGGGGTGAAGTCGGGAGAGGCATGCAGGGATGGTTGTAGGTGGACTGGAGAAAGTTGGCCTGCCTCCACCACCGTGCAGAGTGGGGGAAGCCATTTCCCTTCCACTGATGCAAGCCTTTCTAAGCTGATGGTGAAATCCAGCTAACTATGAGGAAGGTAAATTCTGTGGCATCTTCCACCCAGGAGACATTCTTTCCCCAGTGTCCTAGAAAGTGGGTGCAACTTTAAAACACGTGTCGACTCTTTAGGGAAACATCAGTTTTCCTTAAAATTGAACAAAAAAAAATGTCTCTAGGATGGGCCCCTTTAATCCTGGGCTTGGTCACTCCAGATGCCCACTTCCTACAGGGAAAGCTATGTCTATCCTCTGATTCCTGTCTAGAGTCCTAGAGTGTGTGTCTGGAACGCTGCTAATCTAGCTGCTAATTTAGCCTTGGCTTCAGACCCCGCTGACTCTGCAAATGGCTTCAGCAGGGTGCAGGATGCTTCATCTGTGATGCTCTTCAGAGCATCACGGACTTGTCTAATCTTTGGGAGCCAAGCCTAAGGGACCAGCCTTCACCTAGGGAATCGCCTCTCACGGCCTGGTGTACATTAGCATTACTCCTTCCAACATGTTTTGTCTTTATATCCTGGGTCACTTTTGTCAGGGGGAGATGTCTACACACCTTCCGTATATGTAACAAATAGGGCCTATTATGGGAAGAGGTAAAGAAATTCCTTTTTATTTAGCGCCCTTGCTTTTCAACATCTCTGGGCTCTCATGAGCTGTTGAGAGGCTCTTCATTGTTGTGACCCTGTCTTTGATCAGTGATTCTCCACGGTGCTCTTGTAAGTCTCTAGCATCTGGACCACTGCCCTGCTTGTCTGCTCCCTTTTCCAGCTCATGAGAGCATATTGATTCTTAGCACATTGATTTCCCAGCACTCATGCAGTTCTTGTATGCCAGCCTATAGACAGAATGAGCTTTCCAATTACCCCAGCCATGCACACTGTTGGTTCTGAGCTCATTTCGTGGGCTTTGTCTTCCTTGAATTTTCATTTCCTTTTCCTCCCTGGCCTTTTTCCTCCACTCCTTGCTTTCTGTCCTCATCACTCATCTCCTTACTTCTCCTCTTTTATATTCTTACTTTGGCTCGTGTTTCAGATCCTCTACCACTTGAGTCACTCCTTTACCCTTGCATGCATTAGGTATTCAATGTTTTTGCCCAGTGTGGGCCCTGTGATCCTGTGATCCTTCTACCTGCAGCCTTCTGAGTACTAGGATCACAGGCATGCCAAGGTTATCGATTAAGATGTAGTCTTCCTAACAGTGTTGACCTAGCTGGCATTGCATCGTTACCTTCCTGATGTCTAATGCCCTAGTAGATTGGATCAGACATGGCCTAGTTTGTTTGTGTTTTCTGTACATCTTTCTAAAAGTAGCCATGAATGATAAGAAGGAAATGTACCAAAATGGTAATGATGATTACTTCTAGGTGGAATGAGTAACTTCTTTTACAAATATCTTTCTAGTTTTTTTTTTTACATGTACATCTGCAGGATATATATTGAAGCAGAGTAGACTTAAGACATTTGGATATGAACAAACTCTGTTACCATGCAGGTTTCTGGAGTGGCTTTGCCATCAGCTGCTACCCTCAGGCTCCCTGGGGGATCTGAGGCTTCATCTCCTTGACTGTCATCTGCTCCTGTATCTCACTGACAGCCTTCTGTTCTTCAGCTGCATCGGTCTGTGGCTGTCCAGCACTGCAGGGAGGAGGGAGAAGAGTGCAGTCTCCTCGTAACCGTGCTCTCTGAGCACAGGGCAGGGAGTTTTCGTTGCACAAGTACTCTCCCAGCTCAGAATTGATTTCCATCATCTCATAAGGGGCAGGGGCATGCTGTGAAAGAATGAAAACAAAAAACAAGACTTCCAGAGCACTAGATCCAGCCATTTCTATGCCCCCAAGTGAGGCAGATAGAAGGAAAGCAGATGCAAAAATAAAACTAGATACTACCAGGCTTTTACAGAAAAAGTGGAGGAAAATTTCCCATAAGGAAACACAGGGCTGGGGGTGAGATGGTGTTTTCAGACATAGAAGCGATGAGTTGATAGCTTTCTAAAATTGAAAAATGAATAGCCCTGTTCTTAATAATTTGCATTATGTATCTTATACTGTAAAGAAGATGCAATCATTTTGTATTTTTGTACTGTTCTGTATTCTTGCTCCAAGCACAATTGGAAATAGAAACATACCACAGAGCAGTTAATTTCCAGTAAATGAGTTTGCTTCTATCTGTGTCATACGGAAGGTATTTAATGAATCTTGTTAAAGTGGTTATATACAGATTTATTGGTGGAGAAGATGACTAATAACAGCAGTTATTTAACAGCACAAATATTGACATCCAAAATTTAATTTTTGATGCCTGTTTTGGAGATTGCTTGTTTTTATAGTCTAACCAATAACTAGTCACTTTGAAGTTTCCAGTGGCATGTCTCATCGTAAATAAAGCATTCTTGTTATCACATTGATTCTAGAGACCTCCTGGTCTTTCTGAGACTCTCTGGATGTGGGAATGGCCACTCCATTCTCTCTGATTGATCAATGGTGCATAGACCAAGGGAAGGAAGGAGGAGGAGGCTGGACTGCATAACACCTGTCATTACAGGTGCTCAGGGCTGAGTTCTCTGAAGGTGCTCAGTTGGGCAATACGACAGGAAAACCGAGAGGCCATTGCTGACATTTGTAAGCACCTTTCCTGTGGACCTGGATGAGCTAGGAGGTTGCACAAAGAATTGAGTGCTCTGGTTTCCTAAGCCAGACTCAGCTTCCCCGAGCTCCAGCTTTATCCCAGAAGAAAGTAGTTGGCTTCTAGTTGAACACTTTTTCTTTACAGGCAACTTCCATCATCATTCTCTTTGGCCACCGACTTCAGTTGAGAATATTTAGTAATATTATTATTAGTGTTCGGCTAAAAAGCTAGTTTTTTTAAAAAAATTTTTACAGTTCTTCTGAACTGGACTGATGGATTACTTATGATCTCAGTATCAGTTCCAGTAGGTTAGCCACAACCTACCAACCTCCAGATCTCTCTAGCTTTAAAGCACAGATGCATCCATTTAGGCTGGATTTGGGGTTGTTGCAGAGGCAGCTGGGAGAGATCCGCGCTGATAAGGTGACCTCTGAGAGCACAGTGTCTTGGGGCCCGGGAGTAAGAGGATAACCAAGTACCTGGTTCATCAACTTGGAAGACAGAGAATGGTTCTACTGTTGAGGGGGGCAGGGAGTGCTAAGGGGAGCAGGGACTGGTGCCATCCAGAATGCCTAAGAGTTCCCCGCCTCATTGTGGAAGGTTGACAATGGTACAGCCCAGTCACCTTGACCTCCCCCCCCCCATGAGGAGGGATATCTGGTACAGCCCAGCCACCTTTGCCCTTCTAGGAAGGGGCAACCTTGACCTTCTCCCCACCCCCCAGAGGAGGGATATCCGCTTGGGTGAGGAGGTGGGCCTGCTTTGTGTGGAGACCTTTCCAATTTGCGCACCAACTCCAACTAAGGTGATAGGTAAATTCAGACACTGGACTGTGACCCTATTGGCTCCCCGCGTGTGGCCAGAGCTGGCAATGGTCCCTCTGTGTATGTGACTATCCCATTGGCCACCTGTGTGGCCAGGTTCGACCGCATGGGTTTTGCCCTTAAAAACCCAGTATGAGCGCTGCTCAGGGTCACAGTGTCAGCTCCTGAGTCTGCACTGCGTCCCTGGCCGGTCAGTCCACCATCTACTTCCCCAGTAAATTCACCTTTTTATACGAGACTGTCTCTGTGTGGTGGACTCTGGTGGGACGTGGAATTCCCACCTGGAGGGGTGTGGATTCCCCTCCTCTTGACCCCATAACACTTCCAGAGAGGTGTGGATTTCTTCCAGTTACATTAAGTCAGTTCCAGAAATCATGTGTTCAGGCCACTTTCAAAGAGGTGAGAAGTGGGAAGAAGAGTGCTTGAGATTACCACAACTGCAGTGAGTGTGTGTGCGTGTTGTGACCTGGAGGGTCACAGGAAAGAGAGAGAGAGAGAGAGAGAGAGAGAGAGAGAGAGAGAGAGAGAGAGAGAGAGAGAGAGAGAGAGAGAGAGAGAGAGAGAGACAGACAGACAGACAGACAGACAGAGAAATCAGAAGTCCAGGCTGGGCTGACCTTGATTTAATCTGTGCGGCTCACTGTGGGGGATGCAGTGATGTATGTGGAAGCCAGTTTTGTCAGGTAATCTGGAGCCAGATCACTTGATTGCAGGTATTGTTGTGTAATTCTTTTTGTGGCCTGGAAAAGACTTAGCCCCTCCTGCCCTGTCTCTTATGCTTCCTTTGTGGGTGACACAGTCTTAGGCAATGCCAAGACCTCCACAGGGCTGGCATTTGCTGGGTGTGGAAGGTGGATTCCATTCTCCTCCCCTCTGTGTGAGATCCCTGCGCTACACCCTTATTTCCTTGTTTGAAGTAGTGCTGATTTTTCTGCTGGTACCGAAGGTTGCTGTTCTCTGGGGATTTCCCATGTACAGACCTTGGGTAGCCTCGCTTGACTCGCCACCTCCTGTTTCTCTCACCTACACAGGCGGACTGGAGGCCTGCTTGGAGATGCACAGGTTCTAAGAACTTACGTTGCACAGTCAGGATGAAAAGCTACATCTGTTTCCCTGAAAGCGTGCCACCTGTGGCTCAGTTTCAGGTCCTCAAATTCCCATGCTCCCTACCAAGTGCTTTCCATGCAAGGTCCCCCCCCCCCCTCCCGCCCCCGAGTGTTTGCCGAAGAGTGAACTTTCCTGTAGGTCTCACATTAAAGGTTTTTTTTTTTCTTTCTCCTTTCATGTTTTGGAGCTGGTGACCACTGAAAGAAAGGGGTCCCTCCATCCTGGTGCTCAGAGTCCCCTGCATACTGAGCTCTTGTATATCCCGGTGGGTTGCAGCCCACAGCCTGGCCTCAGCGGGCTGGCCTCCACGCTCAGCAACCACCACCTCTAGCATGTTAGAGAATCACCCTGAGCCACGGGTTGGTTTGACATGTCACAGGTGCAATTCATAGGATGGCATTACTGAGTGGTGCTGTGGGCATTTAGGAGGTGAAGCCCAGTGAGCAATGAGAGGTCCACCTAACTAAAATGTATAGTCTACCCAAGAAGGGCAGTGAGGGCCTAGTCTCCTGCACTCTTCTCTCTCTCTCTCTCTCTCTCTCTCTCTCTCTCTCTCTCTCTCTCTCTCTCTCTCTCTCTCTCTCTCTCTCTCTCTCTCTCTCTCTTCCCTCTCCCACCCTCCCTCTCCCACTCTCCCTTTTCTTCCTCCCTCTCCCTCTCTCTCCCCTCTCCCCCCTCTCTCTCCCTCTCTCCCCCTCTCCCCCCTCTCTTTCCCCCTCTCTTCCCTTCCCCCCCCTCATTCTAGGAGTTGGCTGTTTTTTTTTTTTTTTTTGCCAGTCCTGGGCTTGAGCTCAGGGTCAGAGCACTGTTCTTGGACTTTCTCAAGGCTAGAGCTCTACCACTTGAGCCTCAGTACCACTTCCAGCTTTTTTTTTTTTTCCTATGTATGTGGTACCGAGGAATCAAACCCGGGTCTTCATGCATGCTAGGCAAGCACTTTAACCACTAAGCCAAACTCCTGGCCCGGAGTTGGCTGTTTGACAAGAAGTTCAAAGCAATGGGGTCACTTAAAGTGGAACGTCCAGCTTGTGGAATGAACCGAAATAACCTTTATCTTGTTATAGATAAATTGGCTTTTGCTCTGGTAACATGGTGCCAACTAATGCTGTTGTGAATGCATACCAGTAGCATTCTATGTTTTCTGCAAGGCCTCTTCACCCTCCCCAAGGAAATGTTCTTGCTAACTAGAATTTATGCTCTCTGTACACATTGCATTGTGCCAAGTGCCCAGTTACAAACTATAATCCTTGCTTCCCTTAAGCTTTTCAATATAGAAATATTGGAGGGGTTGTAGAATTAATTTCTTAAAGCAGATCAAGGTGAAAATGGATGGAATATTCCAGAGAACAACGTGGAAGCATGTATGAAGGGCTTTAAATATGTATAAGTCCATTGATTCAGTGATTCATCTTCTAAAACAATTGTCCTAAGGAAATAATCAGAAAGATTTATGAGAAAGGATGTTGGCGATGGGATGACTATAATTGGAAACGAGCGGATATCCAGTAGCTCGAGACTGGAGAAGTAAATGGATACCACCACTGCATGGATTTTTATGCAACCACACAGACCAGAGTTTTGAATACTCTTCACGGATATGGGTAAAATAGAGTAACTTGAATTTTATATACTAGAAATGTACCCACATGCATAAAAACTTACAGGATGTCAGTCACAGGAACCTGAAATCACTTATAAGCCTCCAATGGGGCATGATTAATGGCTGTTTGCCTTTTATTTCTTTGTCTAATTCTATTTTTTTAAGGAATATGAAGCAAATATTGTATTTGATTTAAAGGAAAACATCCCCCCAAAACAAACAACCCCCCCCCAAAAGGCATAGAATGTAGGTGCAGCTGACATGGAGATGCCCTGAGGAGCTGTCTCACCTCTGCCTGTGATTTATCAGGCATTCTTGTAAACAAAGTTATCTGCTCAGTGTCTCACATCAGGCCTTTCTTGTCTTCTCTCACAAGTCCTATTTTGGACCCATGAGAGACTCTTGGCCTGATCCCGCTCATGCTGAGGAGCTGCTGGTATAGGAAGGAGTGTCCAGGAAGTGTAGGACTTAAAGGATGTATAGAGCTTGGCTGCCACCAAGGTGAGGAGAGGGAGCGAGGAGAGGGCCTGGGTCGATCTTCTCTGCACATCTGATGTAAGTGGAGACAAAAATGACAAAAGAAGATGTGAGTCACACTGATCTTCCTGCGTCTCAGCAAAACCTCTTCACCTGTCTTTGATCTGTGCGTGATGGGAAACTTTATGTCTATTTTACACTTGGCTCACCCCAGAGGGGTGAGGACAGACTTTGCTGGTCATAGGGCTTTCTAGTTTCAGTGCTCTGGTGGGTATTATTGCTAACATACCCGTAAAACCATCTGTGCTCTTTCCCTGTTTGTAGAATTCAGTAATTCCTCAGGAGGAACAAGCCTCCCCCAGGCAGGATGCCAGACCCAGTCTGTGCCAGGGCGGGCTGAGACCTGCCTTGACCCCTCCACCCACCCCAGCTTCCACCCCCAGGCACAGATCTGCTGCTGCCTGTCCCAGCTTGACTTTGGCTGCTAAGGTTTATTTACCACATTCTGTCAAGGTAGAAGGTCCTGTCTCTGCAAGCCCCCCCCCACCCCCTCCCCCCGCCCTTACAGTCTTCCAGTCTGGGCCAGAGAGCATCTATTTTCCATGTAGGCCCCCTTGGCCTGCTACAGAAGTCCTCACTATGAGGCAGTGGCACCAAACCTTTAGAGTTTGATGGATTCCCAAAGCCCCTCTCTGTGCTAGTGGCAAGGGACCATAGTCAGTGACCTGGGGTATAGAAAGGCTCGTCGGGCCTTTTGTTCCTATGATTGGAAGGACTGAAACTTTGTAGCTGGGGAAGAAGATTGAGCTGGACAATCCTTGAGGATAACTTTCCTCCTGTCTTTAGGTTCTCTAAGAATAATGAGTGTCATCTTGCCTTCTCCTAACCAAACCTTTTCTCCCTTTCCTCCCAGTTACAGATCTGAGACTATACACACATCGATTTCAAAGTCTAGTCTGCTCCTGGCCCTAGTTTTGAAGATTATCTTAGAAATGTTCTCGTGGAGTAGATTGACGCCAGTTATTTAATGCTGAATGAGAAGAGGAAAGATGAGAGAAGTCAACCAACAATGCAGATGAAACTAACCCCAGATTACCAGTTCTGAAATATTTATGATCAACCTTGAAAGTAATAATGTAAGACTAGATTATAGTCATTTAATGATTGCTTTGTAGTTACATTTCCTTATCTTTGTCTGCAAATATATATACTTAGTTTCCCAGGCTAGAAATCTGAAAATCACTTTTGAGATTCATTCTTTTTCTAGGAGCCAGTTGTCAAATTCAACCTCAGAGGTACCCCACCTTCTTCTCCATCCTCTTCAGCCATATTGAAAATATGAGGCTTATATACCACACTGGCCTAGTGGGCTTCTCTCCAGCTGTTTCAGTCCTGTTTCCAGAAGAGTCTACAATTACTTGGAAGTGATGCTGCAGCTCAAGGGATAGAGCAGTAGCCTTGAGCTGAAGAGCTCAGAGACAGCGCCCAGGCCCAGAATTAAAGCCCCACAGCAGACCACAAAAAAAAAAAAGGAATACTTTGAACAGGCACTAGTGGTGCACACTTGTAATCCTAGCTACTCAAGAGGCTGAGATCTGAGGATCAAGGTTCCAAGCCACCCAGGCAGGAAAGTTTGTGTCTCCAGTTAATCACAGGAGAATGCTGAAAGGGACTTTGTGGCTCAAGTGGTAGTGTGTTCAGGGACAGAGTTCAAGCCCCAGGACCAGAACAAAAAAGTTTTTATTGTCTTTAAAAACTATTAAAAATGAAAATGTATACATTTATCCTAATATCAATCCATGGAATCTCTTTTGGGCATGTTCTTAAGTTTCAGCCCTGAGAGAGTTGTTCTCTTTTGCATGGTATTTTGATTTTTATCCTGGAAATACAGAAATTCTGAGATGCTGATGCACAGATAAATGGAAAGTGTGGTAAGGATGAGCTGGTGGTGAGGACTGCTTGCATGGAGGCTCAGGGAGACAGGGACTGGACTGGACTGGATGGGTTGGGTTTTTCTTAGTGGCCGGGAGGCAGAACTGAGAATTAATGGACCCTGTGTCAGACAGCTCTGTGGCTCATTCAGGATAACTAGACATGGGGCTTCTGAAAGTAGCCATGGAGGGAACCTGTCTGGGGTCTCTGGGAAGCATGTGTGTGTGGACAGGAACACACCTACATCTTCCACTGCCCACCGTGGATGCTACCTACCACCAACATGGACTGTGTTATTTTTATTATTACTATTATTATTATTATTATTATTGTATTGGAACCAGGGCTTGAATTGAGGGTCTGGGCTCTGTCCTCTAGGTTTTTCACTCAAGGCTGGCACTCTACCATATGGGCCACAGCTCCACCTCCAGCTTATTTCTATTTAATTGTAGGTAAGAATCTCATTGGTCATTCCTGCTTGGGTTTCAAACATTCATCCTCAGATTTTAGGCCCGTGAATAGCTAAGATTACAGGTATGAGCCCCCAGCACCTGCCGCTAGCCGCTATTTTAAGGGAGTAAAATCTACTAGGACTGCTAATCTTATTCCATCACATTGCAAGCACCCAGTGGAGGCGCTGGTGGCATTTCTCATCAGTGTGCTCCTGTCCAGGCTGAGGTTTGTCTCCTGGTAACAGCCCAGACTTTGGAACCTAAAATACCCCAGTTTAACTTTGGTTTACCCCACCCCCCAAATATGTGAAAAAGTTATTAAGATTTTTCAAAGCTATTTAAGAGATGGGGAGTTCAGACCCTCTGTGGGCTCCTGTCTTTTTCATTCATGTAACTGCATAGATTTCAATATTCCCAGGGTGGCCATACATTTAAACCTGTACTTCTCAGTGCCTGAACTTTCCAGGTACATAATTATGTAAACCTAGCACAGTGGCTTGCTATTAGGGGCAGTTTGGAAATGTCTCATGATGTTTTTGTCATCATGATTGAGGGTGAGGAGGATAATACTGGCATGTAAGGAGTTGAAGCCCGGGATATTGTTAAAAATAGCAATCGTGCAAAGCACAGCACCATCCCTCCAGCAGAGACTTATTTGGGCCAAATAGTTAGGGTTGGGCAGAGGTTGAGAAGCCTGGTTACAGCATCAGATTGAAGGGCTCCGATGGAATTCAGTGTAAATGGAATTCAGTGTATTTTTTTATATCAACTATTAACATACATAACATTGACTGAAGGATACAAGGTTACATGCAGGAGAAACTCCCCGGACATGGCGCTCCCCTTTCCAGCTTTGGTCTAGATGTGAAAGAACTTCAACGATCTGAGCAACTACTGTTCACATGGCAGGTCCCCTGCACTGTTCCCACAGGTGACTTCCAAGCAGGAGAGTCCACTGGGGCAGAGCAGAGCAAAGCTATGGCCGTGGCTGCTGCCGTGGTGGTTCCAGCTGTCTGCTAACTTATAATTTCATGACAAAATGAGAGTCTGTGTATAGCCCTGGAGGGTTTTTAAAATTTACATTCTGTCTGCTTTATTTTTGTATCAACTATGTTTATCTCAGGCCCAGGATGGAATAAGCCTTTCTTTATAGGTGGATTACAACTACATTTAGGAAAAAGAAAACAAACTCCAAACTAAGTTGCTATGAAAATAGATCCTCCTTTCTCTGTTTTAGCCAGCCTTGTCTTTCTCAACTTTCTTGCTCAAAGTAAGTGCAGGGAGGTCTCCTGTCATCTTGCTCATTGCAGAGTGTGTCCTTGTTTTTAAATGATCATTGAGAGAAACCTGCTGAGCCTCTCATCCAGGATGGTGGGGCTGAGGACGTCTCAGTCCTGGTGTACAGGGAAGTCTGTGGTTGGGGCTAGCCATCGTGGCCTTCATTCCTGTGCCAGGATTGTAGGTCACAGTGCAAGCACTGTAATCATGGCCGCATGCAGGGCCCTGAAGAAGGTATAGGTGTTTATTAAGTTCTGTGTTGTCATTTTTACTCCTGCCTTCCTAGTTAGAATTTCTACGTTAAAGATGATAGGATGGAGTGGAAGTTCCTTCCTAGACATACACAATGGTAAACCCCAACTTGGAGTGTGTCTGCATGTATGTACGTGTCTGTGAGCACACCAGACCCTTTATGCAATCCCCTTATTTTGTAAATAAAGCAGCATGACTGTCTATGTTGATCTCCAAAAGTATGCCATGTAGTGTCTATACTACCTCTCTCTGTGCTTCCACTGCTTCTCATCTCTAGTTAAACAACCAGTCTATCTAGCTACATCCTCAGCCACAGTGAGCATTCTTTCTATGACATTGAGGTTATCATCCTTGAGAATGAATCCAGGTTCTAGTAACTGTCTATTATTTAGTCCTCAACTGTTTGCTTTGTCCAAGTTTTCCACCTGTCATTGTTTGGTTTTTTTTTTTCAGACTGACATAGCAAAACACTGTGCTGTGCAGTCTAGGAAGTGAGATTAAGAGCTGGCAGGGTATGTGTGTGTGGGAGGGGGGGTTGGGGCACTTGCTTGGCTTCTTGGAGGAGAAGTCTTTTCTTGGTGCTCATGGGGAGACGATCAGGCCAGCTCTCTGGGTCAGCAGGGAGGTCATTGTCCATTATAGGCCACTGCAGAAGTCACTGATCTTATTCACATCAGGATGAAGTCATCACTCCAGCGTCCCGTCTCTTAATAACCTTCTTTGCGTGGGTGATGAGGTTTGGAGGGATGAGTACTGGATAGACACAAGTATACTGAATGCCAGATCTTCCCAGTGGGAGATTTTCCCTATGCTGAAAATTTGTGCTGAAAAATTTCATGGTAAATGTATGCATGTAATTAGCCCATGAAAAATAAGACCAAGTTTCATATAAGTGACTCTGATAGTGACATAAGTGGCCGAGAGACTCTAATTTGGGTGAAGTCCCAAAATACATCCTATTTTATGGTGATACTTCCTTAAAAATTTTAAAAAATTATCTGTAATTAGTTGTAGGAAGGAATTGCCACCCAACAAAGCAGTTTACGAATGCAATTTATCTTGATGATCATTTTGTCTCCCTCCCAACCCCATGCTTTTTGAACTTTCTTAATTTTTTAGAATATTCATTGGCTTTTCTGACTGCATTCCTTTCTACTCCCGCCTCTCTTGGATGATAGTACTTCTTATGACAAATTTAGGGATAAATCTAAAATACCAAATTTGAAGGGAATCTGGCATCTTTTCCTATATAAAATAGCAAAGAAAATGAAAAGAAATTAAGTAAATAAATTAATCAATTAATAAATAATGATTAAGTAAATGATAAATAATAAGTGAACTTGTCTTTAATGACAAATTATTTGGAATTTTTTTAAAACATTCTCATAGTGGTAACCATAGCTTCTTTTTGACAGGAATACATGCTTTTTTGTGCATTATATATTATTGACCAAAGGAGAACAAATTTTATAAGGTATCAAATACTACCTGGGAACTTATAAAATATACTTGGAACAATAAGTTTAGTTTTCAAGCCAAACCGGGGAGAACATTTTTCTCTTACCTCAGTCCCAAAAGTGATGTGACCATTATTAATATTTTGCTTTGAGTTTTATATATATATATATCTCAACATTTTCATATTTGGACAATTGATATTTCATATTCATTTAATTTTAGAATGTATAATAATGACACTAATATATTTAAATATAACAATCATATTAAAATTCAAACTTTACTCTTAAATTGCTTAATTGGCACATGGTAATTGTGCATATATATGGAATAGTCGATATCATAATGCATATATTCAGAGTGTGATGGTCAGATCCAGGTATTTACCCTGTCTGTCATTTAAGACATATATCCTTTTATGATGAGAACCTTCAAGATCTCTATATCTGTACTTGTTACATAAATACGCTTTTTAAAAACACTATAGAGCCAGGAGTGGTGGCTCATGCCTGTAATCCTAGCTACTCAGGATGCTGAGATCCTCAGGGTTGAGGTTCAAAGCCAGTCCGGACACTACAAAGCCACAATACTCTAACCTCTAAAATGGGAAGTGGCACTGTGGCCCAAGGGAAGGTCGGTGGCCTTGAGCTGAAGAGCTCAGGGACAGCACGTAGGCCCAGAGTTCAAGCCCCATGACGAAAGAAAGAAAGGAAGGAAGAAAGCAAGCAAGCAAGCAAGCAAGCAAGCAAGCAAGCAAGCTCGCTCTCACTGTACACCTGTGTAGATAGATGGCTTTATGTTTGGGGAGCACAGGCAATTTAATCTATGCTGAAATAGATCATTGCATCTTGGCTTAAGTATTTTGTGAGAACAGCTTTGAATTTAAACTTTCATACAAAAGTTTACAATGTGAGCATATTCAAGGTAATAATATTACCATGTATTCTTGTGAGTTCACTGACAGATATCTAAACCCCCGAGCTGCTAACATTCCTCAGGTTAGCAAGATCACAGTTTGTTTATGTCTGGCCAAACAACCAGATTCTTTGTTTATACTACTGATAAAGCCAAGCTTAAATTCTCCCATTGGATATCTCAAGGGCAGCATGTAGGGACTCTCAAAACTTTGAGCATACTTTGAGCACCATAGCTGATGTGGTACTGTATAATCATTGCAAGTCTTTACAAAATGAACTCTCCATAGTGGATGCTTTGATCTTAACTAATTTCATTAAAGCTTTGTGATATTTAGTTATCACTTCTGAGAAGTCTTGAATAGCTGTCTCCAAAGTCTGATTTTACAACTGAGAACAATCTTTTAAGGCCACACATCTGAAATATAATTTGTGTGCTGTGTTTAAAAATTTTGGTTGAGTAAACTAAAATATAGATTTATTTCAGTGCACTTCATTTTATACTTACAACTTGTGATTTAGTGATCTAGACCATGTATCTGTTAATATATAGCATGACAATATTTACAAGACTTACTGACTTAAATGAATACATGCTGATTTTACAGTTTACATGTCCTGGAAATTTGGACATTTTGTTTCTGTGTTCTCAGTAAGGTTGTGGTCCAGGTCAACTGAATGCTGGCAGGGAAAGGATCTGTTGAAGGTTTACTAGAGCTGCTGATAGAATTCAGTATTAGTTGTGTTTGTGGGACTAAAGGCCTAGAAGCTGCCCATAGCTCCTTGTCATTTAGGTTTGTATAGCATAGATATCTCCAGTAGCCATCTATGTGGAAGAGGTTACAATCCCATTAAATGCAACAATGTAACTCATTGTATCATCTCACAGTGTCTTCTGGTAGAAGTCACTGGCTCTGCCTGTGCTCAGAGAGAAGAGGTTTGTAAGGACATGAATATCGTCTTTCTGAAACATGATCTTTCAAAAGCTTTTCAGGAGACATTTCTCATTTTTAATGCAAACAATGTAATTATTGGAAGATTGAGATTGCAGTAATTGGATATCAACTAGTATCCTTAAGTACTTAAGCATATTGTATGATCTGTTGCCACTGGCATTGATAGCAATCTTTTTAGTCCATATAGTCTTCATGACAATGGATCCAATCAACAGATGAGCCTTATGAGACTTTTTGAATGGGTTTTCAGCTCACCTTCTCATCAAAGCAGGAATTGTGGGTGCTTTAATGAATGCTTCTCTTGATGTAAATCTGGATGTGTACATCTCTGAGACTTCCTGCCCAAGAACTTCTCAGCTTCTGACATTTACCTGATAACTGTCAATGCATCTCTCATGTGTTTACACTTGCATATACTCTGGAGTCGGCATTGCTATCAGGCCTTCATGGTATATTTCACCGAAAACTAGTTTGAATAGTGGAGATCCAACTCCTGCAGAGATTTTTCTTGGTTTTCCTGGTAGCTGTCAGGTATTTTTTCCTTGAGGCTCTGGAGCTGTTAATGATGCTTTCTGTGGCTCAGTGGGCCATCTTTCCATAAGCCACCTGCACATATGTGCTGGACTACATGTACTTAAATGTCTTGTATGTATATCTCCTGAAGGAATGCCTTTCTGTATAGAGCAACTGAAAGTTTGAGGTGTGGCATCAGTGACTATTAGATTAGTTTCAGGTTTATTCTTTCGGCCTTATTCTGAAAACTAGAGACCTTCTCAAGGCTGGTTAAAGCTTTAGAAGGTCACAGATTTAAAGATTCAGAACAAAACTGCTATCACTGGGAAAAAAAATGGGTCCTTCTGTCATCCCTCTGTGCTTTTACCATCTGTGACATGTAACTGCTTTGTCCTGGGCTCGAATAAAAGAAGTGCTGATTTTTTAAAAAAAGATTTTCCTTCCTTTTGTGCTTCAGATCAAAGTCTTATCCTAGATCCTATGACCCTTTTAAGCCCGTGATTCAAAAAGCTACCAAATTGATGTTTTTAAATTGTTTTTAGCAAAGTTGCTAGGGGAAAAAATGTGATACTGGCAGGAAGAAGAGAGATCTTTGCAGATGCAAGATACATCAAAGAAATTAATCTAATTTAGATCTTCAGTGTACCCCACTAGCATCCATGTAATAAACTTGGTTACCAGCTAGTTTGTGGTCTAATTGGGTGGTGTTTAAAACTTGAGTTGGGATCTAGTGGGAGGAAATTAGGTCATTAGGACCCTAATGTGACCCTGTCTCCTTTCTGTTTCTCTCTCTGCTCCTCAGTTGCCATTAGCAGGGGCCATAATGTATGCACCGTGCCTATCACCATGAATCTAGGAGTCAAACAAACCCTTCCGTCTTGCTTATTTCGAGGATTTGTCACAGTAACAAAAAGCTGAACGAGAAACAGATATTTTTTTCACTTTCTTCCCCCCACTCCCTCTCCCTCTCATATTAATTAGTGAGGCTTGCAGAGGTAGGATTTGACACCCGCACTTTGATAAGTCACTGCTGAACTCTTGACCTTCACTTCTCAGTTTCTGATACAGTTCTGTTCTGATACTAGTGTTGGAGGCTTTTTGAGCACCACCTTTGAGCCAGGAATTCTGCATGTCTATTTTGGGAACCTCAGCAGACCATCATAACCTGATGGCGGCTAGCCCCTTTCTACGAAAGAAGAGAGTTAGTAAAACAAAGCAAAGCATGCCTTTACCACATAGGAAGAACAGGTGGCAGCCTCTGAACTCAAGCCATGGTTCCATTTTGACTTTCCTGTAGTGCTTTTGAGAAGTTTTCTTGAGTAAGAGGGTGTGCATTGAATGTCAACTCCTTGGAGCATTTGTGGGTGGATGGTCTGCTTCCTTTCAATCAGTGCCTTAGAAAATTGTAGTCCATAGTCTGTGCATTTAACAATCGAATTTAGAAGCAGTATATTTTTTAGGACAAACAGGGAGGCCAGTTATTTCTCCAAACACTGAAATAGGTACATATTTCAGATAATTTATTAGGATGGATTTGTACCATTTGGGGTTATTAAAAGAAACAAGAAGCAAGAAGCTTGCAGTATCCTGGGGGCTTTGTGGGAGGAAGTATTCAGCGAGATGAAAGAGAGTTTGGTTCTTTTGTAGAATTTTCTGAGTAGGGCTGGGTCCCTCTGAAGATCTCTGTTTGATGCTATTCTTTTTAGGTAAAGGAGGCTCCTCTGTTGTCATTTAAACACTTCTTTGAATGGCAATTTCCAGTGGTTTTTAAAAATGATGTCTGATGACATCCAGTGCTTCTTGAAGTTTCCCCTGAGAAGGGTGTCTTCCCCCTGGCCTTGAATTACAGTGTTTATTTTTAAAAAGCTTTGTGGTTTGAGCCTTCTGCCTTTGTTTTTGCAGCTGACTGACTCATAGCTCCCTTTTCTCCTCCAGTCCATATTGTGGTTTGGAGTCCAGTTTGGCTGAGGAGAGTAGTCTAGGATCACGGTCACATCTGCGTTTTGTTAGTTTCAAAGTCCAGGTGTCTTCGTCCTTGTGCTGGTATGAAATGTCCATTCCACTGTGTCTGCCCATTTCTCTGGTCGCTCACTGAATTTTTTTTTTTGGAGGTTAAGGTTTTTAGTCGTCGTCGTCGTCGTCGTCCTCCTCCTCCTCCTCGTCCTCCTCCTCCTCGTCCTCCTCCTCCTCGTCCTCCTCCTCCTCCTCCTCCTTCTCCTCCTCCTCCTCTTCCTCCTCCTCCTCTTCCTCTTCCTCCTCCTCCTCCTCCTCCTCCTCCTCCTCCTCCTCCTCCTCCTCCTCCTCCTCCTTCTCTTCCTCCTTTTCTTCCCTGGCCTCAGCCTGATTCTCACCTGGAGTCAAAGTCTGATGATCATCCATTCAGAGCAGTTTTATTGGCAGCCCGTTTCAGAGCAGAGGGTAAAGTTACACAGAATGCAGGATATGGACACACCCTTAACTGCTTCCTTTGCTGTGCTGGGGACAGACCAGCCATTGTCCAGCTGCCTAGCAAGGTGTTCCATTGCACTGGAAGATGAAGCTGGTGAGTGGAAATTCTGAATGGAACTCAGAAAGATGTTCTTTCATTGAGAATTACGCTCCCTTCTGTGTCTTGACATTCTGGTCCTCAGACACAAGGAGCTCTTCCTGCTTGCTGTTGCTGGCACAGGCTCCGTTCTGTGGGGTCTTCTCTATATCGTCCCCATACTCCTGTGCCTTGTGCCCTGGAGCCTCTCAGATGATGCCCTGCTCTGACCCACTTCCTGGAAGGAAGGGTGACTTACAAGTGATAGGCAAAGGACCAACTAACTTCTGTGCTTTTCAGTGCAAACGTTTACTGGGCCTGTAGCAGTCCTTTCCTATTGCTACTCATTAAGTTGCCTACACAAACACCTGGTATGAGTAGAGATCAAGGAAGTTTTAGAGCCAGGTTTGGCTGTAAAGCCAAATGGGATATGCATGTTAAAAATATTGATTTCTTACTGTAGGATTGCTTGATCCGACTTTGAAACCACTTTCCCGTTCTGTGCTGTACCTCCTCATACATCAAGGATTTGGTCTTGATGCTTTCTTTATAAAAGAGTAACAGTTTGAAGACAGTCTGGAAAACTCCCTAAAAAGTGAGTGTGCAGTAATCTTAGCTATTTTTATCATTTACAAATTTGATAGATTCTGATTTTTTTTGGTGGATTCACTAATTACGTTTTTGTGATCACATTAGAAATCACTCATTGTAGAAATATAGTCAGCAGTGTGTACATTTCTTTGATGATGTCTTTTTCCTTTTCTAAGAATCATGTGAATTCTTTCTCTTTAGCTCTCTTCCCTTTGAGAATTGGTACTGTAGAAGATAGAGCTGGGTGTCAGTAGTTCACCTTCTAATCCCACAGCTCAAGACGCTGAGATGTATGGATTCAAAGCCAGACTGGTCTGAAAAGTGTGTGAAATCTTTGTCTTCAGCTAAGCCTAAGTGGAAATGTGGTTCAAATGGTAGAACAACAGCCTCGAGTAAAAGCTAAGGGACACACCGAGGCCCCAAGCAAAAACCTTGATACTGTTGGCATGTATACACACACATACACACGCAAACACACATAAGAAGATAAAGATGCTCAAATTTATTGTCATTATAAGGGGAGCACAGTTACTTAAAAGGAAGGCAGTTAAATTCCAGGAGGCCATGATTGTAGCTCCTGAAAAAGAGCTTAGGATGTCCAGGAAGCAATACAACAAAGTTTGGAATATTTTTGTTCTGTGACATTTATGAATCACTTTGGTGTTTTATTTGATTTGTGTATAATGTTAAAGGTCTCAGTGTTCTAAAGCGGTTCAATTAAAATAAGATGTGATTATCCTGGATAGGAAGAAAATGTTTCTCAACTGTTCTGTGCTAGACTCCTAGGTATGCCTAGAATATCTTTTGCAATTCAGTGCATAACAGATGGTGCTGTATTAAAGAGCCCTCGTATGACCTGTGTGGGCATTTAGAGGTCCGAGTTAATCGCTTCGGTTATCAGGAATATATTATCACCAGTCTAATGAGGCAGTCAGTGGTGATGGTAATCATGTCTTAAACCTGGGACACAGGTCATTGTGTGATGAGAGTGAGAGGATCTGGACCACATCATGTTCTGAGAAGCAGTTAGAAGCCCCATGTGATCCTTGATACCTGTTGATCATCTAGAATCTGGTTTCTGAGGCATCTGATTTTCACTCTAGGATGATTTCGTAAAGGTTGCTGTCCACAGTGGTTTGTGTCAGACAGTCAGGCACCTAGGACTTAACATAGCCAGATGAATTATGAGACCCTCTAAAGGAAGGGGGTTACATTTTGCTTTCAGAAATGAGGAGGGAGCTGTGTGTCTTGAGTTCACATTGCCTGACCTGTGATCTCCCTCTGTGCCCTGGAACTGGCCACCCTTTTGGCAGGGTCATAAATTCCTCCTTTGTCAGCCTCTGATACTCTTTGCAAAGCTGGAGAATGGTCATACTTCTTGGTCTGTTTTTCAGACTGGTCTCCATCCCATCCCATTTTGTATTTGCTTTATAAAATCACTGTAAATACTGAGTCAGCAAAATCCTGAGCTGTTGCTTCCAGGCAAATTACAGGTTATTGATCAATTGATTGATCATTGATTGATCAGTACATAACTTGGTTTTAGCAGGTGTTTTGTTTCAAATGCCTTACTTGAGATTTACTGTTGATTCATTAACATGCACTTAGGTCTGATAGCATTGTAATAGTTATCTAACATGTGATTTTCTCAATAAGGCACATCACAACTTTCTTGTACTTAGGTAGGTGCATAAGACAGCCTGTCATCCTTTATGTATGCAGCCCTCTTTAAACAGAAAAGTCACCAGCATAAAGCACAAAAATGCAACAGATGTGGCTTTAAATAGACTATGTGGTACTGATCTCATGTGTAAGAGCTGAGACAAAGAGAAAAATGTCTGTTTGACACAGGAAGCCGGCCACATTTCTGTATTTATTATACATGGCTTTGACCAAGGACGATCATGAAATAAATATAAAATCAAAGGAACTTTCAACTGCCCCTCCAATTTTAAATTCCCATGCATGCATCACTCAGCTCACTTTGTCTGGAAAACCTCTTAGTCAATCCCACATTTGCACAAGTTGTGTTTACATGCTATTATTTTCTACTGAGCATATTTCCATGTCCTTAGTTTTGTGGTAATATACTTCTTCGGAAAGCAGTTGTTGCCTATCAAGTAAGGTGAAAATTTGGGTCATGGTCCCAAGATAAAAAGGGCTTTGAATGGGCTTCATTTAAGTGACCCAGTGGGAATGCATGACTTGTTGCAGTATGTCCTTGGTGGAATTGGGTGTTATTCAGGAAAATGAATTGAGTGACAGCGCTGACTTGCTGCACCTTGATCATTGGCCTCAGGTATTGAGTGTCTACTGTTTGTGCATTGTGGGATTCACGGTTTTTGCTGCTTTGCATTCATCCATAGATGCCTGGGAAATACCTTGAGAAGTGCTGATTTTTCAGATTAACTAACACTCTGCCAAGTGGGTAAATTAAAAATACAGAACCTTTGTACAAGAAACAACAGCTGTATTTTCCTCTCCTTTCATGAAGGTCTATCCGTTGCCCGTGACAGAATTGGTGTTATGGGATTCCTTCTGTACTCTGCATCCCTGAGATGTCACATGGGTGTTTACACTGAAGCCCACAGAGTGGGTTGTGTCTGTTACAGGATTCTCACGAGTGATTGAGTCACTGGTTTCCCTGTTCTCAGGATATTCCTTTTCCGTGCCCGTGGAGCTGTGTGATGCGTCTTCCTGCCGGGTCTGTAGGATGTCTGTGCCGGGGCCTTCATGCTTTCCACTGACCTGGAGCCTCACGGGGATCTTTGAAGCTTCATTATGAACAACAGCACCTTCAACGGCAGGCTGACCTCTCAGTTTAACACCACACCTCCCTAATTCTCCTTTGAAGTGTTTGCTTGGTGTGAATGCAGCTGAAAGGTAGACGTTCTCTTTGGCCTTGGTTAAAGAACACAGCCTAATTTAGATCAGTCTGGCATGACTTTTATTTTAACATGGGCTGGAAACTTTCAGAAGTGCAATAAGAGCCTGACTGTCCCAGCGGGAGCCAGCAGGGCCCGGCTAGGGGGTCTGCAGTGTGTGTGCTTGGAGAGAGTATATCATCCTTGCCATGAGAGATGGGTGGAAGCCAGACAGCAGTCTGTCCTCAAGCCACTGACTTCTGTTCAATGAGCAAAGGCAGCTCTGGAATTCCAGATCTGAGCCGCAGGACTCCTTGACAACAGTGTGCCTGTCAAAGCAAATTGGAACTGAGCAGAAGGGGGCTCCCTCTGGTGACTTCAGTCAGAATGGAGATGTCCTCAGAGTAGTGACAGTTTCCGGAGTCATTGTCCTTAGGGGGACAAAGCTTGTGATTTCTCTCTCCTTGCTTTCTTGAAAGGTCTGTCATAGCTGGAGGAGACATGCAGGTCAGTCTTGATCTGTAAGGGTGACAAATGACAAAGCTCTGATGGCAAAAGCAAAGGAAGGTGGGGGAGAAACTGTTTCTGTTCACAGCATTTATTGCGTGATGGATTAGAGGAAGGGCTCACCTGTGCAGTTTTTCAGATTTCCTTCATGATTATGTTGTTCCTCTTTTTACTGGCTGTTCTTCCTTCCTATTTCCCCCTACCTATGGGGTTGTTTCACCTGCTCAGAAGAGTGAACCTTATGCCACCCCTGACTAATAAGCAAGAAAGGCTGACAGGTGCCAAGGTTCCCAACATAAGGGCTGTGGGATGCCTGAGCTATGTCGAACCCTCCTTGCTCAGTTTTAGGGTGGTTATGTCCAATTGGCTGGTGGAAGACCTTTATATGGTCCAGAATACAGAACTAGGAGAGGCCAAATTCAAGGGAACAATGACAAATCACATTACATCTGCCTCATTTTATAGATGGATGGTTTATCTCAGTAGTCTTTGAAGGAAGCAGTAGACACTCAAATTTAACGTTACCTTTCTGACTTATGTCTCTTTTTACGGTGTTTAAAAATGAAGCATGACTTAGGTTAGTATTGAACAACTATGTATGTGTTCTTTGCCGAGCAACCTGAAGCTCATGAAGAAATAATCATCCAATAGAGTGAGATATTTAGTTCCAAGTAGAATGATAGAAGGTCTCACTTTTCCAACAGTGCTATCTGCTTTCCATTTTAATGAAGAATGTTGTGTATTGTTTAACTTCCTCAGTGTTACAGTCAGGATGGTCCACGATTAGACAGTTTTTCTCATAGGATATGTATGGAGCAATAGATAGATTTTATCTTAGTCCTCTGCAGAGTGGCTGGATGTCTGCTGGTCAGAAAGAGATAGATGAAAGGCATAGTATGTCAAGGGCCTCATAGTTTAACACTCCAATTTGTGTGGCTTGAAAAAAAAAACAAACATCTCAAAGCAAGGACTGATCTTTGAAGTGGCACAGCCTAGCTTTATTTCTTCATGATGGTTTACCCTCTCAGTACAGCTGTACTTGCCTTTCTTTTTTGGGGGGATTTAGGGGGCTTGAACTCTGGACCTGGACACTGTTCCTGAGCTCTTCAGCTTCTTCAGCTTAAGGCTACGGCTCTACCCCTGGAGCCAAGCCCCACTTCCCATTTTGTAGAGATTAATTGGAGATAAGAGTCTCATGGCTTCATAGTGCCCTGGTTAGCTTTGAACCGAAATGCTCTGGTTTCAGCCTCCTGTGTAGCTAGGCTGTACTTGCCCTTCTTTAAAGCCTAGATCAGTAAGCTTATCACTCATGTTGAGGACTGTGGCTTCTGCAGACTTAAAAAGAAGTACAGCCTGACCAAGAAAAGTACAGTTAAGTGAACACAAGAACACCCTAAAGTCAGGTGCTAAGGGTGCCAAGAATATGACCATGTCCTGGTGTTAAAAATGTGTGTAAGGTTTAAAGAAAATAATTCATTTATCACATCAGGGTTTTAGTTTCCTTTTAGCAAGAACATGAATGTATGTATGTGTTTATTTATTTAGAGTTGGTCATGGGGCTTGAACCCAGGGCCTGGGCGCTGTCCCTGAGCTCTTCAGCTCAAGGTTAGCGCTCTACCACTTTGAGCCACAGCGCCACTTCCCATGAATGTCTTTTCTGATGTCCCGTGCCAAGTTGAAATCTGAGCATGGAGAAGGGAGCTCCTTTGAGTTTCTCAGGTGTGACTAACTGGGAATAAGGCAGAGTGTGAGGGGGAGAGTGTGGGACACAGGGCCACATGTTGTGTGGTGGTGTCTGGAGCTCACGATTGCAGAGAGAGCACAGTGACTCTGCAAGCATTGCTAGAAGTTTTGTCTTTATTAATGGCAACCTCAGGAATAACCTGTGTACTCGGAAAGTGGAGTCACTTGCAACTGGCCTGATATCTTTGAGATCTGGGTGGTGGAGGCAACCATCCTCATAGACAAGAGGCCCTTTGCAGGTGATGTTTCATTAGACGAATGAATATTTCTGTGTGTTTCTCCTGGACACTGGCTTGTCTTTGTGCCCCTGTGAACACCATTCATGCAAAAACCCTGTCCCTGGAGATGCCGCTGTCAGAGGAGCTTTCTAGTGCATGCTGCTTCCCAAAGGGAGTCTGGAGACAGATCCGTGGACCCATAAGTCACATGGTGGACAAGAGAGTGCAGGCATGAGAACGTGAACACTAGGCAGCTGGGATTTCTCTCCTGCATGAGCAGGAAGAACAGCCCTGCAAGTAGACAAGGGGAGCTGAGAGCTAATGGAAACTGAAGGCACCTTTCTGACCAGACAACCTTCTCAGGATGGGTGATGAGAGGTGGAAGAAGACATGCCCAGCAGCTGTGACTTTTCTCTCCTTACCTAAGAACATGGATGGGTTAATGTCCAACGACTTTATATGGGTGTCTGACAGCGTATCCAATGCCTCCAGTGAGGATGAAGCCAGCTCTGGCCACGTCAGGATAATACTTTCTGTATTCCTGTGTGATTCTGACTGATGGCAGAAAGTGAGTCAGGATAGAATCACATGATGCCAAATTGGAAAAATGCCTCTCTTACGTATGTTTTTGAGGGGCTCTGATCTGTGAATATTAATACATGTTCTGAGGTAAAAGAATACTCATTTACTTAAGGATTCCTAGATGACTAAGACAAGATGCCTGCCCCTCGCAGTGGGCTCGGGGAGGGGGGCGGTGAGCTAACAGTGAAGCTGTCGTCACCAGTCAGGAGAAATGACTACCTTACACTGAGATGCTGGGGTAAGTGTGCCAACAGAAAGGACAGGTAGGGTGAATGATTTCTTTGGTGAAGTCAAGCCAATAAGATGTAATCTAAAGGACCAGAAAGAGTTTTGCTGTGAGATTCATAAATTAACCTAATAAGTACTGAATGCAGGAGGTTTTTCCCAGAGGGCTATCAAATGCAAAAAGAAAAAGAAGCCATCTCGGAGTGGCCAGGTTCTACTGTCCATCCACAGAGGAAAGGGAGGATGTTCCTTTTAGAAAGCCTGGAAGCAGGCAGCATACTTCAGTAGGCAGGAAGGAGAGGGATTTCACGGGCATTCACCTTAGCGCATGCAGGGGGTCCTCCAACACTGTTTTGGGAGGCCTGGTCCTTTCCAGTTGGCCTTGTTTCCTTCTCACATCTTTTCCAGGCTCATTGTCACCTGCAGGTGGCTGTTGGGATGATTCTGGCTCCTCTGATCGCCAGTAGACACGACAATTTCCTGAGATTATTCATAGCTTTCCTTTAAGTTTTGTATTTGAGATCCTAAGCATGGTTTAGTTGGAGGAAGTAAATGGCTTGCTTTAAATCAGACTCCCTGGGCTAGCTCCTAATTGATTCAAGTTTGTGAGATATTATGGGATATTTTCATTATATGTATACACAATTTGTAATGATCCAAAAAGGTAATTAGCTTAGGTAGTATCTTACTTCTTTGCACTAGGAACATTTACCATCCTCTCTTCTGGTTGTTAGGAAATACATAATAAATGGAAATGCATAACAAATGAATGGTAGAACTTATTCTTCCTATCCAAGCACACTTTGTATCTGTTAACCAACCGCAAACTGCCCTGCATCCCTTCAAAGGCACTACACCATTTTATGATTGATTTCTTTGAGGTAACTTTTATAGCATTTACATATGAGATCATGCGACATTTCTCTTTTGATGCCTGGCTTATTTCATTTAACATAATGTTTGCTAGCTCTATCCATGTTGCCTCTAATGATGGATTTTGGTTCTTGTTTTTTATTGCTCAATAGTATTCCCAGGCCTACATACCACAGTTTTTTTTTATCCACATATCAGCTGATAGGTTGTTTCTATTTCTTAGTTATCATCAACAGAGCTACATTGAATGGGGTAGCGGTCTCTTTGATATACCAATGTTCTTTCCTTTAGGCATGAACACACACACACACACACACACACACACACACACACACACGCTATATTGCTGTATTATAATTGTTTTTTGAGGACTTTATACTGTCATAATGACTATGTCATGAGTTTTAAAGGATGCATGTTACTATATATAATATATATATATATATGAAGTGTCTTGACTCTTAGAAAGAAGCGTGCATTCCACTTGCAAGTTTATATCAGGATACTAAATGAGCCTTTGGCTTCATTTAGTTTGCCTCCTTTGTCAGAGAAGCTTCTGTGATAGAGGCTGCAGACCAGGCAGGATGACTAACCAGAAAAGCAACACGGTTGCTTTTCAAACACCAGTGAAACTGTGAGGCTTCTTCATTTGGGAGAAAATTTCAGTACAATTTGTGCAGAAATAGATGACATGACTCATTTCCCAGTGTGAAAAAAAAGAAGGAGGCTCTTCATCTTTTTATTCCCCACGTGTATACACCCCAAGCCCAGAAACGTTTTCAGGAAGGTAAGACACCATCTGGTCCATTTTCTAGTAGCCTAATTCTTATTTTTGTCAGTAATTTTTATAGAATGATGACAAATAGAACAGAATTAGATTTTTTTTTTTTGGTGGTTGTTGGTCAGTGTGGGGCTTGAACTCTGGATGCTTTCCCTGAGCTTTTTCGTTCAAGGCTGGAGTTCTACCACAGCACCACTTCTGGTTACTTAGAGATCAGAGTTAAGAGTCTCATGGACTTTCATGCCTGGGCTGGGTTTGAACCACGGTCCTTAGATCTCTGTCTTCTGAGTAGCTAGGATTACAAGTATAAGCCCCCTGTGCATGGCAGAATTGTGTTGTTAGAATTGTTGTGCAAGATTACCCAGCGATTCATGGAATTTGAACTTAACATTTAGGTTAGGAATAGCAGAACTTACCTTCATGCTTTAAGGCAAAAATTAGCTTTGATTTTCTTCAAGTTTTCTTGCCCACCCTTGGGGAGGGAAGATTCAGCAGTCACTGGGCCTAATTTCAGGCTTGTTTGTCTCATGTTTGGAGAGATGAACATTTCCAAGCAATTTCAGTATGTTAACTTGATTGAAGCCAGACAATGATATCACAGTTGTCTCCTTAAGCAAAACACAATTTACTTAGTTCAGATAATCTTACTTGATGTAAAATGGTAGCACCTAGGTTTCTGTGTCTGCCACAGCTAACTCAGGATGGATACAACCCAATACATTTCCTAAAGTGACTTGGGTGGGTTTGTACTCCTTTTTTTTTTTCTTTTTGAGTTGAAGGAGAACACCTTTCCCCTTTCTTTTCTTTTCTTTTAAGCAATATACTTCTAATTAAAAAAGAAACGAACCCTGTTGCTTGGTTTCCTTGGTGCTTGTTTTTGTTTTTGTTGAAAGGGGAATGGTTTTGTTTTTTTCTAAACAATTTAACCAATTGCTGTTTACTCATTGTTTGTATAGCCAGATAACTTTCTAAGGGGTAAGGCCACTCCCATTGTATACTCCAGTTGTAAATTCTGTCTGCTTCTGCACAGCTTTGTTCAAAGGAAAGTTTAGTGTCATTTGTGTGTCTAATTTGTGGGTCTGTCATTTGTGGCAAATATTTCTCTTTTCTTGTTTAGTGGCCAGAGGGTATTTATGAGGACCACTTTACCACAGGTAGTCAAGTATTAATTGTAGTCTAATAGTTGTTTTTATAGTTAAGAGTTGATGTAGAATGTTCCTGTCAAGTTGGATCTGCAGTTGAATGTTGAGTCTTCTTTGTTGAGACCAGGCACAGCCTACAGAGTGAGTCTTGGTTGTGTTATTCTGAAACCCTAGAAATTGAGAGACCACAGTTGTAAGGGCTTCAGATACCCTTCCTTTTCTGTGTACACAGAACAGATCCATTTAGCTATTAGAGTGAATTCCAAGTTGCCAGTGGCTCATACAAATTAGCCACTTATGCCTTGCATCCACTTTTACCTGCATGAAAAGCATGCTTGCCCCTTGAAAATATGGGGAATGATTTTCAAGGAGAGAAAGTATTCACTATTCTAAAACTGTGTTGTCCTTGGAGGGGAGGTGGGGGGAATGATGATTTTGGACAGTTGCTTTGTGTTTGGTAACTGTTAGTGTTAATAAAGGAGTCATTTGACCCACTGACTCCTCCCCCGCTTTCCTCACTCCTCCCAGGCCTCTTTCGACCTTAGAACATGTCTTATGGTTCCACTGGTGGTCGCCTAATAGGAAGTGATTATCTCTAGCTTTAATCCAGTGATTGAGGTAACATTGATTCCAAGGTCAGCAGTTACTACTAGGTCTAAGTACTCACCAAAGGATAATCTGCACAAAGACTAAATGGAAAACAATTGAATTTTGTTCTTCCCAAATGTTAGGCTCAGTCATTGCTCTGAGAAATGAAGTCCCTGGTTTCTGTCTTTCTTTTGGTCTGGATTCTCAGCTATGTTTAATGTTCCTAAATGTATTTCGACCATCCTCCCTGATGCTTGCTTCCCGCCCACTTTCCTCCCTTTCTTTCCTGTCTGCCCTCCCCACCCTTTCAAACTCCACTCATCCCCGTGGCTCATTGGACACAGTCGTAATTCCTTCTTTTCAATAAAGTCCCACCCCTTTTTCATAAAAACACTCCTTAAAATTATGCCCTTACTTTTCCCATACGTCAGTGGTCCTCATGGCCTCTCGGAAACTTCCTGCCATTTAGCTGCCTGTGGCCTTGCAGCAGGTACTGGAACCCTTGTTCTTGCTCAGTGAGGCTCTGCTGCCACCAGGCCTCTCACTGGGGATATTTACCCCCTTGCTTTCCTCCGCAGACTGGAGCAGGAGGTCAGCTTGCTGACTGTGATTCTTACTTTGTCGTTCTGATGTTTCCATCTTATTAGATTGGCTTTGTTTCACATGGCTACATTCCTACTTCATCCCTGTAAATACTATTTATCCAAGCCAAGCGTTGGTACCAGGCACGGGTGCTCCAAACTCAGCATGCTGGGACCAGATTGGCTCTGGACTACAATTGGTCAGGGATTCCTGGCCAATCTTGCATGTTTCACATATAAAGCACCCACTGTGATAAACTTCATTATCTCTTTTGATATTCTACCATCTTCTATTCACCCATCAAGACCAAGTCACATGAAGCTTTTGTCTGGAATTTTTCATCAACTCTTCTACTTGGAAGTAACTTCTCTCAGGTTTCATACGATCCAGTGTATTATGCAGCATCATCTTGCAGAGTGTTGTGTGACTTCCTCCCTCTCCTGATGCCAAAGTGGTTCTTGATTTGTCTTTTAACAACCTACCATGCACGGCCATATGGTATGCTGTGGTTTACTGATTGGCTAATGACAAGAAGCCTGTCAATTAAACTTCCTGGCCACTGGTAAGATTCTTGCATGATGGGAAATCTTGGTCCAGCAGTTTTCCAGGTCCTTGAACCTGTATCTAATTGGGTTTTCTGTTCATTACTCTACTAGACTTCATGATACCAGATGCTCTGTCCATTTTCATTTTATAGCCAGGGTAGTTTAATTATCGTGCAATCTCAATTTGAGCTTTTGGCCTAAAATGTAGATTTGTTTCATGAATCTGTAGAATTAAGGCTGGTGTTCAGCTGACCTTTGATTTCTTCAAGGTGTTCAAACCCAGAGCTGAACCTGCTTCTGAGGAGAGTGTGCAGCAAAAAATTTGCATATGTTAGCAGAAAGTCACGTGCTGATGGGTGCTTAGTAAGTTATAACTGGTGTTTAAATTTTATTTAGGCATTTTTATTTGGAGATATTTTCAGAGCCTGTAAAGGCAAAACTTCTGGGAAATCTTTGATTGTTTGCAAACTAAGCATTCTAGTAATATTTCTGCACATGTATGTTATATTAGCGGTATTCCCCCACCCCCCCAAAGAAGGACTCTAATTGAGACTTATGACAGTCAGGGCTGTGAGGTTGTTTGTGCAAAGGTTAATACTGAGCAACTGCTGGTAAATCTGGAGCTGAGCCAAAGAGATGTGGATGAGTATGTGGGCCTTTGTAACTTCTTTACCTCTGACTTCCTTCCTCATTTTCTAGAAGAGTGCACTGTGATTTATGTATCTCTGTGTTGATAATGTGACTGGAAGGAAGCAAGATCACACAGGCTGCTGTTCCTTTAACTTGACTCCAGACCAAAGGCTCTGCCTTTCTGTTGCGACATCTGCCTGAGGCCCTCTAGCCACTAATGTGCTCTTGGTGTATCTTTCAGAGTGAAAAAGTCCTATTTCAACATGCCCGGTGCCAGGCACTGGGCTGATAAACACTATTTTTACTGTTGGTTTGAACACAGGTAAGGTAAGAACACTGTCGGGCTGTCTGTGTTCCTAAATCCTGCTGCTTAGATGGACTTTGAGTTCAGACTTCAAGTTCTGACAGGAATTGCATTTTCTTCCAGTCAGCGGAGCTAATTATAACTCAAAATCTATGATCAAAATGTAAAAGATCCTGTTCAGAGATTAAAAAGAAAGCTGGGTATGAGGGTTCATAAAATCTCAGCCATTCAAGCTGGATTATGATTGTGTTTTCCAGAAGATTATGCCACCATCTTTTGCACTGGTGGTGCTGTGGAGTCTGAGTGTACTTGAGCATCTTGTACTGATGGCCGCCTCTGAAATGTGCTGCCTTGTCTGCCATGACATCGGTGGTCGGCACTTCTGGATGCCAGAATCCTCATGCAGAGGCCAAACCACTTAATCATGATTTTCTAGCCTCTGGATCGCAGACCCTATTTTTCATTGATTTCAGGTTATTTTCTGGAGGCCGTGGACCTTTCGGTTGTTATTAAAGTGGACCACGTGGGGACCCATTGCTTGCAGGAATAGCCAGAATGTCCTGGGAGAGATCTCTGTTTATTTCATCGTCCTAGTTTTCAGCTGCTTTCTGAGAGAGAGTGACGGGGTCGGGGGGTGGGGGGAGAATGGATGGATGACATCAGTATGTTTTAGGTATCCAATAGCAGGAGTAGAGCAAATGACACTAGAACAGAAGGCCCAAGTCTGGATGTCACTGCAGGCATCCTTCACACAAAACAGACACATTCCCTGCAACAGTATTAATTGGGAAGTCACCCATTTCTTCAGGGTCCGCCTTCTGTGTTCTAGTGACGACTAGGGTCATAAGTCTTGCCTTTCCATTGCGAGGTCAAGTTTTTCTAATGTTAAATTATGTCTAAAATATCCCAATGTTCTAGTGTTAAATTTCTAAGGCTAAGTGTTAAATTGGACCAAGAGTTCTAACAGGTTTTCTGGGCTTGGATGAAGTCAGTTGTTTCTGTGATTTGTATTTTCTTTTTATCAAGTCTTAGTTGTGCACAAGCAAATAATAAATGTGTAATTGAAAGTGTAAACCCCATTTCTGGCATTATTTCATCCTTATTGTTTTTATCACTTATTTTGAAATACCTCCTTTTATGTGCCATCGTGTCCTGTTTTGATTAATGGAGAAAGCTATTATAAAATTGCTACAATTTTATTTTCTAACTGCTTAAAGTAATTATAATTAGTTTGAAATAATGATTCTTTTGGATGTTTTCTTTTCATATGTTGAACAGCATTAGTTTTTTTGTTTGTTTTTGCCAGTAATGGGGCTTGAACTCAGGGCCTGAACACTGTCCTTGGACTTTTTTCTCAAGGCTGGAGATCCTACCTCTTGAGCCACAGCACCACTTCCAGCTTCTTTTTCTGTGTATGTGGTACCAAAGAATCAAACCTGGGTCTTCATGTGTGCTAGGCAAGCATTTTCCTACTTGGCCAAACTCCCAGCCCCAGCATTAGGTTTTTTATTTCTCCTTTTTATTTTCTTAGAAGGAAGAAATCCTTGGTGTGCATGTTACTGATTCTCCTGTCAGTGATCACAGTCTGGACTGTCTTTCTCTTCTTTAGAACTAGGGTTGCTACAGCTGTTTGGACATTAAGGGAACTCTGTAGAGTTGATGACCAATGACTATAGCTTCTTTTAAAATAAACCGATAGGCTTAATCTCTTTCCTCTCTCTCTCTCTTTTGAAGGGTTGGTGTCAGAAGAGGGCTTGAGGGCCCATGCAGCTGAAGAAATAGAGTAATTCATGAGTGAGGGCAGGCAATCTTCGCCCCATCTCTCTTTGGTGAGTAGAACATCTAAATGGGAAGTGAGGGACCGAATGTCCGCTATGCTGGCATGTCCGTGCTGGAAAAGTGTCAGCAAAGGCACTTGCTTTCAGGAGGAGCCTTCCTCTCTCAAGCAATGCTGTCTGGTGCTGACCTTACCCTGTGAAGTCTGAGTGAACGAGAGTAGAAAGGGCATCTGTGACTCAGGGTGCTTTTAGTTTTATCTCGTGGGTCCCTTTTGTGTTCTGTCCTGGTTTATTTTATTTGAGTTTTTGGTTATTATCTTTAAATAGTTGTACAAAGGGGGTTCAGTTCAGGGTGTCAGGTTATCAGTAAAATGCATCTTGATCAGTGTCGCCTCTTCCATCATTCTCCCTGACCCCCGTCCTCCTCTCAGTTTACTTGGTTTCATGTTCACATATGTACTTTGGGGATTCTATTGTATGTCCTCATTATTCCTTTCTTTGCCCAACATTTCTTTCTCCATTCATCGGCCTCCTTCCAGTAAGCTCCACCCCTTCCTAGGAAGCTTTCTGGTATTCATTTTGTTAAATTGTCATCTAATTGTTCAGAGGAGTTATACTATCCATGTCCACCCTGCATTTATCATACTGTAGTTTGATATGGATCGGTATGAAATAATGCTTAGTATATAATAGTAATGATAAATCTTTCTTTTAATCAAGGAGTAATTAATTAGGGCAGACTAATTGTAATTAAAACCAAGAGTTTTAATGAGGATGTCAATAGTCTTTGTAGGGTTTTTTTTTTTTTTTTGCCAGGTGTGGGGCTTGAACTCAGTCCTTGGACATTTCTCAAGGTTAGAGCTCTACCACTTGAGCCACAGCACCACTATATATGTGGAACTGAGGAGTTGAATCTGGGTCTTTGTGCATGCTAGGCAAGCACTCTACCACTAGGTCAAACTTCTGGCCCGAGATGTTTTATATATATGCTATTTGTTTTATATACATATATAAGTATATGTATATAAAATGTAACAGTATATTGTGATATATTTTCCTTTGTCATCAAAATGTTTTTGTCAATGTGTTATGATATTTCTTTAAATATATTTCATTGTTTGCTTATTATTTGCTTTTCAATTTTAAGTGATAAGTAGGCATTGTACCAGGAAGAAATTAGAAAACAAACTAGTATAAAGATTGTTTTGTGCTTGTTTAGTTATTGAGAATCATTATTTTCCTAACACCTTTTAGGGCTTACTTTTATTGATGTGAGTGCTTTTATTGTTTGATTCATTTGGTTTTGTTGTTAAGGTTATTAGCTTATATAAAAGTTTTACGTTTCTTTCGCTTATTATTTTTATCATCTTAAAGAGGTCCATGTTAACAATGCCATTTTTTTTTTATCTTGGTCAGTACATAGAAATTTATGGAAATTTCTTTTTATTTTCTTCTGATTTTTTAAGCTTTTCAACTTTTAAATTTAGAGGGTAGTTATTTAAAACTGGACATTAATTTTTAAATTGCTGTCAGTTTCATTCTGATTCTCTTCTTTTTCTTTAACAAAAAACAATCAACCAATACAAATTCTTGTTTTTTCCTGCCAGTTTACAGGCCCTCATTACACTGCTTCTGCTTTTTCTTCTTCCACTTCCTCTTACTCTTTCCTCCTCTTCCTCCTCCTCCTCCTCCTTCTCCTCCTTCTCCTCCTCTACCACTTAAGCCACACCATCTGTTTATCTTTTCTCATGGTTAATTGTACATAGTCAAGGACAGACTTTGAACCACACTTCTCAGATCTTAGTAGCTAGGATTATAGATGTGAGGTACCAGCTCACAGCTCTATTTTAGGGTAATGAGGATGTTTAGATAAAGAAAATACTTGCAGATTGCCAAGAGTTTGGCCTAGTGGTAGAGTGCTTGCCTAGCTTGCACAAAGACCCGGGTTTGATTCCTTGGTACCACATACTTAGAAAAAGCCAGAAGTGGTGCTGTGGCTCAAGTGGTAGAGCTCTAGCCTTGAGAAAAATTCAAGGACAATGCTCAGGCCCTGAGTTTAAGTCCAGGACTGCCAAAAAAAAAAAAAAAAAAAAAAAGAGAAAAAAAAATACTTGTAGATAAGAGGAAGATACCCGATGCTCATTCTGTCTCTCTGTCTGTTTGTCTATCTATCTATTTTTACCAGTCATGGTTTGAACTCAGGACCTGAACACTACCCTTGGGCTTTCTCTCTCAAGGTTAGTGTGCTCTACCAATCGAGCCACAGCACCACTTCTGGCTTTTTCTCTGTGTGTGGTACTAAGGAATTGAACCTGGTCTTTGTGCATGCTAGGCAGGCACTCTACTATTAGTCCAAACTCCTGTTCCCATGCTCATTTTTTTTTATTTTACAGTGGATACCTATTTTATTGCCAGTGAACAGGAATTCTTTCGTGTTTTTACAGTTCTTCTTGGTTAAGGAAAGTGCAATGAGTGCTGTGCCTTTACCGTATCTTTATACTTGACTTTTGGTGAGGTGTTTCCTTTTCCTTTTTGTGTGTGTATATATGTGCTGATATTGGGGCTTGAACTCAGTACACAGGATTTGTCCTTTAGTGTTTTTTTGCCTAAGGCCCACACCCTATCACTGGAACTATTGCTCTACTTTCAGCTTTTGGTTGGCAAATTAGAGATAAGAATCTCCAGAACTTTCCTACCTGGGCTGGCATCAAACCAGGATCTTCAGATCTGAACCCTTTAGTAATTAGGATTGGTGCCTGGCATGGTGTTTTCCCCCCTACTGTTGGGATGGTGAGAATAAAGACAGGTCAGGTTCATTGGATCTCAGGTGTATTGGCCTGTGTCCTCATGTGTAGAGGTTCAAGAAGTTGTCTACAATATCAGTTTCCAGTCTGCTTGCAGTAAATGTTTTATAAGTTTATTTTTCCTGAAAGTGTAGTTCTAGATTGTCCTTTTTGAGATGTGTATGAATCTGAGCATGGGTCACAGCTCGCAGTCTTTACTTTTCTTGCTATTTATATTTCTTACTTACAAATTAAGAAGTGAACGGGTAGAGATTTGGAGGGGGCAGGGTCATAAAATAGATACTGATGTGCTTAAACCAGATTCTTTGGACAAAGAGATTAAGTATGCTTAAGAAAACGTTAATACCAATTTTCTTGTGTGTTGTTATTCTACTAAAATTCTCTTTCTGTGGTAGTTTAAATATGTTCCTTGTGTGTTGTGGGGATAAGGCGCATCCCTTGCTTACACATGCTGAGTGGGTTGTGTTTTGGGGCACAGATTTAGCGTGTCACTCTTAATAATGGTACTCCTCATTATTCCTGTCCTGTTATTGAGTCAGCCTGACAGGAAAGCTTTGTGAGGTGATCCGCAAAAGCCCCTATGCAGACCTGATCCGATGTGTCACATGCAGTTTACTCTGTGTTACCGAAGTTTAACTGGCAGCTCCATGGCCCCCTTCCTTTATCCTTACCACAATGCTTTGGAACTTCCATTATGGAAGCTGGGCGTCCTCCAGTCCCCCCCCCCCACTCCCCCTCTCCTCTCCTGTGGGTATTTGAACCCTTTTCTCTTTTGTTTATGTGAGCATCTGCCAAGTGTGCTATCTGTCTTAGAGGTCACCAGCTTTATGAGGACTATAAAGATTTGCGAAACACAGATGCATGGTGAGGTCCAGAATCCATTTTCCTTTCTCAATTCCCTGCTCAAGTCAGGCTAGGAACAGGGTGCATGTTTATTCTCAAATACCCATGAATGGATCAGATGCATGTGGGATTAATTGCTAGGATTTGAAGATTTACATTCGCGTACTAGGACTCTGCCTGGTCTATTCAAGCCTCTATAGGATCCTCTGGCAGAACTTTCCCAAGGGCATAAAAGTGATGCAGTGTTTACATGTTTGGATTTCACAGGCCTTCTGGGGTTTCCTGATTGTCTCTGTATAGAATACTGGTGAGGCTTCCCAGTTGCAGGGCTGTAGGCCTCCAGCATTCATGCATATCCACTGCTTTATATCCACTGCTTTCATGTGAGCATTTCATGGGGCTTTCATGTGTGTTTGTCTCTATTTTGGTCTCATGGCCACAAAAGGATCAAAGACATCACCACTTGGTTTTACTTAAAACTTCAGCACTGACCACTATTGGTTAAACCAAAGCAGAAAGAAAAGTTTGGGAAAATGGTTGGCAGATTCTGGGAAGTCAATACCACTGTATTTTCATATACTGGTGTCCAGGAATAGTGAACAGCTCTCACATTTCACTGATGAGCTCTTAGGTGGTTGTATTTAAGGCATTTTCCTAGGCTCTGAATTATTACACTTGGATGCTCACAGCCCAGAGGCCACACATATTTTAAGAATGGTTATTTTTCCTTCCATTGCACAAGTCTTCTCTGCTACAGATACGGTATAAAAAGGCGGCACTGGACAAATGGAATCCTACTTGGCTGCCATGCTGATGAGTTTTATTTGGGGCCGTGACCCAACTGTGACAAAGTTCCATCCATTCTCTGTTCTTTGGTTCTTAAGCAGGTCTTCTGTAAGAATGGACATATCTACCTAATTTCCCATGTGTGTACAACCTAGTTCTTGTGTTCTCTTTGAGAAAAATATCATAAAAATACTTACCTAGTTGGGTGCTGTGGCTCATGCCTGTAATCCTAGCTACTCTGGAGGCTGAGAGCTGAGGATTGCAGTTCCCAGCCAGCCTGGGCACTAAAGAATGAGAGACTCTAATCTCCAGTTAACCACTAGAAAACTGGAAGTGGGGCGGTGGCTCGAGGGGTACGGCTGTATCCTAGAGCTGAAGAGCTCAGGGACAACACCCAGGCCCAGAGTTCAAGCCCCATGATCCCCTCTCCATCTCCCCCCCATTCTGATCACCCTGCCCATCCATCTGAAAGGCATTCAGGATCAGGCCTGTGTCACTTCTGTATTTTCACTCTGGTGTTAAAGGGTCAGTGGTATCATACTTCACAGTCAGAAGCATTTGTGGCTTCAGTCCTGTGATTTCCTTAAAGTATTCTCCTCATCTGGTTTTAGAATGACACATTTCCCTGAACCCATTCTTCTATTTTGGTTCATTCTGTCTTAGCTTCCTGCTTATCTCCTTGCCATCTAACTGGCAAATTCCTGTAGAGTTCAGTGCCCGGAATCTTCTCTGCTGTTCTCAAGATGGCAGGATGGTTGTATCTTTACACACAGCGCCACCTTCAATGCTTGCTTTGTCTTGCAACTTTCTATCTAATGTAGTCTTCGAATTCACATTTCCAAAATGAACACTTTTGGTTCCCCTGGTTCCTACGAAGGTCCCTCTTTAGAATTCCCATTTTATTAAAGACCATCCCATTTTCTCTGTTGTCAAGGGCTGAACAGTTGGAAAAATCCTTGATTCTTTTCCTCTCTCACATGGAAATCTGATTAGAATCTCATCACTTCTTGATCTCTGGAGTCTGCCCTTGCCCCTGGGCCTCCCAGCGTCCAGAGAGGCTCACTGCCTGCTTCATACAGGGGCAGAAGTCTTACTGAGAAGGAAAGACAGCATCCCTCTATAACCTGCAAGGCTGTGCATAATCTAGGCCATTTCTTTGTGCCCTCTCTTACCTTCACTGACCCCAGTTAAACTGGGGTCAGCTTGTCTTTCACCAGTGAGGTATCCACACTACCGTCTGTTTTTACACTGACTCCTTTCCATGGGTTTTGTGCTTGTTGTCTGTTCCCAAAGGTCCCCTAGGAATGCTTTCTCCTGCAGTATCAACTGGAGCTTTTTGGAATCTTCCTGACAAATTATTGATGGCAAAAGTCTCCCTAAAAGTCTCTGTTTTTATTTTCCTCCATTTTATCATTATTTTCAAAGAACTTAGTGCTGATATATTCGATAGATTGCTTATTCTGTCTGTGTAATGTCTGTGTTCCTCCAAAGCCTACCACTCCATCCCCGGGTCAGAGATACTATGGAAGACTTACTGACTGCCAATACTTGTTCAACCGGTGAGTTGATGGGTTAGAATTGGATGGATCTTTTGAGATTTTCCACACAGGGTGGGAAGCATCCTGTTGTTAATATGGTCACACAGTTGGCGTCTCTCCACTTATCCTCAAGAGGAGGAATGTGTTCTTCTCAAGTTCCCACATGAATTCATCCCTTGTGGTGTGATTTTCTCTGAATTGTCAAGCATATGGATATTTGCCTGCCTGTCCAACAATTCTTAGGTCCCATGGCTTCTTAGGCCCAACAGTTCTTAGGTCCTCAGGAGCCTTTGTCCATACCTCGCCTCGATGAATTCAGCCGTTCTGTCTCCCCATACTCACACGAAAGCTCGCATGGTGGGAACTGAAAGTTGAATTCCTTGCTGTACTTGTGTCTACGTGCATTTCTTCTCCCCCAACATGCAAAGTACTGGGCTTGACTGTTGAGTTCTTCTGGTACTTAAGAAACTTGGATATGTATATGTGTTATTTCAGGAGATGAGTGAGAGTGAAACTTTGTAAAATACAGTGCATGGTCCTTAAGTATGTGTTTAAATTGCTCTTTTAGCTTTCTGTTTGTGCTACGACTGAAGATGTTAGTATATAGCTTTAGAAGAATTACATAATTGTGTTTTCTGCACCTGGCTATTTCTGCATTGTTTAGATGGGACCATTCTCTTTGCTGCTTTTACAAATAGAGTCTGTTGCTTACCATTGCAAGTGTCCATTGTGCCCGGGATATCAAAGACCAGAAAGGGAGTGCCATCACCTCTGACTTTGTGATCTTTTCTCACCGTTTATTTATGCCTTTATGTATGTATATATGTGTGTTGTATATATGTATATATGTGTGTATGTATATGTAATGTTACATTATTTATTGACAAAAGGAGTCTTGCTATGCAGTTTAGGTGGATCTCTGCCTCCCAGATACTAAGATTACAGGCAAGTAGGAATACACCCAGCTTTGACTGAGAAGAACTGCAAAGAGCCTCAAAGGAAGCATGGTATAAGATACACATAGAACCAAAGCCAAGGTGGCTTCTAGCCTGTACTATAGGATCAGATGTCAATTCCTTCCTGCTGTTTAGTGATTCTTAAATCCAGTGTGTTGATTGCTATCCACGTCACAGCAGAATTTCATCAGTATCATTTTCAAGGAGTACATCTTATTAAATATAAAAATAGCACAGCACATCATGACTGCTAGGTCATGGGGTGAGCCAAGCTTTGAACCTTTATGTTGTATTTCCTGTAACATAGTTATGTAGAAGTTCTGATCCACAGGGCAATGTCAGTGTACGTGGCACCGGACATATAGCAGGCACAATTCTAGGTTAGTTGGGTAGATGAGAGAGATGGAGAGAGTGTACACACACTCTCTCTCTCTCTCTCACACACACACATACACACACACGGAACCATAGAATAGGTACTTTTATAATTATGAATTGATCTAATTGTAAATACATATTAGCGTATTCATTTTAGTGTAATTGTAATCCCGATGTGTTTAGCATTTTCAAATAAAAATAAAAAAAAACCTAGTAAAACATTAATTAAAAAGTAAGTATAAGCTGGGCGCTGATGGTTTATAATCCTAGCTACTTAGAGATTTGAGGATTGCGATTCAAAGTCAGCCCAGGGAAAAAAGTCCCATGAGACTCTTATTTTCAATTAACCACTCAAAAACTGGAAGTGGCACTATGGCTCAAGTAGTTCAGGGACAACGCCCAGGCTTTGAGTTCAAGCCCCAGAACCAGTAAAAAAAACTCCCCCAAAACAAAAAACAGTTTTATAGCTATTTGAATATGTGGATATTATACAGATGATGATAGCACTGCTCTAGAATGAGTGAAGTATGATATGCAGGGCTGCAATCCGTGAAATCTATAATTAAAAATTTAACACTCATAAAGCTTACTTTTGAATTCTTGGCAAATTAGTTGGTAGGTTGGTAAAGGACCCATATAACAATATGGTCATAGCTGTGTAGCACCTTTTCAATAGCTGTTGTTCACTGACTTGGTGTTATAGGTACAGATTTGCATATGTGGGTATATAAGCATACACAGTTTGGATAGTCCTTGGCTCCATGATCAACCATCCCTTAACACATAGCTGTGAGATGTGAACACCACTATTTCAAGACAGACTAGACACCAGCAGAAGGAACAAGCTCAGAGAGGCACATGAATGTGAAGGCATGTCCTTCTTTGGTATTCACATAAGACATCCTCACTGAGCTGACGACATGCTCAGGCAGACAAGTCCATTTTTTAAAAACCTACATAATTGTTCACTTTTCTGTGATTTTCTGAAATTACTGCATTTTGGCTTCACTTTGTTATAATAACTTTTAGAATGATTTTTCTATAACTTTATGTGTCATGGATTATGTTGCATTCTTTTAATATTACTTTATAATCTAGGTCTACATTTAGGATGTCATAATCGCAGCAATGATTAAGGAAAGAATTTCGACTACTGGCTCAGGGCCATAAATATGTTAAGGCCTTATATCGAGTGTTATTTTAATGTTCATACTCTTGGATAAACTCTTTCTTTATGGCACAGTATTTGTAAGGAGCTGGTTTGTAGAGCAAATCCTAAATGATCGGACATATAAAACAATGATGTTTAACCAAAAGTGAGTGAAGATATTATTGATTTGGGGAGCCGCTTCTCTATTCAAACCCATGCCAGCTTCTTGAGTATAGAAAGTGTCA
The DNA here is from genome assembly GCF_031878675.1 of Megascapheus bottae. Taxonomy (NCBI): domain Eukaryota; kingdom Metazoa; phylum Chordata; class Mammalia; order Rodentia; family Geomyidae; genus Megascapheus; species Megascapheus bottae. The sequence goes on from NC_143512.1 coordinate 81,131,676, forward strand.
AATGGATATTCCAAGGTATCTGCCAAGTTCATGTAGCAGTTGTCATGGGCTGGCAGGGTCTCCAGTAGAAGTTGTCTCCTGCCTCTTTACAGTGTAGCAATAACAACACAAACATGACAAGGATTTTCTAACATTCACAATCTGGAATACTTCAGAAAATACTGATGGCTCATAATATAATTGCTCTAATTATTTGAACCAGACCCTGTTATAATTATTTTATATAGATTTATTTTTCATATATTTTTTATTGTAATTAATAGAAGGGTTACATGATATTTGCCAGATAGATGGTGCATTCATTCCCATACATTGATACCCTTTCACATGTCTTGGTCCCCATTTCCCTCCCCCGACCCCCACCCCTCATCTTGTTTTCCCCCCTTCCCTATCCAATTTCAAATAACCAGATACAAATATATCTGATCTATCAGGTAATAAAGTGAGATACTGTAACAATATGAGATAACCAAGGGACAGCAAAAGAGATGAGAAACAACATAGTACATTAAGAACAACAATCATTCATTATATGGCTTACGTTTCTATGTCCTAGAGATCCTTTCATTTAGCGTCCTACTATATGGCCTTTTGTATCAAGGTTTTACTCTATTGCAAATCTCTGCTAGGAGAGCCCAAGGTTTCAACTGATTATGACAAATGAGGGAAACCAATGAACCTAAGTTCCTTTGAGTCTGGCTTACTTCACTTAATATGATTTTTTCTAAGTCTTTCCATTTCCTAAAAAATGGGGCAATGTCATTCTTTCTGACGGCAGCATAGAATTCCATTGTGTACAAATACCACATCTTGTTGATCCACTCATCAACTGAGGGACATCTAGGTTGATTCCATATCTTTGCTATGGTGAATAGTGCTGCAATGAACATTGTTGTACTGGTGGATTTAGTATGTCCTTGTTTCTGGATGATTGGGTAAATGCCAAGTAGTGGAAATCAGAGAAAGGCTGGATAAGTGGGACCTCATTAAACTGCAGAGCTTTTGTATGGCAAAGGACATAGCTAGTAAATTAATTAGGAAGCATACAACCATCCCATTAAAAGATGGGCTAAAGACTTAAAGAGAGTCTTCTCTGAAGAAGAAACAAAAATGGCCTATAGACACATGAAGAAATGATCAACATCTCTGGTCATAAAAGAAATGCCAATCAAAACAACTCTAAGATTCCACCTCACTCCAGTTAGAATGGCCAGGATCAAGAAAACTAATAACAACAGATGCTGGAGGGGATGTGGCCAGGAGGAATCACTACTACATTGTTGGTGGGAGTGCAAACTTGTTCAACCACTATGGAAAGCAGTATGGCAGTGCCTCAAAAGACTAAACATAGAGCTTCCCTATGACCCAGCAATTCCACTACTTGGCATTTACCCAATCATCCAGAAACAAGGGCATACTAAACCCACCAGCACAACAATGTTCATTGCAGCATTATTCACCATACCAAAGATATGGAACCAACCTATATAGATTTTTTTTATCTTGACCACATAGCTAGTAGCCAAACAAAGGCTATTGCTATATTATTTTCAACTCAAGGTGAACTGAGGTCACTCCAAGGTCATCTAGATGGTTGGCCCATCACTTCTTATTTAAGCATATATTTTACTTTATTTTTTCCAATTGTCCCTGAGGAACTCCAGTGGGAGAACGATTCTGGACAGGAATTACACACTATTAAGCCTACCTATTTCAAATGTTTATTTCCTTCCAAAATATACCAGCTGTAGGTTTCTACAAATAGAACCTTGGTTTTATTTCATGGAGCTAGCAAATACTTTGAGGGTTGGAACTCACCCTTACTGTGTAATTTTCTTACAGAAAACATAACATTGGTGGTTTCTCTCCAATACAATCCCTCTCGGACAAACATCTGTGCAAACAACTGATGCCTCTGACCCATTTCTTCCAGGATATGGGGTCACCAAGGACAAGCAGGCATCCCAAGTAATGTGTAATTGGAAATCATGTTTCTATTATTGATGTAAACTTCTAGCTACTTTTCTTGAAAATAGTAGGCAAGTTTGTAATGAAAAGTAATCTGCATTTTCCCTCTTTCCCAAACAGATAATGTGAGAGTATCTTTGAAGCGTTGGGAGATGTGTTGGTAAGCAGTACCAGAAGGCTCCTGACTCAGGGAACAAACTTTAGGGCAGGAAGGCTAGACTACAAGTGATAATTACATACATATTATGGAAAGGACCATTCCCTGGTAAGTGTCAGGCAGAGAATTTAGATCATCTGTGTGAATAGGAAGCAACCTTGGATCCATCTGTGTGGAATGAATGAGGAACGAGGCAGCAGCTTGGATCAATACGAAAAAGAGGCCAAGGGTTAGAGCATGAAAGGCCTTGAAAGCTCGTGGGTACAATTTCCCTGTTTACTGTGGGTCTTCCAGTTCTTTGGAGTGGAACATAATTTGCTGGCTTAAATTCATGATTGAGAGAATTGATTGCAAGAAAGGTAGTAGAGGGATGAGCAAGGAAGCCTCCTTTGTGACTGCACAAAGGAGGAGAATGGAAGGGACCAGTGTGTTGGTGGTAGGGGTAGTCAGAAAGGATTGTCTGGCATTTTTAGAGGTAGAACCCATGGGATTCTGATGCATTGGGCATTGCAAGAGAGAGGAAAATGATTAAGGATGTAAGTTTTATACGTACGTGTGAATGGACCATTTGCTGAGACAGAAAAGCTCAGGAAAGTATAGATTTTTGACAGAAAAAATAAACAAAAACACCCAGACAAACAAGATTCTGCCAAGGCCACAAAAATGTTCAGTTAGGAGCTTTTATTTCTCAGTCAGGTAGAAAGTCTAGGCAGTTACCTATGAGGGTCTGGTAATTGGGGATGAATTAAGACTACAGACACATATTCAGGGGTTCTTGTTGCCCTTTACCTAGAGAGCTTTCTAAGAGGAAAATGGGCCCCAGACAGACCTGTGGAAGCCGGATGCTTATTATGGCAATGGCTTCTGCTCAGAAGCTCCTGGTAACATTTTGTTTGACACAGTGCTTCTTGGATACTTCCGAAGTGATCTTAAAAGTGACAACAAAATCCCCAAAGTAATTCTCTTCTTGAAGGATTTCATTCAGCCTCTCAGCAACAAAATTCTCTACTGTTACAAAGTGCCACATTCTTTTTATAGGTAATAAGGTTAGACTTTTACAATGAAGTACTTGATGTGAGTTCCTTTCAGCCTTTATTTATGATTCTTCTTTTTCCTAACCATGCACTCTTTGTTCTCAAGAGATATCTCTTCTTAATTAACCCTTGGGAGGCATTGGCTATGCAAATTCACTAGCTTTAGGATTGGGTCTCTGTGTGAGCTCTGTGATCAGGTCTTGAAGGCCAGCAGTATGGTGGTAATCCGTGAGCTCTGGGATCAGGTCTTGGAGGCCAGGGGTGTGGTAATCCAGGAGCTCTGTGACTGAGTCTTGTAGATTCTGAGTATGGTAATCCATGAACTCTATGCTCGTAATCACAACCCTTGTGACTTAGTCTCACAAACACTGAGTATGGCAATCCATGAACTTTACGATTTTCTTCATTACCAAATTGCTGTTATCACAGTAAAAATTTGCCCTACTGTGTTTTCATGGCACATCGCTCTTTTAATTTTTATAACCGTTGGTGTTACAATGATACGATCTTGATATGGTGAAAGTTGAATGCTCCAGAGCCCTGATATAGTCCGTGTCTTCAGAATTGGTGCTCAGCAGAATACTTGTTGAGTGTTGAATCTCTGTGAACATTTGTGATGTGATGAATCAGATGCTCTGTGACATATTGTTAATGTAATGGAGACCCGAGAGCCACTCAATGTTTGACTCCTTGCAAGGATTTTAGTTAACCCCACTTGCATTGTTAACATCTTTTCGTAGAGGATCCATCCTCTGAAACTCTGTCACTAGCATTTTATCAGTGGCACAGACCTTTGATTTTCTATCAGAGAGAAATGCATTTGTCCTACTAATGGAAACTTGAAGGCTCACATTTCTCACAGTGAAAACAAGACTTGGCACTGTCCACCAAGATTCCCCAAGGCAGATATATTTTACTGTAAAGCAGAGAGTTGGGCTGTAGATAAGTAATGGGCTGAAAGTGTCCAGAATCTACACTAAGGACTTTGGGGAAAGGAAATACATAAATCGTAAGGCATAGTCATTACCAACTTCTCAATAAATGGTTCTGAGAAACAGAATATGTAGAAAAAGGAAATGAGGCCCTTATCTCCTACCTGTTACTAGAATCAATTCAAAAAAATCAAAGACCTAGATGCAAGATGGGAAATATTGAGACTTCAAACCATATAGGGTTGTGAGAGCAATGATGATTTTAGGTATGACTCCCCCAAAACAATCACAACCAAGCAAAAGAAGGAAAATGAGATTCCATACAATTCAGAAGCTTTTCCAAAGGAGACAATTGACAAGTGCAGAGACATCATATAGAATAGAATAAAATAATTGTAAGTCCTGGCTGGGAGTTTGGCCTAGTGGTAGAATGCTTGCCTTGCATGCACAAAGACCCTGGTTCGATTCCTCAGTACCACATACATAGAAAAAAAGCTGGAAGTGGTGCTGTGGCTCAAGGGTAGAGCTCTAGCCTTGAGAAAAGTCCAAGGACAGTGCTCAGCACTGAGCTCAAGCCCATGACTGGCAAAAAAATAATTGCAAGTCCTTCATCATATGGGGGTTTATGATCCAAAATGGAGCAGCAACCACGATAGCAGGAAGAGTGAAAAATGGGCAAGTGGTCCTTATATATAGTTCACAAAAATGATACCCAAATGACCATGAGGAATATGAAAAAAAATTTACCACTAAAGAAAAATGGAAATGAAAATCATGATGAGATATCATTTCATTCCCATGCAGAATGGCATGCAAAAATTAAAGGACTGGTACAGATATTTAGACAGAAATATTATATACTGCTGATGGAGATATAAATTTGTCTGGCCACTATGGAAACCACAATGGAGTTTCTTCCAAAACCGAAAGACAAAATTAGCACTGCTTTCTATACTTACACTTTTCAATGTATAGCATATGCAGCCAGCTTATCAGGGTGATACCTGAAGATCATGTTCATTTCAGCACTATTGTTAATGGCCCGGATAGAGAAGCTAAAGTATCCCATAGCTGATGAATGGAGTAGGAAACTCTAATATAAAAATACCAATGAAATCTTGTCATTTGTGGCAATACAAGTGGAATTAGAAAATAAGAAATTAGGTTCAGTAAGATAAGCTAAGCCCAGGAGGGAAAATATTGTATGTTCTTGTTCACATGTGGTGTCTAAGAAAGTTGATTTCAATAGTGGTACCTAGAGGATAACAAAAATAGTAGAAAGCAGATTGAGGGAGGACAAGGGAGGGAGTTGAGGGAGGAGAGGAGGCAGACACCAAAATACAGTTCAATAAAAGGAATAAATTTTAGTTGCAATAGCACTCTGATATGACTACAGTTTAGGAGAATTTGTCATATAGCTTACAACAACCTAGAACAGAGAATTTCAAAGCCTCTAAAGACACAACAAAAGGTAAAAAAAAATATGAGAAACATGAAAGTGCTAATTACTCTGATTTGATTATTAATGCATCGTACTTGTAACTTCATTGTAACTTAAAATATATACCATCATTAGATGTATACTAAAAATGGAGTAGTAAAACGAATGAATGAGTGAAGAACTAAGGAATAAGATAGTGAAAAGATATGTTATTTTCCCCCAGAGGATAATTTCACTGGTAAAACACCAGTATGCAACATAATGTACAAAATAACCCAAATGTGTTATTTAAAATTTCTTTCTTTTTCTTTTCTTTCTTTTTTTGTTTTGTTTTGTTTTTTTGAGATAGAGAACCATTTGTCCAAAGAGCCAGTCATATGTCTCAAGCTTGTAATTCCAGCTACTCAGGAAATGGAGGTGGAGAGTCACATGAAAGTTCACAAGAATCCCTCTCACTCAGTGCCTGGGAGTGGTGATGCCAGGTACCCCAAAGCACAGTGGCTTGATTTGGGGGCCTAGACTGACCATCCCATGTAGGAAGGGAAGAACCAGTTAGAGGCTCAGGGTATAAGGAGAGAACCCAGCAGGCAAAGAAGCAATGCAAACTAGGTCTGGTGAGGTCTTACATGTGAGGCCTCAGTTCAAACACCTTGATAATAACAGAGACAACAATAGAAAGCCAGTAGTGCAAGGCAAGTGAGAAAGGGGAGCTATTCATTAGCATCCCTTGCTTGGTGTTACTTGCAACTTGAGCACTGTCTCTGAGTTGTTTTGCTCAAGGCCAGTGCTCTCCCAACTTGAACCACAGCTCTACTTCCAGCACTTTGGGTGGTTAATTGGAGATCAGATTTCCACCTATTTTTCTTGCATTGAATATTATGATTCCATTCTCTCAAGCCTTCTTTTCTTTATTCATCTACTTCCTCCTCTTCACCTTGACCCTCCCCCATAGCATTCAAGTGCCAGTTTCTTGGTGTTTTTTTTTTTTTTTTTTTGAACTGTGATTTAGATTTTCTAAGGAATTACACAGTTTGAATTCTCCCCACAGATACTATACTTGGGTTAATACATTGTGTGCATTTTCCTACAATGCCAAATGTGTTTATTTGAACATTTGTAAGTTACTTCTAGCTTCCATGTATGACAGAGAACATGAGTCCTTTGTAAAGGACCCCAAAGACTCCATTTTGAACTCTTATAGCTGACAAATAACTTTGGCAAGGTAGCAGGCTATAAAATCAATCCACAAAAATCAGTATACCAAGCATGAGAAGATTGAGAGTGGAAAAATCAAGAAATTAATTCCATTTGCAATAGTCTAAAAAAAAACCCTCACAAAACAAAATGTAGAGATGAACATCACCAAGGAAGTGATGGTCTTATACAATGAAAACAATAACATGTTGAAGGAAAAAATTGAGGAAGACTGTAGGAAGTGGAAAGACTTCCCCTGGATTTGCAGAGTTTCTGTTGTGAAAATGACAATACTGCCTAAGGTAGTCTATAAATTCACTGCAGGGCCTCTAAATCCCAGTGCCATTCTTCATTGAGATATAGATCCAGTTTTTATATTCCACTTAAGTTTACTCCAGTTCATGAGTTCAACTGCTCTGTTCTCCTTGACTTTCTGGAGGGTTGAGTCAAAGTATCATTGAGGGTCTATATGTATGTTATGGACAAAGAATCTATCCTGAGGACAGAACAAAGAAGTGGTTGTAACTGAAAACTCCTAAGTGAAATGGTCCAGATTGCAGAGAGCAATACTCCACTAACTCCCATGTGTCAAGGTGAGGCTTGCTGTGTTTGTCTTTCTGTGTGTGACTGCATTCTCGTAGGGTACACAAAGGCCGAGGCAACACCAAGGCTTGTGTGAAGAAGGCCTGTATATGTCCTCTGTAATTCTAAATGTAATTCTGGTGGTTGTTTCAGTCTTAGCGTTAGTAATAGCAAAATGTTGTTTAGTTGATGCCAATTCCCCTCTTTTGCAACATAGATGCTGGAATGTACCTTGCTTGTCATTGAAAGAAAAGCAATCTGTGACAAAGATGTGAATGATCTCACAAGTCACACATCAGCCAGAAGTAATATTTATGATGCCCATTGTAGATATATCTCATATACAAAGGGTCTGAAATTGATAGCAAACAATCAAACAGCCTGTAAGAAAATGAGAAACTATAGGAATATGTAATTAATAAAGGAATAAATTCTTATGTTCTAGTCACTAATTTTCTGAGATATTCTTATGTATGACTGGCTGAGAGTGGCAGGAGAGGAGAAAAGAAAAGAGAAGAGAGAAGATAGGAGTCCATGACAAGGATGTTGCTTAAAATATCTCACAGAAATATGAATTGCTTGCATTTTTGGAGAAGCAGGTAGACAAACCTTACTCAGATATATATTCTCACCCGGAATTAGTAAACCCAGACACATTAAAGCTACTAGGGTATAATATGTGAGCAAACTGGAAACTCCTGCATGCAAGTATAAGAGGGCCAGTGCTGCTGGAGTATGTAGCTACATTGCGTTTTGTGTTTCTTCTTTTCTCCCCAACCCTCCACATAACCCTCATGTATTAAATGTTTGAAGATTTGAGAAGACAGGGGCGTGGTTTCTCACCTCATCATTGTGGACACTGGAGAGATTTGGTTGCCAGAGAAGCTGCCAGACAGCCTTGCTCTTCTTCCAAAGGGCTGGATGTGCTCCCTTGGGGGTATCCTGTCTCCCTACCAGCCTGGAGTGTCATTTCTGACAACATTGCTTCTATGAACACTTTTCTTAGAGAACCAAGGGTCCCCACAGAAGATTTCAACACTTTCAGTTAAATCTTGGGTATTTGGTGCAAGGCATTTATTCTCTCTCTTCTCTGTAGTACACAAGTAACTGTGGGCAAACCAAAGTGCTGTTTCCTGTTCTGCAAGTATAGCTACCATACTTCTCCAGTGCATTGTGGTGGCAGTTAAGGTAACTTGTGACTGGCTTTGTACTCAAGGGTTATTGTAAACAAAAAGACCAAATCTAATCGAGCCTGCAGGACTCTTTTTTTTTTTTTTTTTGTCAAATGCTATTTCTGTCCCTTAGAAAGTATAGGCTTGATGTGCTCCCGATCCTTACCTGCTACTCCCACTGGACAGGGAAAAGAGCCTTAGGGAAAAGTGACAAGGCTTTGTTCTATAATAAGGACCCTTGTGTGAGTTGGGCCACACACAAAACAGACCATCAGAAGCCCCCAGGGCAGAGGCTGAAGCTGGAAGTCCAGAGGGGAGAATAGGGCAGATGGGTTAGAAGCCACAGAACATCTACTATAGCCACGACCCTTTTTTTCTGTGACATCACAGACAAAAGGAAGTTGTCTTTAATTTGCCCTTCTTTAACTTAGCTTGTTTTGTTTTGTTTTTTTTTTGCCAGTTACATGTTGATTTAGGTCTTCTTTATCATATCTTATCATGTACTGAATTTTGAGAAAAATGAAATGTTTCACGGATGACTAAGCAGACCGTCTGAGTGTCATTTATACAGGGATTCAATCTATTGTGTATTGGTGCCTGTATGCAGACCACAGGTGAAAGGTGAAAACTTCTGTTCCCTCCCTGCCACCAGCACTTTTCAGAGCCCATCGTGAGTTCCCTGGATACGCACCACCACCACCAGAAGGTCTTTCCCCCGTCTATGCATTAAAAAAAGAAAAAACAAAACAAAAAAACCCCTGTGCTGCTGAGATGCTGTAGCTGCGGGACCCTTCTCCAGGGGTTTCCCTGCCTGTCTCCCGGGTCCTGAGTTTAGGAGCACAGTTTGTCTTCCCTGAGCTTGATTTCAGGATGTAATTACACGTTTAATCCATCTAGGCCTTCCCAGTTTAGGCACATTTCCTGGACAAGGCTTGCTACCTTTGGGCTTTCCTTTATTTAATCTCTTAGCATTAGTGACATATTTACTACAGTATTTTCCCCCTGATATAAGAATATATGTGTCAGAGGTCCTCTTGTTTAAGGAGCTTACTGTTTGATGAATTATGGCTAATGGTCTTCAGATGCACAGGCTGGCAGGAATTGTCTGGGCTGACTTTGAACCATGATCTCTGCCTCCCAAGTAGTTCATCTACACTTACAGGAATGAGCCATCAGTGCCTGGCTAGGAAGCCTGCTATTTCTTTCTGGTTTTTTTTTTTTTTTGCCAGGTGAAGATGTAAGGAGATGATGGCCATCTCTAAATAAGGCCTGTACCTTGTCTAGACATGCATTTGTCTCGCTTGAACTTGGACTTTCCACCCTCCTGAAGTTTAAGAACTGAACTTTGGATGTTTAGACCAGTCAGTCTATGGTAATTTGTTTCATAGGTGTGAACTAAGGCAAGAGGGATTTAATAAATATCAATGTGCAGTTGTTAAACAGAACAGCAAGAGAGGGATAAAATAAAGATGAGGGACTGACTTGAAAGTGAGAACAACATATGTTAAGGAATCAGGTTAATTGAACCTCTTCCGTCATTCTTGTTCCTCTGTGTAAGCTATCAGAAGTAATGGTTGGTTTGTTCTATGCAAATTTCCTGTGGAGCTGGGGAAGACTGGGGGCTTGTTGTATACTCACTGTCAGATGACATGGGGCGTTGAAGGCTGTACAAACGAGAATGTAGTTAAGATGTAAAAATGGAGATTCATGTGAGAAATTTACAAAACCAGTTTTAGCAAAGCAGATGATGTATATAAGTAGAAATGGTAATATATCTATAAGATCCAGTGGGACCACATATTTAATTAGAAAGGATGTCATAAATGCTAAAATACTCTTTAAGAAACAATGGCCCCCAAAATTGTACATGCTATTTTCTATTTTTTTCCCAGGGAAATTTATGGATAAAATGTAAAAGTAGCAGCATCTTAAAATAATGCAGCAGTGTTCTCAAACATTTGCTATAAATTACTCCTCTTATTTTTGGTGAAGCAGGATAAAGAGAGAATCTGTATAAGATATAGAAGACAGCTGTTCAATTGCATACCAGGCTTCCTATCTTACTATCTATGCAAAAGTTCAGTGTTAAGAGATTCTGATTTTATTATTTCCTTTCCTCTTTATAGGAGACACTGCAACCTAAATTGCCTCCTTTTTGGTATAAAGTTCCAGACCTTTGTGACATTGACATTTTAGGGTGTATCATGTCTTTCCGTGTATGTGTGGGTATGGGATACATATTAACATCCATGGCCTCTGCTCCAACAGCACACACCGAGGCATGGCGGCCAAACTTATTTCTAGAAATTGCAAAATCTCTGGCTTTGAATTACTAGTGTGTGTATATCTATATCTATATCTATATCTATATCTATATATCACACACACATACACACACACACACACATATATATATACATATAAATTTTCTTTTGCCAGTCCTGGGCTTGAGCCCAGGGCCTGAGCACTGTCCTTGGACTTTCTCAAGGCTAGAGCTCTACCACTTGAGCCACAGCACCACTTCCAGCTTTTTTCTATGTGTGTGGTACTGAGGAATTGAACCCAGGTCTTTGTGCATGCTAGGCAAGCACTCTACCACTAGGCCAAACTCCCTGCCCCTAATTTAAATATATTTTAGTAAATTCAAATGAAAATGTAAGTCAAGAAGATAATTTGTGTACTTGGTTAGCCTTAAATCTCTAAAGGCCGGATACTGGACTAATGAACTGCTCATTTGATGATTATTGTGACAGTATTGAGTGCGTGTGTGTGTGTGTGTGTACACACAAGTGCCAATACCAGGGATTGAACTCAGGATCTGAGTGCTGTCTCTTAGCTTTTACTCTCAAAGATGGTACTCTATCACTTGCTCTGGTTCCCTCTTTTTGGTGGTTAATTGGAGTGATTGAGTATATAACAGGGATGTTTATATGGTGGGCTTAGTTGGAGGGGTGAAAGGCTACAGTGATGAGGATGGTTATGGCTGAAGTATCTATAAACACCTAAGAAAATCAAATTTGTGGAACATTGGCTATGAAAGGTTGGGGCAGGAAAGGGCGGGAGCAGTGGTTCAGGTCTGTAATCTAAGTTATTTGGACAGTAGAAATTAGGAGGATGATGATGCAATGTTAGTCTACCAGGACAAGGGGCAAGATTGACAAGAAAGAACAATGGAGGAGTTGAATTTGATCAGAACATTATGTGCATGTAAGTATCTCTGTGATACCTTTTTGGATATTCAGCATATTCTAATAAAATAGAAATTGGTTAACCTCAACTATACAGTGCCCCCACTAACTTCTGTCTTTTCCAAATTTCCTACTTCCAAAGACTTACATTTTTGGATTTTAGAGTGGTAGAGTGACAAATAAAATCCTGTCCTTTAATGAAAGGGGGACATAGTTAAGAGTAAATTTATGAGTTCAATGGCTTACTTTCATCTTATCATTTGACTCATTGTTTTTAGAGATAGTTCTGCACTGAGAAGATATAATGCATGATGTATAGTTAGAAAAGCATGGCGGAAGTGGTTTGAGCATTTCGTCTGAAATACAGGGCAGGTCCTGAACTGAGAGAATTCAAGATGCCTGGAAAGAAGGACATGGGTGATATTAATCAAGATGAACTTGTCTCTTTTTCTATTCAGTTCTCTCAACTATGCCCCAAAGAATAAAATAGTTCAATACTAGAACACTTATAGTCTGTACCTCAACTAAGTCAGGACCTGAAAGCAGATCTTAGTGGTCTAGAACCTGCTATGCACTTGAAACAAAGTGTGGCTATCAAAAGGAGACCAGATGATAATGATCCGGACAGTAGTCATTTTGATATGATCGGTGGCCGGCAGGGGTTTTATTACATATATTTTCTATTTGATTTGAAGGAAAATTCCAACCAATTTGCTTAGACTAACCATCTGGAAATACTTTTTCCTTTTATTGCATTTTGACACTTTGCCAGCTGGAAGAAAAAAGAAAGATAGAGGGATAAGCAAAGTATACAAACATTGATCTTAATATACGTAATGAAAATGCTATTTATTCATATTCTTTACACATATAGAATTAAGTTAAAATTAATATCTCTAAGCCTTCTTTGAGGACCATTTGTCTTCTGCAGTGTGACAAAGCATTTTGATTTTTGTCCTTTCCCAGTACTTTAGTTGACATCTCCAGGGCTTAGTACATGTTATACACGTCTGTGTTCAGACGTGTGATCCCAGTTGCTTTATTCGGTAGAACTCTGTCCTTCGACTGAGGCATCTCAGCTGGTGAGAGCTGGGTTCCTGGGATTGATGCAAATTTCTGCCATGGCCAGAACATTTTCCCTGTGTACTGCTGAACATTGCTAAAGAATGCTATGTCTCTTACAGGACTTTTCGGGTGGTGGGGGGAGGAGGGAGATAACAAATGACTTACCATTTGCAATGTAGAACTCTGATTGGTTGGGTCAAATGTCTATCTATGCTTTTTCAGATCTTTCTTGTCCTGTCAGTGGACTGAGCTTTGATGCTGGGAAAATAATAAATGCTTCTTTTCTGATTGTGTGACATCTATAGTTGATATTTCTTTCGAATGAGTAGATCTCCCAGGCTTCACGAGTTTTTTTGTTTTTTTGAGTTTGTAGGGAGATTTACCTCTAAAGCATTTTTTTGATTGTAGACAGGAGATATATCAATGGACCCATGATGTCCCCATGTCTTCTAAACACTTCAAAATGACCCCATATCTTCCTTTCAGTTTTTATTCAGAATTCTTGATAGTCAGAATACTGAATAAATAGATTTATTTCTATAAATGTAATCAAAGTGACATTATTTTTATTTTATGCCCATTTAGTGAAACAATATTGAATAAATTTGAGCATAAAGTACCAAAAAAAACTATTATCTAAGATAAATGAAATTTTTTTCCTCACTTATAGTTGAATGCTAGATCTTGCGTATGACCAAGTGGTTTTCCAGATCTTATGCTTCATTTATTGTAAATGAAATTAATTTTGTTTATGGTTTTCTTTAAAGTCACAGATGTTATTAAAATGAAATATGATCATACTGGCATTTGTGTATTTAAGATGAGTTTTCCTAAAATAATTGCATAATTTTTAGTACATAGTGATAAAAGACTTTAGATATTGTTTTCACTGTTTCTCATTGAAGCAAGAAGGATAGGATTAATCAGATTGCCTTGGATAAAGCCACAGGAACTCTCCTCTCTCATAAGTTTTGTTGATTTCATGGCAATCTTACACATCTATTTGGATATATACCTTGCTCACTTTCAAAGGAATCATTAAAAATAAGAAAACTAAACTCTGTAAATATTAGGCCGTTGAGGGAAACTCACAAGATAGGTAAATTTCAGAAACATAGAAACTACAATAGCTGTGAACTCTAACTCGTATTAAGCATACAGATTATTTTTATTTTATTTTATTTTATTTTTTGGTGGGTCTTGGGCTTGAACTTGGCTTGGGCTTTGTCCCTGAGCTTTTTAGTTCAAGGCTATCTTCCTATCCATGAGCCAAGCCCTACTTCCCATATTCTCATGGTTAATTGGAAATAAGAGTCTCAGGTCCTTTTGTGCTCAGGCTGGCTTTGAGCCTTGATCCTCAGATCTCAGCCTCCTGAGTTGCTAGGATTACAGGCGTGAGCCACCTTGCCTGCCTGGCACATATAGATCTTTTGTTATTCGGGTAGAACAAAGACACTGAAATAATGTTATCACTTGTCTACCTCAAACTGTCATGGAGAATAAAAGTAGCCTACGTATACATTAAAAAAGTCAGTTTCTTGCCAGGTGCCAGTGGGTCACACCTATCTATAATCGTAGGTATTCAGGCAGCTGAGATCCGAGGGTAGCAGTTCAAAGCCAGCCCAAGCAGGGAAATCACTGAGACTCTTATCTCCAGTGAAGTGGCACTGTGACTCAAGTGGTAGACTACTGGCCTTGAGCAGAAGAAGCTCCTTGAGTCATAGCTCCATTTCTGGTTTTCTAGTGGTTAATTGGAGATAAGAGAGAGTCTCATGGTCCTTAGTGACTGGGCTGGTTTTGACCAGATTCTCAAATCTTAGCATCCTGAGTAGGTAGGATTACAGGTGTGAGCCTCTGTGCTGGGCAGATTATTATTTTTCTTTTGATCCAGGTCATCCTGGACCTTGACCTTCCTATTTTATTGTAAGTGAGATTAATTTATGGATTTCTGTAAAGTCACCTGTGTGCATATCTGGGATAGCAGATTTGTACTACCTCCTGTAGCTTTTGCTGTCCCCAAAGAATCTTGATAAACTTTTGCCCAGGGTGGCCTCAAACTTACATACTCCTGATGTCAACCTCCTAAGTACTTGTCATTATAGACATGAGCTACTGGTGCCTGCGTCTTCTCCTTGCTTCTGCCATACATCCCAGCAGTCCTTACCAGTTCCTAATTCAGCCTACGTTAAAGCCTTAGGCATTAGCACATTTGAATTCATTAAACAAGGGTCTTCTTAGCAGAGATGTGGAAGAAACATGAATTGACCCACACTCCACGGCTGATGTGATTGAGAGAAGCTTTCAGCCTATGCTGTGGGAGCCTGTGGGATTTGGGTGCAGGTACGCATTGTGATTGTGAAGCTAGAGACTGGTGTTGCTGCTTCTGTGGGTGTATCGAGCTTTTTTGGGAATGGGCTGAATGCACAAAGCAGCACAGTATCAAGGCACCGAGCACACACTCAAACGCTTGCTGCATTCTGTGTGCTTTAGCCTCATTCCCTGGTGAGCTAAAGTCGTCTCTAGTTAAGAAGAATGGTTAACTGGTTAAGTCCCATCCCTCTTCTGACTTTTCAGTACTGCAGACAACATGTTAAAGATATATCCTTGGATTTCTACTTTTCTGTCAGGCATTCATCTGACTTCTATTTTTTTTTTTTGCTTGGGTTGAAATAATTGGCTTAGTATGCATGGAGGATGAGAATAATTTTTGGAGTGGTGCTGTAAGCTGTTTTATTTATGGTTACACAATGTACATAGTTTTTCATATTATCACAGGATGAAATGAGAAATGCCTTCATGAAAAAGCACGTCCAGATGGAAATTGTCATTTGCTATAACTCAGAAATAAATACAGTGAGTGTGTAGGGGGAATGTAGACAGCTTGTATGTCTTTTTACTTTACTTGCAGATTGTTTTATTTACTTATTTATAATTGGTGAGAAGAGTTGCCTGGATGCTTTGCAAGAATAAGGACAAATGAACTGATAATTGTGCATCTGAGCACACTGGCTGCTGGATGACCAGGAAAACCAGGCAACACAATGGCCCTTAGAATGTGACAGAAAATGCAACTATTTAGAAATGTATTAGCTCTCTAAGTGTATTTTTAATTATATCTGACTTTCAGTAATATATTGTTATTAATTTTTTTCTTCCTCAGTAGATAGGCTCACAATTTTGTATGATTTGTTTCATTAGTTATTTCTGTTATTTACATGGTTCCTTTTATAAAATAAAAATAAGTTAAAATATATTGGAAAATAAAATCTTTCATCTTCTAATTCCTATAGAGTTCTCATGATGAAATTAAAAGTAAAGGAGATGTTTCTTATCCCAACAATTATTTTTATAGATACTCGATCAGAAGTTGCGTAAAATTCTGTACTAAGATGGCAAAGTTCCCGGACTTAGGGGAAAATAAATGTATTAAAGTGTAAGGTGATATACTTTATCCTTAATTTGTAACTAGAGAGGAGTAGTTGATTGTCCTTGTTGAAACAGAGTACCCAAAGTCCTTTTTTATTTCCCCACCTGGAGGCTTTGGTTTGGGTAGCAGCACGACTGATGAGTAGGTGACACCCAGTAACGACACTGTTCCCGTGTAATGGCTCGTGTTGGTTGGTAACAGGGTGCATTTAATGATTTCTCGACCTCTCCATGGGAAGAAACTTAGTTATGGAAAGGTGTAGATTTGCAGGGGTGATGGTCAGCCAGCAAGGAAGTTACAGAGCTGCCAAACAAACTTCCCTGTGTGGGGAGGTTAGCCTGCCTTTCACAGGTTTGGGCTGGAGGCCGACACAGGCATGAGAATGTGGCCTGAACACTGAGGCCGGGGACTTAGTGTTTTAGTTCTCGCTCAGCCCTAAAGTCAACCTGGCAAGTCACTAGTACTTTGGTACATGGTTCTTTCAGATGTAAAAAAAAAAAAAAAAAAACTTTGTAGGAAACCCTGGGCCAAGACCTTGGGGCACAGGCTTTTTCACCAAAGGAATTGGAGCCCTTAGATGAAGGCACAGCCTGATTTTGTAGTAGGCCTATTAGATTTCGAAGGTTTAACCAAAGATAAAGACATGTTAAGGCCAGAGGTTATCTTTCGGCTTTTTTAGGTGAGTTTTGTGGGTCTTCATTGGGCTTTCTTAAATCTTGGCGGTGAAGCTCCACTTGCATATGCAAGTCCAACTTGGCAATGAGGAACCACATGCCAAAGGAGAATGGAAGAGAGTTTGGTTGGCATGAGGGCTCTTGGCTTGCGGTTTCAGCTCCGCTACCTGCTAAATCAGTGGCTTTCATGAAAATGGCTTCCTTTCTTAGATCTCTATTTCCACTTCTTTAAAAGTTGAACATTCTAGTAAAAGTAGTTTGAAAATCACATTTAAAAATGTTGCAGGTTTTTTTTCAAGTGTAATTGGAGCCGAGCAGGGGTAGGCTCATGAAAATAGGTTTTTTTCTGTTAGAAAAATATGAAAATATACCGGCTTAGTGCCTGGTGGTCTTTGGATTCATAGCATGTATTTTTAAAAGTTAACTTAAACATGACATCTGCCATGGCACTTGTTCCTCTCCAGTTAGGTCAGCAGGTGGAGGGGTCAGAAGCCTAAAGAGGAATCTGTTTGCACTTGAATCTCAGTGCTGCCACATCTATGGCCTTGGGCACATTTTTCTTAATGCCTGTGCCATGCCTCAGTGCCTCCATCTTTAAAATACAGCGTTAATAACCACTGTTTTATTGCATTTGATGAAAGAACATGAGTGAGTCATTCTAAAATCCTTAGCACCACGCCTGGCCTCGTCTACCTCATGAAGGACTCAGACAATCTGGATGTTCATCCATTGTGAACCTTGGCTCGCCATAACATGTCACGGAGGGAAAACCTTACAATGTTCACTTCAGTGTTTACCCGAGTTTGAATGACACACTTGAAACTTGGCCTGATACATGGGTAATCTGAAAAGTTGCAAGGCGGGGAGGGACCCCCCAGACCAAGAGCACTGCGTGATAAAGTTTCAGAAAGGCAGAAGTTCTAAAGCTGTAGTGTAGTGAGGACGACAGCCCTGGAGGGGTTGTGTGTGCTTCTGGATAGAGTTCCATGCTGCGGCAATGAGACGGAGACTTAGTAGGCAGGATGGTGGTGACAGTGACAGCAGTGGCAGAGGAAGTGAGTGATAATGTCTGGGGAAGGCATCTGTAACAGATGACATCTATAATAACGCTGCTGCTGCTGCTGCTGGCGGTGTTGAGGAGATGGTGGCGGTGATAGAGGTTGTGGAGGTGACTACAATAGGACAGTGCTCACAGTGGAGTCACTGATGGTGAGAGTAGGGAGAGAGGTGATGATGGGAGTGGTGATGGTGATGTGATGGTGTTGTTTTAGTTAGGGGTGATGGTGGAGATGAGTGGTGATGGTGACCATCCAGACAGTGATGGTGGTGGGGAGATGGAACCAAACTTGTCTTCTCTCTTCAAGTGGCTTCCTTTCTGTACCGGGCTAAAGGGCTTTGGCAAGCTTCTGACAGATGACTTAGGGGCAAAGAGATAGGGGAAATGGTTGGGGCTGGAGGCAGTCTCTTTTCCTCTTCTCCACTACTGACCCCTGGGTAGTTTATCTCTCCTGTTTTTCACAGGCTCATTCTTGGTTGGTAATCTGGTTCCCATCTGCAAAGGAAATAAAGGAGCTGGATAAATCAGGGTCCAGCCTCTCTGTGTTTGTAAAATGGGTCGGATGGAGATATTGGTTGTAATTATCCATCGCGTCGGCTTCTTTTTTTATCAAACTGGACTGTTCTGTTGCTGTGGCAACGGGAATGTATGTACCTTGCTCCCTTTATGTAACTGGTTTGTGGTGCCAGGGTTTCTTTGTGTGAAAATTGTGTGATGTCGCAATTCAGATGTCATTTTGATTAGTATATGCAGCATTGCTTTTGAGGTCACATTAGCATAGTAAGTAGAGTAAAAAATAGAACCAGAGAAACATGAAATCACAATGCTCCCTTCTTACACTTAGTCTGTATACAATAACATTCTTTCTGCTGTTAAATTTAGATGGTAACTTTCTAGGTAGCAGTAGGTCTCAAAGAAAGGAGGACAGTTATTCCTCCCATAGGCATTTGTCAAAATTGGAAGGTATTATTTGAATAACCAAGGTTTTTCTGATTTCAACTAAATATCTTTGAAGCCCTAGGGCAGCTCCACAACAAGAATTTAATCTGTCCCAAATTACAGCAAGACTGAGGTTACAAATCTCTAGATATGGAGTTCAGTGTATGAGATGTTTGGTACAATATATTCCATACTTAGAATCACTTCCGTTCTTTTCATCATCTTCCATGATATTAGCTTTATGGTATTTACTTAAGGACTTCTTTGAAATTTAGCAACTGCAAGAAACCAACATTAGGCTAATTTATTTCAAATCTATTTTTTATGTATTAAAGAATTATTATAGAGAAACATCAAGCATCAATCATTTTTACTTTTGCCATTTGTCTTCTCCTCTCTCTGTCTGCTAACTCAACCCCACAGAACCTATTTTCCTTTCGGGTGATTCATTGTGCAAAGTGATTTCACTGTGATATATATATATATATTTTCTTTCTTTTTTTTTTTTTTGCCAGTCCTGGGCTTGAGCTCAGGGCCTGAGCACTGTCCTTGGACTTTCTCAAGGCTAGAGCTCTACCACTTGAGCCTCAGCACCACTTCCGGCTTTTTTCTATGTATGTGGTACCGAGGAATCGAACCCGGGTCTTCATGCATGCTAGGCATGCACTTTAACCACTAGGCCAAACTCCCAGTCCTTCCTTAAATCATTTTCATACAGACACTATGCACTTTGTTATTGTTCTTCCTCCATCATTCTCTTTCCCACTTTCTTCTTCCTTTCTTCACCCTGAATGTCTCCACAATCATAATTACATTATCTCCACATATGGGTTTGTGTATGTATGTATGCATGTGTATATATACACATATATATGCAGATATAAAATATATGCTTTTAGGTTTAGATTCCACATATGAGGGGAAATAATGGAACCTTTTCCTTCTGATCCTAACTGACTTAACATGATGATCTTGAAAATTTTACTTTTTTTTTCTTTTTTGGCCAGTCCTAGGGCTTGAGCTCAGGGCCTGAGCACTGTCCTTGGGCCTTCTGAAGGCTAGAGCTCTACCACTTGAGCCACAGCACCACTTCTGGCTTTTTCTATGTGTGTGACACTGAGGAATTGAACCCGGGTCTTCGTGCATGCTAGGCAAACACTCTAGCACTAGGCCAAACTCCCAGCCTCATGACTTTATACTTCTTAAAATCAAGATGGATAGGCCAGTTGGGAAGTTCTGAGATATAGAGAATTCATGGTTTCTGGGTGTTAGTAATCATTTTTTTTAATAAGCATAGCTGGGAAGTCCAAGTAGCAGATTCTGTGTCTCCATGAAACCATTTGTGTTTTATTCACATTCTCAGTACAGACAGGAATGCTGTAATACACAGGATGTTCTGCACAGACTGTGCTGTTTACTGACATGTATAAACACAGACTCTCAGAACATTCCTGGAGTTGGTTGGGCCTGTCTTTTGATGGTGGGGTATAGTAACGGATACCTTGCTTAACCTCCTGTAATTCTAGAAGTTGCTTCAACCTCCTAGCTCCTTATTCATGTGGGTGAGAGAACATGCCCTAGGGAGATGGTGGCTTTCTGCTCACCTTTGCTTTGCCTTGGGTGGCAGGGAGTCTTTTCTGGGATCTGATACCTATTCAGATGGATGGTGTAATTGTAGGTTTATGGTTCTAATAGCATCCTTCTTACGTAAGTTCATCTTTGTAGGTCACCTGTGATAATCCACCTGGAAAAGCTTGGCATTGGTTCTTTAGCCGTGTATTTTCTTCCTGTGATCTCAAATAGGAACTATGAGAAGTGAGTATAATCATGTTTTATTTCCCTGACAAAAAATTGCCTCTATAGTCTTTCAGAATAATCTTATTCATCATTGCAAATAAACATTTAAAAATATTGTGCTTAAATAAGAAACCTAGGAATCAGCCTAAGCCACTTGATCTATGTTATCAAGTTCATGAATAGTTAACCTTTAGCAAAAAAGAAAGAAGGTTGTGATTCCCAGACTAGGGCGTGGTTCTTTTTTGCTCTGTCCTCCCCCACCCTTTTTCTTTTTTGTGCCAGTCCTTGGACTTGAACTCAGGACCTGAGCACTGTCCCTAAGCTTTTTGTTCAGGGCTAATGCTCTACTATTTTTTTTAAATTTTTTTTATTGTAGTTAGTAAAAGGGTTACATGATATTTGCCAGATAGAAGGTGCATTAATTCACATACATTGATACCCTTTCACATGTCTTGGTACCCATTTCCCTCCCCCCCCCCACACCCCCCACCCGTCTTGGTTTTCCCCCCCTTCCCTATCAAATTTCAAATATCCAAATACAAATAAATTCAATATATCAGATAACAAAGTGAGATACTATACCAATATGAGATAACCAAGGGACAGCAAAGGAGATGAGAGATAACATAGTACATTAAGGACAACAATCATTCATTATATGGCTTTTGTTTCAATATCCTGGAGGTCCTTTCAATTAGCTTCACATTATATGGCCTTATGTATCAAGATTTTGCTCTATTGCAAATCTCTGCTAGTAGAGCCCAAGGTTTCTACTGATTATGACGAATGAGGGAAACCATTGAGCCTAAGTTCCTTTGAGTCTGGCTTACTTCACTTAGTATGATTTTTTCTAAATCTTTCCATTTCCTAACAAATGGGGAGGTTATAGACCACTACTGGCTTTTTGGTGGTTAATTGCAGATAAGAAAGAGTTTCATTGACTTCCCTGCACCGGCTAGCTTGAAATTGTGATCCTCAAAGTTCATTCTCTTGAGTAGCTAGATTACAGGCATAAGCCATCAGCTACCTTTACTCTCTTAAGTCCAGCAGTAACTCCATGTGCACATATAGGAGAGTGCTATTTTCAGTCATTTGACTTCCTTACTTAGATTACAGAAAATAAGTCATTGCTATATTCTGTTTAGTTTTAAATTCATGCCAGGAATTTAACAAAAATATGGGACTTGGTATTTCAGGAATATAAAAACAGTGTTTGAGTTCCTAGATGAGTAACTGGGTGTAGAAATCACAGCCCTTGTAATGATGAGTCCCAGTAGAGGTGGCATGTGAAGGTCATGGGTTTTACATGCCATGTGTTTCACCAGCTCTTGAGGCAACACAGCTTTGTGTGTAGGTTGCTTCTCTTGTTCTTCCATCCATTTTATTAAGTTGTTTGTAAAGCTTGAGTCTCTCCATACTGACAAGGACTCCTCTTCCCAAAAGACCAGTTAATATTTTCAGGGTATGAGATGAGTTAAAGTTGAGGATTTCTGTCTTAACTGTCTTGTGGCAGCAGGTATCTTTGTTAATCATTGCATGCTAGTCACTGTGAGATGCTGTTATTGTAGAATTCAATATTATGATCTCCACAGTCACACTGGAAAAGCACAATGCTATTCTATTTCATAATGGGGCAGTGGAGCCTTAGAAAAGTGAATTAATTGCTCAAATCATCCAGTCAGCGTGGTGTGGTATGAAGCCTTAAATTCATGTTGCCTGATGGAAAAGATGGATTTCCTGATTTCTCATATGCTTCCCCCTTTATCTAATAGACATGAACTGTGTTTTTTTGGTGTTATTTAAGATTCACTAATACTCTATTGGAATCAACAGGTGTAGTAAGAAGAGTATGTTTGGCCATAGACTTGTATGTTCATGGGAAAATTAAGTGATAAATTGTTGTAGCACTGGGAGAGTGGAATAGTGCAGGGCATATGAGATGATTTTGGAGCTCAAGGAAAGATGTATTCATTCTCATAGGAATGAGTGTGGTTAAATGACAGCTTTTGTGGATGCATTGGACAGAAGTCTTCATGAAATGAAATGAAAAATGGAAAAGTTGTCACTTTGGATGGGGCATTCAGAGTATGAAGGATAAAGACACACTGTTGAAGTTCTCATGACTCAATGGTGCAGACTGCTGGGCTCTGGGAGAATGATGAATGAGACAGATCCATGCAGTGAGATTTCAGGCTCAAGCCCACAGGCCCTGGCACAACATTTAATTCAGGTTGCAAGTAAATGGGAAGAAAAAGAGAACACAGGCAGAGATGATTTAACCAGGATGCCTTTGGGGCAGGGATTGAGGGGATTGCCACACACCCCATTTGGTAGCACCTGACTACAAGATTTGTGTGTTGAGACTATAAACAACTCAGCGTATTGGTCTTTCATGAGAGTTTTGACGGGTAGATGGTAGTTATACCTTTAGATCAGCAAGAGAGCTGACCAAATTTGAAAAGAAAACAAAAACAGACCTCTTCTAATGCCAGAAAGATAGGCTCCCTTCCTACACCTGTCTGATTCCATAATGAGAATGAGGCCCCATGGAATCAGTACATTTCCACGACAGAGTCGAGGAAAATCCCGAACCTCATTTTTCTCTCTCCTGCTTCACACTTGTTAGATGGGGGCGTCACTACTAGGGTCATGGTACTATGTCGTCCTTGGTGCTTTAGTTACATTTCAAATGCAGGGGTCTCCCAAGGCTGCCAGTGACTACAGTCTCCCTGCAATCTTCCTCATTGCTAAGGTTACAGGTATGAGACATCATGTTGTTGGTTGAGATGAAGTTCTGCTGACCCTCTTCCTGGGCTGGGCTCCAACCTGGATTTTCCAGTCTCCATCTCAAGAGAAGTGGGATTGTAGTTGTGTGCCATCATGCTGGAATAAAATGGAGACACCTCACCTCTAAAGAGAAGCAGTGATGGATAAGATAAAGTGTCCAAAGCAGCCCTTTTAACTCTGCTGTTGTATGTTTGAAATGGGACAAAGGAGGCCTTGCCCTGACCTACATATCCTCATTTGTTGTGGGCACGAATAGCTTATGTGAGTCTTGCTGTATGGAATGAACAAGGGAAGAGGAGGGTGACTTAGGAGTCCAGTGTGTGTGTGTGTGTGTGTGTGTGTGTGTGTGTGTGTGTGTGTGTGTGTGTGTGTGTGTGTGAGTGTGTGTGTGTGTGTGTGTGTGTGTGTGTGTGTTCATGCATATGTGTGTGCATGTGAGCATGTGATGTCTCTGTATGTGTATATGCATGTGTGCTTTTGCGTGTGTGTGTGTGTGTGTGTGTGTGTAAATCACTGTTCACAGCTATAGCGCATAAGAACAGAACTCCACACTATGGATCAATGGAGACAGTTGTCTGCAGATATTCATGTGCAGGACTGATTCACCTGGAACAAGCTGGCATTTAATTTATTAAGAGTATGCTAAAGACCAGTGGGGCACTGTGGCTCACGCCTGTAATCCTAGCTACTCAGGAAGCTGAGATCTGAGGATCAAGGTTCAAAGCCAGCCTGGTACAAAAGGACCAGACGCTCTTATCTCCAATTAACCTCTAGAAAACAGAAAGTGAGGCTTGGTTCAAGGGTAGGGTGGTAGCTTTGAGCTGAAGAGCTCAGGGACAATGCCCAGGGTGAGTTCAAGCCCCATGACCCACAGGGGGGAAAAAGTGTATGCTGAAGCCCGTGTGTGGCCTGTGTGCAATCAGTGGTGTGGAGGGGTGGTGACAGTCCAGAGAGGAGGCAGCTGTATGTTTTGATGGAGTTATGCTTAGCTAGCCACCTTGGGCCAACCTCATCCTTGAAATTCCTTTGGAAAACTTCCATGAGATGTGACTCTTTCCCAGAAAACCCCCAAAGAATGAAACATCTCATCCAGTGGGCAAGGGCTTGATTTGTAAAGAGACACTAGCTGAAGATTTCTAGTGCTGTGTTCAGGAAACCCATAAGTATTCCATGACCTAAAATGCTGTCTTGACAAGTTACGCAACCTTACAACCTCACTGTGGGACGCATGGGCTGAGGGTGCTTCTGAAATTTCCTAGCTGTGGAGAAGGCTCTTTGACACAGTGAGTCCTTGTCATCTCACAGGCGTTGTGTGATGAGGAGGGAAGGGTGGCTCCTGGGTCCGGTGCTTCAGGTCAGGCTCTTAGATGAATAGTGGACCCTTTCCCTCAGTGGCACAGTGTGGTCTGTGTAGCAAAATCACCACCTTTGTGATTTACCCCTAGGTGAAGCTGGTGTCTCAACATTTGGCACAGCTTGCCCCAAATCCTCTCCTATCCTGTACCCTCTCCGGCATCTCTTCTTTTGTCCTGTCCAATACTGTAAAGTTGATGCTGCTTATTTTTATCCCATTCATCTTCATGGTGAATTGGTGTTAATTTGCCCCTAGGGACTGCCTGAGGGTACCCATGCCATGGGCCTGGAGATCCATGTCTCCATTAATACAATTAGCAAGTAAATAATGAAAAAAGTTACTAGAAAAATGTCATTTCTAATACTAGATTATATAAATTACAAATGAGTCCGCAAGTCTGAATGATAAAAGGTCATTTAAGCTAATTGTAGAATCATTTGTTTCATGAATATGTATAAGGCAACAAGCTGTGTAGATAGCTGCTGTGTTTGAGTCAAAAATATGCTTTGGACTAAAATTGTTGAATCACGGTGTCAGTTTTACATTGAACTTTTTGTATGGCTCGTTTCCTCTGTTCAGGTGTGCTGTAGACCTGTGTTCTTTCTCCTAGGTATGTGTGTGGATGCGGGCTTGCTGGGTCACTGGGATATGTTTTTCAGAGAGTCGAATACTTCAGTATGAACTTGCATTTGAGATGTACTGTGCAATTTAGAAAGCACAATAATGTGGTGTCCTGTACTCAGGTCTGTCATTGTTCCATGCTCATAGTTTGCAAGCAGCGTTTTGTCATATCATTGTACAGAAAGAAAACAGTGGCGTGTGGATGAGTTGTTTTGGCAAATGGAGGAGACCTGTCAGTTACAGGGCTGAAGACCCTGGCACTGGCACACATTCATGGCAGCGCTGTGGGGGGCTGTGCCTTCTGCTCTGCTCAGCTCTGCTCATCACCAAGATTTGCCTCTGTTTGGCATCTTTCTGCAATGGCAGCCGCTTCTCCCTTTTCTAATCGGTGAGAATCATCTTAACCACTCCAGGAACATCCTGGACAGCGAGCTGTTGTTTTGAAGGGCCGCGATCTCACTCTCTTTTATCTGCAGGATGATCGTGGGGCTGCTTGCAAGGTGGTCGGCGCTGTCAGCGTGGTGCTCCGGGAGCCGTTGCCCCTTAGGAGTTATGGACAGCCACTTCCTGAGCATGCAGTGTGCTGTGGAAGTGGACGTCACTTGCTTTCTTGATGCTTCACAGCATCATGTTTTCCTCCATTTGTGGTTTTCCTGCCCTTGCTTCACTGATAAGTGGACCTTTAATCCATGCATTTCCTGCTGCGAATAACATCCTTGGCTCTTTGGGATTTTCCAAGAAACACCGGGTTCTAGTGTATTTGTTGCTGCTGCCGCTGGATTAGCTTCTTCTTTCAGGACAGAACCACGGAGATGCTGACCTGGAGGGGTTATGTCACAATTGAATTAGGGCAAGGCTTCTTGGGTGATGGTTACTTCTGGCAGGGTAAACTTATTCTGGTCTTTTAAAAAATAATCACAGATGGCATTTGACACCATATCTAGGTCTAGATGGCATCATTAAATAGGACCCTGGTAAGAGATTACAGTTCTCCCATGGTGTGAATCACAAAGAGTGCTCAGATGCTCACTTTCTGTCTCTGGACCCTGTTCAAGTGGTAGAGCGCCTGTGTAGCATTCTCAAAGCCCTGAGTTCCAACCCTGGGACCACATAGAAAAGTTATTTCTTGTGTTGACTCTCTTCTGTAGCATTTTCTCAGCAAATGAATACTTATTCTTTGATAAGAGTAATCATACCTACTGATTTACAATAAACCTGTATAAACTATGTCTCCCCTGATGTCTCAAAACTTATACAGAATTCTTATGTCAGAATATTCTGATGGTGGTATATATTTTTACAGATATTAATCATAACTCTAAAGGTCCTCATTGTCTGTCTAACAATTATTGGGAACTCCTAATTGGTCCACCATTGTTCTAAATACTGAACACTGGATCATTCATTAAATCCTTTCAATCTCAGAAGAAAGATACAAAGACTAGTTCCATTCATAGTTGCAAAGTGGAGAGTCACAGATGGGAATCTGTATCTCAGCAATCTCTGAGCCCCCCACATCAGTGAATGTAGATTAAGAAATATTTCAACTTGAGAATGATTATGTGCATATGTGTACATGTGTATGTATGCATTTTATGTATACAACATATAAATACAGTGTTTACTACTGCTGAAACACGTTAGTTCTTGAGCAAATGTATCATTAAATCTTTTCTTGGGCTGTGCACTGGTAGCTCATGACTATAATCCTATCCACTTAGAAGGGTGAAATCCAAGGATTGCAATTTGAAGCCAGTCCACGCTGGAAGTGCCTGAGACTCATCTCCAGTTAACCACCTAAAAACTGAGCTATGGCTTAGAGTGATAGAGTTAAAAAAGCCCTTGAGCAAAAAAGCTTAGCAACAGTTGACCAGGCCCTGAGCTCCATGACTGACCAAATTTTTTTTTCTTAAAAAATTGCTCTCCTAGCAGAGATTTACAATAGAACAAAATCTAGAGACATCTGGCCAAATAGTATGACGCTAAATGTAAGGACCTCCAGGAGAAGGAAACAAAAGCCATATAATGATTGTTGTCCTTAATGTACTATGCTATCTCTCATCTCTTTTGCCATCCCTTGGTTATCTCATATTGTTACAATATTTCACCTTGTTATGTGATATATTGTGTATGTGCTTAATTGGTTATTTGAAATTGGATAGGGAAGGGGGGACATCAAGATAAGCGGGGGTGGGGGGTGGCAGGGAAATGGGGACCATGTCGTAAGAAAGGGTATCAATGTTTGTGAAGTTATGTGCCTTTTATCTGGTGAATATAATGTAACACTTCTATTAATCACAATAAAAATGGCATCCTTCTTTATCTACTTACTTATGCAGATGCATCTCTTTATGAGGAGTTTCAGTCCCAGATAAGTTTAAAATATTATAAATCCAACATGGATTTGGTACAGGCAAGTTAGTAAACTTAGCAACGTGTCCATTGTTGCGTCTCACTTACTTCTGCGGGGGTGTGGGAGCTGATTGGATCTTGTTTGTGGCTGCCAGCCCAGCTCCTCATGTGAGTTCTGGATTAAATATCTCTAGCTGGGGAAAAGGTCCAAATTCAAAGCACAGAGCACTAACAATGTTTCTACGGAATGTGAATCGTTTTTGTATCTTCATCACGTTGAACAGTCAGGGTCATTCTGCAACGACATCAACTTGTGTCTGTGACGTGTGGTCCTCGGACTAGAGTGGACATACCTTGATGTAAGCCTTTGCTGGCATCTCTGATGGTCAGTTTATCTGGAATGGTTCTCATCAGGTGCTGGAAGGGAATGATGATTGTGAAGGAAGAAGCATATGGAATTCTGAGCTACAGCACTGGTTCAGGACCACCTGCGGCGAGGCCAGGAGCCACCAGGAAGCTGAAGACTGGAGGGACAGGGGACTCCAGTCCTTGGCCTGCCCTCTCTGGGGAAGGAGGGGAGAGGCAGGCAAATCTATGACTTGAGTTACTGCATGTGGTGGGTCAGTCTGTGCAGGATATCTTCAAATCACGCTGACTGACCTGTACAAATGTGTTGTCTGCTCTGCAGGACAGCTTCATGTGAGGCTGTGGTCAGTGTTGGAGGGAATATGAATTATGAATTGAATATGATTATGCTGAGGGTTTCACTGTGTTTTTGATGTACATGGATTATATTTTAATCACAGAGATATTATGTATAGGTTTCCTTTTCCCGCCCCTCTCTTAGCCTCTTGTGGATCCACAGCTTTCACTAAATTTGCTTCCTTATGGCATCTTAGTACACGGTTGCACTGCATTTTGAAATTATCTACCCTTTCTTTTTCCCTTCTCTCCTGTGTGTGTGTGTGTGTGTGTGTGTGTGTGTGTGTGTGTGTGTGTGTGTAGACATAGTCATACCCAAGAATGTTTATATTTTTTAAGTTTTTTTCTAATGCGTATCAGTGAAAACGTGCAATGTTTAGCTTTTTGAGTTTGGTTTAACTTGCTCCACATGTTCTCCCATTCTGGCCATTTTCTTTTCTTTTAAAAAAAACATATTTATTTATTTAAAATTATAATATATAGAGGGGTTACAGTTACATTCGCCAGGTAGTAGTGCATTATTTCTCACACATTGATACCCCTTCTCATGTTTTTGTCCCCATTTCCCTTCCCTAACCCCATCATAGTCATCTTGTTTTCCCTCCTTTCCTTTCCTATTTCAAATAGGTTGTGTGACTTGAACTCTGGGTCTGGGCGCTGTTCCTGAGCTCTTCAGCTCAAGGCTACCACCCTAGCCCTGGAGCCACACCACCACTTCCGGTTTTCTGGTGGTTAATTGGAGATAAAAGTCAGGCACTGACTTTAGTGCCTGGGCTGGCTTTGAACCATGATCCTCAGATCTCAGTCTCCTGAGTAGCTAGGATTACAGGCGTGAGCCACCATGCCCGGCCTTTTAGCCATTTTCTTTATAGCTGTGTAATATATTGTGATATATATGGACTATATCTGCTTAACTCATTCATCTGTTTTGGGCAACCTTGACTGATTCTGTACTTGGCTATCTATCATAAACAGTGCAGCAGTAAACATGGGAACTCAAGTTTCTTTCTTGTACATTGATTTACACCTCTTTCGTTATATGCCCAGTGGCAGTATAGAAGGCACATAAGGAAAACCCCATTTTAGTTTTTTTGAGGACTCTCCTCTAATTTCCAGAATTGTGGCACTAGTTTACATTCCCGCCTGGAGTGTATGAAGCTGCCTCTGTCCCCACATTCTCACCAGTGTTTGCTTCTTGACGATTGGCTTCTTACTTGGAGGAGATGGGATGTGAGGATAATCTAACTTTGTACTTCAGTGATGAAGCTGAGCATTTCTCCATGAATATGTAGGCCCTGGGTCCTTCTTTGGATAACTGTGTCTGTGATTGCTGTTTATGCTCTGAAGGTCCCAGCTGGAGGACCAGGTGTGGCCTAGCCCGGTCTGAATGGCAGTACATCTCCCTGCTTGCTTGCCTGACATTGGGTCTTGGAGTAGGCTGATAGCTTTGTGCTATACAGTTTATCAGACAAAACTTGGAGACCAATTCTGTATCCTCTGGGGAGGGCGAAGCCACTCCCAGGTACAAGGAAGAGCTGCCAGTGAGCAGAGGTTCCTCATCTGCCATGTCTCTGGTGTCTCTGTCTCACAGTTTCCACCTTTACACCTGAAAAACTTCTTGTAACTTTGCCTTACACCTCTAGCTGAGAAGAGTGAGAATTTCCCTTTCTGCTTGAAGAAAGCTGTGGTTATTTGGCACTGTTCTGTGGGAGTTTATACCTTCAGGCCATGCTTTCTTCAAATCAGTGTTTCTTCCCTGCACCAGCCATGCTACCTACCTTTGTTCCCATTCTCTTTACCTAGAAAGTCCCATTACATAATCTGTGAAACAAATTCCTCCTCATCCCTTTATTTTATAAATAAATGTTTTACTTGCTTTAAATGATAGAATCAATGAGTACTGCTTAATATTCAAGTCACAGAGAGGAATGTTTTCAAAATACTTGCTATCTTTATTTACACCTATAAATATAAAATAGTTGCTGTTTATTTGGTTTATTTCACTCAACAATTGGATTTTTCTCTCTAATAGTTTTTTCTCAATAGACATGTGAATGTACTTTGTTTTCACTCAGCACCATTATTGGATTTATATGTTAGAATATCAAATTTTACTACTTTGTTTTTATAAACTGCATAATATTTAACTGTGGATATGCTGTAAGGGATTTTTTTTCTTCAGTTTTTTTCTTGTAACAATGTTGTTTTTTTTTCCTTTTCAAACAAGTAAATGTTTGCTACTCCTATTCTCAGTATATTCTCCCCATGACTTTATTGCAATTTATTTGCCAGAAGGGCAGATCACTCACTCTTATTATTTCTATTCAATAACCACAGTTCCCAGACATGCTGGTCCCAGAACCTCTTGCTATATTAGATGCTATTGCTATTTGCTTCTGCTATTTGCTAGTGGTTGTTTTTTTTTTCCCTCCTGCCCCCAGAAAATATTAGATACTTTGAATATTAGGCAGAGAAAGATCACAGTGACAATTGGGACCCCGGCTCTGATGTCCCATTCTTAAGCTGTAGAGGGGATGCTAGCTCAGAATAAAGCACATTGCCTAGTAGAGAATGAAGGTCCTGGAGATGTAGTTTGACCTTGCTAGGTTCTGAGAAAATACCTTGCCTGTCTGTAAGGAAATGGTTCTCAGGAACTGGAGCTTTATATGAACCTCAGAGGACAGATAAGGTTCTGATTTGTTCTGGGGAAAAGGGAGAGCAAGTGTTCTAACAGCAACCGGATGTTTTCTTTGTGATGCTCATGAAACATTGGTTCAGGTTTATATGAGCCCGACTGTGAAGTCCTTTTTTGTCTATTGACCTTTTTCAATACCGTTTTCTCAAACATGACGTATTCTTGAGTTTTGGCATTAGTTTTCAGTAAATATTGAATTGCTATATTATATATTCTTGATTTTCCCTCAATTTCATGTTCATAATATTGATTTATGTTGCATGGGTTGTTGTCCACTCATCTGACTGTGACATAACAAGCCATGAAAATTCTCATTCTCTCCAGAGATACTTGGAGTATTTCCAAGATTTTGCTTGTATGGACAGTGTAAGAAATGCTCTTTCACATTTTCTGGGCAGATGTGGAATTGTCTTAATAAGAGGCTGCATTCTCACATTTTTTTTTTTTTGGTTGGTCGTGGGGCTTGAACTCTTGGCTTGGGCGTTGTCCCTGAGCTCTTCAGCTCAAGGCTATTGCCCTATCCCTGGGCCTGGGTGTTGTCTCTGGACTCTTCAGCTCAAGACTACCATCCTACCCTTTGAGCCACAGTACCACTTCCAGTTTTCTACTGGTTAATTGACGATAAAAGTCTCTTGGTTTTTAGTGCCCAGTCTAGCTTTGAACCTTGATACTCAGATCTCGGCCTCCTGAGTAGCTAGGATTATAGTCGTGAGCCACTGTGCCTGGCTACAATTCTTATTACATACCATACTGTTCTTACTTTCTCCTCTTTTAGAGAGGCACTCATTTGGTTGTTAGAGGTTTATTTTCTGCCCAGTCTGAATTATTTATACTTCTCAAGACTTCTTTTCTGTTTCTTATTCACTTTCAAATTAACTGATGATCTTAGCTATGTATTACTTCTTATAACAGAGAATGGAAACTGAGGCAGGGTGATAATTGTAGAGCTTAGCTTTGTAAGCCAACTGGATCCTTGCAAAGGTGTTGCTGTCCTTCTGGCATGGGAAGACAGGAGGGTACTGGGGCTTTGCCAGGTGAGGAATTGCTGGGTGATTCTTGACCTTTCCACAGCCAAGTCAGGCAACACAGTTTAACCTCTTCATTGATCAAGGGCTGTTTGTAAAAGTGAAACAATATCATTTCTGTTTCTCAATTGGTATGTTAGAATTCTTCAGTTTTATGTCTTAATCAACTCATACACCATTACTTCTAATATGAAATGTGGAAGTAAAAACACTTGGTGAAGATCTTTCTTCTAATGTCCTCAGTGAATTTCCACATCCCTCGCCAATAAGCTGAGCTCTGTAACATCACCCGTTACCTGGGTTGCATGTGTCATTAGCAGTTTTGTGTCAGGTAAACTCAAGGTTGTTATTGATTTGTTTTCCCACTGTCCCCATATGAGACTCTCTTGAGCTGTCTGGTAACTTTCTAAACATCCTCTTTTGAAGTCTGCTTAAATACTATTCAGTGGCCAAAATAAAATGGGCATGATTCCTTCCCTTTATCTCCTAGAAAGGAAAACACCTTAAAAACTTACCTACCACCTATTTTATCCATCACCTTGCTTTCCTCCCTGTTTATTATTTATTCAGACAATCTTTATTGCTCACATGTGTAATACTATTTTATAGGTGCTATGAGGGCCAGAGAGCAAAATAACATCTCTGAGCTCCAGTTGTTTCTGGGTCTAGCAGATGAATACATCCAGTGATGGCGAGTAAGATCCTGCAAATACATCCATGGATGGTTGTATCTTAATTGTGTGGTTCCTATCACTCAAGTCTCTACACTATGGAGATGACTGAGCACAGAGGCCCCCGGAAATATTTTGTTGTCCTGAAGCAGTCAGGATGTTTTGTTGTTTCCACCAAGGCTATCCTGCCTCATTTGTCTTCCAAGAAGCAACTGAATGCTTCCCCCAAACAGTGCACTCTGCGAGGAGGTGAGCTCCTGCAATGCAGAGGCCACAGGGAAGGGGGGTGTGTCTGTGTGACTGCACATGCACAAGTACATGTGTGTGCTTGCATGTGTGTGCAGGCGAGAGCCCGGCACAAGGTGAATGTGATGCCTGGCAATGGTGTGGGGATGAACTGGCTAGCCTCCAAGCAGGGCTTTGTGCTGGGGTCAGGGATTTACATGTTTGGAAGGTTGCCAAGGGAGCTGTTGGAAGATTTCTAAGCAGCTTAAACTACTTCATCAGATTCATTCTTTACTAAGTTTATTGTGGTAGCAGCACAGAAAATGAAGTTTTTGAGACCAAGGGGAAAAGCATGGAGATCCAATAGAGAGTCTCCAGCAGGCCTAGGTGAGAAAGGAAGAGAGATGAGCTCGTTGGCAGCGGTGGAGATGATAGAAGAGGACCATATGACTTCTACTTTGACTGTGTAATGCAAGAGCTTTCACATGACTGTCCAGGAGTCTTGGAATAAAATCACGGCTACAGCTATGGTGGAAAAGACTCTGGCTGGGAGAAGAGAGGGAGAGTGTTGGTAGTTTAGCTGGTTAGTGTGGAAGCAGCAGTTCTTTGTCTGAAGTAGAGGTGAAGAAGTGGATGGAAATTCATGTTTTAGGCATCGTTTGGGACTAATGCCTAAGCAGGTGTTCCTGAGTGTCAGATCTGAGCAGCCCGTCCCTGGCCGGGGTGTTGGAGGCAGCAAGAGATGGCACACATTGTCGTTCCAGACCTGTCCTTTGCTTGATGAAGTTCTGGGCAGTAAGCTTTGAGGATGGGCAGAGTTTTTACTTTTTAATCTGTCTCCAAGGGAAACAGCATATTTCATACAGAAGGGAGAGATGTTATATGTTAGGACAGTAAGATGACACTGATTTTCAAGGTCAAAATTTTTCTGTTGAAAATTGTAGGATTTTCCATTGAGCAGTGGCTTCTGTGAGTCTTATCTTCCTATGTAAAAGATAGAAAAGAATGCTAAGTCTGCTTTACATGTATTTCCAAAATCTAGAGTAAAAAATACAGGGCATAACCCATTTTATAATTTCTTATGTATTTCATTAATCTTTCATCACTCGAATCATTTCTTTTTATGGAGTTTCCCAAATTTTAATTTTAGGATGAACTTTTCAGTCTTGCTTTTGGTGTACTTACCCAAATCATGATGGCTCTGAGAGTTGAATTTGTTTTTTTAAAGACCATAACAGATTTGGATGTATTCAAACTTGTGCATCACAATGTGTCTGAACCATTGTGTCTGAAGGTCAGACAGGCACAGTGGTTTTCTGGGTTGACAATTAGAAAAGACCAAGTTGCAGGTCATTTCAACAAACGATCTGTTTTTGCTCTTTTTTCCCCCCCATGAATGATCTCTGTTTGATTGGTAGATTTACTTCATAGTCTTACAAGATTTTATATTCCCAACCTACAATAATGCATTTAGAGAATTTGTTTCTACTCCTTCTTGTCTCCGTTATTTCACATGGCTCTGGTGAATGAGATACGGGCAAAACTGCAGACTCCTCCATGTGGTCATCTCCCCTGTCTGCGCTCATAGTTCCTAGCCCTGGAGACCTTTTCATTTCAGTCTGTCTGCCTGTAATAATCCCTTCATCCCTTTGACGATTAATTGGAAAATTATGACATTTAGAAAGGACAATTCAGAAAACCATGGGAATTCATGTATTTGAACCAGATGTTAAGAGAATTTTAATAGAGGGGTAAAACATCTGTGACAATTTACAGCAGTAGTGGATGAAAGACATATGTGAATAGCATTTTAATGGGAGCATAGGCACTGTGAGGAAGGTAAAGACTTACATGTGGATTTTCATTCCTTTTGCTGTGTGTTCACTTCTCAGATACTGGTTGATTCTGTTCTATATATACCATGAAGTCCAGAGGCTGAGATTTCACAGCCTTGTTTTAGAATGGAGCAGATAGACAGCTGTAGCTCAGGGTGACAAATGGTTTAATAGAAATGAGTATTGATGCCCACTGAGGCTGTGTGGAGATGAGGGAGAACTGGAAGGATACTTAAGGATGCTTAAAGATGGAGTTTAGAGGCAGTGAATCCCACCAAACAGCTGACTACAGAGGAATTTTGCCGGGATGGAAAAGAGATCACCCACACAGTAGGTGAGGAAGAATTGCCAGGACACAGGGACGAGACGAGAAGTGGGTCTAGGAGAAAGGGTGTGAAATGGGTCAAATCCCGGGGTAAATGGTGTGGTTAACTCTGGCAAGTAGTAGGAGTCAGTTGCCATCAGGTCTCCCATAGAAAAGCTGCCTTGGCACCTTTTCTGAATATATTTTTTTGTAGGTCTAGGTTATGTATAGAATCCAAGACAAAGATGTAGGTTTCAGAATTTGTAATGAATTAGAGAAGTCACATGAGTTAGAAAACACAATTGTAGAGGAGGAGAAAAGTAGGATTTTTCTTAAAATAAGTAGCACTGTTACTCTTTCTTCTGGTCTTTTTCCCTTCTATCCCTGACACTTTTCCTTAACTAATGTTGTTCACCTTGACAGTTCTCCCTGCAAACACGTAGAATATGTTAATTGCGGGTAACCTTTTAGGTGCCAAAGATATTGGTGTGCATTTTCATTTAGGGGTAGACTGAGAAGTATGTGACAATAATTTAGACAGACTGGAGTTTTATATAAAGCAGAGAAGGAAGCTTAACTCGAGACAGTCGAGTCACCCTGCCACTGAACTGCCCGGCCCCTGGGCTCCCTGAATTTGGCAGCTAGGAGGTGATCAGTGATGTTTACCAGAAATATGGCAGCCTGATCGGGCATACTTGGCATAGATGTCTTACCTTGTAATTGAGAAGGATATCCTCGCTGGGACTAGTGATTTCACAATAAGGGTGTCATTTACAACTCAGTCATTTTATTGTGTCCAACCTAAGTTGCTTGCCTTGAGGAAAAGTCTCTAGATAAATCCTTTAGAAATTGCTTGTCTTGTTATGTTAGCTAGATTGCACTGTTATTCTATATTTTACCTCTCTTTTCTTAGAAAAGGCTCTTGTTCTTTTAGCTAACATAGAGGTAGATTGAATGAACTTTCCCTTCATTTTAAAACCTGCTGACAGATAAAATTAATATTGTTGTTGTGTAAATAATAATTTTATCTAATGGACTTCATTTATTTTTATTGTCCCTGCAGGCAGTCTGGAGCCAAACCAGGAGAATACAGCAAACGTGTAATAACAGTCCCTTGAAGAGAGATATCAAACAAGGTCACTGGAGCCGAACCATTATTGAAATGTATAAAATAGTTAAACGTTTGCTTTTTTTCATTTCCTACCAGGAGGTCATTTTATAGAGCT
This sequence comes from Megascapheus bottae, assembly GCF_031878675.1. Taxonomy (NCBI): domain Eukaryota; kingdom Metazoa; phylum Chordata; class Mammalia; order Rodentia; family Geomyidae; genus Megascapheus; species Megascapheus bottae. Next base: position 81,168,100 of record NC_143512.1, read on the forward strand.
ATAAAGTTGTGTCTCAGATAGGAGGAAAATGTATGGTTACTAAAAATGACTTCTACTCAGTTATCCAAAGTTGGCAGACAGCCATGTGTCTCTACTCGAGAGTGAACAGTTTTCCTTAACACATTCCTAAAACCATTTCACTAATTCATGTAGAATAAACTTCTTTTGCCAAAATTTGACAGTTAAGGTAGGTGGATTAAAATAATAAAGCTGACTTAATTTTTTTTAATGTATAGAACATATTGAAGTGGGTAGAGGCCAGAGAGGGTGCTAAATGCATCAAAAAGCCCCAAATGAAAGATTTGTCTTGCTGAAATGTCACCAGAGCTGTGACCGAGGTCTAACAAACACCCTGAGTTCAATCATTAGTACTGGTAAAAATAAACCAATAAAAAGCTTAGAAACAAAAGATTATGTTAACTCTGCAGGGCAGAGTTTCTCTAATGAGAAAGTGGTGAAGTGGCACACTGGGCACAATTATTGGGCACAATAGTTACCATGTTGGAATTTTGAAAGGCTCTGCCCTTCTGGGCTGGAGTAGGAGCCAAGGAAGAGAGCTGGGCTCTTGGTAAAAGACCACCGACTCTATTTTCAGAAAGCACAGGATTTCTGTACAGGTGAGGCTGTTCACCTGTTGGTTGTCTGTGGTTGTGACCAGTTGCCTGTCTGTGCCAGGGTGAGTGTGGAGTGTATCTGGAAGTCTGATAGAGTAATTCATCACTTCCTTGTGGCTGTCCCTGAGGGCGAGTTCCAGTCTGCGGGTGCGTCTGTGCATGAGCAGATATTCTGCTTTTCTGGGATAGGCCAAGTGATAGAATGATGGCATGCAAACTCAAATGTTTTCAAAGCACTCTGGTTTCAAGCAAAGCCTGGTTGCTTGTGTGTTTGTGAGATGACAAGATTCTTTCTGTCTGCGGGAGGTACACATGCATGGGATAGCCATTTGGGGTTGCGGCCGGTCTTGCTTTAGGTACAGTAGGCATGGGTCCTCATGAAGGCCACCTTGAGGGACCAGCTGACTGACCAGACTTCTTTAACCTTTCATTGGCAAAACCCTAACCCCTCCATGTCAATGACAGCACAAGGAGGGCTTTGCGTCTCTCTGAATTGTGCCAACAGATGTGATCCTGTCTAATTTTGCAATATGTCTCAAGGAGCCAGGTCTTTCCTGAAAAGTGCATTAAGCTTATGATGGAATACTTTTTAAAATTAATAACTGGTAGAAACTATTCCCTAAGAAAAGCTTCTTGTGTAAGCTTTTATTCTTTTTTTTTTTTAAAAAAAATCTGACAGCATTTTTATTTTTCTAAAAAGAACAGTTATTTTCTATCCCCAAAGCCTATTCAGTCGCAGTGTGGGTGTGCATAGGAAGGGTTATTTATTATACCAACACTTATGTACCGACTTGTGCTTATTTAGATCCAGTCTATAGAGCCGTCCTCCCACATCAGGAACTGGAAATCAAAGCTTCGGGGACTTTGAAGCAGATGTCTCAGGAGGGTTAGATTTTGTAGTGCAAAATGACCTTTAGTAACAAATGTTTATGCCATAGATATCATTGATGTTCATAAGTTCATTCCTGAACTTATTTTTAATTTCCTAAATGGAGAGAAATGATACTTGACAAATTTTTAGTGTAATTGCTTCTATGGAAATGCCTTTTTAAAATAGTTCTTAAATGTAGCAAATAGTGACTATTAATATGAATTTTATTTGTTTTTGCTGAAATCTTGCTGAACTGACTCAGTGCAGATTTGGTTGCGTGATATATCTATATCTATATCTATATATATGTACACATATATATATATGTGTGTGTGTGTGTGTGTGTGTGTGTGTGTGTGTGTACTTTGAATAAGCTTTCAAAGCGATGATAGCTTAATTTCTATACAGGGAGAACTATTTGATACCCGTAAATCAGAGGCCCTCCACAGGCTAATTTGGAATGCTTGGGAGCATTTTTTAATTGGCAACAAGCAGGTAAATGTTACTGGAACCTCATTGGTAGAGGACCGAGGCGGTGCTAAATGCACCACAAAGCCCTGAATAAAAGATTTGCCTTGCTCAAATGTGGCCAGAGCTGAGACTGAAGTCTAAAGAACTCTGATTTGGAAGCACAGTGTCCCCAACATGGAGATGTGATTTAGCCCAAGGTGGAACTTCCAGAGGATGGCTGGCTGGTATGAGCAGAGCTTGTTCCAAGGCGCTGGTCTTGCAGGCTAGATACCCAGTTCACCTGAACACAGAATGCCCTTTCTTGCTACTTTCCCATGACCATTTTTTTAAGGGATCTTTAATCTTTATTTATTTCCTTTTTGGGGTGCTGGGAATTGACCTTGAGTAGACTAGAGAATTGTTCTACCAATAACCTACAGCATCAGGTCTATTTAGTTGTTTTTTTCATTAAAGAATTTATTAACATTGATTTTTACATCATATTTCAAATGACAAATTTAACAAACAAGTATTCAAGAAGGGAATCTATATACAATCATTGGCACTTAGATTTTAGAACATAATTGAAATTTAAGCTGAGTCTTTGTATGTCATAGATACATGTTAATCTATTTATTAAAACATTATGTCTATAGAGTCACGAATTTTTATGTCTATGTAGTTGTGTTTATATTTTCAGTACCATGTCCATAGCCTTGGATACACAAATATTGAGTCCTGGCTCTTGTACTGTTTGGATTTAATAGCCACATATTAAGGATACCATGCGCCTTTTGTTCCTTTGGTCTTGACTTGTCTCACTCAACATGATTCTCTCTAGATTCATCCACTTCCCTATGAATGCCATTATTTTATCTTGTCTGTTGGCTATGTAGAATTCCATTGTATGTATATATGTACCACATTTTCTACATCCATTCATCTACAGTAGGGCATCTGGATTGTTTCCATCACCTGCCTCTTATGAATAGTGCAGAGATAAACATACCTGAGCAGGTGTCCTTATCATATCTTGGCTTATGATGTTCAGGGTAGATGCCCAGAAGTAGTATGGCGGGATCGTAGGGAAGGTCAGTATTTTCAGTTCTTTAAGAAACCTCCACACTGCTTTCCAGAGTGGCTGAACTAGTTTACAATCCCACCCGCAGTGTAGTAGGGTTCCTTTTTCTCCACAACCCTGCCAGCATCTGTCATTGTCTGAGTTTAAAATCTTGGCCATTCTTATTGGGGTAAGGTGCCCATGACCACTGTCTTTAGCACCTTTTTTTCCATATTTTTTAAATTGTAATTAGTAGTGGGGTTACAGTTATATTCGCCAGATAGAAGGTGCACACATTGATACCGCTTCTCATGTTTTTGTCCCCATTTCCCTCCTCAACACCCTCAAATAAACAAATAATCACATATACTGCATACTAGGTAACAGCAAGATACTGTAACAATATGAGAATAACCAAGAAACAACAAAAGAGATGAAAAATAACATAGTACATTAAGAACAACAGTCACACATTATATGGCTCTTGTTTCCATATCCTGGAGGTCCTTTCATTTATTGTCATACTATATGGCCTTATGTATCTAGGTTTTGCCCTATTGTAAATATCTGCTAGGAGAGCCCAAGGTTTGTACTATTTATGACAAATGAGGGAAACCATTGAGCCTATGTTCCTTTGGGTCTGGCTTACTTCATTTAATATGATTAATATGATTTTTTCCAAGTCTTTCCATTTCCTTACAAATGGGGCAAAGTTGTTCTTTCTGATGGCAACATAGAATTCCACTGTGTAGAAATACTACATCTTATTAATCTACTCATCAACTGAGGGGCATCTGGGTTGGTTCCATATCTTTGCTGTGGTAAATAGTGTTGCAGTGAACATTGTTGTGCTAGTGGATTTAGTATGTCCTTGTTTCTGGACGGTTGGGTAAATGCCTAGTAGTGGAATTGCTGGGTCATAGGGGAGCTCTATGTTTAGTCTTTTGAGGAACTGCCATACTGCTTTCCATAGTGGTTGAACGAGTTTGCACTCCCACCAACAGTGTAGATTGATCCCTCCTGGCCACATGCCCTCCAGTATCTCTTGTTATTAGATTTCTTGATCCTGGCCATTCTAACTGGAGTGAGGTGGAATCTTAGAGTTGTTTTCATTTGCATTTCTTTTATGGCCAGAGATGTCGAGCATTTCTTCATATGTCTATAGGCCATTCTTATTTCTTCTTCAGAGAAGACTCTCTAAGTCTTTGCCCCATCTTTTTAATGGGATGGTTGTTTCTTTGAAGATTAGTTTTGGAGTGATTCAATTTTTTTTAGCTGTTGATATATTCTAGATATGAGGCCTTTGTGTATTGTATGGTTAGTGAAGATCTCCCACTCTGTGAGCTTTCTGTTTAGCTTGCCAGCTATGTCCTTTGCCATACAGAAGCTTTGCAGTTTAATGCAGTTCCATTTGTACAAACTTTCTTTAATTTGTTGTTTCTGGGTCTTTATTAAGAAAGTTTTGACCTGTGCCAAAGAGAGTTAGTGTTTCTCCACACCTTTTATTTTAAAGAACAAGGTAACATGTTACAGTCTGGAAATTATGGACCTCTTAAAGTTGTCAGCTTCACATGAGAAACCTGTCATTTCATCTTGACACCGGTGACTCAGTTACATTTCAGCTGTCCTTTCATGTTCCATGCCAATACTCTCTTCTATAATTGTCAGTTTCCAAATCCCAGGGAAAGAGTAGGTTCAAGCACTTGGATTATTACTAATATTTATTTATTTTGCCAGTCTTGGGGCTTGAACTAAAGGCATGAGCACTGTCCTTGTGCTTTCTCAAGGCTAGCACTGTACCACTTGAGCCATAGTACCGCTTCCAGCTTTTTCTGTGTATGTTGTACCAGGAAATCAAATCCAGGGCTTTGTGCATGCTAGGCAGGCACTCTACCAATAGACCACACTCCTGACCCTTGGATTATTATTTTTTTTTCTTTTTATTTTTGTCAATCACGTAGGGTTGAGGACGTGTAGTTGTAATATAAGGGAAGGAAGTTTCCAGTTGAAAGTAAGTCTGTAAGACTTCTTATTTATTCGATTGACTGGTGACTGCCGTACCCCCATCATTCATTTCTTTTTTAAAAAATGTAAATGTTTTTATGTCTATACATGAATAGTACTAGAGAATGTCATTGTGATGATTTCATATTTGTATATGGTATATTTTGACTAAGTTCACCCCTTCTCTCACCCCTGGCCAAACTCAGCCCCATTTTTGTTTTGGGAGGGACAATTAAATAATAGCAAGCTAGATAAAATTTCCCAAGTGTTTTTTTTTTAAATCTTTTAGTGAAGATCTGATTTTTCTACATTTTTTTGGCCCCTTGCATGATAGGGACCACCATGTAAGTTCTCTCTCACTACCCTCTGTCCAGTTCTTCCTTGGCAGCTTGCTGCATGGATGCCATCATCATTTTCTCTGAAATTGTTTTCTTCACATTGACCACTGACCATCTGTTGTCTGACGCTTTGACCTTTGCCTCATCAGGCAAGTGTCCCATCTTTAATTTCTTTGCGTGACTTTGTCATCCATCCCAACACGACTTCCCTATTGCTGTAGATCCTAATCTTTCTGGTTCAGTTCTCCCTCTCTCGTGTTTTTGTGAATATTTCCTTGATTACTTCCTTTGATCAAACACTTCTTTTTTCCAGTCATGGGGCTTGAACTCAAAGCGTGAACACTGTCCTTGGACTTTGTCAAGGCTAGAGCTCTGCCACTTGAGGCACAGCACCATTTCTGGCTTTTTCTATGTATGTGCTGTCGAGGCATCCTACACTGGTCTTTGTGTATGCTAGACAAGCACTTTACCACTATACCAAACTCTTGGCCCCATCCTGCTTCTTGAGGTGAACATGAACCACGTGTAATTTGTTTTTAGAGTGCCTATCCTTCCTAAATATCCATTTGGCATTTTGAGCCTGGCATGTTCAGGCTCAGTGGTCACATTTTCCCGTAAATCCAGTGTATGCCATCATATTCAATGAACAGCATTACTCTCCTCAAGGTGCCTCGTCTATTGGTGTCTCTTTGCTGTGTGTTTCTAACGTCTAACAGGTTATAGCTACGCTAAAGCACATTTTACGTTTTTTGTGACTTGGCTCTGCTGATTGCTGAAAACATATCGTGGATTTCAAGTAGGCATTTATATTTTCTGTCTTGGCTAGACTGACTGGGACGTTGGTCTCAGTGGGTGTCAGACACCAGAGTACCTCACTCTGTAGTATGGCAGAGTCAGGTTACTTGGACTTCTGATGTAGCGTTCCGAAGAAGGTTTTCTAAGACACAGAGAGTGATGGCGAGTGAGACCTGCCCGTCCTGTGGAGGCTGAGCTTGCACATAAGTACCCGTCACTTTTCTTGTCTTCAGTAACTGTGCCAAGAAGTCATTGGGCAGCCCTGACGCCCCGGAGTAACGTAGTCCTGCCTTTAGGAGGGAAACTGAGAATATCCAGCTGCCCTTGACCCCACACCCTTGCTATACCCGTGATGTTTTCTCTGCTGTTTACTCATGGGGACAAAACCTGAGCTACGGCTTCCTTTATCTACTTTCTAAACAACTGCAGTAGCCTCACCTGCACATACCCCATACCACTCACTTCGCTGTATTTTCCTTCATTCATTGTGTGGATAACAATATCTCATTAATATGTCTTCTAACATGAGTATACTAAGTCATTTGTTACCTAAAAATAATGACTTATCATTTCAATATAATTTACCTTCCAACCTCCATCTCTTAACTCTGCTCCCTCCATATTTCCTGGGCGCTGGTTCAAGTAAAGGAAAACATTCCCAAACATAAGACCTGTCTTTCCTCTTGTCCCTTCCTCCCCTGTGCCTTCTCAGCTTCTCCCTTTGGTATGGCATGACCTTCCAGAAATCTATCGGAAGACTTTTCATCCTTCAATATTAAACTCAAATATGAACTCCTTCACAAGACTCTACCTGACCACTGGAAGTGGCAGAAATGTTCTTCAACTCCCACAGGACCCGGGCTTCTTCGGAAGGTTATCGTTATTTTTATAAGTCTGCCTTACCTTAAAACTTTTTAATCTTTTTAATTCTTTCATAACCTTGACAATCTCCCAGCTCCAATATGGTACCTATATTTCACCCAGTAGTTATATGTTGTAGATTCCATTTACTTAATGTGTGGTATCTAGCCAGAAATTGTGCCTGATTAATTTTTTAAGCAGTATGTACACCAAATAGTCTTAATAGGACAATTTATCAGAACTGTCTCATCCATATCAGATTATTGGTGAAGTAGCATTGTAGTTTTGAGTTTTCTGGATGCTGGTAATGTTTGCGCACATAGCTGTCTATATTATAGAGCCTGTGAGGTGTGGTGCGGTTTCCAAGACGAAATCGGTCAATGATCACAACTATTGACTGGTTTTATTTAAGAGTAGCATGGTGACTCAGGAAAGCTTCAATTTGAGTTACTTCAGAATTAGAATAGAGTCTGTGCCCATGCACAGGTATACATACACGCACACACTTTTGAACATCACCTAGAAAAAAAAAATCTCTTGTCTCTTCTTTCTACAGACTTTTTGTTGTTGTTGTTCACACACTCTCTGTCCTGGGATGGGCCTGTTGCTCACAGGCAAGTGCTCAATTACTTGAGTCACAGCCCCACTTCTAGCACTTTTGGGCACTTACTTGGTGACAAGAGTCACATGGCCTTTCTTGCTCTGGCTGGCTTAGCCACAATCCTCAGACCTCAGTCTGCTGAGTAGGGAGGATTATAGGCGTTGAGCCACTGGTACCTAGTCTTTTTTTTGCCAGTCCTGGGCTTGAGCTCAGGGTCTGAGCACTATCCTTGGACTTTCTCAAGGTTAGAGCTCTACCACTTGAGCCTCAGCACCACTTCCAGCTTTTTTCTATGTATGTGGTACCGAGGAATCAAACCCGGGTCTTCGTGCATGCTAGGCAAGCACTCTACCACTAGGATAAACTCCCGGCCCTGGTACCTATTCTTTTTATGGTCTCTTATCTCTGTAAATTATGTGGGACTTGGGACGTAGTGATGGGAATTTTCCAAAGCTTCTTCCACCGTAAGACAGGATTGGTGATTGTTCCTCTGTGTGTTTTAGGTACTTTTCACACATGAGGAGAAGACGAGCTTCTTAGACAAGGAGCACCCAGTGTCACAGAGCCCTGTCCACCATGAGGCGATTCTGGATCATCACATGGCTGTTCTCAAGCCTGGGGATGTGGAGCCTCATACAGCCAGAGGCCCAGGATGCTGCTCACTGCCAGAGAGCTGAACACCCAGTCATTTCCTACAAAGGTAAGGACCCAGGGGAGCTCGCAGTGGGAGGCTTGCTTCAGAGACCACGTCTGCTAAGTGTGGTGCACGTTCATCTTTATGCTTCCCACCATCTTGAAGTCTTACTATGGATTCCAGTTCCTCTTGCGTCTGTTTACTACCTGTTATAACTAATTTCTTTACCCATCTACTCAATTATTCCTGCTTTTGTCAATGTGTGTATAGTTATTAAACTCATGACTCAGAGTACGCTAGGTTGAAAATAAATTAGTATATGCCTCTATCCTTAAGGGCCTTATCTCATCAGCCTAGTCTGATGTATTTTTTGCAGTCAGAAAGCACCTTTGTCATTTGTTATTTTTAAAAGCATCACCAATTTAAATATATACAAAACTAGGGAACACTAAAACTCCACACTAATTTAAAACCCATCTTTCCCTTCGATTGAATCCCTACTCATCCTCCATTCCATACTATCAAATTATGTTGAAGCAAATATAGATAATTATTTCTCCTTCTTCCCTCCCTCCCTCCCTCCTTCCCTCCCTCCCTCCCTCCCTCCCTCCCTCCTTCCCTCCCTCCTTCCCTCCCTCCTTCCCTCTCTCCCTCCCTCCTTTTTTTCTTTCTTATCTAAGTAAATGGCACAAAGGAGGTGGGTTTGTAGAGCAGTTTATGAATACAATGCATCTTGATTAATGTTGCCCATTTGATCATTCTCACTGATCCTCCCCTCCATACCCCTTTCTTCACTTTTCTTAATTTTGCAGGCTTTTGTAGTGGAATCTTGACCACATTCTCCCCCTCTTCTCTTCATTCATCTATCCCTTTCCCTTTGACCCCACCCCACCTCTTTTAAGTACCTGCTTTCTAGGTGTTTAGTTTATTGAAGTTGGACTTTGCCTTTCTAAGGAATTATACTGTTTGAGGTCTCCCTTGTTCTCCTTTACAAAATAATTGTCAAAGCAATGGAATTACTTTACTCTACAATAAATAATGCTTCTTGCTATTGCATCCTGTTACCATTGTTAAGTCACTCTACCCAGATGTCTCTATGAATCTGCGGTGGTATCAAGAGACGCTGTCAGATTCAGGCTTGAAGTATTTTGTTTTGCCTGTGGCCATGCTATGTCATCCCATCGTCAAGCAGAGAACGCCCACTTGTGAAGTAAGGGTAGTTCATGATCACTGTCTGAATCTACCTATTCAAGAATTTTGAGTTGATTATTCTTCATTCACTTAATGCAGTGTGTTGGTATAAATTAGCTTTCCTTCATCACTCATTTGGATTTCTTCTCGAAAATGCAGCTCATTTAGATAAGGCAGAATATCTACTTCTTGTAAACACGACCTGATTTTTGGATGAGATTAGTGCGTTGATTCTTTTATACTCAACTAGTCATCCATTGACCATTCTAATGGACTCACAGAGGCTGTCTTTCTGCTTTGTTATTCCTAGAATCAGCATTACCTGAGTAGATAGATTTGAACATATTTGATATATGTTCATTCAAGGTATCGTATAATTTTGGCCTTTCAAACCTAGGGAACCCTATTGAAAGTAGGTTCCCGAGTTCCTCTAGCATCTGTCTCTCAGGTAATCTTTGAAAGGTCTTTATTGTGTGTAGTCAATAAAATGTTTTTTTTTTTTTAACCCCACCTCTTTCTATAGTTGTAGGGGTTTCTCATGTGCATGTCAGTGGTACTCTCTATCAACTGTTTTTTGAGAACACTGCTAAGGCAACATTAAAAAAAAAAAAGCACAAACGCTGCACTGTGAGCTCACTTGAAGCTTTCTGCATAGCTGTAGGACTCCAGGCTCTTTTCTAACATTTTCCTATTTTATGTTTTCTGCCTCATGCAGAATCCTGAGTTTCTACAGGTCAATGTAATTAATCCTGCAACACGAACTCTATCATTTCTAGCCCCATGCCACGTAGTTTCTTGTGATTATTGAAAATCTTTGACGATGAACTTTTGTCCTGAGGATGTGTGGTTTTATTGAGGAAATGAGGCCAAATTATGCTTTAAAATCACTGGAAAGGCTTTCCTTCTTTGTAGTTGTGTCACCAACCTCCAAATCAGTTAATTTTAGTTGTTTCATTTTGCTTTTGACCTTTAGAGGTTTGAAGTGAAATTAATAAAACAAGAATACTCAGAAGAATTTGTTTCGCTCTCAGTGTTTTGTACCTTCTTCCCTCTCTTTGCATTTACCCAAATCCTTTACATTCATCTTACAGTCCATAGTGACTCCATAAAGAAGTCATGTAGACATACATACACAAAGACATGTTGATAGACTCCTGGATAAAATGTGGTACATATGCACTTTAGCACTGTGAGGTTACTTCCTGGTAGAATATAGAGTTTTTGCATCAGTTGGGGACCCATGTAGTTTTCCAGTGTGGTATATTCCAGGCTTCTCAGTTACTCTCCATTGAAAGATTCTTTGTTAGGTTCTGTCATTGTTCTGTCATCACTCCACTGTGAGTAATGCCCCTAAAAACATTGCTTCAATTTTTGGCAGAGTGTCAACAGAAGTGATTCTTAATATTGGGCTCTCTGGTTAAAGGGTGATGGCATAGGCGTTTTACTTAGATGTGGAAGAGATTTATCCATCTCCATCCTTTCAGTGTTTGTGCCTCAGAAGGTTTGTCAGCAGCGTGAGCTCATAGGCTTTAGGTTTGAGACCACACTCATCGTTAGTAAATGGCATCTGGGTCTCTTTAATTTGCATATTTTAAATTTACATTCACATTCAACAATCACATAATGGACATATGAGTAGAGTCTATGCTACATATTGAAGCAATAAAGGCAATCGTCTCTTTCTTTGTTAAAGGAGTATTGACTACATTTAGCACTGTGAACCACATAGTCCTTATGTGAGACAGTCAAGTGTCCGTGTTGGAACTGTGGGACCTAGGAGAGGGTGATGCAATCCAGACAGCCCAGGCTGTGGGAGGCAGGTTAAAGATGTACCTAATATATGACTAAGAACAGAGTCCCCAGTGAAGGCTGGAAGGTATTAATAAACACAGGATGGTGCAGGATTTTTACAAATAGGAAAGAGCAAGTGGTAAGTCTTGAGATACAGATCTTAGCAAATGCCCTGTACAGGTAGAGGGGCATCTTTAAGTCCTGAGTGACAGAAGTTGAGGATTAGTGAGGACTCCGTAATTGCATGGCATCCACAGGCACTTGAGGACTCTTGTTCTCTATCTGGAGGCTGCTACCTGATCTCTCCAATCAGAAGCAGCAGGGGTGAGGAACTGAAATTAGAGAGGGTGGCTGGAGCACAGAAGCTTAGAAATACAGGGTGGGCTCTAGAAATGAGTAGTCTGGCTCATGGTTGCATGGGTATCAGACAGGGTCAGAGGAAGCTGTAGTCTTAGCTCTTGAGTCCAGTAACATCTTAAAAAGGAACAGAATGCAAGATATGCAAAGCCTACAATCTTTGGAGCTGCCCATCCAAGGCTTCTTAAGAATCGAAAGCAATCCACATGGAATCTAGGAAGGAAAGCTTTCTGAGAGGGAGGTGCCCACTGAGTGATGTTGGCCAGAGGTAGAAGGACAAATCTTTCCTGTTTTGCCTGAGACTTCCTTTATTTTTATCACTGAAGGTTATAGGTGCTTAAACTTAAGTCACTTGGCTACCATTTCAGTAATTCTCTCTGTCATGGTCTATCAGCAATCTATAACAAGTTAGAGCTATGTGGCTGAAAGTTGAGAAATATCTCCTCTTACAGTCTTGAAGGCTGGCAGTCCTAAGTCATAAGCCATGCTTTCCCTGAAGACTTAGGACTGAATCCATCTTTCTAGTATATTGTGATGTCAGCAAGCCTGGGCATCATTCAGTTTGTAGGTTCATAATCCTGTGTCCACATCCTTGATCTCATGGCATTTTGAGTCTGTGTTTTTCTGGCTTTTCTTCTCTTCTTTTCTAAGGTCATTTGTGATAGTTAACACCAACCACAATTCAATAGAACCTCATCTCAAACAATTCGTCTCTAAGAGTACTCTTTCCAGGCCATGCCATTCTCATACCTGCCTGTGCTCCTGTCATCAGTATGACTCTGGAGTCCACAGTTCTGCCTGTAGCATGATACTGTTTCTCAGCATAGGTACAGGCTGGTGATGAAACCAGGTAAGTGGGGTGATATAAGCGGGCTGGTAAACTAGGTATGCAAGAGAAGTACTATTAGGCAGGGATATGAAGGAGGAAGGCAGTTTTGAAAGATCGTTATCGAATCATCATTAAGAAATGTTGGGAAGGAACTAGGTTAAGGAAAGCCTGCAGAGAAAGGAGAAAGGAGAGAGGGGAGAGAATTGATCAGGCCATCACATCTCTAGGCTGTGGGATGGGGAGAATCCTGAGAAAAGCTGAAGGGTTATCTCCACCTCTACTGAGAAGGAAGGAAGGAAGGCTAGGAGACCAGAGAACCCAGATGCCTGTCAGCAAGTGGGTGGAGGGATTGGATGGGAGAGCCTGAAATTCTCTACCTTGGTCAAGAAGGCTATGTGCCAAGAGTCTAGGGGCTCTGGGAAGGAAAAGTATCCCCGCAGAAAGGATACTGGTGCTGATAACATGCACATACACACACACACACACACACACACACACACACACACACACACACACACACACTCACTTCCCTATGGATGTTGGGGGGCCCTGGGTCTTGGGTATGGGTCATGTCACAGCTGAGAAATCGAGCCACTACTTTGTCACTTAAGTACCTTTTTGTAAGGTAGTACTCTAAATTAAGGTTTGCACGCATATCCAAAAATTCTACTGAGGAAGAAATTAAAGAATTGGATCATTTCCACTGTCAATGGCCATGTGCCTTTGAAATGCCATCCTTTAGGATTATATATTGCAGACCTTCTGCACAAAGGCAGGTCTGCACTCTTCGGTGCTAAGGCACCAGCCACATTCTGTCAGTGTCTCACTTCACCTCACCTGGCCACACAGAAGATGCTAGCAGAATCTGTTGTTTTGTTTTTTTTTTCCCTTTCAGCTTTGTAAAATATTTGCCTCCATGGACTCCTCCTTTGTAGCAGTGTTCTTTGCTTAACACACTCTAACAGCTTGTTGTATTTGAAGGCTTGCTTCCTGGACTGTACGCTCTGGAGTATTTAGCTTTGATTGTGCAGTAGCTACTACAATACCCTGACCCATTACTTACACACATTCACACGGATGCCCCTGTCATTTGCCTAAATGTCCATTCCAATAAGTAGGGGAAAGAAGTCACCCTTCAAGCTGCGTGCTTCTCAGCATACTCACGGAGCCTCATAACCATCTCTGAAATTGGTTTTAAATGTTTAATATCTACTGCTGGTGATAATGCCATGTCTTGCTTTTGTTTGTTTATTGATTATAGTTTACTCAGTGTGCTGGCTATTGGGAGATGGTGCTCTAGTGAATGGAATTGGTTTGTGGAGTGTAATTTCCCATTTTGCTCGGGGAAAGACCTCTGGGACTCTCATGTCACACTGATGCCTTCTTTGCTTGAGACCTTATAATCATGACTAATTTCGAGCCCTTTCTTCAGTGTCTTCACTGGAGGCATTAGTACTAACGCCCAGGACTACTCAGGTCTGCAGAATCAGGCAGGGCCCTATTGATTTTTATATCTAGGTCCTTGAGACTTGTATTTTTCCTTTAACTCTTTGGTGTGCTTCAAGCATGTCTTCTTAGGTAGAGGTTCAGTAATTGACCCAAGAATTCTTTCAAATTCATGGGTAGAGTTGTGTTTGGCCTCTTTCAAAGGTGACTTATTGATGAGCAGCTCATGAAGAGGGACAGTGCACCTCAAAGAGGGGGGCATGCGGCTGAGTCAGCCTGGAAAGCCCCATGCAATACCTGTCCACTCTGCCTGGAATGTGCCCGCACGCTGGCTTATTTTTCCACCGGCTTATTTTTCATTTCCTGCTGTAGCTGCCCCAACAGATAAGTAACACCCAACCAGCTAGGGGTTGCAAAGGCGTTTCATGAACTTATTTTGTTTAGGCTGTCTTCATATTGTGATCCTCAGCTTTTCAAGTGACGGGATTAGAGGTTCTGTCACGGTACCTTGATTTCTGTGGAGTCTTGATAGAAAAGTATCAATATCTGCTTCCCAGGAGTGTGGGGGAGGGCACTGGGGGAGTGGGAAGTCTTTTCCTGAGTGAGCACTGGGGAGTTAGACTGAACCCTGCAGCCCTCGCCAAGAATCTCACATTTACATTGCCACTTTTATTGACAAAGGTAATCGAAGAGATTTTATTCTTACACTGCTCCCTGAATGACTGTTTTCATTGATCTTATATTTTTCTTCCAAACCATGTAATTATATTACATTCTATTTCTGCAGGTGTTAGAAGCATTGCTTTGTTAAGTGCTAACAAGAAAAGTAGCTGGTGTGATTTGTAACTGTCCATTTGTTTGTTGTCAGTGCCCAGACGCCCCAAGCCTTCTTGGGCTTTCCCACCACCCTGATCACGGCCAGTCCTGCCCCTTGTCCTGGCTGGCATCTTCACTTGATGTGTACATGTCCCTAAGCCCCAGACCTTGCCTGGCCTGCTTCTGCTTCTCCCCATTGTGCTGGTTCCATATGTATCTCCCAGCTTTTAATATTTCTTCCCAGGCTTCATTTTCTCCCTTGGTTTTGGTTGGCTGGGGTCTGATAGCTCACATTTGCATTACCTTGCTTGGCCTTTGCTGCTTCTGTAGGATGCACTGCTTTTACTTCAATTCAGGAGCTGCTGAAATTATGTTTAGAGATAGCCTATAAGATTTCAGGACCTAGACTAAGAGATACCAAAGGAAAAATTGTTTATATAATTTATACACTTCAAATACATTGTTTGATGATTAAAATGGTAAATTGAAACTGGGAATAAGAGTTTATGAAATTATTGTCATGATTTTTATTTAAAACAGTTTTATTTGGCTTTATGATGTTATTGTAGTTTTTAATCTTACATTATTGATTTTCAAAGCAATAAATGGACAACTCATCTCTTTCTTCTGATAAGGGAAGATAAAAAAATTTCTTCTGATTACTTGTCTGAAAGAAGAGGTGGTGGTGGTTAAATATAGTG
This sequence comes from Megascapheus bottae, assembly GCF_031878675.1. Classification (NCBI taxonomy): domain Eukaryota; kingdom Metazoa; phylum Chordata; class Mammalia; order Rodentia; family Geomyidae; genus Megascapheus; species Megascapheus bottae. The sequence goes on from NC_143512.1 coordinate 81,183,459, forward strand.
TAAATGAAGTTTCAATTTAGCAGTACTTATATAGAGTATAAACTCTTTATAACCTTACATTTGGAGACTAAGAATTATGCCAGCTCTTATAGATAGCAATCTTAAAATTCTTCTGTTACTAATAGGACAACAAAACCCTGAGTTTTCTAAGTCTGAGTGTATTTTCTTTTCTTTTTAGTTGTACAAAGGGGTTTCAGTTCAACAAGGTCAATTTATAAGTACAGTACCTTATGATCATCATCACAGAATATTCTCAAATTTAATTGATATTTAAGAGTTTTTGATTCTCTAAATTTCCTTGGTGTTGTATGAAGAAGTGCAGGAAGGTAGTATTCTACTTTTGAAGGAGTTTTCCTTTGCTATTTTATTTTTATTTATTTACATTTTTGTACCAGTACTAGGGCCTCACATTCTTGCTTAGCTTTTTCATTCACTGCTAGTGTTCTACTACATGAGCTTGGAGCTAGCTAGCTCCACTTTTGGCTTTTTGGTGCCAGGTTGGAGGCTCACAGATCTTCCTGCCTGATCTGGCTTCAGACTTTGGTCCTCAGATCTCAGCTTCCTGAGAAGTGAGGACTTCTGGTCTGAATCAGAAGCATCTGGCCTTCGGAGGGATTATTCTTCAAGATCGCTTTTCCTCTGTCAGGTTTCTTATGGGACTCAGGAGTAAGTGTGATGAGGGGAAAGCCTGATCATTTCTTCCATGTGACCACAAGCATTGTTATTCTTATTCATAACCAAGGTCACTGCTGGGCTCATAATGACATTGACACTGAGGCTGTGGGCTAACCCATCAAAATGAATGGTTTCATTCAGGGAGGTTGTAACACAGTTGTACTAATGCTGTTTGTCCAATCCTACCTTGAAGATACCTGTGAACAGCATGCTGAACCCCATTATCTAAAATCAGTGAAGCAAGACACTGGCATCAGAGTGCCCTGGTAGCACTCAGAAGGAGATTAATGATTGTCATTCTCATTTGTGGTTTTGATTTTTATGCCTCTCAGTTCTCTGGCTTCAGTACACAGAGCATTTTAGCTTCTGTTTTTTGGAAGATAAAAGTAGAGGTCCAGTTTGTTAATAAACAGTCAATATTTATTGTGTGCATATTATGTGATGAAAATTATTTTTGTTATTGTAGCTACCCCAGTAAGCAAAACACAGATATATTCTGGATATATTGAGTTTACATTCTGTGAGACAGGCAGCCTGTCATATGGAGGTAAGATGGATTCCACCTTGGCAGGGTCTGAGGAGCCATTGGTTGAGGGAATGGGGGGAAGCTGGAATCAGGAATGTTCTACAGTTACCCACATCCTTATTTTATTTAATAATTGTTCATATTAAGTGGGTAGATTGTAATGATTGATTCTGTTCATATAATGTATAATGATCAAGTCACAGTAATTAGCATCTCCTCCCTGAATGTAGATCTTGTTTGTTGTTGTTACAGAAACATTGATTAGAACTCCTTTATGTTAGTTCTTAACAAAAATATATGATACATTGTTTGTGCTATCTTCATTCTGGTCAAGGTGGCTGGACAGGGACTTGACCACATGTTGCAGGCTCTTTATTAGCTGGTTTTGTTGGGATGAAAACTAGCAAGGGTTGGAGGAGCCATAGGGTGTCCTGTGTGCCGGTAGCTGCAGCCCATTTTGTCAGCATTCACTCATCTCTGTGTCCCACATATTAGTCTTTTAACTCTCCCAGATTCTGTCACTTTTTAAAAAAATTTTTCTTCTCTTATAATATCTACACAACTACTCTCCATGTAGTACTTTCTCTACTACCCTAGAGCATCCTTTTCCCAACCAGCTCACGACTCTTAAAAATCTACTCAGCCATGTACATAATGATTCAAATTCACAGCCGCTTACAAGAGAAAATAAGGGGATTATGAATTCAAGGCTAACGAAAAAAATGACCAATACTTTACCTCAAAATTAAATGAAAAAGCAATGAAGCCAAAGATGTGGGTCATAGCTCAAGTGGTAGAGTGCTAGATTCTTATTTCAGTCCCCTTTATAGAGAAAAGAGGAGAGGAGGTGAAGGAGAACATTGGAGGAAGAAGAAGAAAAGCAAAGAAGAAAAGAAGAAAACGGAGGAAGAATAGTATCAGGATCTGAAATGACAATAGCCAGTAACAGGAAGATGATATAGAGAGATCCACTAAGTGTTGGAGAAATAAATTTGGAGAATCTGTCAGCCATGTGCATGCTGGGGAAATAGCTTTCTTTAAATCGTAGTTGAAGGCAAGTGCAAAGACCCTGAGGTTGGGGCATTCCCAAAAGTTTGCATAGACTCTGACCGACGAGGATATTGGCATAATGAGGGTGCCAGAGTAGAGTTAGAGGGATGAATTTGCAGGCTAAATAGAAGTCAGGTTCTGTTAGAACCACTGAGACTTTGGCTTATAATTTTTTGTGAGATTTCCAATTTTAGGTTGGAAAAGTATGGTATGATGGGATTTAAACAATCACTCCTGTGTTGGAGATAGAATGGGTAGGTGGGGCATATGGCAGGGAAATCTCTCCCAAGTCTGATGGGATCAGCTCATGTGAGCTTTTCTGCAATCAACATAAGGGATGTGGTTGTATTCTGAATGTAGCTTATTTGGAAGTATCTCCCTGCAAATTGTGCCTTTGTGCTGCGAGAGAAATAGCAGGGTAGGCATGGGTCTTGGCCTATGTCTGAGCAAAGGAAGGGTAAAGGTGGAACTTGATGCAATGAGGGATGTTTGCGCCTGTTTATGTATATGTGTAAGTACAATACAGCCTCGTAACTGACATCACAACCTCTAAGATTAACGTAGCTTTGTGCTGGAAACCATTAGTGCCAATCCTAGATACTCACGAAGCTGAGATCAGAGAATCATGGTTCAAAGCCAGTCCAAGCCAGAAAGCCCATGAGACTCTTACCTCCTATTAACCACTGAGCCAGAAGTGAGACTGTAACTTACATGATATAGCACTAGCCTTCAGCAAACAATTCTCAATGACAGTAGCCAGGTCCTGTGTTCCAATCTCAAGACTGCCACCTCCCTACCCCCACGTACAAGGCACACACATATCTACACACTCTAGGTAGCTTTGAGTATAAATATAATACTTAAAAGTTTTTGCAATTTGTAATTTGAGAAGTCACCACTTAGGACTAGGACAGGAAAGCTGAGTGCTTAGTCTTCAGTCATGATCTTTTGTCTGTGTTCTTTTGCATTAATCTTTCTAAAATGCAGAGCTACTTTTGGAATTTCTCATTTAGCAACTAAAACGAAAATATAACATCATTCCATTCATGGTTGAGCCAGATTTAAATATGTTTCTGATTTTTTTTTACAATAATGGTGAATAATATTAGCCTGATGTATTGAAATTTGGAACTCATTAAGTTCTTTTATTTCTGAATTCTAAAGGCTTTGTCGTACCATCACAAAGCAAGTCTATAAAGCTCAAGCCTGCAAATCACAAATCACCCATTTTGTGGTGGGGAAATAAAATCTTAGACAGTCAACTCACAAATCAAGGTTTAAATTCAAAATCCAAATTAATTTGCTCTGGAAATACAAATGCAAAACAAAGAAGCATACATGAATGTGTAAATTCTTTTATCATGGTAGAGTTTTCAACTCTAATATCTAATATTACTTTTGGATATTTTAGACAGATTGTTAGAGAATTTCTATCGTATTTGTCTTTGGTGCAAGATCTGGAAAATAGATTTAAAAATTATTATAAGTTGAAAATGATGTAGGGACTTCATCATTTTGCTGGGATGCAGAAAGTGACTTGATTGACCCACTTGCTCTAAATCAGAAAATGAGGTTAAATATTGGAAACTAAAGTTTCAGATAATGGACAACAAGCAGAGGAAAAGCAGGTTGTAACTGCATAAGGCAGAAGCTTTTTACAACCTACTTTGGTGGATGAAATCCTGCCCAATGCCAGCAGTGAACACAGAATCAGTAAGAAATCGACAGGTGAAAATTAGGTTGGAAGTTAAGAAAAATGATTGTAGATAACCTATAACTCAAACAATACGGGGAAATCTCTAAAATATTTTCTTAAAATAAAAGCATACTTTAATTCAAATTGGTGACATGAAGCTAAAGCAGATCTCACAGAAATTTCTAGCATCTTTGCTTATATGAAGAATGACAAAAGGCTTTGTTAAATACTAATTCCTTTGTATAGTTACTTAAGACAATTTGTGTGTATATGCGCCTGTATGCATATTATATAAATAAAGAATGGCCATAGGTCATATATATATATATGTTATATATGAAAATGAAAGTTACAATCAGCTGAAGAAAGGAAGAAGGAAGACAGGAGTATAAATCAGTTAATTGGATTGTAATGAGGAACTTGGAAGTTAAACCCCAATATTTGACAAGACCAGTAAAGTCAGTAGTCTTCTCAAAATGGATGAGGAATGAGTATAGAGACTATACTGCATAGCCATAAAGAAGAATAAAAGAAGGATCCCATGTTATCATTTTGTAATGACAACAGAAATAAAATGAAAACAAGTACTCAAATTCATGTGTACCTGAGTCCTGGGAGCCTGCCGTTCAAGGTTGCTGGAGCCCTGGGATTAGAAGCCAGCACGAGCTATATGGTAAAAGCCCTTTTCTCAAAACAGACACACAGATAAGCAAGCTTGCCTCATTCCATATTCATTAAAGAAATTAAAATTTATAGTTAAAGATCTTCCAGCAAAGAAAACTTCATACTCGGGTGATTTCAGCTGTATTATTACCAGATGATAAAGGGAAAAGGAAAGCAGATCTCCCTCAATTTAACTTCCAGGTTTTGGAAGTTGGCAGAACACGAAGGAGACTATGTTAACGTGGTATCAAAGCCAGAAGATGACATCTGAAAATAAAAACTATAAGCCAGTCATCTCAGGATTATGATCACAGAAATCATACATAGCAATTGGTTACTATATATACTCGATAGGAATGAGCTTAATTCCAGAATTACACTTTTGTTGGATATTTCTATATAGGCAGTAGTTGGATGCATTGTCTCAACGGGACAAAAAGAATCTATTAAGGTCTCAGTGTAACATCATCTGATATTAAGTGCTAGATGAGGTCTCTAGGGGCAGGTTGTTGGTTCTTCTTTGAGAAGGAAGACTGATAGAATCTTTTAATTAGAATACTGTTAGGTGCCAAATGTTAAGAAGTATGTGGAACCATTGGACCTCTTACTGTTTTGTTTTGGTGCTGATAATGCCAGCTGTATCAGCCCCTTACATCTTGATGGCTTTTTATAAGTTGCAGCTTTACTCCAAACCTCTGAAAATCCCATTTTAGGTATTTGTCCAAGAATGAAAACACTGAATAGTCCAGAGCAGCTTTATTTCAATAGCCTTAAACTAGAAACAACCCAAAAATTCAATGAGAATGGATCAGTTCACTATGGAAAGTGGAGTATTACTGGGCCATGGAAAGGAAATTAAACCACTTGTACAAATGAATAACTAAATGAATCTGAAAGCATTATGCTAAGTGAGAGTACAGATAAAAAAGAATACTTATATTATCCTATTACATGAAACCTATGAAGATAAAAATATAGTAACAGAATGTCTACTGATAAATGCCTAGGTATATGATGGGGCAGTTAGCTATACAGATGCATTAAAAATAATTGATGTTCATATTTTACTCTATGATGAAATTGCAGCAATGGCTTTCACATATTTGAAAAATATAGATTTTACTAAATCCTGTTTAGCTATATTCTGTCTCAGTGTAACTCATTTAAAACTTATCTAAGTCCCAATTCTATTGGTGAAACATGGATTTGTCAAGAATATTGGATCCAAAAGTCAAATTAAGAAATGTCCTAAGCTTGTTAAAACATAGTGTTAAGTTTTCTTGACACTGCAGCCAAGTATTCCATGTGAAGTTTACAATGAGAAAGATAATGACAAACAGTGTGTCATGACACATTTAGGAAAATGTGTGTGTATGTTTGTGTCGGTAAGATGCTTGAAATCTGAGTTGTTCAACGTTTAATAGAAACCATTGGAAACTGTTTCATGGGACATTTTTGTTTACTTTAAGTCAAGGGCCATTCTTAGTTGCCCACAACCCTGTTGGATGGTTCACACTTTTTTGTTGTTTGTTTTTGTTTTTAATCTACCATTGCTATTTAATAGCAACAGAGTTTTGCTTTGTGTATGTCTAAGCAGAGATTTTTGTATCTTGACATCCTTTCTGAGTCAGTTTTTGTGAAAGTATCATGACTTACCTTTAGAGAATATGGCTTGGAACAAGAAAACTATCTAGATATTATGCTTCTGCTATTAATTATTTTTCTGGTATAAGGTTAGTCTTATATTGGCTTCTCTTTTGGTCTGAGTTTCCTTAGTGGAAAATGAGTGTCTTGTTCTGTTCAATCATCAGGTTTGTTTTGTGAATATCAGATGAGAAAGATAAAGTCATTCAAGAAGTATTTGGAACATTCTCAATCTCTTTAAGAAAAACTTTCAGGTCCATTGATTTTTAATACTACCCAGTAGATTCTATAAAGCCAAAACTGAGCTTTATCCAGGTACCAGTGGCTCATGCCTGTAATCCTCATTACTCAGGAGGCAGAGACTTGAGGATCATGTTCAATGCCACCCAAGGCAGAGCAGGAATGTCTATGAGTCTCTTATTGCCAGAAGTGCAAGTGGCGCTGTGGGTCAATGTGATGGAGTCAAGCAAAAAAATCTCAGGGACAGCACACAGGTTCTGAGTTGAAGCCCTACAACAGACAAAAAATCAAAACAAAGCAAAACAAACAAAACCGAACTTTCTATTCATATGGCTGGCAAGGACTTCCTTTGTTATGGTTGTTTACTAGGTTAACATTTATTTCTTATGGATGAAGAATGGCTTGATCATTCATGTTCATGTATTTCTAGAATTAATTTCCTTATAAAGAGATGAAAGTCATGTTCTACCTATTGCTCACTTCTGTTTGGCTATATAAAAAATCAAATAACTGAGATGAAATACTAACGTTTTGAGTCATCAATGTACATTGTACAAATACGTTGATGTAGTGAAGTTTGGAATAGCTCACTCTGTAAGTTTTCTGATCTACTGCGTTAACTAGATACATTTTGTCTACAAGCCAAATATCATGATTTCATAATAATTTTAGTCATATGGATAGCCAAAAAAATCTTCGGTTGTCAGGGTTGAATCAATAAGGCTTCAGACCCTGTCATTGTTCTCAGTTGGTCTTCCTCCTGAACCTAGCTCTTGCTTCTTGCTGTCACTTTCCATATGGCTGCTGGAGCCAGTTGACAACAGAGATGGCCAAGGGTGCGACATGATCCACAATTTTACCTGTTGGTTTTATAGTGGAAACAGAAACAAGCAAAACTTCTCATAGAAGTTATATGCTGAGTAGTTTATTCATAAATGACCTGAGCTGTAATGCATGGCTTCCTCTAGGCGTAAAGGAAAAGGATGTGTCTGGAGAGAGACCAGCAGAAACCTTTTGCATACTGCAGGCTAGGGGTGAGGGTTTGGCAAGGGGGTGCCTCTCAGGTGCAATATTCAAAAGAGCCCAAACAGTAACTCAGACTAATCATATATTAATATTAATAATCAATATCAATATCAGAAAATCCACCATCAACCATCCCTCCAGATCTTTTTTTTTTTTTTTTTGCTATTTTTTACTGTAATTAATAGAAGGGTTACATTATAGTCGCCAGATAGAAGGTGTATTACTTCACAAACATTGACGCCCCTTCTCATGTTTTTCTCCCATGCCTCCCGATCTTAAAGGAAGGTAGGACCAGTGTAGGCTCCTCTTGGGATCTGTTGGGGTTCCGGTGTCTATTAACATCTTGCATTCATTTAGACTTAACATAATAGGCTACTTATCTTGATTAATGAGTTTTCTGGATATCCTCTGAAATTGGACACCCTTCACACCAAAGGATATCCCTAGCCGTGCTTTTCGACTAACCCTGTGTTTGAAGAAAACTGGGCACTGTTAATGAAGAATTCTTCCGGGAGAACTCTGCTTGTCTCAACAATATTTATTTGGTTCTGTGCATTTTCTTATGCATACATTGCTTGAGTGCTCATTATGTGTGTATTGGTTTGTGCCTCAGGTCTCCTTTTAAAACCCTGGCTGATCAGTAAGTTTTATTTTTCTGCAGTGTGAGTATGAGTATTCAGAATTGTTTCCAGTCAAATAACTGACTGGGTACACTCCTGGTGAGAAGTAGCAATCTTAACTCTAGCAGATTATTCCAACTACATCTGAATCACCAAGAAATCAATACATTTTTTTCTTATTTTTTTAAAGAAATATTATCAAATGGTTGAAATTCTTAAGGTGGTGTGAGTGTTTTGGAAGAATAGGATGGCATGTGGGCATTTTATAATGTCATATGAACTGGATCATGGGAAATTCTCTCATTGAATCTGTGTTCTAAAAGAACATATTTGTGTATGGCAAATCATTGTGGAATCTGTAATAAAACAGCATGAAAGCTGGTAGATATAATTCACCCTTCCCCCAGTTTACATCTCACTAAATATTTTGATCTGGTTAAATATTTCTTGATGTTGATAATTGTTATTTAAAAATCTCAGGCATCTCTACCGAGGAAAGCATTGTGATTCTCTTGTTATCTCTTTTGAATTGGGTGATGTGTCTTCAAGAACAATTTTGTATGAACAAATTTCATGTAGACCTGTGAAGCCCGACCAATATAAATATGCAGTAAGAATTTTCTAAACTATAAAATAAATTTTTTTGTTAATTACCACTTGCATTATTCACATCGTTTATGAATGTAGACATTCCTTACCCTCCAAAGTGTCTGTACAAAGCTGTTCAGTGTCTTCTCTGATTTTCTTCAACCCTTCAAAGCTCTTCAGAACAATGTTTGGAACTTGGGGTTGATGAGGGGGGGAAGAGCATATGGAAAAAATAAATTTATATAGTTGGTTAATGAAGAAGCCTGCTATGAAAAAATGAACTTCCCCAGTGATAAAAGAAAGAGTGGGAAGATTTCAGTGGACTTTGCATGTGTTTATCATTACTGTTCTTATTTAAGACTTCCCCTTCTTCCTGAGCCAAACTTGGACATCCTGGCTTTTTTTTTTAAGCTAGTTTTTCTTTTTAAGGCAACCAGTGAAATACCATGTTTCTCCCAGCTACATCCTGCCTCATCCTGCTAACTTTCATATGCCCCACTTTATTTCTGTCTTCTTCAGATGTCTTTTTTTTCCCTTTGATTGAGCTACCCATTGAATTGATTAAAATACTTAGGGCTGTCACTGAAAAAGTCACCCTTGTGGCTTGGACTTAGTAACTGTTGCCTGGGAATATGGGTATTTAGTTGGATAATATTTAGTCAGAAGTTTGTAATTCTCAAATCCTCCCATTTCCTCTGCCTGCATACCTTTGTGAATCTCTAGTTGGTGTGGCCTGGAATTTCACACTCCAGTGAGAGGAGAATCTCTCCCAAAGGATGCACAGTTCTGTTATGCACCAGTAGCTTTCCCTGTGATTCAAAGTTTAAACAGTTACTTGTTCCGGAGCTATGCTCCGACCATGTGACCTTCTGTAAACTCTCCTACCAGCAAATTGCCTCTGACCTATTCCTGCCCTCCATGTCATTCTGAACGGTGGGAGGTACGGTAATGGCCATTAACTCATCCGTCCCAGGAATAACTCATCCATCCCAGGACCACATCGGCCTCCTGCTCTGTTTGGTTTTATCATCTGTAGTGGAACAGTTAACTGATGGCTGGGAGTTTGGCCTAGTGGTTGAGTGCTTGCCTAGCATGCACGAAGACCAGGGTTCAATTCCTCAGTACCACATACATAGAAAAAAAAAAGCTGGAAGTGGTGCTGAGGCTCAAGTGGTAGAGCTCTAGCCTTGAGAAAGTCCGAGGACAGTGCTCAGGCCCTGAGCTCAATCCCAAGACTGGCAAAAAAAAAAAAAAGAACAGTTAACTGACTGATCTATGTGCATGGATGGGGCCGAAACCATCTAAAGAGAGAGATAGAGAAAAGGTTATATCTGTACTTTGCAATGTGCTCCCCTGTGCTTTGTGCACTGATTCAAGAGATTCAGGCTTTTTATAGACGAAAGCCAACCTTCTTTAGCCACATATCCTCACTAGGACCTAGACTGGTTGGGAGCTCTCAATAGACATTCTGCTCTTGTGGAATTAGTGTACTTAAATGTGCTGGCATTTTTATTTCGTTGTGATTTCCTATCCATATTACAAAAAAGAATGTCAGTCCTATACAATGAGATGAATTCACAAATTCCACTCTCAGATAATGCGTCAGCCACTGGTAAATTCAGAGGAGTTTCCCAGGGGAGCAGATAAGACACTAGATGGTTCTAAGGTAGCTTGACATTTCTCATCGGGACATCTCCAGGTAATTTTGCAAGATTTCAGCTTTGATGGAGACTGAAGAGTTTGTGGTTTGACCTCAGCTAGGTGCCCATAAACCATTTCATATTTTCCATTTCTCAACCAAGGGGATTTGCTAAACAGATTTAGTGTGTGTGGGCTGAATCCCATCCACAGAGCAAATGTATGAACTCGGTGCTCACTTGAGATTTAACTTATCCCTTTTGGTTAGATTGAATTGTTGAATGAGGTTTGCTGTGGTGGTTTAAATTCTATTTTTAAAAGAAGCAGATGTAAGCTGGCGATGGTGGTTCATGCCTGTAATTGAGCTACTCAGGAGGCTAAGATCTGAGGATCATGTTTTGAAGCCAGGGTGGGAGTGTCCTGTAGACAGTATCTCCAATTAACCATCAAAAAGCTGAAAGTGGAGCTCTGGCTCCAGTGATAGAGCACTAGCCTTGAGCAAATTACCTCTAGGACACTGTTCAGGCCTTGAATTCAAGCAGCAGGACCATCACAAGACAACAACAACAAATAAAAAGAAAAAAAACTGGGAGAAAAGAAGGGAAATGACAACACTGTTCAAAAAGAAATGAACTTCTTCCCTGATATACGTAAATGTAATCCCTCTGCATATCCCCTTTACAATAAAAATGAAAAAAATAAAAAAGCAGATGTAAAATGGAAAATGAGAACTTAAAGCTTGTACATCTCTTTTCTCTTAAAATGTCAATATAGAAATGCTGAGATAGCATCCATACTAGTTGGGACCGTGTTCTTAGTTCCATAATAATTCATGTAATACATAAGGAAGATTGTTGGTTTGTAAGAATTTCTATCGGGGCACTGGATGAAATGAGCTTAATCTGCAAAGCATAACCTTAAAAATAAAGTGTTGATTGAAAAGCAGGAAAGAGCAAGTACCATGTAGAAATAATAGAAGAGTCAAGCCTGGCATCCTTTGTAGGAACCCAAGTTCAAAAGCCTTTGAAAGGATGTAGCTTGACAGCATGCTCAGGGATGAGAGATGGAGGCTAACTCAGAATCAGCTCAGTGGCAGTTGGAGACCCAAATGATATCACAATGTGAAAATGTGAAATTTATAAAATATGAAGCATCAGTGTGATGCCAGCCAATGACTCAGGACATAGATGATATTGAAAATAGATGGCATAAAAGAATACCACGAGAGGAAAGATAATCTTGAGATAATCCTGAGCATGTGGTGTATAGAGAAGAAGAGACTAATTTAGATTTGGATGTCATGTAAGAAGTCTGGGAGATGTTTATTTAGTACTTACAAAAAAAATAAATGACTCTTAGAGAGGAAGCAGACTGTATAATCGTGCAATTAAATTAGTTATCTTTTCTTATTGATAAGCAAAACTTTTTTTTACTATCAAGAAGGAAAGTTTGCCATTTGCATAGGCAAAGTTTTCAAAGGATAATGTTTCTATCTTGTTTATCGATGTACTCAAACCAAGTGCAAATATAGTGTTGGTAGAGAGAATAAATATAGTAATCTTTCCAAGAGGTTTAAAAAAAGGTGGGATATAAGGCATTCAAAACACAGATAATAAACCAGGGAAGAAAACAATTGAATGACAAAGAAGGTACCCTTAATCCATCTTCCTCTTCTTTGACTTCTGTCTCTTAAGGTTTCTTTTTTTATTGTATTTTATTGTTGAGGTGATATGTAGAAGGGTTACAGTTACATTCATTGGTGGATACATTACTTCTTGAACATTGATACCCCTTTCCATGTTTTTTTCCTACAAGTTCTAGTTTTCTTACAAGTATAAGATATATGATATATGATTTTGTACATATGTAAATGTCATGCTGTTTTGCTTAGCTGAGTGTTCAGAATGTGTTGGGTATTATATATCATATTTTTTTTTGCTGTTTTCATTGTTTTTACTGCCATCTGAAATGCTTTTCTTCTAGAGTGGATTTTAAACTGCATTTCTTTTGGAAACTATTGTCTTGTTAGAAAAAACAAACTACAGGATTTTTTTCTTGACATTTTATCTTTCATGACATTCTTGAGAAAGTCCTTTGCTCTTGGGTTTCTACACTTTTCACCTGTCATCTCTTCAGAGTGACTTTCGTTTTCTGAATTACATGCATTTCAGTGAAGACTTAGATTTAGCATATTAAAATAAACATCTTGACAAATCCTCCAGGATCCTGCTGTATTCTGTGAGGGAACAGAACTCATCCCATCTCTGTGAACAATGTAAAAGTAGAAAAGAAAGAAGCACAGAAAATGGACTGGACCAAGAAAATAAAAAGGCAAATTCAAATCTACTAATGGTTCAGCGTACAGTGGCTTAATGGTACAATGGGACGACACATGTTGGCATCCTAGAGAAACAATACGACTAAAGGACTGAAGTCAAGTGTGATGGCATACAGTTGTATTCCCAGCACTCCAGAAGCTGAGCTTGGGAGACTGAGAGTCTATTGCCAGCTAGGCGTACATAGTGAGAACACATATGTGTAGAGGAGGAAGAGGGACACACACACACACACACACACACACACACACACACACACACACACGCACACGCAGAAAGATGGATAAAGGGACTGAGGAAAGCACTCCTCAAATCTAGCTGATAAAAAATCCAGTCAAATACCTAAAATTTTCTTATCCTTAACTCATAATTCATCCTGTCCATATGTGGGAACAGTGCCTCTTAATGTCACCCTCCCCAATTAAACTTCTTTCCTTGCAAACTTGGAACTTGGTTTGTGATCTCCCTGTATTCATCTGTATTTTCACCATGCATTCTTCTGCTTATTCAGTCCCACTCACTCATGAGGTAAAATGGGGCTGAAGGCCTCCATTCTGGCAGCCTTTGCCTCATTCCCTGGGAATCTGGGGTAGGGCAATGAGGCAAATTGAAGGCTGAGTCTCAGAGCCAGAAGGAGCAGCCTGGGCAGTGCATGGACACCGAAAGGCCTTCTGTCAACTAGGCAGGCTCACAGCACGTTCTTCTGCAGACACACTTACTGCATATGAAGTTCACACTAAGACTCCAGAGCATCAGGGGTGAGGTGGGAGGAAAAGAAAGTGCTGGATGATCCCTGTCACAAAAGAGCTTAATATCATTTAACCCACTGCCCATACTGGCTTAGCCCAGAAGGGATTCAGTATCAAAACCCACCTGCAAGTTTTGTTGAACTTTCACCTTAAGTGGGCATTTGGGGTCACAGGAGGGACGAAGCCCGCAGCATAGCACAGGTGAGCAGTGTGGGTTTTGGGGTACAAGTGGCCAGGTAAGCATCACAAGTGATTCGGGAACCTAACCTATCTGGGGAGAAATGGTTGATGTTTCCAGTGACTCAACGTTTTCAGTCTAGCTGGGTTAAAGCCTTTCTGGAATTGCCACTGCTGCTGGTTATGATGGAAAAATGCTAGCTAGAAACTTTATTTTAAAAACGTTCTCAGAACTTTCCCCATAGACATGGATGATTGGTTTAGTGCTATCCTCCACCTATGTCCCCACCCTGTTCCTTTAGAACAGGCTGCTCGCATCCTGATGGGAGCCATCTTCCCTGCAGCTTTACAGTTGGATATTACCAACTACTGGCTGACCTCCTGGATGAGAGTTCCTCCTACCTTCTCTAGACACCCCAAACATCGTAATGGAGTCACCCTCTGAAAAGAGACCCAGATTTATTCCCTGAGGATACAGAAATCTTGTCAGAATTTGCTCTCTCAGGATCTGTCATGTCGTCATGTTTATATTTTGGAAAGAACAAAAAATAGAAGTATTTATATCTGGTAAGGGAAAACAAAACGTGAATGCAGGCTGGAGTCATCAGCTGGGTGGATCCTGTTTGGGAGAAAGGTTCCCACTAATTACACCCTTTCTCAAACAGGCTCCGTGCTCCACAGACCAGATGCCATTGTATTACATTTATTCCACTATACAGCCTGTAGCTGGGATTTCCCTTCCACACACCCAAGCGAGAACGACTCAGCCTAACACAGATGCAATCCAGAATCCTTTTGCTCAGGACTTTTAAAGTCTTCACATCGCATTAAATTTAATAGAACCAGTATATCAAACTTATAATTATGGAAAGTCAGTTAAAAGGAGGGGAGATGGTAAAATGAAATGAGATTTTTTTAATGGCTTGCCGAGACTTATAATTAATGAGATGGAGACCTGGCCAGGCCTGTGACATTTCAGATAGGAAGCAAACCAAGTGGCATATGATTCTGCTCCAGAGATTGATCATGCAGAAGAATAAGGTTTTCTGTGTCTGGCCAGCTTCTGCCTTCCCATGTATCAGGACTTTTTCTAGAATTTAGGCACATGGAGTCTTTTTACGGGCTGACTTGTAGTCTTATCAGGTAGATGACAGTATTCTTGGAAGAGCCAGAGCAAGCAGCAGGGAGCTGGGAAGAAAAGAGTCCACTGTTTATGCAATCTCTTCTTCATTTGATGGGCCACTTGTAATTGTGTTCATAACCCAGAGATGCTTTTCATGAACATGTTACTTGGTGGGCCCAATCTGCTTTAATATCTGTTCTGCACAATGAACTTCTTTGAACACTAGTTTCAAACAAAGGGAGGAGAAAATGACATAAATGCATGCCAGCTTGAGTGCTTGCTCCCTTCCTGCAGCCTAGCTCCAGCACCATGTGGGCTCCGGAGGCTCTGGAAATTGTTTTTGTTGGATTAAACATCAGTCTTTTTGAACTCTGTGGGGGGTACTTTTCCACTTGTACTTTCTTGTAACTGCATATAAAGGTCTTAATTTTATTTATTTATTTATTTTTGTTTCATTTGGAATCCAACATATCTACCAGTCAGCCCGCTTTTTAATAAAGCACTAAAGCTTTGTTACAGTAACATCTGCTACATTCTATACCCTGAAGGGGACAAAGCTACAAATTTACAGTCACACCCACACACAGGCATGCACACACATGAATGTACATACACACACACACACACACACATACATGGATATGGGGGAAGTATTATTTTCTTCTCTTTTTTGTTGTTGTTCTTTGATTTTTATATTATTATTATCTTTAAGTAATTGGATCGGTTAATTAAATAATTGGATCTTTAAAGTCATAGGGTCTTGGTTTAGCATGTCAATTTAGGAGTACAATGAAGCTTTAAAAATTATCCTGAAGTAGTTGTGCAAAGGAGTTCCAATTCAACGTGTCTGCTTGTGAGTGGAATGTAACTTGCTCAGTGTTACCCTTTCACTGCTCTGGCCCATCACTCCCCAACCCCGCACATCCCCTCTGTTTACCTAGTTCATGTTCACATATGTGTGTTTCTCATATGTGCATTGAATTTATGCATGGGATGTTGGTTAACTAGAAGCCAAGCAACTCAGAACAAATAGCTGGCACCGAGGTCAGAAAATACATTACTTACTCATCTAATCACCACTGACAGAGCCTTTTTCTTTGGTGGCGGCCTGCAGGGAATCAGAAGATCTTCTGAAGTAACTAGGGACTTTAAGTTTGTTAAGTTGTAACTTCTGGGAGAAGAATTAGATCAGAAGAGAACAGTGCAGGATTTATACTTAGGTCTTTAGGAAACTGTGTCCAATTTGAAGACAAAACTCCTGGCTTACTGATCTCAAGGATGGGGCCAAATAATATAATTCATTGCAGCATCATTATCACAGCAGCTGTTATTTGTGTATTTACTTCCTTAATAGATTTTCAGTAGGAGCGGTGGATAGCAAGAGAGGTGCCGTGGCCTTGCTATGGAGAAATTGTTCATTCCTGTACATGTTCACCGAGTAATCTTTAGGTATTTGACTCCTCAGTATGGGACTTCTTTTCTCGTTCTATGCATGTAGATGATGCCTGACAAATATTTATGTCCTGTCCAACCATTTTCGAGTTCCAGAACTGTCCTGCACTTACTTGTACATCCTCTGTAGCTTCTCATGGGAAACTCCATTTAATATCCAGAAGAGAATTTTTGAGTTGCATCTAAAACCTATTCTTCCTGCATTCCTGGAGATTGAGTGGCTTTAATTCCATTATTCCTTGCATTTCCCTGTCTAAATACGAATCTCCTCTTGCATCTTCCCTCCATCTTCCCAGCTCCTGAGCTGTGCAGGCTCCTGCACTGTGTCTGTCCTCTGTGGTCATTCCACATGCCATAGCCAACAGGGCTGCGGGCATGCATATCCTCACCCTCCATGTTGGCCTCTCAGTACCACAGAACAGAAGTTGGAACAAATACTAACAGATACTGCCACGGCTTGTTCCAGTGAATCATGTCGTGTTGGAACCTTGCCACGCCCACTCAGGTTTGCCTCTGGTGACAATAACAAATCCTGTCTGGCCCTTGAACAGAAAGAGCTGCTGCTCTTCCCATAGACAAGAATCTTAGCCTTACTGGTCCTGCCTCGGTCTCTTCTCTCCTAAGTCTTTCATAACATTCCTGCCCATACTTACTCACTCAACTATCCTTGGATCAACCTCACCTTGGGGCTCTTCCTGGCATGCCTTCTCCCACATCCTGGGTGGCCTTTTGCTGTCATCCCCGTCTTCTGTCTCCTCCACAGAGTAAGCTCTTCCTTGGGGACCTTCAGTTAACCTCTGAAAGTGTGTTCTGCCCCACTGGCACCAGGGCGCTTCCATCTCAGACTCTGCCTCTGCCCCTGGTGTACTCATGCTATGAGAGGGACAGCATCATCTGCTGGTTTCTTTGCAAGTGTTTTCCAGGCTAATGCTGGCTACACAAAGATTTGAAGGAACAGGCAGCCATAGCGAACCTGGTAGGGAATGGTGTCCTGGGCAAACCTTAATGGATGTAAACAGTGATTGGAGCTGGTCACCAATGTGTCCCATCCGCTGGGCTCAGAGAGGAAACGTCCCTCAGGTCTGTAGTTCGGACCCATCAGATGATGAGTGTGTGTGCATGTCAGTGTCTGCTGCACACAGGATCAGAACTGGGATGTGCTGCTGAGTTCACAGCTCCTGGAGAATGCAGGGGGCACAAATGAGTTTGTCTGTGCAGTGGCTTTATGTCCTGCTGGGAGGTACAAGTGGATATTCAAAACCAGACTTACAGGTCATGTCACATTAGTACCTCGACATGAAAATGGGCACAGACTCAGCATTGTCGACCATAATGGCAGAGCAGAGGCACAATCTCATTTCTTTTCCACATCTCTTTGTTTCCTTGTCTCTGTAGTGGTTGGTGATGTGAAACCAGAGGGTCGCGGATTTCTCTTGAGGGTCATGAACCGGAGCAGACATTCACCTCTGTTGTAAATGAAAACCCAAGAGCTATAAATGTCAGATTTCTTTTTGTGTTTAAGACATATTTTTCAAGTCTAGCCGCTTGGGTGTTTGGCTTGGGGCTGCTGAAACTATGCGAGGCTGGGAGTGAGGTGTGTGTTTCATGGGGAGAGCCTTGCCACCAGCGAAGCAGAGTGAACCTGTGATGCTATCCATCCTGCAAACGTTGTCCATGTTCACTCAAAAGAATGGAAGACACGGTACTTAGTTAAGCTTCCAAAAGAATGTGTAAGACACACCCAAATTGGGTTATGGAGAGTGTCTTCACTTTTTTCTTTTGAGAAAGATATAAAACACCATATATGAACAATGACACAAAACAGTCTGCAAATGCTACCCCATGCTGTGACCTGACATTTGACCATCCATGTGGGCTGGATGATCACCAGGTGTTTTGTGTTGTTTTGTTTTGTTTCATTTGTCATGGGGCTTGAACTCTGGGCCTGTGCACACTGTCCCTGAGAGTTTTAGCTCAGTGCTACTTCCTTACCTATTGAGCCAAATGCCACTTCTGGTCTTTTAGTGGTCAGTTGGAGATAAGAGTCTCATGGTTTTTTGTGCCTGGGCTGGCTTTGAACCCTGATCCTCAGATCTCAGCTTCCTGAGTAGCTAGGATCACAGGTGTGAGCCGCCAGGCCCAGCGCTGTTTTGCTTTTCTAAAGGATGCTGCATGGTATGTTGCCTGGTGAATTTCAGCAAGTCCTTTACTGGATTCTTAATCAAGGAGTCCTCCTCCTTCTCCCTTTTTCATTTTTCTTCTTCCTTTTCTTTTGTCCCTCTTCTTCTTCATCTTCTTCTCTTTTCCTCCATTTCCTTTTATCTCTTTTTATTTCATTGACATTCGGTTTCTAAAAGTTATATTCAATATGTTTATCTCTAATAGCTATTGAGTTTTTTTTTTTACTGCACAATGTAAAAGAAGTGTTAGTTCACTTCCTAAGTGGTTGCTATTGTGTTGTTTGTTGGGACTTAAACTGAGATGAAGTAGGAAGCCTGTTGAGACAGGTTCGAATAATGAGCACATGACATTGTGCCAAGGTTCTGGTGGTTTCTTTTAGGGACTTGAGGAAGAGACGTGAACAGAAACTGACTTTAAGAGAAAAGGAACGCTAGACAAAAGTGCCTGTCTTGATTGACAGAATGTGGAAGGCCAAGAAAGGAAGGAAGAGCAGAGGTTTGCTAGTTGTAATTGGCTTGGCATGAGTGCATGTTTATGCCAGGAAGTTCCTGGGGATGGCAGAGATTGTGACTGCATGAGTGTGTGTGCATGTGTATGGTGTGTGTGTGTGTGTGCATGTGTTTGTGTGCGTGTGAATTTTTTCATGAAATAGGATATCCGTGGTATTTGATCTAAACCAATATACCACTACTTAAATATGCTCTGTGGGGATTTCTATACATTTAATTATTTGCAGTAGTCATAAAAGCAACTGGCAAAGGGAGGAAGAATGAGGACAGTGGTACTTTTTTCTCCAGGCTCATGGTGTCAGTTCATGTTAGCTGGCATCATTTTTTATCAGCCACAATGAGGCAGAAAGTACTTGTGAAAGGCTGTGATATTACCAAATTGCTTACCTCATGGTGAATAGGGAATAAATAGAGACAAAAGCCAGCTACTAGTTACTTATTTCTACAGCTTGCCCCCAGAGGTTTACTACAAGAAAACCCTGCCTTCTGTCAGTGCCATGTTACGAGTTCCTCAAATGATAAAATCCATTTATTAGGTCAACATTCTCAAGATCCAGTCACTTAACCAAAGCACTGATCTCTGGAGACTAAACCTTTATCACCTAGGCTTTACTGTGAACATTTTGTAGTCAAATCACAGTGTCATGTATGCACATTGCTGCTGTATGGCACAGGGGCCTCATAGAAGGAAAGGCAACCAGCCACGTGCACACTCCTTTGGAGAGTGCTTCCTTTGAATACTCTACCCTACACCTGCTGAGTCAGCTATTTGCTGAAAAAAAAAAACCACAAACTCTCAGTTGATCAGTGCAATCCCAGAGATCAAAAGTTGTGTGCATGTCATTGAAATCCAAACTGAAAAAAGCACATTACTTTGATTAGATACATCTTAAGAATGGAGAAGTGGTTTCTTTTCGCTTTATTATTTTTTTTAATTGGAGTCCATCTCTGATTTGTTTCCCTGGGCTCCATCACAGATGAGACTCATGGATAAATTGTATCCTAGTACTGGAATAATGGCACAAAGCCTGTGTACATATCCATACATAGATGTGTATATGTGAGCGGATATGTCAAGGAAACTGCTTTTAATATCTAATGGATTATATTGAACATAGTAGGGCAGCTCCTACTCATTGTTGCTTACTCAGCATTTGAAATATGGCAGGTTGAGAAATAAAGTAAGTGTAAGATATAAATTGGGTTTAAAAGATAGAGAATATATATACAAATTGAAATATCTTAGTGGTTTTAATTTTAATAACTAATAAAATATTTTCTTGAGTTCAAGTATAAGATGAAATTCTCCTGTTTGTTAACATTTTTAGTGTACTCATTAGAAAATACAAAATTTGTACATACAGCTCACATTATGTTTTCATGAGATAGTAGTATATTAAAATATATATCATTTCATTTCTGTGTTTTCCCTTGGAGCCAACCAATGTTTATCTTCTTCAATTTGCTTTCTTGTGTATGTTCTGCCTTTCTTTTAAGATAGATTATGGATGTCATGGAGGCAGAGTTTTGCTGTCAGTGACCTCAGTAGGTCTGTAACTACATGGGGTTCAAGGACTCTATGAATATTTGCTGAGTGTGGGAACAGCTGTTCTGTGCCTAGGTTCTTGATACAGAACTATAAAGTTTCTGGCAGAACCTGAGTGTGTCTTGGGAAACATGATCTGGATTTGTTGTGTAGAGCCTCTGCTTCTGCAGAGAAGCCACGTTGGGACTGAGTAGAACATTCTACCAGCAAGGAGATTTGTCACACAGCCAAGGCTTATCTTGAGTTCTTAGAGCTT
The DNA here is from genome assembly GCF_031878675.1 of Megascapheus bottae. Classification (NCBI taxonomy): domain Eukaryota; kingdom Metazoa; phylum Chordata; class Mammalia; order Rodentia; family Geomyidae; genus Megascapheus; species Megascapheus bottae. The sequence continues at coordinate 81,204,154 of NC_143512.1, forward strand.
GCTTTTCCTCAATTCTGCGTTTTCTCAGAGGTGGCAACTTACATTAGGACATGTGATTTTGTAGTAGCAAGGATATAGAGGAAAAATGGTATTTTACAAGGGTGGTGTGGCAGGGAAATTAGCTTCAGCAACTGACTCACGTTCTTCAAGCTCTGTGAGGTCTGGCAATTCCTGAATATGTGGCAAAAGTAATTATTCATGTAGTATAATTGTAGATGATAACTGTAACTATAGTAGGAAACTATCGATTGCTATCCAAGGAGTTACCTGAGGTTGAGTGGCTTTTTATCAGATAGACTTCCAATCATCCCTTTCCAACCATCATGTTTAGCCATTCTAGAAAAGTGTTCATTGAATAGAAATTATTCATTTAAGTCTTTTTAAATATACTAATGTCATTTGTAATACTAAAGCAATCAAATCTAAGAAAAATGACTGTTTTAGTATCCCCTGATAACATGTTAAGATTTTGCAATTAGATTTTATAGCGTATGGTCATATGCTGCAGGTCAGAAGCATGATGAGGAGCTTGCTGTCGCAGGACAGTTGCTGTTGATGAAGCAAGTACTTGTGATGGGTGCAGAGATTCAGATTGGGCTTCTGAGGACAGGCTTATCACAGTCCCAAGTTGGAAGGTCTTGCTTAGTTTGCATATGGACTTCCATAATCTTTTAAACGTAAGAAAACCTTGAAGGCTAATCAGAGATTGGATATTGTGTGAACTTTCAAGCAACAAACACCAGTGGATGAGATGACTGTCTTAGATCTTATGCTAGCTAATTTCATTGCTCCTGACAATTTAATGAAGTAATAGATGACCAAGATCTTAAAACTTATAACCAAAGGGGCAGACAGATTTTGAACCCAGCTTATGGACAACTCTCCATTAGTGTCTCCTTACTTTTTGCTAGTAAGCATGACTGAACCTTGAGTGGCTCAGGTAGCTACCCAGTCCAGGGTAGCCTCAAACTTGTCTTACACTGATATTCAGAGGTAACAGGTACTTGTAGTATGACCCGAACATGGTGAAAACAAGTGAAAACTCCGTACCACTGGGATTCGTGAAATCATAGCCTCATCATGGAAAGGCTCCACATTTCGAGCTGTTAAGAGATGATAGTCGGGACAGCGCTTCCTGGAACTTCTCTGACAAGAGGTACCCAGGAGAACATCCAACCCAGCAATCTGGTTGTTTTGTGTGATCCTGTGCTAATCTTACTTTCAGAAAAGATATGGCTAAAAGTGAAGTAGGATAACCCCCTCCCCAGACCGAGCACCTGTCCTCTTTGTCCCAGCCTTCCAAGAACAAGGCATGCATCGTTACTGTGATGTCACAGCCTCGTGGCTGTTACGGAAGTCTAACTTACTCTATTGGTACATAGTACAGGGCTCATTCCAGACTGTGAGTAGAAAAGTACAGCATAAAACATGTGGTCATGGATAAGACCCCAACCAGGAGTTTTTCAGTTAAAGATGAACTGTCACAACTTTCATTTTCCAAGAAGCCCACCAGACGCCTGCCCAGGGTCAAACAATTGACCTTCACTAGGGCTCTGTTCCAGGCTGCATCTTTCATTCATGCTGTGCAGTTCATGGAAGTTCCGCACAACGAAAAGTCAAGTTTGAGTTAGGTATAATGCAGATCAAGGCAGTGAAATCATGTGCTCAGAGTCAAGTGCTCTACTCATTTCAAGCAGCTCTGTAATCAAAGCAGAAAGAATATGGAAAAGCAGTTTGCCTTTTAGAAAATGCTGTGGATTGTGTGTCATATTCGTAAACAACAATGTAAATTGTGCATGTTCTTGCCTATGCTAACACCTGTTTACTGAGGTAAAGTATTTTACCTTTTTGATTGGATAATTTTGTTTCGTTTGAAAAAATAAGTCAGTAAATGTGATATTTGGGTCATTTCCTATAGCAACTTTTGCAAATGTTTTTGAGATGTTTTAAAAGACTGTTGTGTTTAATAGTGTATCATTTAGATTTAATACCTTTTTGTTTAATGCTTAGTTACTGATATACTGTACACATGCATATATGTGAACAAACATAGCACTATCATACAATCTGCATATATGTGTGTATATCTGTGAGTATATGTATATATTTATATGTATGAGTATTCACATATAGACATGCGTATGCATGAATGAATTAATTCTAATACAAGGAAGGAGATAATTTTAGCTCTTCAAAATGATGCTATTTAAGCTGGGTGAAAGCAGCTCATACCTGTAATCCTAGCTACTCAAGAGGCTGAGATCAGAAGATCACACAGTCAAAAGCTAGGTTGGGCAGGAAAATCTATGAGGAGTCTTATCTCCAATTAGTCACCAAAAAGCCAGAAGTGGAGCTGAGGGCCTGAGTTCAACCATAGGATGAGTATGTATGCATACACACACACACACACACACACACACACACACACACACACACAAACACACACACGTTGTTATTTCAAAATCTCCTATTTTCAGGTAAGTGCCTGGCATTCCTACTTGGAATCTACTGGCACTAGGTAGGGAAATGGGTAGAAGGTAGAAGTAATGTATAGAGCTTGAGGTTTTCCACCTCTGGCTTACCTTTCAGTGTTATATAGCCTTGAGAAATTCATACAGCTTTTCTACTTACAGTTTTGTTAGAATCTTAAATTAGGGCTGAACTGCAGTACCGTATAGACCTGCCTTGTTATTCTATATAAAGATTTCACTAAGTCTCAGGTAGTTTTATTGGAAACAACCTGAAACTATTGTTCATTTTGAGAAGAAAATTGACCTAATTATTTTCTACGCAGTAGGGTCCAACATATTTGTGTATTTCTGAGTTAGCTGATAGAACCAGAATTGTCCTGGCAAAAATTATGATAAAGAAACTAGTCATTTGTGGTTCACATGCATCTTCTTGGATCCTCAGAAGGCTGGGACCTGAAGATCTCGGTCAGCCTGGCAGACACATTGGGGGTGACATTTGCCTGCAATTAACCAGCAAGAAGAGGGAAGTGAAAGTAAGGCTCAAGTGACAGGGCAGTAGCCTTGAGCACCACAGCTAAGAAAGTGTAGCGGGCTGAGTTCAAGCCTTAGTACCAGCATATACATACAGCAAGTATGATGGCAGTATCCTGCATGTATCCGCATGGTCCAGGGTATGGCTTCGTTTCTCTGCTCTTCTCTGGACTTTTCCTTAGGATCTACCCTGTGGAATGGGTCATCCTTCCTGCAGTTGTCTAGAAATACCTGCTTTCCTTTTGTCTTCACTCCATTTTTCTTACCCCTACTGACTGACAGCTACTATTTCTGATATGTTAGTATGGTGATATATTCCTAGGTGCTAAGGAGTGCTTGTACTTTCCTGGGGAAATAGATTTTTAATTGTGACCACATGGCACTTATTATGTTTTAGTCCTGTCTTGAGTTTAAGTTCCACATTCACCACTCCCTCCTGTGTTGTATGTGGTAAAATGCTTAGGACTTACCCTAAATCTCAGGGCTTACCCTTTTTTTTAAAAAATAAAAGGATCATAACCTAAGTTTTACATGAATTTTTACAAATAGACCATGAAAAATAGTTAACATGTAAAAGTAATGTAGTTCCTAAACCCAGCAAGAATTGCACATATATTGGTTAAAAGAAAAGTGTCATTAAGAGGTGTTGACTATTTTGCTGTGATTTTTCATGAGCTTTCTTCATATGTCTGCAAATGTCTGTTTGCCTTCTCACTGATGATTTAGTTTTCTAGCTTGCCCCAGACTGACAGGAAGTTTCAGTGGTAATTCTATTATTGTAGTCTAGTAAAGAATTTTGAGAACCTCACAGGTGGCTCAGGGCCCGATGATTTTATTTTGGGGGCAGAGTTATTATCCCAGTGGTGCTGGCTTCCTGCCCAAAGTCAATTTGTTTTCTTCCATGTGCTTGTTGGGTAAATGGATCCCAATTATGGAGAATGCAGCAGAGGAGTAGACCAGCTCAGACAGGCTGCTCTTTCTTTTCTCTCTCCTTTAAACTCTCCCACTCCATTGTTTTCTAATCATCAGTTTAGTTCAGATTGTATTCATGGAATGGTTGATACAGAGGCCACAGAAAAGGATACATGTTGACTTTAAAGAGCAATTAAGTGTCTTTGAGATAAGGTGAGTCTTTATACAACTAGGGACAAGGTCAATGAAGAACTTCCAGAATGCTCTGTGGAAAACCTATTCTTGGCTTCATTTTGTAACAACAGAAGTGTGTTTTTGATTGAGGCAAAACCCTAGTCTTGATTTTTCAAAACAGCATCTCCTCAAGGGTTGATTGCCTGTCATTCATTCCTGTCCCTTTGCTTATGCCATCCTTGCTTCTCTCTCTAGAATATTCTTTCCTGTACTTAAAGCAAAACAAAAAGGATCGTCATTTTCTTCCTTTGTACTTACCAATGACCCTTAAGTCCTACTTAAACCTAACCAGTAAAATGGAGAGTGCTTTTCCCTTTAGATTTTAGTTGCTATGTAGAGAATCGCTATCCATATTAATAACAGGACAAGCCACCGATATTGCATGTTTAGGATAAAGAAGTATCTATGCTCGAAATTGTTCTGTAGTTATATTTCACTTTCCTCTAGTCTTTCCTTGAGAAATGTAATTTTCTTTGACACTGCATCAATAGAAGTGAATTTATGTTCAAAATGAAAGGGTTCCTGACTTGCCTTTTGTCTAGGTTCTCAGGTGTCATGCCTGCCTAGGCGATATTTGCTGGTAATGTGCTTTAGGAAGAGTGTATTAAAGCAGCCACCACAGGCTGTATTTTACTAGTTGTTATTTTTGCCTGTTTCAAACTTTTGGGGCCTTGGTGTTTTTATCTATAGTGGTGTGGGTATGAGAAATCTAGGAATTGATCTCTGTGGCAGCTGTCATAGGGCTATTTATTAGCTGTTTTTGAGGTGCTTTACTGATAATTATATTAGCATCTGCTATTTCCATGTATAATACTAGAGATACTTCAACTAATTTGAGTGAGTCTGTCAGAGGTAGTTAGGAGGAGAGGCCTGTGAGCTGCACCTCCACTTCTATGTCTTTATACCTGTTGTCCTCTGCGTGTTGATCAATTTTTAGCTCCCAGTCCCCTCCCACTGAACTCACACCCCTGTGCGGATCTCAGTCCCCACCAGAAGTTTTGAAATGTCCTTCTCCTCAGCTCCTTGACTGATGGAGGTGTGAAGGAGAAGGGGAGGACACAAGGGCTCCCTGGGGCTGCTCCATATTCTTCCAGGGAGGTTTCATCACTTCTTATTTGCCAGAGTCAAGGTGGTCTGCACACAGTCTTGTTCAGGCATGTGTGGGCCGCTGGCCTCTGAGGTACTGTCATGTTTTGGGCAAGTGTTGGGTCTTCACAGCAAAGTCTCCTGTGACTCTGGCTCTGTTTACAGATCTTTGTACTTATCACTTTAGGTTACCTTTATGTCTTCAGAGTGTTTGTTTGCCTCTTTTTTTCTGTTCTTTTCTTTCTTTCTTTCTTTCTTTTTCCACACCTGGGACTTGATCTCAAGGCCTGGACACTGTCCTTGGGTGCTCTACCACTTGAGCCACAGCACCAGTTCAGCTTTTCCTGTATATGTAGTACCGAGGAATTGAACCCAGGGCTTCATACATCCTGGGCAAGCACTCTACCACTAGTCCAAAGTCCAGGTCCCTGCCTTGTTCTTGTTTTTAAATAACAAACCATTTCCAATTTTTGCTTTTTTGTGTGATTGGTCAGTAATAATCTTGCATCTATCAAGTTAGGCTATAGGTACTTGTCCAATTAGTCTGGACGAAATTTACTAATACTGACTCAGGTTCATAAAAATTGTTTTGCTTGAAAGTGTAAGTCTGGGTTCTTTTACAATTAGAATCTTTGCTTGGGTTGTGGCTCAAGTGTTAGAATAACTCCCTACAGACTTTGAGTCTAATGTGCCCAGTATCGAAACAAAACAACCTTTTCCCCATTCAAAACCTGTTTCTTGACAGTTTGATTAAAACATGGACAAAATATTTATGCAGAAACATATGTTGTGGTTAGAAAAGGAAAAATGTGCATCAATGCACCTAGTTCTGTGGTGTGAAATCATCACCAGAGGCGATATTTTGGCAATCACATTTACATGAAAACTGGATCATGTGTGATGAGTATCACATATTACACACGATCTCCATGGTTGGTGTAACTTAACTTGCAAGCTTCTGTACTTAAGGAAGGTCTTTGTCACAGGGTAAACCATTGTTTGGCAGGAGTGATGAACAGATCCATGCTTTTGAAGTCTGTGTGACCTCAGTTCAGCTTGTGCTGCAGCCTCATCCCCACCTCCCTCTGGGTGGCCTTTCTTTGTCCTTTCCTGGGCTTTGTTGTTTCCCAGATCATCTTCTTCCTTACCTGTTAATTTTTAACCCCTGCTAGTACCATCAAGAATGTAACTGTTAATAATATTGTTTCTGTGTCTCTGTAGACAACCCTGCTCCTAAATGCCCCAGTCTTCATCACCAAACCAAGGCTTCTTCTGTTGGGGATAACACTGAGAGGTATTTTGGGGGATGAAGCTTGTTGTGCTGACTGTAGGTCCTTGGAAAACAACAGTCCCATAGGAAATAAAATGTGTGTGTGTGTGTGTATGTGTGTGTGTGTACGCACGTGTACACACATGTGTACAGTTTTGCCTGATGTGCTTATATACATACTATGGCTTTCATAAAGGATGTTGTCAGCTGTATTTCAGACCAACTTCTAAGTTTGGAAGCTTTACCTCTCTATCCAGTATAACTTTGTAATGTTATTATAATTTTCAGGATTTGGGAAAAATCCTCCATGTCGCTAAGCCAAAAGCATAACAATGTTTTTGGCAGAGTATACTTCATAGCTCATGATGAAAATTCTTTAGTGTTTCTAATAACAAACAAATCTAATAAAGCATATTGTAAACAGTTTTAAATGGGAGAGAGGTGCATTTCATTACAGATCGTGGGAAGAGACTTAGTTCTATTCTAGTCTTAAAGGGAGAAAGGGAGTTGAGGGCAGGGATTGTAAGAGAGGCCAGCGCTGGAACTGCGATAACGTTGGAAGGATCCGTCTTCAGGGAAAGGAAAGTGCACTGTTCCCGACTCCCACAAATGTGCAGAGCACACAGCTCCTGCAGGCTCATTTTCAGTGAGGGCAGAGGGCTGAGATGGAAATCTCCCCCAAGGCCAACATGGAATCCCCTTCATAGATGGGTCCAATATGCTGAGATAGGATGACCTTTTGGAGAAATGTACCAGAAAATCAAAAAGAGGGACTTATGCAGATAGCCCAATCTTCATGAGTCTTGACAATAAAAATACAGTTTTTATTAGAAAAGTATAGTAAAATTTTAAACTAAGAAAAGTGAAAATAGTGACGGAGCTATTCTCTTAACTCAGTTTTCTCTCCACACACAATTTCTCACTTGAGGCAGTTTTCAAAAGCAGTGTAATAGTCTTCTTCTTCATGAAACGAAACAAAAATTGAAATATGCTTCTTTATCTGCTTTATACTGGCCATTCTCTTCTAATTTTTCAAATCAAGTAAAGCAGGATGACGGGATTCATTTGTAGTTACACTTGAGTCCATTACTTTTCTCCACATCCATCTTCAGTTCTTGACATCTATGTGTCTGTCAGCACTGTCCTGCTCATTTAATACTTGAACCATTTCATTCTTTTAAATTTGCTTTTGAGTTCACCTCTAATCAAGGATCTGGCTACTCAGACTGTCGTAGCTTGTTTCCCTTCTTCATAATCATAGCCATTACACAGCTTTATGGGTCTTAGTAGCTGTTAGGATCCGATATTTTCCTCTTTATTCTCGGCTCTTTCCATATCATCCTACCAAACCGTGGCCCATTTGTATCCCCCCCAACACACACTTGATTCAGTGGGCTGAGTGCTCGCTTGAAACTCTTTAAAACTTTATTTCTGATATATCTGAGATCCAGCCCAAGTTGATCAACTCATGAGAATTTTTCTGTGATTCATACTTAAGTTCACTTTTCAGTTTCCTTTGCTAACAGTTTATTAAGTTGCATGTACTTTTTTTTTATAAGTTCCCTTTCCCTTCTCTTTCATTTACTTTTTAATCCCTTCCTTATTCATTCATCCTTTTGCATCTCCCTTCTTGTTACTGCCTATCACCTTCAGGGTGAAGCCAGAGACACACCAGAGCCTTGCATGAGCTGGCTAACGAAGAAGTATTGCATGAGCTGGACACAGAAGGACTCTGTGAACTACAGTGTCTTCTGCTTCTTTGTTTGTCTAGAATATGAGTTCTGTGATTTTGGTTATATTCCTTTCATTTTGCCTAACTTATTTCTTCTTTCAATATTACAAAAAACTCCTATGACTTACAAACACATACATGCCTTGTGTTTATGAATGTCATGCTTGTTGAAGATATTGCAAACATTTCTCTAACTGAAAGATAAGCTCTTGGAAGAATCATTTATTATTAACTTCTTGATAGTTCCAATGCCTTATATATACTTCGTTAGAAGTATTTGTGTTAATTGACTTGCCCATAAAATGATGAAATTTATATATAATGCTGAAAAGAAGGCAAGATATTGCTCGCATAAAAATTTCAAAAAGCAAATATATGTTTCTCAATATCTTAGGACTGTTTTCCATTCAGCCAGAAGTAACTTTTAGATGATAGAATGTTTTTGCTCAATCAGTGACAGTAGAAAAAGGACTTGTTTTATAGAGCTCTTTCTTAAAAACTGTCTTTAGTCAAATCCATAAAACTGTATTGGGTGTGTTAGGGGGCTTGGGCATATTTTTGTAATAGATTTGATTTTAGCATCAGTGTTTGCTAAATGATTCCCTTTTATCAAACCAATAACTTCATTGATTTGCTAGTCATCACAACCCTGCTCATGCAGTGCAATATGACTAAAAATATTAATCCAGAAAAAGACCATCAGGTAACATGGTTGTCTGCCAAGGATAGCGATAAGGTATCTTAAAGCTGGCAGGAGACTCACAGCGTACTTTTTCTCTGCCAAAAATGAGCTACTGGATGCTGTGAAATGGCTCATGAAACAGCATCCTCTCCCTCTGCACACACTGCCCTTTTATTGTAACCAGACTGAACACTGGAGGCCTTCCATTGGGCGTTAACGATGCTTATAAACAGCAACAACGGAAGTCCTCTCTGTGCAGAGTTGCTGCTTCCTTATTTCTGTTAGAAAAAGGTGCAAACGAGTCCTAGAGGTAAATGTGGACTTTTCATCTAGAAAAGACCCCGTGTGTTTAAGGAGTCCAGTCGTGGGACACCATAAAGACCCAAAGGGCAGGGAAAGGGAGTGTCTCACTTGATAGAGCCACTTGGTACCTGTGCTTTGTTCCTGCTCTCTGGGTGGCTTTTGCGATTCAGTGATGCCTTCAGTGCTTTCTGTTCAACTTACCCAGGAAATGGGATTATTAGCATTCAGTTTTCCTCTGATGAGTCTTGGGAATGTGGTGTTATTTTCCACCCAGCTCAGAGCCAAAGGCAAAATGCACATCTGGCTTGTAAATCAGCACCAAACCCCAACGCCTGGCTTGCTTTCCATCACATTCTCAGTGTGGATTACGTGACACCTTGAGGAAAACCTTCAGCCCCTTTCTAAAGTACTGTGAGACTTGCTACCTGATCAGCTGCCTTGTATTCCCCAAAGGAGAAAAACCTTCCATTCTTACCTTTTTATTTCTTGTTTTGTTTTTCTCTGTTTAGAAATTGGCCCCTGGTTACGGGAGTTCCGAGCGAAGAATGCTGTGGATTTCTCACGGTTAACCTTCGACCCAGGACAGAAAGAACTTGTGGTAGGAGCCAGGTGAGAGATGATGTTCTCTATAGCTCCATGTGGGCTTCTCTGTTAAACTGAAGAGTGCTGAATAGCATGACAGCGTCTAAGAATGAAAGGCAGTAAGCATGGCATAAAGTCTGCAGCTCCGAGGAGGTGGGAGTGCTCCTCCTGGCAGGTGTTGATGGGATTTTACACAGCGCAGGTCTCCCGGCCCTGAGTTGACCGGCAGGTGCCTCCCATTAAACCTTAGGGGAGCTTTGGCAAAAATCCTTTTGAAATGAAGAATCAGAGGCAGAAAGTAGATAAACTATATTGTCCCGAGGTGTGAGGCTGGTCAAAGATGGCCTTGGGTTTCATACTCAGGTTATTTGACTCAAGAAGCCACTTTTTAAAATTCTTCATTCTTCAGTTGAATTCTGAAGACCAAGAACCCTTTGTGTGTATCAAAAGACCCCAGGATGATGATGATGATGATGATGGTGATAATGAGTTTATTTCTTTTTTGGGGGGTCAGATGTGAAACTGAGCTCTTTTGCTCAAGGCTAGCTCTCTAATATTTTGCATTAATTGGAAATAAGAGTGTCACAGACTTTCCTGCAAGGAGTTGGCTTTGAACTGTGATGCTCAGATCTCAGCCTCCTGTGTAGCTAGGTGTAAGCAATCTGAGCCTGGCCTAGAATTACCTTTTATGGTGAACTTGGTTATTCCTGTTCTAGTGAATTGAGAATTCAAGGGTTTTGTCATTATGTCTGTGTCTTATGGATACTTTGTATTCCTTTGTCTGTGGTTGAACAATGGAACACCTACAGAACAGTCCATGGATTTTTAAGTTGTTTAGCCCACGCTTCCATCAAAACAAGTATTTTAACCATATTCATCCTCATTCACCCTTCTTGTTTGCTCAATACCTATTTTCTCTTTTTAAAAAAATATTCTTTATCTGTTTATTTGAAATATGGCAGGGAAGGGGGAAAACAAGATGATTGGGAGGGAGTAGTGGAGTGAAAAGGGGACACAAATATGAGAAGGGGCATCAGTCAACACCTCTTTTCTGAGGCCAAGCTACCTTACAGAAGCTACTGCTCTTTCCCTAACTCTCAAGGGTCAACAGCTGTCGTTGAGTTTCTTTATGTCATATTCATGTATCAAAGCAATATATTGGATGATTATTCATTGTCCATCTTCATATACCTTTTTTCCATTCCCTTTACCTCTAAACTAGTCCTCGAGTCATGATATATATATATATATATATATATATATATATATATATATATATATATGCATATGCATACATAGCTTTGGCTACATGTTTTTTCTGGTCTAGCATCCTCAAATAAGTTAAAATATATGATGTTTGGCTTTTTTGAGCTTGGATTATCTCATTGTAATAGGGTCTTTCAATTCCATCCATTTTTCTGCAAATGCTATGATTTTATTTTTCTTTATGGCTCAGTAGTATTCTAAAGTATATGCATGTGTATATATATATGTATATATACCCACACATACATGTATACTGGCTGTGGTATGCTATGATCTTTCTTATAGCTTGATTACTCTTCTTTAGATATATGTTAGCTATGGTGTGGCAGGGCACTCAAGGAGGTCTAGTTCAAGTTTTTAAGGAGCCTCCATAATGCTTTTGACAGGACTTCACAAGTACAGGAGTTTTCAACTAGCTGCCTGTTCTTCAGACTTTCTTCTCATTCTGCATACTATATCCAACTCCCTTTTTTTAATAGGCCCACCTTGAAGAGTTTTTATGGGATAGATGTTGGCTGTTTTTGCCCTGGTCCAAAGCCTCTTCCCACCCTTCCAGCCTCACAGTATTTTCATTCTCACCTCACTCAGGCATGCAGAGTTCTTTAAGCTTCTCACGACTCTTGTAAATACTCTTTCTTGCCTCTGGGATTTGGAGGTCTCTCCTTATTTTAAATACTGGCCACCCACCTACTGCACAGATTTGCTGCTTAGTTAATTATCTGAAAGGGTGATGAGCTGGCCGGAGCTCCTGCCCTGGTACTGAGCTGCCACATTCCTTCACACGGTCTTGTTGGCATCTACGTCCACACCAGGCATCCGCATTCACCCTGGCCCCCTTGTTGCAAGGTACTGTGTTATTTTGTGATGGCTGTCAACTCATACACATATGTCAGGGCATATATGAGGACTTCCTACAGAGCATGGTTCTGTTCTCCTTGTAGAGTCCCCAAAAGATCTGTTGATTCAACGTATTTATAATCGGAATTTGACTTCATATTCTTTTCTGTATCTGGTGTATACTTAAGGGAGGAAAAAGGATTAGAACTGTAGCAGATTTATTCTGGATGTACTTTGGCAGTGGCATGAAGGAAGAGGCAGGCTCTATACACGAAGTCACTTTTCGGAAAAAAAAATGGGGTTTGGCCCTGGACTTAGGTGAAACAGCATTGACTGGGGAGGAGGGACAGGTATGATCCCCTTTTAAGCCTCAGCCCATCTTTAGAGAATGTTGGGAAGGGCTTTCTCATTAGCCTGATTCTTATGAAGAATCAGTTTCTGAAGATCCCCTGGTAAACAAGCCAGCATCTTTGCTTTGTAGGTGGTTGGCTTACAGTCAAAGACACAGGCTTCCCTTGTGAGAATCCATGGGGTAAATTGGCATTTGTGAAGGGCAACTGTCTTATGGGCTAGAGCCACTGGAAAGTATTCTCAGGAGACCCTTGTCCCTGGAGGGCCCCTTCCAAGTGTCACTAAAGTCCTCTCTTCTGGGTGTTTTGGGAAGCTTCCATCTGGAGGCTGTATCTCACATCTTCATACTGACAACTCAGCCATACTGGGAGAATTTGCACCCATTCTGTGTTAAAGTAGCATGCAGGAAGTGGGTTGGTTAGGAAGCTGTACAAATGCCAGAGGAACAGGAATAGAAGCCACAAAGTTTGAGCTGAGCACTATGTAATTGATCGTGTTTGCAGAATTCCAGGGGCATAGGCTACCTTTCCATGTGCTTTTCTATAAGGACTTGATAAATACACGTGGGAAAAATATGGGCTGTGCTGCGCCTACCTAATTAAGCGACCCAGAGCCAATTTCACAGCCTAATTTTCTCATGTTTAAGGCTGGTTTCAGCTGCTGGAAGGATGAAGAGAAATAATCCATAACAAATGATTGTTACATTACCAGGATCCCCGTAAGAGAGCTGTGTTGAGGAAAGTTTAAAATAACCATGTACGGAAGCATTTCAGCCAGACCATACTCTAAGGAGAGAAGGAATTTCACCTAGGAAATTTGATGGGATTATGCTCAGAAAGTCTGAAGGCAGTGAGAACTAGTTGTAAAACGTTAAAATTAGCCCAACCCTCAGCATCCTGTTTAGGAAAGCTTTTGACTTAGTGAGAGAAGTTTAGATAACAGGTGTGTATTTCAGAAATCAGTAATGATTTAAAAATATCACCTGTAAAAAAATAGAATGTTACTCTTTATTTTTTCATAGTTAGCACGAGACATTGTGAAACCACTTATTGGATGATTTCACTTTATACCAGTAATTCTTTATGTTTCTGACACTGAATTCAGTTAAAGATTCTTAGCATTCTTGGAAAAGGTGTTCTTTGAGCTGCCAATGAAAAACATCTCTTCGGGCAATTTATTGTTCTGTGGTGCCAGCAGGCATTTCAATTGCAACCCATGCAGTTTGGGGAGGATGTCCTAAAATTGCCAATTTCAAAGTGCCCACTATTGTTCAGATTATTTTAACATACCTTCCCATTTATCTCTTGCTTTATTCGAGTCTCGTCAAAATTTTGTCATGTTTGTGTTTTCCAGTATTAAGCTTTGGTGTATCCCTTTTAGAAAGTGAAGAAAAATGCTGCGAAATGCATGATCCTTGCTGTGTACGATTTCTGTTTGTTTCTGTTCTTAGGATTATACTATTTTTTGAATGGCCTTATGCTTCTCCATTATAAAACTTACTAAAATCAGTCTTCATGCAATAAAAAATTTAAAGGTATAAAAAATAAAAAGAATATAAGTTAGCTTAGATGTGGGTATGGATAATTATGGAAGCAATAGCGCAATGATACTTCACAAACTTGATGCAAGTCCAGGCTTTACTGGGGACAGAATGGTAGCAGCAGATGTAAGGGGAAGAGATAACATTTTTATTTTGTTAATAAGTTGGTCATATGGTTTTATATAAGGGTGGCAAATAGTTCCATCCTTAATTACTTTCTTCTGTAGGGGGTGTTCTATCCAAAGGCTATTCTACAATGCAGCACACTTGGTCTGCACCAGCCAGGATGTTTACAACTTAGCCACATTTTATTTATTTATTTATTTGGATAGTACCGTGGAAATGTTTCTATTTTACACATAATTTGAATGCAAACTCTTAAAATTTATAAGACATTAAAATAATCTTCTAATAAAATCAGTCTTCAGTATAAGGAATCTAAATTTCTTATTCTGTACACTTCTAAATAAATAACTTTGATCTATAACCATTGGAAATATTACAGTTCATGATAGACAAGTCAAACTGTATCATAAGTGAAAAAACTTAAGAATCAGCCTAAAAACACAATGAAATTATAGACAAATCAAACCTCTAAGTCTATAATTGAGTGTATGGCATTGGGAAAATTGAACGCATGCTCAGCAACATACATTCAGTTCTACAAAAAGCCCTTTAAAATTCCTTCGCCTAAATAAATAAGCAGAAGCATGATGGGAGGTACTGAGCCAGCCAGTACCCATGTCAAGTCCATTCTCCCTCTCCTTCCTGACGACGCGTAGCCACATTTTAAAATCCAAAAAGCTGAGCCATGCAATGAAAACAAATGCATTTTCAAAACATCTGTGGCTCCACAGAATCATGGTGGAGATGATGAGGCTTTCTTCTTGCTGGTGTTTTGGACTTTTGTTCTCTGTTTTATTGGCTGTTTGGATAGTTATTTTTTTTCCAAAATGTGATTTTCTAAGCATCTTTTTTTTTAACACATGTTTCATTTTCTAAGTGAGTTGCTTTCAGTTTCACATGTGCATTTCACTGTCAGTTATTTTCTTCCCTTAATGATGCTTCCCTCCTGATTCTTCTGTTTTCCGTAAACTTACGTGTAGTCTAGAAACGTTTCTGGAGGTGCTCCTTTACCGCCTGCGGTACTTTAGGGTGAATGTTCCTGTGTGAGTTCTCACACAGATCCCCACGAGTTCACGCGAGCAATGCAGTGGGACAGAAGCCCACAGATGCAATAAGTGGATCAAGTAGTGACCAGACTGGGTGTCAGCAGTCAGACCCAAGCTAATTGTCATACCTGATAACAGATAGACAGATTTATATCTCTGGATGTTTCCTCTAATTTTATCGAAAGCACATCAAGGGCTGGGACTTTGGCCTGGTGGTGGAGTGCTTGCCTAGCATGCATGAAGACCCAGGTTCAATTCCTTGGTACCATATACATAGAAAAAGCTGGAAGTGGTGCTGTGGCTCAAGTACATCAAAAAATGGTCACCTAAAAATACTGAAGTGGCTTCTGATTGGGATCAGGTATAGATGACTATTCCCTGAACACCTGCCCTGACATGAGCACTGGTTTATAGATTTGCCTGGGCGTAACAGACCTGTCCACATGCCAGCCAGTACCTGAGCTTCATGCACAGGAACTCTTGTCCTCACTACTAGTCAGTAGACTATTTTCTGTAGCAGAAGCTGTTTTTGTATTTATACTTGAATTACAGTATCATCTGCATTTTTTTTTTGCCAGTCCTGGGGCTTGAACTCAGGGCCTGAGCACTGTCCCGGGGATTCACTCAAGGCTAGCACTCTACCACTTGAGCCACAGCACCACTTCTGGCTTTTTCTGTGTATGTGGTACTGAGGAATCGAACCGAGGGCTTCATGCATTCTAGGCAAGTACTCTACCACTAGGCCACACTCCCAGTGCCCAAACAAACAGATTCTCAAACAGTAGTTAAACTAAAATCTGATTGTTTCCAAGGCTGAGGTTGTTCCTCCAAACCAAATGGTTGAAACATTGTAGTGTCTATATTGGACCATGTTGTTTTACTCATGGTTTGACTTCAAAGCTAAAGCTAAAAAAGGAAAGATTAGCATGCTTTTGCTATACTTAGGCTGGATTTGCTTTATGTATTCTGGGTAGCAGAAAAACAAACTTGAGCAAATTAAAATTTTAAGGACTTTGAGTGTTCAGTGATTCACGCATGAGCTCTCCACAGGCCACAGAGTTCATGTCTTCATTATTCATGGGGGAGGGAGATGGCTGGGAGTGGGGAGAGCTTTGCAAGTTGTTTTAGCAAGGCAGAGTGAATATTACTCGGTTGGTCATAATGACGAATTGTCTGGTTAAAGGTTGCTTGGTTGTTTCTGACTGCTTGAGCTGAAGTATTCTTTCTCACTTGACCTATGCCCAATTAATTATTTTAACAAAGTATGTGTTCTTAAATGCCCATGCTGAGACATGCAGGCTTCTATTTAATTAGAATTCCAAGTTCTCCTTTTAAAATGGTTTTACCACAAATTGCAAATAAAGGGGCCTGAATTTTAGATTCATATAAAATCTGTTTTTCTGCAATTGGCTAATATCATTCTCTCTCTTTTGTGCTGGTTATAATTCACATTTTAACTTGAAAGTTTTATTTTAGAAGTAACAAGGTGTAGCATCGTATAATTAAAAAGAAGCTGTAGAAAGTTGTGAGATCAAAGAATCTGCTTACAGCAGACACACTACCAAGATCCTCCTTCCCCTCTTCTCCAGGAGGTGTTTTTGTCAGCCTTACAGAATTAAAGGTAACCTGTGCAGAGTTAGACGAAATCAATGATTAGCAGTACATCCTAAGAGTTACTGTAGGCCCTACTATGCACAGAAACTGTGGGAGTGATGATGCAGATGTTGTGATTTCATTAATTATGGCTTAGGAAAGGCCTTGGTGATATTTCCTGTTCCATTTCCCGGTCTCACTTAAAGTCATTCGAAAGCTATATGTTGGGGCTTAAGGCATTTGCTATTTCTTGCCCCCTTTCTTCCGTAGGCTGGAATTAGAAGCACAGGAGTGTTTCAAGATTTTTTTCTTTTTCACTTATCTTCCTTCTACCTATTTCTTTTTTCTCCTTGGTTGGTTTGATTAATTAACCTTATGTACACATTTTTGTATTTTTTTCTGTTTCTTTTTTGTTGTTGTTTTTGTCCAATACTTACCAAGCATCATTGTGTCTTTGCGTTAGCTGCAGAAGTACTTCAAAATTTAGAAAGCTGTCTACTGCTCTCCCAGTTGTAAGTTCAGGGATCCAGGAAAATGACCTTGAAGATATAGCTGTAATATCTCTGGGGAAAGACATAACCATTGTTTCTTCTGACATTTTAAAAAAGTGACCTTTTTTCCTGTCAGAAGCGAAAACTAATGTAAACTGGGTGAGTGGTAGCTTACATCTGTAATCCTAGCTACTCAAGAGGCTGAGGATCTGAGGATTGCAGTTCAAAGCCAGCCCAGGTACTAAAGACCATGAGTCTCTTATCTCCAGTTAATCACTAGAAAATGGGAAGTGGGTCTGTAGCTCCAGGGGTAGGGTGGTACCCTTGAACTGAAGAGCTCACGGACAATGCCCAGGCCCAGAGTCCAAGCCCCTCCACTGACAAAAAACAAACAAACAACCCCCCCCCAAAAAAAAACTAATATAGGGGCCAGGAGATTAGCCTAGTGATAGAGTGCTTGCTTATCATGAATGAAGACCTGGGTTCCATTCCTCAGTACCACATATATAGAAAAAAGCCAGAAGTGATGCTGAGGCTCAAGTGGTAGAGTTCAAGCCTTGAGGAAGTCCAAAGACAGTGCTCAGGCCCTGAGCTCAAGCCCAGGACTGGCAAAATAATACAAAGCAAAACAAAAAAACCCACACAAATATAACATTTATTTATTTGTTTACATAGTTATTATGAAAAATTTGAATAACAGCCACTTAATTAAATTAGTTATTTAATACTATTTATTATTTATTAACTACTTCCTTTTTCATAAGTTCCACAAATGAGCCAACAGGTGTATAAATAGGCTAGTCAAAGTAAATGGCCAGCTTGTTTGCTTTGAATTCATGTTCATTGCAAATTTTAAGTATTAAGAATGACACATGAAGAAATGTTCCACATCTCTGGTCATAAAAGAAATGCAAATCAAAACAACTCTTAAGATTCCACCTCACTCCAGTTAGAATGGCCAGGATCAAGAAATCTAATAACAACAGATGCTGGCAGGGATGTGGCCAGGAGGGATCACTGCTACACTGTTGGTGGGAGTGCAAACTCGTTCAACCACTATGGAAAGCAGTATGGCAGTTCCTCAAAAGACTAAGCATAGAGCTCCCCTATGACCCACAATTCCACTACTTGGCATTTACCCAATTGTCCAGAAACAAGGACATACTAAATCCATTAGCACAACCATGTTCATTGCAGCACTATTTGCCATAGCAAAGATATGGAACCAACCCAGATGTCTCTCAGTTGATGAGTGGATCAACAAGATGTGGTATTTATACACACTGGAATTCTATGCTGCCATCAGAAAGAATGACATCGCCCCATTTGTAAGAACATGGAAAGACTTGGAAAAAAACATATTAAGTGAAGTAAGCCAGACACAAAGGAACATAGGCTCAATGGTTTCCCTCATTTGCCATAAAGTATAAACCTTGGACTCTCCTAACAGAGATTTACAATAGAGCAAAACCTAAATACATAAGTCCATATGGAATGAGGCTAAATGAAAGGACCATATAATGTGTGATTGTTGTTATTAATGTACTATGTTATTTTTCATCTCTTTTCTTGTCCCTTGGTTATCTCATTTTGTTACAGTATCTTACCTTGTCATCTGGTATATTGTATATACGTTTATTTGTTTATTTGAAATTGGATAGGGAAGGGGGAAAACAAGATGAGGGGAGGAGATTAGGGGAGGGAAATGGGGACAAAAACATGAGAAGAGGTATCAATGTATGTGAAGTAATGCACCTTCTATCAGATGAATATAATGTAACCCTTCTATTAATTGAGATACAAATACAAAAAAATAAATATTAAGCATTAAAAGGTATTTTTGGTTTCACATGGGTCCATCAGGATTTATTAATTTCTGTAATTATTCTTTGGATCTTTTCATCAAGAATTTACTTTTTACTAGAAAGTTTCTTAAGACACTGGAGAGATAAAGATGGAATACACTCTACTTGATGAAGATTTAATCCCCTATGGTAAAATATGGCAAACTACAATCCCAGCTTTACTTTCTGTTTTGGTAAATAAAGTTTTGTGAGCACACCATTCTATCTCTTTCTCACTGGCTGTGGCTGCTTTTGAGCTGTAACCATGGAGTCCAGTACAAGGGACACAGGTCACACATGTATCTGCTTCCTACCCTTTAACAGAGTATGCTGACTCCTGGCCACACAGTGGGAAAATAATTCTGGCGGAAATGTAACCTAGTGCAACCACTCTGAAATGGGCAATGGGGACTCTGCCAAAAACCAAACTGAGAACTACGCTATGATCCAGCCATACCATGCTTGCACATCCCCCAAAACATTAAATGCCAGACTATAGTAATGAAACTTGTGCATTCTTGTTTCTTCATTATTCATGATAGCCAAATTACAGAAACAGCCCCGCCTACAATGGAAGAGTAGACCAAGAAAGTGTGATTGATGTCTGTTTGTCTATTCACACCTCTCTCTCTCTCTCCTCCCTCTCTCCCTCCCTCCCTCCCTCCCTCCCTCCCTCCCTCCCTCCCTCCCTCCCTCCCTCTCCCTCCCTCCCTCCCTCCCTCCCTCCCTCCCTCCCTCCCTCCCTCTCTCTCTCTCTCTCTCTCTCTCTCTCTCTCTCTCTCTCTCTCTCTCTCTCTCTCTCTCTCTCATCATTTGCAGGGAAATGGATTATCCTAGAAAGAAGTATATTAAGTGTAGTAAGTCCAGCACAGAAAGACAAGGAGCACGTGTTTTATCTCAGACATGGAATTTAGATTTAAAGCACAAATATACATGAAAACACATGCAGAATTGTATGTGAATATACATACATGGCTAAGGCGTGGGTGTACTCACGGGAGGAGCCTGATGTTGTAACAGAACAACTAAGGAACTAACAGCATGAATACCAGGTAGCTGTTGGTTGGGGGTGGGGGGGCGGCGGGATGTATTATGTTTCGTGTACAGTATGTACAAAAGGAACTGCATAACTCCAGGCAGGATGGATGGGGAAAATGGAGGGGATGATGGAAGGCATAACACTGAGCCTGGTGCATTTCAATCATAAGCTGATTTGTAGAATTGGAACCCATTTGTGCAACTACTTCAACTAATTTAAAAATTTTAAAAGCCTAGGGAAAAAAGTATCACATATTTTATTAATTAGAGATAATCCTGAAAAATACTTGCCCATAGTAGTAATTAGATAATTGAATGTGTACATCACAGGTTAAGCGACTCACAGAAAAATAAAATTGGTATGATTTCATCTGAAATTAGTAGTTTAAAAATAGAAAATGACAAAGCACATACTCAACCCTTAAAAGTAGAAGCCATGAGTTGAACTTAGTGAAATAAGTTATCATTTATAATATTCATGTCATGTAGAAATTTTAAGTAGTATTTAAAGCATATTAAAACTGAGATGTTTAGTTTGACTGTGCAACACTAACATAACCTTTGGTCAAAATATATTTATAAAAAATAGTTTCTATTTTAAAGCTCTGAAGTTTGCTATAGAATTGTTTTGATTTTTGTGTGCTATAAAATGTATTTTATTTCACTTTTAATGTTGATTAAGAGGTAATCCATTCTCTTTTGAGTTCTTTAATTTTAATATTTAAAGTTAGTTTTTGGGGGGCCGGGAGTTTGGCCTAGTGGTATAGTGCTTGCTTGGCATGCACGAAGACCGGGTTCGATTCCTCAGTACCACATACATTGAAAATAGCTAGAAGTGGTGCTGAGGCTCAAATGGTAGAGTGCTAAGCCTTGAGAAAGTCCAAGGACAGTGCTCAGGCCCTGAGCCCAAGCCCAGGACTAGCAAATAAACAAAAAGATATTTTTTGGAAAATTCTTTTTTATAAGTAAGACTTTCCAGGGGCTCAAAAATACCCTTTTTAAGTGAGGGAATGAAATGATGCAGTATGAGTGTGAAAAGATATGTTCTAAACATGTGCAACTACAACCAAGATAAAATCAGTTATTTTTTTAGTCTCAAGGATCTGTATCTATATATGTGGATATTCTATTTTATGACCAAAAATCATATTTGATGATATTTAAAATTTATATTTTTATTATAAATTTTAAATTTTTAGCAACTTCCCTCACACCCACATTATTCAGAAACTATGACTTACATGTTGTTTACAGAACTTTGGTGGTATAATATGTCATGCATAGTTGCAATTTTAATTCTAACTTTTTCATCACCTGTGAATGGCTTATGGCTCAGAGGTAGAGTGCTGTTTGGATATAAACATCTCAGAGGAGGGAAGGAAGACGTGTGGCTAGCTTTTGTCTTTAATTTGTTTAATGGCCCACCTTAATCTAAACTTTTATTAAAGGACAAGAAAGATTTCTCTCAGCATTGTTAAAATGCTTTCTAAAAAATGTGCTTGCTTTTCAGTCTGCACATTCTATTTGTGCATAGTATATGTCTACTTTCTTTAATTATTCTAGCTTCTCATTTGGATCAGGCATCTGACGTACATGTGAAATATGAACTTGAAGCTTTTCTTTGATTTTACAGACATATTCATCAGAGAGCAATGGAGTTATTCTAAGTGAATGTCATTTTAAAACACCTGTGTCTTTAATAATTTATAGAGGTCAGAGTTAAGTTTTATGGTGTCTCTTGGTAAAATGAGTCATTCAGTTAATATGCTCATGATGGCTCAGCCTTTTCTTTAATGCAGGTTGAATCTTATTCCTTTACATGAAGGCACAATTGAACTTCTTCTGTCCGGGGCCCCACTGAGAATATATTCTTGTGCTTAGCAGTTTGTTGCTAATGACCCAATGGAGATTTGATGGGACCCAGGAATGAGTTCTTCTATGCAAGAGTCAATAAGAAATAAAGTCCCATGAAGATGGAGAAAACTTACTTGCATGTTTAGTGGGGAAGGACAAATAGGTTTTAACATTGTCATTTTGAATCTGCCAGACTTAATGGCTTTGTGATTTGAATTATACAGCCCATTGCATCTGTGTATTCCTCATACCATTATTCCTAGAAGTAATGTGGTTTATTGCATTTGAATAGCAGTCTAATTTTATTCTAAGACATTTGAATAAAAAAGGGAAGATCCCTATCCAATGAGACAAAGGCTTATTTTTATTTACTATAGCCATAAAACTAAACTAAACTTACCAGTTGGAAAACTTGCTTTTTTACTTCTTGCATATATAAGAAAGGGAAGAGAAAAATAAGAGCATAAGAAATAAGTCAACAATGTTAACATGGACCTAAGACACTGCACAAATCGATTCTTTTAACCTCTTGCACCAAAGCCTTTCCCCTGAATAATTCCAATACTCTCCTAACTACCTATTTATACTTTTGGGTGTGAGGAAGATGAATGAGACCACTTACATGCTTTGAGTTGTTGAAAGCCTTGCCCTATTAGAGAAACTGATGCTAAGTACAACATTTGCTTAGCATTCCCTGTTGGATAGGAACCAGAACATTCCTCCTTCATGCTGGAAAGCCTGGTGGCCTTTCCCGTGAACCTCATATATATTGTTTCCCTCCTTTCCACTCTTAAAATCAGAAGATAAAGTGGTTGCCTCCTCTGTAGCGCCCTGGAGAGCAGCCATTTGCAGAAGACATAGATCTTACTTTACTTTGTGAGTGGCCCAACATCTGGGAATATCAATTTTTTATTCCCTTTAGAAGATTTTCTTTCTTTGTTTGTAACCTTTAACTTCATAGGTCATTGACCTAAACAGTGATGGATCAATTGCTTAGAGAGTTTCTACATCCCTCAAGTTGCTTAGCTGGAGCTGGATTGAAATTTTTCTAAAGGCAAAAATAGTCTTGGCATCATGCATGGAAGCCAGTGGTTTGAGGAAGGGGTCTGAGGTCAGTGAAGTCTACTTTGTGTTTTTCCAGCTGCAGAGGACTGACGAAGGTAGGTAGGGAATTTCCTAAATGTTTCCTTGGTGATATATATATTTATTTTTTTATTTTATTTTTTATTTTTTGGTGGGTCATAGGGCTTGAACCCGGCCTGGGCGCTGTCCCTGTCCCTGAGCTCTTCAGCTCAAGACTACCACCCTACCCTGGAGCCAAGCCTCACTTCCTTTTCTAGAGGTTAATTAGAGATAAGAGTCTCTGACCCTTTTGTGTCAGGGCTGGCTTTGAACCTTGATGCTCAGATCTCAGCCTCCTGAGCAGCTAGGATGACCGGCGTGAGCCATCGCACCTGGCTTGGGTGATTCTTTTTTTTAAAAAATCGTTTGTAAATAGTTGAAGATCCCGGTAGATGAGCTGATTAGTAGAATGTTCAGTATTACAGATTTCTAGTTAATTGACTGGTTTGTGGAGATCATTACTAGGTATTGAACATTTAGAATCAATTTCTAACTCTGCACCTTAAAAAAAAAATCAAGCAAATCAAAATCCTGACCCAGAACTAAATATTGAGAGTTTTCAAAATTATAGACTGTTCTGATGATTCCAGCTTTTAATTTTTTTAAATAAGTTTTATTGAGTGAGCATTGTTAAGTGACTCATCAAAAGAGCTTGCTGATGTACATTTTACATGACTTACATAACTATACTCCATTTGTAGTTACCTTTATAACAGTAAAATATTTAAAAAGAGCTTATTGAAGGAATTTATGCTACTAATAATTTTACTAATTTTTGTGGTAAAATTGTAATCATATATGATGTTTATCTTGAGGTATTAGTTTAGAAAGGCACAACCATTGGTAAATACTTTGTCAGGAATTTATTGAAATGTGTCTCCACATGACCCAACTGTGTCCTGCAGGTCCTGTCTCTAAAGGGCTTTACCTCCATTGACGAGAAACCAGCTCTGTAACACGGGCATTTGGTAGGGATTTCTGGTGCTTCCTTTGCATGTTTTTCCTTGAAGACTTAGAGCTTCCATTTCTGTTTTCTTCAGTTTTGTACATAGGCTGCTGAGATAACTAACCTCAGTTCCCTTGGCAGATTGTTGACTTTGTCTGAACTAAGTTCCTCCAATGACACAAGGTTTGCATAGACTTAATTCAGTAAATTTTATTTTATTTCAGTTTGAACGCAAATAGTCAAGTGCACTATGACTTGAGCCTCATCCTTAACTCTTTTTTTTTAATCTAGTTTTTGAGATCGAGGGGTTTCTCCCATTCTAGGTGGGGCTGATTTCAGACTATGATCCTCCTATGACCTCCTCTTTTTCATAGCTGGAATCACAGGCACATACCACCATGTGTAGATAAATTCGAAAGATTAATAAAAAAAACCTGATTAGTGCAAGTGATCAGCATCATATCATCATACTTAAACTGAATTTCAGAATTGATGATCCACAGGTTTTCTTTTCTCTCTAGAGAACAATAGGCTATCTTACAATTTCCTCATCGCTGTGTCTGTCTCTCTGTCTTCCTGACTCTGTCTCTTGTCTTACACACTGACAGATATAATACCATTGATTATCTATGAGCTCTTTATCAATCTCAGATGTGTGATTGTTGATAGACTGAATGCCTCTTTGTTTGGTCCAAAATAACTTGCACTATCTATATTTTATTTGGATTTCAAACTCGCAAACATATTTAGTCTTTACTCTTATGTATATAATTTATACCTTTTTGAAGTCTTTATTAAAAATGAGTGTTTTCTTTTTGTATTTTTTAGAAACTACCTCTTCAGATTACTGCTTGAGGATCTCTCTCTCATCCAGGTGAGTGCAATGTATTTTTCTTAAGCTCTTATTTGCATTGCAAGGAAATTATGATTCAGTGAAATACTCAACCAAGGCCCAGCCCCCTTGTGGTTTCCTCCTCTGAGTACTCTGAGCTGTTGGAGGGGATGAGAATTGTCACTTTCTTTAATTCCTTTTCCTACTCTGATATGGCCTGTTCATTTCCTGGTGGCTATACTCATACATTCTTCCTCGGTAATCAGACACGCAAGGGACGCTTGCAGTTATGCAAGCCTTTCCCCAGTTGCTGCAGTTAGAGAAATCATTGGTTATTTAGTTTCTGTCACTCGTTGATTATCTCCTTATGAACCACCTTTGTTTCCTCTTTCCTTTCACTGTTATAAAAACATGAATAAACAACAGTAGGTAAAAATCCAATTTCTGGTTATTGCATTTAGGGACCAATCTTCAGATCTTTATGCATGAATATTTATTTTAATGGCAGATCTGAAATGTAAATGCCTCTGTTGTTTTTCTTGTCTTTTAGAAAAGTGTGATAATCATGTCTTCAGGAGAGGAAGAGACTTAAGACATGAATTCCTCCCTTTCCAAAAATTCTGGGTTTTCATAAACCATGCCAAAATCCCTGAGACATAACTCCTTATGGAGACACACTTTACTGAATGTAATATCATCTTTGTGCCCTAGGTTCTAAGAAGTGATTGGGGACATTTTGTAGATTTTTTTTCTCTCTCTCTAATGCCACTATTGTGAATATTCAGAAAGCATTATAACAATTTTATGATTAGATCTGTGTTTTATTTGCCAGACTCTTAATCTAAAATAACCCTATGCTCAAAGAAAATATTGGGGAAAAGCCTGAGCTTTGAAGAACCTCAAATCTGGATTTATGATCTAGTAGGTCTAGGCTTATTAGTAATTGTTGCTTTATTCATAGGCAGAATGGCCCCAAATCCATAGCAGTCCTGTAGAATCATGATTAAAATGAAATAAGACCCAGAAAAAAGGCAAAGTACAGCAATTTCCACACAAGTGTACATTGCTTTTGTTTTAAAAGTTATAATACATCCCTGTCTTAATTTTGCCATCACAGTCAGCAACAAATTATCTTATCAGTGTAATTTCGTGTACTAGAAATACAGAATAAATCAGCCAATTGTTAAGATTGTGCGATTATCAGTAAGTAACCAAAACCACCCATAGTTTTAGAGTATGTTAAGTGAAATAGCCAGGCAAATAAACTTGAGTAATGCATGGTCTCCCTTATCTGCATAATCTAAAACTGAGAAATTTATAGAAGCAGAAAGCAAGATGACAATAGTATGGACTTGGGGGGGGGGAAATGGAGCACCTGAGAATATGTGGATCTAAGAATCTAATGTCCCAGTTAGAAGTCAAGAATAAATTTAAGGGATTTATTGTGCAACATGGTAAATATAGTAATAATGATATACTGTGTGCTTGAAAAATCATTGATACTAGCTTTTATGTATACTTCTCATAATACAATGAAAAATAAGTCAGGTTGATATATTAGCTACTTAGAAATAGCCTTTAGACAGAGAATGTGTGTGTGTATATATATATATATAAAATAATATTTGCCATGAATCTACATATATAAGATTTAATTTTTCTGTCAATTAAAACATTCACAATGTTGTGAAAAGTGAATTGTGATTTTGCAAAATCTTTTATAAAGCTGGAGACCTCTCCATAGACAGGAGTCATATTAGAGACTCATTTGAGTCTTATGACATAATTTTTCTTCTGTCATACTGTGCTTGCTCAAAGAGGGTGTGTAGCTGTGTATATATGTGTGTGTCAACATATGAACTTCCATTAACATCCATTAATTTCTTGTTTCCTCTGTCTGATGTTCCAAAAACTGTTTATGTTGTTATTTTTCACATAGTAGTTCATGTAATTCACATACTTGGCTGATAAATTTCTATTTATGGGCCCAGAGTTTCTTGGAGATGTGACAGGCTACAAGGTCAGCCTCAGATAATAATGAAGGGCCTAGCCTCAGATAATAATGAGGGGAATATTCAAAGAATGAAGAATGCATGACAGAAGGACCTAGTAGCTGGTTTCCAGTAGTTTTCCCACAGAAATCTCCAGAAATTCTATTGTCCAAGAGATATGGTACCAGATTATCAAACACTGAGTCAAATAAGAATATATAAGCAAATACTGTCATTAAAAGAAGTAAAAAATAATGAGGCAGAAGGGACTGTCTTTTCTTACCATAAAATATGTCTGAATAGTAAATATCCTTTTAATAGCACAAATATTGAGCATTGAAGGAATTACTTAGTAAATAATTATGTCTTGGCAGTCATCACACTAGAAAATCTTTTAAGGAAACATGACTCATGGTATTAATTTTATTAATCAAAGTTTGAGGACAGGTATATGTAGGTAGTTTATAGTGCTTACCTATATAATACTTAATAATTAAATGAGGAAATTTGTGGCTTCACATGGAAATTTGTGGCTTTGCTTCTTTATAGCATTAATAGTTCAAAGCAACCTCAC
This sequence comes from Megascapheus bottae, assembly GCF_031878675.1. NCBI lineage: Eukaryota > Metazoa > Chordata > Mammalia > Rodentia > Geomyidae > Megascapheus > Megascapheus bottae. Next base: position 81,231,408 of record NC_143512.1, read on the forward strand.
CAGAAAGAAAGGATGAGTTCAGTGATTTGTGGCACTGAAGAAAGACATGGTGGCTGATCCATAGCAATGTAACAAAAATGTATCACTAGTTCATCATGAGAAATTCTTACATAAACCCAACAGAAGACTATGCCACAACAACAGCAAAACTTGTTTCTACACTTCAAATATCATGAAGTCCTGAGAGAATGAAGAGTTGTTCCATCAATAAAGAGTACCAATAAGCAAGACAATAAAATACAACAGTTTATCCAAATTGGACCCTGGAACAGGGTTTTGTCTTTGTATAAGTTACATTATGAAGACAACTGATAAAATATGAATATCTATACATAAGTACATCTTAAAAAGTGGTAATATTCTCTGGTTTGTGTAACATTAATGATTTCATAGAAAAGAATGCCTTTATTCTTTGAAAAACCCTGATGAAACTTTATGATAAAAGATTTTCTTTCTAGGGCTGGGAGGGAGCCTTTCCTAGTGGTAAAGTGTTTGCCTACTATGCTGAGCCCTTGGTTTGATTCCTTGGTACCACATAGAAAAACCACATACATAGAAAAACCAGGAAGTGGGTTTGTGGCTCAACTTATAGAGCACTAACCTTGAGAAACCCCAAGGACAGTGCCCAGGCCCTGAGTTCAAGTCTCAGGACTGGCAAAAAAAATTATTTCATTTTTGTGCTGTAGTTATTTTAAGTCATTGAAATGACTTAAAGCTTATATACATATATACAGGTAGAATATTATATATCATACATAATAGCCAAGCTAGGAGAATTGATGGGAATTGTATATGTATATGCACATATTTGCATATCTAGTCTACACACATGTATGCATACATGATCAAACACTTACATGCAATTTTACATGTTCTACACACTGAGGAACATATGTATGTATGTAAACAGGTCTATATGCACATATTTACCAAAGAGTATGCATAAGCACACATGTCTGCACATATATGTTTGTATGCACATGTTGGTGTGTAGATGTAAAAAATGAATAAAAAGCAAAGAGATCCTGTAATAAAAGGTTAACAAGGAAGTGGAGATGAAGTATTCAAGAATATGAATAAAGAGCAAGAAGATCCTGTAATAAAAGTATAATAAAAGGTTAACAAGGAAATGGAGATGAAGTATTTAAGAATATTCCTGCAGAATTACTGACACTCGTGGACTAGCCTTGTGCGGATGAGGGAACCCCCTCTCCCACCCTCACGTCCCCCTGTTGGGAGTCAGGTCTCAGTCCCTCTAGGAGTGTGTGTTGCTCATAAAGAAGGCTCTCACCAGCCGCTTACTGGCAAGACCCTACTCTGCTGACCTAGGGTCCCCATCAGTGACATTCTGTATGACAGCTTTGAAAACACAGCCCTAATCACCCATGCCAGCCAACAGTGCCATTGGTGCCAGGCTGGGACTTTCTCCTTTCTCTCTTTCTGTCGTTGCATACTGTTCTGTGGTTTACTGTTTACTTAGTGTGGAGAGAGCTAAAGCTGTCAGTTCTTTATGACCCGTCCTCAGGAAAGAAGTCTTTGTTGATTTCTTATGAATGTTTTCTTTTAAATTAAATGACGACTTCCCCAGATAGCAAAACTGAATAAACAGTGACAAAGATCCATAGTAGTGTTGAAAAGTGTGCTAATGATGAGAGGAGACACAGGGTGTTGTGTTCATCTAAGATCACCTTGTACCCACACCACAAAATGTACATTGAGACAGGGAGATTATTTTCATGATATGTTTTATTTCTATAGTATCTAAATATTACCATTCCAACAGGAAATCATTATAAGAAATAGAAACAAGATACACTGCATTTACTTTTTTCTGTAGTAGTAAATTTTGGCGTGTGCCTTATGCTTCCAGCATAAATTCAGATGCTCAGTATGACTTGAAGTGCCTGATGGATAGCAGACAAAGAGATAAGAGCATTTCTGGCTTTATAGATGCAAGTATTATTTTCTATATAAGGATCATTTGGATCCATCAGTGTCTCACAATGATCATTTTCTGTTTGCCTTCAAAAGTGGAAGAATGTTCCCTAAATAAGAAAGAAAATTAGAATGCAGAGAACAAGGATGAGACTTAATTTGAGCAAAAGTCAAGGGATGAAAAATTAAGTTCACAAAATTCTCAGCCATAATTTTTCTTCATCCCTTGCTTCCTCTTGTGGTCTCTGAAGAAGTACAGTCCCCCTCCAAGGGCCCTTGTAAGGCCTGCACCCCTCTCCTTCATCTAGGCAATGACACAGATCCTTGACTATCCTTTTAGGCATTACTTCTCCCTAACCCATCCTGAGGAAGGCTAACTGATTGATATCTCAGTGTTACAACCTTTTAGCTTTTATTTCAAACCATCACTTGTAACTTTGTATTGAACTTCATTCTGTAGTAGAAGAAGCGTCCTATGAGTCTGAGTAGTCTCTATGTGAGAAAACAGTGATTACACTAAGTTACCAGATAGGCCGTTGACACCAGAGGTATGCCCGCAGAAGCTTTAATCCCTTCCATTTGATGTCTCACTAATGACTAAATGTCTTAATGTTTCTAAAGGGTTAAAAGAAATGTGATATTTTTAAGTCACAAATCTAAGTGAGGGAAAGGAATACAACCCAAAGACTAGAGCAATATGAAATGTCAAATAAGGCCTTGGAAAACATTTGTATGTGCATGCTTTCAATCCTGAAAGAGATTCCAGGACATACAAGATCATTCCCGGCATTGGTTTGCTCCTCCTAGGTTCTGCCATTCCCCCATCTCCACATCTGCTGACTTCTTATTCCTTCTCCTTGGCCTCCGATGCCCTTTCTAGCTTGAGAATGGTTTCCCAGCAATGACAAGTGAGGCCCTGTTAAATAGTGTTTCTTGGGCTTAGTGATCTTCACCATGCGTCCTTTGTTGTAAAGTTCTCTGGAATTCAGCCACATCCTGAGTGGTCTGGGCAGTTCCAGGCTACAGCTCTGCTTACAGCCTCACCCAGGACTCATCCTGTTGTTTGCAGGTGCTCTGAAGGGTGGTCTCCTTCTCATGTTGTCTGCCAAGCGTGGTCCTTCGGGTGGCTCCGCTCTGTGGAATCACACTCAGTGCTACCTCTCTGTGGAGTATCTGATTCAGGGGCTTGAACTGTAGTGAGTGTCGTCTGCTTCTGCCAGAGACCTGGTGGTCTCCCTTATCAAAATGCCATCAGTAGTAGTCAACGTAGCAAAGCAGTTTCAGAAAGGATTATGATACAATTATTCTCTTTGCTGGAGTGAACAGTTTGAAGCAAGTTTCTTGTTATCACCACAAAAATAATCCCATAAATCTAGCCTGAAGTAAAAAGGCTGTATTTATAATATTTATTGTGAATTTCAAACAGGCATCAGATAATAGATTGTAGATAAAAATGACTTGATTTTAATTTAAGAAAATAAAACTTGTTTTTCCTCAGTGGCTAAGAGAATCAAATATTAAAGTAATATTATTGACAAGGTGCCTTTCTACTTCCTTGTATCTCACTTTTTTACTGAAATGTAGCTCTGGTGAATTAAAAACTGTGACAGTTTCACCGTTCTGCATCTTTTCCTGGTGCCTGTCCTCACCACAGTTTCAACTTTTCTGACTTTGGGTTGTACCTCTCTAGACTGTCACTGTTATTCTATAGGAACAAAGAGTTTTTGAAAAGTTTTAAAATGAAATAACTGTGATTTGCCCACCTGGGATTTACCATGAAGGCCTGGTGTAGAAACTCTGAACAGAGTATGAGAAGCACAAAGAGGCTCAGTTCACTTAACCTCACAATCTTCCTCCTAACCTTTTGGGAAATAGCTTACAAGTCCATTTTTATATTGATTTGTTACCAAGGGAAAGAGAACTCTCTGTTTGTGGCTCACATGCTTGGAAATAGGCAAAAAGATTGAAATCTATGGTCCAATTTGCCACCTGCCTCTCTGCTTCCTAAATTGAAAAGTGTTCGGCCTTGTGCCGGTGTGATGGTTATTGGTAGAGCACTCTCTCAGAACGTAAAGTGGATGATCACCTCTTTCCCGCCTATCTGGGATTGAGGAATTGGCTTTTGACTGTGTCAATGTTTAAAGCAGTTGTTTTCAACTGGGCCAACTTTTACCTCCTGTGGATATTTGACAGGGTTTAGGGATGCTTTCCACGGTAACAACCCTGTGGAAGGGATGGCTGCTATTAACATGGGGTGAGTAGAAAGGACATGATTCTCCACATGAACAATGCACATTCTTCCACCACCAAATATCACCTGGCTCTGAATAATATATTTCCTGGATTATTTGATCAAATCTACCAGATCTTTTATATATTAAGCAACTTTAGATTTCTATAATCTAACATATCTATAAGCCCATTTCTTATATCTCTAATCCAATGTGCCATATCTAAGGATTCTATATGAATCCTTTGTGGCCATTTCTCAAAAACATCTTGGATTCTTGAGCTTAAATGACTTTCTTTTAGTAATATGAAATTAAATTTGCAAATAAATTGAATCAATTTATAATGCTCTCTCTAATGGGACATGATACTGTGATATAACTACCCTCTTTCAGAGTGTTCTATGTTAAAGAACTCTTTATGAATACATAATTTAAAGTAAATATTTCAGTGAGATATTAACATTGATTAGATTTTAAAATTATGCTATTCATTTTTTCGCAGCAAGAGAGACTGGTTCCCACTATAGCTGTTAAAAATCTTGATTCTAAACTTTATTTCTCTTCACCTATTACTAAAATCATTGTGATGTGAATAAGAAATGTCTTCAAGATTATCTTTATTAAAACTTTTTGGGGGTCTGGAAAGTAATATGTGGAACATTGTAAAAAATTTTTGAAAGAAACCACATCCCCTCATTTATATATCGTATTCCTACAGTCTCTGTCACAGAGTGTTATAGGAACCCACGTTCATTTCTATTGAGCATTCACAAGAGTCCATCTGACCTGTACAACTTGACCTCCAGATCTGATCCTTCAGGCAACAGCTTATATCTATTATGGTACTTACTACATCGGTGTTTCCCACTGAGTATTCCCTAATGCTCGGAGGATGAATGCATGCAGTGTGATGCCTGCCATCTGTTGTTCATTTGATATTGCCAGCCAGTGTTTGACTGATATGTTTATTTCCAATCTTCGCACAATTTTTGCATGGTCCCATGAAGATCTTGACCAGTGGGTTAGAACCTGAGTGTGACCCTTCCTTTCCTAGTCTCTTGAATTCTGGCTCCCTGATCAACATGTTTATCAGAGTTGTTTCAGTTATAATTAAACCTAGTTTCCTCTTGTCTCTTTTTATAACCTCTTAGACGATGTGTACTTGCTTATGTGTATTTCGTAGAGATGCAGAATGAGAGTTTATGCATGTCCAACTTTATTCATCCAGTGCAGTTACTTGCTGTGAGTAGACAACCTAATACCCCAGTCACTAAATGCACCCACACAGATGTATTTCTCCTACACCTGATAGGCCTGCATGGGATCTGTGAGGTGCAGTTCTATGCTGACATTGAATTTTCTAGTATTCCAATTGTTCCGTCTTTCTCATGGGATATCATTGGGTCATGCCAGTGGGAGGACATCCCTTCTACACAAATGCTGTTAGTTTTAGCTCTATTCCATAGCCGCAGCTGACTGACACGCCAGGCTGGGGAAAGCAGACTTCTCTGCACAGCCAGGAAGAGCGGAATACTTGGGTGTTCAGTCATTGGCAGGCAGTAGCATTTTCTTTTGCAGAGTGTTAGAAAAAACAAGAGAACTTCTAGGAATGCACTTAATCTGTTCCCTGTTCTCTTCCTTCCCACACCCATGGTTTTAATTTTTACTGTACACAAACAATTTTATTCAAGCACCCAACATTTTTGTAAATAAGCAGGGGATATTCTGAACAAACCACTTAACCTCTTTGGACCTCAATTTTCTCCATAGTACATTTTGGAGAAGTGGTTCAGGAAGAAGTGTCAACTGGATTAGCCCCAAAACCACTGTCAGCATTCAATTTTTAATATGAATCATCTTTTCTGCTTTTTTATATTATTGCTTAATGGAGGCCTACTTTTTTTTTTCCATTCCTGGGCATGGATTCAGGGCCTGAGCACTGTCCTTGGGTTCTTTTTCTCAAGGCTAGAGCTCTACCACTTGAGCCTCAGCACCATTTCTGGCTTTTTTCTTATGTATGTGGTATGGAGGAATTAAACCTGGGTCTTCATGCATGGTAGGCAAGCACTCTATCACTAGGCCAAACTCCCGGCCCCATTCCTACTTTTGTAAAGAAACCTGTCCCTATGAATTAGAAATTTCTATATGGTTACTTTGATGCAAACTGGATGATTTAATTTGTAATGAAATAATGATGTCCACAACAGCAAGAATGATAAAACATCATTTTCTGGGCTCTTGCTCTGTACACAGACCTTCACAAGCATCATCATAGCGAACTTTACAGAAGTAGGAGCATCAAGATGTTACTTTCCGTGTTTTATAGAAGTGTTGATATCACAGGGCATCTGTGACTTGAGACCAGTCAGTTGGTACGTGGTTATACTAGGTTTGGGATCTCGGTGTAGACTGCGTTTAAGTCTCATACTCTGCTGGCTGATTTATTATAAAGATTTGTGCCTGTTGCTGTACTCGCTAACTCTGACCTTGGATTTCTGTGATGTGGCTGTTCTTTGGTTATTATAACTCATGAGGTCAGGTTCTCTCAACATGTGATCAAGAGACAAGGTTTCAAGAGCTTGTGATCTATTGGGGCCCTGGACTCAGCGCTGACATGAGGTGGATTTTATAGAGAAAGTCAGCAGACATGGATTCATCCCAGTCTTCTCTCTCAGGGAGCCGTAGACGGTGAATAGATGGACAGTGATGCTGTCGAGGTGAAGGAGATGGTATTTTATACCAGCCCTTTCTTGTCCTTCTGCGGTGGCCTGCAGAGTTTAGAGGTAATGCAGTATGACCACTGGCTGTACTGGCTCAGGCAAGAGTCGCTCTCCAAAGAATGGGGCAGCAGTGAGCCAGTATCGAGCAATACTGAGAGCAGCCAGTGTACTGTCCCTTGTGCCACGAGCAAGTGGGCTGTGGTGACAACAGCCCACATCACAGAACTGAGATGGATGGTATTCAATATTTGTAGAGTCTTCAAAGGAACATAGACTCCATGGTTTCCCTCATTTGTAAGGGAATCTCCTAGCAGAGGATCACAGTAGCCCCAACCCTATGAACATAAGGTCATAGAGGATGAGACTAAATGAAAGGAACTCTAGGATAGGGAAACAAGAGCTTTATCTTGTATGATTATTGTTCTTAATGTACTGTTGCACCTATTACCTGGCCAATGTAACTGTATCCCCTCTATACATTATCCTGACAATAAAATAAAAAATAGTGGGGTCTTATTTAGTCTTTTCCTAATATTCTAGGCCCTGATTGCATACACACAGACTTTGTTAAAAAATAAATTCAGTGTGTCTGAAGTCTTTGAGGAAACGTCTTTGCAGAATGGATTGTGCTGTTTAAAATATGGATTCTACTATCTTTAAGCAGTTGTTCTAAGGGGTTACTCTCCAAAAAATAATAAATTCTGAGCATCCTGATCAATATCATTCTTCTCATCATTCTCCCCCATCTACCCTAACCTCACCCTTCCCTCAGTTTTTGTAGTTTTATAGACATGCATTAAATATTATGATGTCATAGGGGTTTTTTTAGTGATTCATTTATTCCTTCCTGAATTTTACTTCACTTACAGCCTCAAAAACTAAAGTGGAAGATACAGGACTATTTGTCTTAGCTGTATATCGTTTAATGAAAGAAGGAAATTTCTATAGCTGACCACCACAGGTAGCTAGAGTAAACAGAGATTTGATTTCATTTATCTAAAACGCATTCCTGTTTCCATTTCCTAGTGTGTGACACAGTCTGCTGAATGATGGGTTGACTAGATTCTTCTGGCTAGCTTTCATTTTCTTTACCATGCCCTAAACCCCACCTCCTCCAACAGCGGCCCCAACAGATAAGGTCATCTACCAGGGGACCCCTTTGTTTTGAAGTTCAATAATAAATTTATTTTTTAGGGTAAGTGCTTATATGTTCTAGGAAGTAAAGCCTTTCACTTAGTGCCAGGTAAAAAGGAAAAGCAAGGTATTAACCAATGAGCAAGTGCTGTCCAGTGTGTATGGATAAAATGCCTTGTTTTGGTGAGTGTGGGGTATTCGTCATTGTCCCCCAGATTTCCTCAGAACTGTGCTAGAATTGGACTGAGTAATTGCAAGTGTAGCCGGGGAAAGATAGATGCAGGTCCTAAAACAAGGCCCACAGATGGTCTAATTAGCAAGGTTAGCAGAGAATGCCTTCAGTTATGATTTGCCTATCCAAGAAAGTCAAGGAAAACTTGAGCAGAACTGATTAAGCAATGGAGAATTTCTCTAGAAAATTAGAATAAAAGACTAAGGTCTCAATTGTCAGTTGTATCTAGCATTGAAGAAAATAAAGAGATATTCAGTTTATTTCAAAAGCCTTCACAAAATAGAAGCAGGAGAGGTGGAGGGGCAAGAGGCGATAATGGAGGCACAGATGTGAATGCGCTGTGTGCCTTGTGTTACTTCCATTCTGTCCAGAGGTGTCCCATGGCTGCTCTTCTTTTCATCCTGGCTGGGCTTCTTCAGGGCTTTGAGAAGTCTGCTGTGGTACAGCAGGTGCATTTGGGCAGCCTCCACCCTCCTCTGTCAGGGAAGGAGAGATGGAGTGGCCCCTGGCCTGTGCTGCTCAAAGGAATCTGCCAAGCTTTTCCTTGAATGTGGTTTCAGCTAAGGGCAGAGGAAGGTGTTCGGCATCCATGGCCCTTTTCCCAAAACCTGTTCAAATGATGAGTGTTGGCAGAGAATGAAATTCTGCCTGCGGCTGTGCTTAAAGGAATGCTTAATGTTGACCTTGGCACTCAGCCCTGCCAGAGTTGACTCTGGTCGCTTGTGGAGCTTTACTCCAAGTCCATTTATTCCTCCAATATGACCCAAGACAGGAAGCTGACTGAAAAAAAGACTGCCTCAGCTCCAAGAGAGGAAGGCCTCGGAGTGAGACAGACACACGCCCTTCTTTCTGGTGTGTGCCTGCCTCCTGCAAGTGAATTCCAGCCTTCCACGTGCATGTATACTTGTGATTTTGCACAGACCCCACTGACTTAGGTCTACACTGTTTCACCATTGTCTCCGGATAAATACTCTTTTAATTGATCCACCACCCCTACAAGACTTCTTGATCTCCTCTGGCCACTGTTCTGACCTGCTTTACTTAGTACTACCAAGCTATTCCTGGGGCGTAAACTCAGGACCTAGCACTGTCCTTGGACATGTTTTGCACAAGGCTAACATTCTGCAACTTGAGCCGCAGCATTACTTCCAGCTTTTTCTGTGTATGTGGTGCTGAGGGATCAAACCCAGGACTTCATGCATGCTTGGGACGCATTCTACCACTAGGCCATGTTCCCGGCCCCACCCCTTTCTTTATTCTTTAATTTTTTTTTTTTTTTACCACATTCTCCCCCTGCCTTCCCTTCCTTCACTCTTCGCTTCACTCATTCCTTGATGCCACTCCAAATCCTTCAGGTCCCCATTTTCTGGTGTTTACTTTGTTGAAATTGAGTTTGCCTTTCTAAGGAATTATATTATTTGAATTTTTATTTGACTGTACATATTTCAATTAACACATTTGTGTATATTGTATAACACCCAACATGTTTACTTATAAGTTTATAAGCTTATCCTAACTTCAGTGTATGAGGCAAAACATGCATCCTTTGTCTCCCTTCGCCTGACTTAATTCACTTAACTTAATTTTTCCAGGTTTTACTTTTTTTAAAACAAAACAAATGATACTGTATCATTCTAATGGACGAGTCAAATTCCATTGCATATATGTTCTACATTTTCTTAGTACATTTGTTCATTGAGGGGCATCTGGCCTAATTCTGTACCTTGGCTACTGTAAATACGGTTGCCATTAATATAGTTTAAGCATTAATACTTTTGTTTACTTATTTACAAAATTTTATAAAACATACCTAAAATCCTTTCCACTTGCAGCCTGAGTACTATTTCTAGTTTGAGTTCTGATTCCCAGTTCCAAGTTCTGGTGTAGGGGTAAACTACACATTTGGCACAGCAATAATCTCTTTTATATGACTCATTTTGAGAATGAGAAAAAGGTGAAGAAGTCACTAAATAATCAAATAATGGAAGAGGCAGACATGAAAACATTATGCAAATGAGTGTTGTGACAAACAGATCAAAATTCCTGTAGAACTTAGTGACATGCATTAGATTTATTACTATTACTGAGAAGTAGCAATTACTGATCAGACACATACTGCGTCTAAAATCTGGGCTCGTGACAAGTACATGTTTAAAAGTTCAACTGTTTGTCTCTCCTATGATAACTTTCTCTTACAATTTAAAGTGTGAGAAAATTTGTCTTTCATATGTCCCTGTATGAGGAATTGGATACATGCCTTCTGAAACCTTTAAGAGGTAAAAAGACATTTAATGAAGACATTTTCTCAGAAAGAAGCAATTACCAAGATTGCTTTGAGTCTTTCATTTCAAGAGTTCCAGAAATTAGAAAGTATAAAGTAAATCATATTGACAAATAGCAAGTTCTCACTGCTCGTACTGCATTCTTCCAAGGGAAAGACCTGAGAGCTTGCTAGACGCTTCTGTTCTAGTTGACAAGGTAAGATTTATGGGCCTGAAAAATTAATAGTGGTAGATGGCAGAGCTGTCACAGGGCTCCGGTGATTAATACTGGTGTTTGCTGTAGAACAGTGCCACAGGGGATCAAGGCAGAGAGACACAATGACCACAGGCAGGGAAGGTTGGGGAGTGGGCACACATTCTATAGGCAGAGCACTACTGGCATTTTTCATTTTTTTTGTTCCCATGATTCTTTACATTATGAGTGCAATCTCATGGATTATAGAACATATATCAGCATCACTCTCCTGTACATGCTGATCTCAGAAGCCACTCCACCTGTAATACATTGTCTGTAGAAATTTCTACATTAATGGTAATGGGGAAGGGGGGGAATGTGCTGATTCGGAATCAGTGATTTTCACCAAAGTATTCATTTTCCTGTTAGTTACTCATACAATGCAAACAGCAGGTCGATCACTCTTTGCATTGCTTGGGAACTGAGCATATGTTTTCGAATAAATATTATCTTCTATACCAACCATTGTTTAAAAAGCACAATGAACACTGTGATTGTCCAATGAAAGAGGGCATCATGAAATAGTTCATAGTTGTTCAGATCCCTTTTGCTTTTACCCACATTCAGCAGATTTGATGTATCTGCCATTGTCTGTAAATTGTGTCTTAATAACAGGAGCAGGTAAAGAAGGGGGATTTGCAGTCTGTTGTCTGAGGTCCCTCCTTACCCCCCGCCCACCTCCATATACTGGGTGGTGACTTTGAGCGTTACTTAAACTCATTAAGTCACAGTTTATTCCAGGGAACAGTATTGGTGCCTTCTTTAAGGACTGCTGGAGCCAGCCGGCAGCAAACCAAGATTCCTGATTTAGGGGGTGAAGACTTGGAAAAGAAATAGACAAGAAACAAACAGATGGGATGGGAAGACTACAGCCTAAGTCAGCAGTCCAAGAAGGCTGTGAGCTTAAGACTGTAGCACCGTTTATTTCTAAATCCAGTCTTATATACTTTCTTGAAACCAGAGAACTGCCAGGGATTACATTAGCACCAAATGGTAATCAGGTCTCAGATCAATTAAGCAGAAGGCAATAAAGCAGTAAGACATTTGTACCAAATGGTAATCGAGTCTCAGCAGAAAGATAAAGCAATAAATCAATAAAGTCAGGAAGTTCACAATACTGACAGTATAGCTCAAAGTTTCTAGGCATGGCGTCATACATGACAGCTCATTTCTTCGTGTGGGTATCTTACTCAGTGATGCAGATTCATGGGACAGTCTGACTCCACACTCCGGCTCCCAACGAAGGACAAGGTTTTTACCATGGACCCTTGTCATTCTATTGAGGAATTTCATAAACCAAGTACATACTAGGGACTGCAACATTTGAAATCATCTGATGTAATTTGAGGAATGTATACATGGTCAAAGACTGGTCTGTAAATTCCGTGGGCTGGCATTTGCCTAGTACAGGAGGCTTATACACTTGGGAAAGTTGAAGAAGCATTCAAACACGATTTAGCACTCCTGTGTGGTTCAGCCCCTCTGGGTAGCGGGAGTCCAGGAGGAGCAGTGCAGCTTCACCAGGTTTCTGTCCACAATGGGGCTTGGAATTCAGGGCCTTGCACTTGTCTGGCAGATGCTCTGGAACGTCAGACACATCCCTAGCCCTTTCTTATCTCCACTTAATTTTCATAGGGAGTCTTGTTTGTGCCTGGGTCAGCCTTGAACTGTATTCCTACCATTTCTACCTGCCACTTAACCTAAGGTTACAGATATTCATGTCATGATTGGAAGTTTAAACTCAGGGCCTCCCAGTTACAACACAGGCACTGAACCCCTGGGGTCATGTTCCAGTTCCTTCCATTTCTTCATACTTTTGAGTTATTGCGTGATATTTTAATCGAACACCAGCCGCAAAACTATGATCTTCTCACCTCTGGCTTCCGCGTAGCCTAAACTTAGACAGATAGGAAACATCAAACCCAGCTTGTCAGCTGAGCGTGGAGTTGGGTAACACTTCACCCTACTTAGTCTCTAATTGTGACCCTCCCAATAGCCACCTTCAAGTAGCTGCATTATGGGCACATGCACCTTGGGCATCTGGACATATGCACCTTGGACATATGGGCATATGTCACCCTGGGCATCTTCTTTCCAGTTAGATATTGAGATAATTCTTTTAGCAAATAATTTTTATATGTTTTTAACCTGGTTTAAAAAATTCCCAACAGGGGATGCCAGTATTTGTTTTTAACTTATTTTACAAAAATTGATACACTTCTTCCTCACATTTTGATATTAGGGCATACTAGAACTAAAAGTTTAAAATTTAAAATATATCTAATTGATAGATAAGCTTAAAACAATAATATGTCACAGTTTAATTGGGATAGCCCACAAAGCAACAGGACATATAAATTTATTTAAGGTATCCATCATAACTGTTTCTTAACTAAAAAAAAAATTATGTAAACCAATCTTGACCGGAATTTTAAATCACTATATCATTGTAACACATTAGTTACAATATATTTTAACAATGTTCTATTCAATGACATTTACTTTACAGTATTTTTGTCTTTCTCTTAAAAAAGATGGCATGCAATTAAAATCCATGCAAAAGCATTCGGCATTGTATGTGTATATATTGCATCGATGGAAAAATGCACACTGATTGGGAACAGATGCTAGATCTCATTGGTCATACTTGGGAAATAAGAAGATTCCTATCAAAAATCATGTTGTGATAACCATCACATTGTCTCTAGTGAATGTAAACAATTGATGAAAATCTCACTTGATGAGGATTTTCTTTCCAGAAGAAACACATTTAATTTAAAAGATGTTTTCCAACTGAAAAACAATTTTTTCTTCTTGGTTTGGAGAATGTTATTGCAATGCTTGACTGCTTCCCATTTGTTTTCTTTCTTCATTTCTACTTTCTAAAAACTTCCTGTGGTTTGGATCAGATCTAATCGAAAACTTGTGTATTCGCTGCTGCCAGCTTCCTTTCTTCAAGTTTACATTGTGGTCCCACGCAATTTACTATGTTTCTACTTTTTGGTAAATTTGTTTTATTTTAATATTGGGGGGGAAGATTCATTCTTACCCTTTCCCAAATTGTAGAACATCATCTTCATTCATGAGGACTTCATTCATTCATTTTTTTTTTTGCCAGCCCTGGGGCTAGAACTCGGGGCCTGAGCTGTGTCCTCGGGGCTTTCTCAAGGCTAGATCTCTACAACTTGAGCCACAGCACCATTTCCAGCTTCTTTTTCTAAGTATGTGATATTGAGGAATCAAACCTGGGTCTTTGTGCATGCTAGGCAAACACTCCTGGCCCCGACTTCATTCATTTTCATTCCTGAGAATGTCCTTGCTTCGAAATACAACCAACATTGAAAATGGTCTCACTTGCCCTTGAAAGAAAATTTATTTTCTTTTTCCCCTGGCACCCTGTACTCCTTCTCCCTGTTGTGCCAGGCCTGCTGCTGAGTGGGGTGAAGAATAGAGAACCCCTTGGACCCCTGTGGCATTGAAGTTGGTTTCTTCCTCTACCTGCTCAGGTTCACCTTGGCCCAGATGTGGCCCACGACGCAAGATCAGCTCCTCAGGGCCGCAGAGCCAGCCTCTCTGTTCCCCATTCTCTCTTGTGGCCCCAGACTTCTCCAGATTTCTTCTGGACCCTCCAGTATCTACTGAAGACTGTGTTTGCTCCCATCCTGTACAGTATCTTCATCGCTTTTTTGCTCAGCCTTCTTCTGATTGTGCTGTATGGCACTGTCCCCCAAGACCCACAGATCCATGGACTAATCATTTCAAGAGCATATTTTAAGAGTTTGCTTAGGATTTGGGAGGATTAAAAAAACATTTTATTTTAGATAAAATATACTTTAAATAGCATATCAGTCACCTGTTTTCTGTGCTATATGATGACTACTAGTGATTTTCCATCACTAATTCTGATGGATGGCTGATATGGTCATGATTTTTATTGAGTTTTGGGTCAATGTGGTGACATTACATTTTTATTTGAAAATTGCTGGAGAAAGGGCTTTTAATGTACTTTGTCATATTTGATTAGAGCAAGGCTTGACTAACTTTTGGAAGTATCAGATAGCACATTGGGAGATTTACAAGCCATGTGATCTCGAGTAGAACTTTACTCTGCAATTGTGGTGCACGCAGAGCCATCCATCCATAGACCTGCAAACAAACACTAAGGCTGATTTCCAATAGAACTTAGCGTCCTGAATAGCACATCAGTTCTAACCTGATATCTGTGACTTGCCAACTTCCCTACCAGAGGAAACAATGTTGGAAAACAGTTACTATTTTTTCCAAAGTGCAGGATTTTTGAAGTGCCTAAATTATAAATCTCTCTTGGGAATAAAATTATGTGTAATTACATTGTTTTTAAAAGTATATGCTATAAATCTTTACAATGGATGAAAACATAAAGTCTTTGACATTTATATTATTTAAATCATAGTTATGAAAAACTTCTACTTACATTTTTCTAAAAATAATTATAGTGTGCAAAAACAGTTGGATTGTAAGTACTGCATGCATATAAAGAGCTTGAATGAATGTCTAATCAATTTAAGTGTTATTTGATATGTTATTTGATGTATAAATTGGATTTGATACTGCTGCTTACACAAAATCCACTGAGCACTTCATTAACCCCAGCAAATGTTGATAAAGAAGGCATCATGCCTAAGTCAATAGAGAAATGAAACCTGTCGTCACCTTACCCGTGGTGTGCCTGTGCATTCATGCATGTGTTCACAGTGCCCTTTGGTGAGGATGGCAGCCTGGGTTAACTGTCTCAGCAGTGCTTGCCCTTCTGCACTGGTTCCAGCAGGGCCTGTGTGCCATGTCCAGGACTGTGCAGGGGACATGTCTTTGCATGTGGTGAGAATATGTGAAAGACCTGCTCTCTGTCTCAGGACAGCACACATCCAGGAAAACCCTACAAAAAGTGCTGTATTTTGTTAATAGACTGACAGTGACAGAGGGATGGGAAATAAGCCCTCAGCAATTGGGGAGGTCAAAAACAACATTTCACCCAATTAGAAAGAGGAAAGTAAGGTCTTGAGAGCTGATAGAGTGGATCAAGCCCTCTATAATTGGAAGCTAGGTTGAGAGAGTTTTGGAGACTCCATTTCAGTGGCTGGGCACAGTGACCCATGCCTGTCTCCCACGCAACAAAGAAAAGCACCAATAGGAGGATTGCATTCCAGGCAGGCTGGATGTAAAGCAAGAGCTTATCTGAAAAAACAAAGGACACACAAAAAAGGACTGGCTTAAGTGAACTCCCTGCTTAGGGAGGCCCTGTGTTTAAATCCCAGTTCTGACTCAACAAATCCATAAGAATGCTTTCACATAGTGACTGTCTGAAAAAATTGTTTTTCTTTGTCACGACAAGGTAATAACCTATATGTAATATGTATATGTAATGGTGAGTTATCACTTTCAGGGTCATAGAGCTATTTTTTTAAAAAAATATCTTTAAGTAGTTGTACCAAGGCGTTGTACAAAGTGGTTTATGAACAGAGTATATCCTGATTCGTGTCACCTCTGTCAACACTCATCCATCCCTCCCCTACCCACCCTTCCCTCACTGATCCCTATTACTTTTTGTGAGATTTCTTAGAAAGCCAAAATTAATCTTGAGCAAATAAAAACATCAGGAAGGGGATACTTGAAGGGGGTGGGGTGGGGTCAAGGGGAAAGGGGTAGATGGGTGAAGAAGAGAAGTAGGGGAAAATGCAGACAAACCTTGTGATATTTTCATTTCTGTATAATATTAAAGGTGGAATTATTCCCTCTGTCCCTCCCCCTCTCTCCCTGTCCTTATTTCCCTTCCCTTCCCTTCCCTCCCCTCCCCTGCCCTGCCCTTCATTTGTTTTTCTCTCTCTTTCATTTCTCGCTCCTTTCCTCTTCCTTCCCCTTCCTCCTTTTTTCCCTTCCACAACATCAGTTGAGCTCAGCATCTTGTACTTGCTGTGTAAACTCTCCACCTGAGCTATGTCAGAAGATCTTGTGTTTTTATTTACTTGTTTATTTCAAGACAATGTCTCACTTCTTTTGCCAGAACATTCTCAAACTAATCCCACCTCTGTTGTGGGGATGACTGTGTGTACCACCAATGTGCCAATGTGTTCTTGAAAGCGTCATAGAAGAAATCAGGTTTCTCTGAGTGCCAGTGGCTCATGCCTGTGATCCTACCTGCTCCGGAGGCTGAGAGCCCAGGTCCTGGGTTCAAGTCCTATGACTTCTACCTCCCCCCCCCAAAAAAAAAACAGGTTTCATCGAGTCCAGCTCCATATTAGTTTTTCCTCAGGCTTTCAACATCCTGCTTTGTTTCCCCTTCTGTGGCTCTATTTTAGGCAGAATTCCTGTCTCTGTGAGCAGCATGTAACAGAGCACAGGAGTCCAAGTTCTTTGTAGGAGGCCATACCTATGCGGTTGAAGAGTTTCCTCTGTCACTGGCATGTCCTACCCCTGTGCTGCTGAGATCTGACTGCGACCTCAGCAGGCAGAGACAGTGATCAGACATCCAGAAGGGGCTGTGAGGGGAATGTGCCACCAGTGTTGTTTCCGGTTGGAGTGCTGAAGAGCAAAAAATGGGCTGGTTTGAGTCCCATGTCCTCCAGTATTAACAGGGCAACTATGTTTTGAGTTATAGGATGTATTTAATTTGCATGCTGATGTGCTGAGAAACAAAGAGAGTTTCTTCTTAATCCCATGCTTCTCTGGGAGGAAAGACTTTTGGTGCTTAGGGCCTTTTAAGCAAACTCACTTTGGCACGTGGGTGGATGGTTCATTGTCCTGTGTCAGGAGTCTGAGATCTATCTGAGACGAGGAAAGGGTTGCATTGACACCAATTAACAGGGTTGTCTCAGAACCCTGCCCTGTACCATGCGTGAAGTCAGCTTCAGGACAAAACTCAGACATTTTCTAGGCAGTGCATTCTTCTGACAGGACATGTTCAGAATCCCTGGTGGATCAGAAGGCAACCTCCCCAGTAGTTGGAAGGAAAAAGAGACAATGGAATCATGTCTAAACACTTCTAATTAAAGGGCGGGTACTTCAAGGGTGTTAGAGGGATGAGGAATTTAGCAAACAACACCAGATGTTTCTTCCTCCCTCCCTTCTCTGTGTTGGAATATTGTTAGAAGAGAAGGAAGTTACTATTGTCTTCTGCCCCCTCTCCCCGCCCCGGACTGGCAGAGACCATCTGACTGGTTGAAGGGGCTTCCTTCCTGTGCCCTCGTTCTGGTTCCCTGGCTCTGAAATCTGGCCCTCCTCCTCCCCAATGCTAGAATAGAACACTAATTGAAGCAGTGTGTAGACTGTTGGCACATGGAAAGCCATCCATTACAGTTTATCCTTTCTGTGTTGCTAGACTTCTTCCAGATGAAAATCACAAGGACAAATAAGGAGTCTGTTCTTTCTTTTCCATAAAAGCACCCCGAGTCTGGTACCAGCTCATGATTAAAGATCTTGCTCTGTTTGCAATTTCTTCTCAATTTTACCCTAAGAAAGAGTACTTGCTTTCAAAAATAAAGGGATAAGAAGTTGGTGACTGGTGATTGTGAAAAATAATTGATAAATAGTGTGGACTTTGAATCAGCCCAATTCTGTTATAAGAAAAAGAATGGAAGTAATTATAGTCTCATCTTTCCTTTCTCACTGGCTCATTGTTAACTCCCAAATGGTGGCTTTCTCTACAGAATTCATTCCGGATGTGTCTATGCTGATCCTTTTCAAGCAGGCAAATCTGAGTCTGAGTTTACATTACGAAAATGAAGGTCTTTTCCTTTCCCCCTGTCACTATTAGTTTTTTTCGGAATCCTATATTAGCTACTGTTCTATAGTCTCCTGAAAATTACACACAGATTGTGATGTCTGTGTGTGTGTGTGTGTGTGTGTGCATGTGCAAGCTTCGATCCCATGCATTGAATTGCACAGTAACCAATTAATTCTGTGTAAATTGAGTTGAGGCAAAGACTAGGTAGGGAGTACTTACTGTCTGCATGTGCACTTGTCTAGAACACTGGACATGGTCACGAGGGGCCCAAGCTTCCCTAACTTGCAGGTATTGGGGATTTGATTGAAGTTAAGTGGCGAAGCACCTAGAAGCTGCCCAGTGTGGTAGACAGAATTCTACAATTGGTATGGGTCTCTGCGCCCTGGTGGACATGCCCTACCTAATGCCCTCTCCCTGCATAAGATTAGGATCACACTTGTTTATGTATGTGTGGGCCAGTCCGAAGACTTGAACTCAGGGCCTCGGCATGTTCCTGAGATTTTGTGCACAAGGCTAGCACTGCCATTCGAGCTGAATGTCCCTTTTGCATTTTTCACTGCTAATTGGTGATAGAGTCCCTACCTAAGCTGGCTTCAAACCCTGATCCTCAGGCGCCCGAGTAACAAGGATCGCAAGGTGTGTTACGATGGCACGCTGTCAGATATTACTTTTGTTCATTGAGGATTTTACATGATGAAGGACAGGAAACTCATAAATTTCATTACTATTTCCAATCCATTAAGAATAGATTGTGGGGCCGGGAGTTTGGCCTAGTGGTAGAATGCTTGCCTAGTATGCACAATGACCTAGGTTCGATTCCTTGGTACCACATATATAGAAAAAGCCGGAAGTGGTGCTGAGGCTCAGGTGGTAGAGCTCTAGCCTTGAGAAAGTCCAAGGACAGTGCTCAGGCCCTGAGCTCAAGCCCAGGACTGGCAAAAAAAAAAAAGAAGAAGAAGAAGAATAGATTGAGGGGAAGGAGTCTTTCAAGGGTAGATTAGCCTTAACCACATGAGAATCCCGAAAGGTTGTATCAGGAATTCTCTTGTCGACACAGAAGAGTAAGAGTTCCCTGTCCCAGAACAGGGAGACCAGGGGACACCCTTGGAGAGCGATGGGAATCAGCCTGATGACACAAGGAGCTTCATCTTTCCATGTAGTGAGCTAAGACCCAAACTTAAAAAAAAGAAAAGCGAACAGCCTGGGCCAGTGCAATTGGAACCAGAAGAACCATGTCTGAACACCTGCTTTTTGAGAACTGTGAGATTGTAAATAGATATTTTAATCAGATGTGAAAGTTATTGCAGTTTTTCAAACAGCAATAGACAACTAAAACAAGGAGTCTATTAGTTTCTGAACTGTAATAGCAAAGTACTCCCTGCTTTGTGGGAGTGGCTAATATGTTCTTTTTTTTATCACTTTGGATATCGCATATGGCTCCCATATGTGCTAAATCAAAACGTTGATAGGCTGGGCTGGTTCTTTCTGGATTCTCAATGGGAAAACATTTGTTTCCAGCTTCTGAGACCACTGCCACCCAAGTTAGATGGCCCTTTCCACTCAAGAGCCAGAAAAGGTGGGATTCGACTCTCCTTTCCCCATCTCACTATTGTTTTAGATCTGAATGCTTCTGCCTCTTTTGACCACTGGCTCCTGCATGACTATTTTGTGCCTACTGGCTAATCCAGCAGAGTTTTCCCACCTCACAGTCCAGCGCTCGCATGTGGAATTCCACCTCAGCTCCAAACTTGCTGTGGGGCATAACGTGGTGGTTTTTGGATCCCAGGAATAGAATCTGGTGTCTTAATTCTGTCAGCCACTAGGAATTGAGATGGGGAAGCACACATGTGGTAGGATGGTATATATATATTACAAAAAGAGCATTCTGAGCCAGGTACAGTGGCTGACGCCTGTAGTCAGAGATATATGGAAAGTAGATATTGGTAGCAGGAATTTTGTAAGGTTCCTTGACCTCCAGTTGACTGAGCATGGCAGCTCTGTCCTCTCCAGTTGTCAGTTCCAACCAGCGGATTCTGAGATGACGGGTGAAGAAATGCCTGTGCAGTCCTATCTCAGAACAGTCTATTAATTCCCCCATCCGATGAGGGTAACCCCACAGACAAGAATGAACTGAAGATGTCTTTCTCTTCTGGTTTTATAGGGTCACCTTGTCCCAGGGCTATGTCATGAGAACAAATCAAACAGGCACATTCCAAGAGATAGATAACAGGAAACCTGAAAGAAGTCAGATAAGTCCCTTCCGGCACTCATTTCTGTCTTTTGACAGGATTACTGCAGAAGGTCTATTAGTCTAAGCAATTGCAAAATGGGTGGTTTTCCACTGGCACCATTCATTCTCCATGTATCTATACTTCCCAATTGTGTTTCCTAAAGGGAAACAGAAGCAGGAGGATTATAGCCCAAGGTTGGCCCAGATAAACCATGACCCTATTTTGGCAAGAACCAATCCACAAAGTTTATGGGTGGTGTGGTGTGACTCCCTAATAAGCATGGAAAGAAAGCATCTGGGTAATATGACCCATGGCCCCTGAGATTCCGTTAACTGTCTCATGTTTTAGAAATGACATTAAGCAGATACAGGAATAAATATATTATGTAGAACTGATTTCATGGAGAGACCTGAGTTGTTTTGTGCATGAGCATCCGTTTGACTAAAGATTTTGATGCTGAAGTGGCTACTCCCTTTCTCGCTACCACCAGTAGAAATTTCTGTATCTTCTCCTTTTGTTACTGACAACCATGGTGCAGTTTCACAGCACTGTCATGCCTATGGCCGTCATTGCTGCAGCCAAGTCCAGCTGTTTGCTTTAGCAACATGAATACTTTTTTCTTCTTAACTGTTTTTTTTTCTGTTATTTTACATGAGACATCTTTGTGATTTTATTTGCAGTCAGATGTTTCAAGGTGCATTTGACAGCCATCCATTTTCTTTGGGCAGTGAATCTTCTTTGACTTGAATTCTAATGACATTCTGTGTTAGGGGTGGGAGGAAATGAGATGTGAACTAAGCATTTCTCAAATTACCTGTGATGCCTTTGTATTTTCCAAGGTTAAGAGATATGACAAATGTCAATCACCTGTCTTCTTCCTGTCTGGGACAGCAGTAATCTTAGTCTCTTGTAATAAGTTTTCCAGATTCCATTTGCCTTTCTCTGGATAGTGACCTGGAAGTTTGTAAGAGGCACATATTTTCATTACGCTCCCCAATCCAAGTTAGTGACTATGTCAATAGTCAATATAATAATATGAATTAGAATTCCCAGATCCACATCCGTGGTACAGTTGATGCTGTAGGCTGTGTAATTCTCTGCTCTTTAGAACATTAGCATCTTCTCTAGCTTCTACCCAGTAGACACCAATGTAAGTCAACCCTCCTTTCAGCTGTGACAGCCAAAAGCTTCTCCAGACATCACCAAGTGATCCCTAGGGGACAATGGGATCATTTTGATGATGTCATCCTCTTAGCATCCCATGTGATTTTTTTTCATTATGTGCCTCACCAAATGTAAATTAGCTTTTCGTATTTTAATTGTATCAGTTTTAGAAGTATTCCGTTGTTATACTCATCAAAGTCATAGTGGGAAAATTGGCCTTTGACTGTTATGTTCAAGTTGTGAGCCCTGTTATAGGTTTGAGAGTGGAAAGCATCCTGGAGATCAGTGATTCTCCAGATGTCTCAGGGACTGGGCATGTTGTCACATTCATGGCTGGGCTGGGTACGAGGAAGGGTAAGAATTGACATGGCCCTGGATAGAGGAATATGGAAGAACTAAGCAGGGTCTCCACCTCTCTTTCTGTGGCCACGTTAAAGCGCTGTTTTCCTCCACCCACACATCTGATAGGACATGCAGTGTCATCACCCAGTAATGTTCCCTGCTGTGGGTTTTTGCTCGAGATTTGTCACCAAGGGATGCCTGTCAGAAGAAAAGCAGGGCCATCGTTAATAGAGAATGGTATAACCTTCCTGAAAATCCGCCTCCGGACGTCCACTGAGCAGACAGCAACACCGGGGTGCTGTGCTGACTTTCCTGTGTGGTGACTGTGAGGCCAGAGGTCACTGCCACCTGTTATTCATATTAGGGTCCCAAGTTGGACATGGCCCTTGGACCTAATCCTTGTTTTTTGCCTTAGTAGATTGATTATATTTCAATACCTTATATGTAGAAACAGAGCACCCAAGTAAGGTAATCTTAGACAAAGTATCTTAAGATCGCAATAAGACAAAATTTTGTATTCTATGTTTAAACTTTCATTTCTATCACAAAAAGTGCAATCACAATATTTCTGTTCTGTTTTAGCACTAAGAATATTCTCAAGAACATTGCATCCTTTAAACTATATATCAACTTCTTTGATAGGTAGGATTTGTTGGTTTTTTTTTTAATGGTATTTTCAGGTGAACAGTTAAATCAGATAAGTAAGACAGTTTGCCCAAAATTACACTGTTAATTAAAGAACAACCAGAACACAAATACCATTCTCCTATTCCTTTATAGTTATCTCTAGAGTCTTCTTCCTTAGTTAGACACAGTGACACCCACATAATTGTTTTGTTTATTGGTTCATTTTTATTGGGTTTTTAATAGAACTCCAAGCCTTATTCAAGGGAAAAAAACTACACTTCCAGGCTCACAATCGGATGACTTTTCACTAACCTATGTTTTCATTGTTTCCATGTCCACAATAGATAGTACAGTTAGCCTGTAGTATTCTGAATCTCTTCATTGGACAACTACAGCTAAGAAATATTTGAAAAGAATGTGTTTGTTCCAAGTGTACTTTTTTTTTGTTATCCTCTGAACATTAGAACACAATAAAAATATTTGTTTCATACTATGCATTTGTAATTAATCTATGGATCGTTGGAAGTATGCAGGAGACTGTGCATAAGTAATGTACTTAAAGCGACCCAAGCATCCTTGGGGCTTGGTTAATCCAAGAGATCCTGGAACCAGTCCTTCAGATGTGGAGAGCCTGCTATATTAAATTTAGCCTCCTGTATGTCTACCTGGCTCTTTCTTCTTCCCATATGGCATCAAGTGTCTGGCTGACCCAGGGGCTAGAGTCAGGAAAATTAAAATCTCAGTACTCTGTTGCAGATGAGATCTCCAAAAATTCCATGCAGTTATAAATTAGAAACACGAGGCTGCCGGTCTCAGTCCACATTTCCTCTCTCGTGGCAGCACCCCCCTCGGGGCTGCACTTCTGATGTTTCCTTTAGTGTGAATACAACCTGGAGTGAAAATTGCTTTTGCCTAGCATTCCAGAAGATAATTGTGTCATGTAAATGTGCCTTGCTAGCTTTCTGATCTCGATTTTTGTCAACATTTCTAAAAGAAATCGAAATATATCTACTTGTAACATAAATTAATATGTTTAAAGCAGACATAAATACATTTGAGCTCCCAATTATTAAGCAATTACAAAGCACTTGTTGCTGATTAATTATCTATATACAAGGTAGCAATTCAAAAATTCATGATAAATTGCTGCAATCTGTTGAAGTGCTGAAGATGATGATTTATGAAGTTTGATATAAATGAAATTTGCCCTCATAGAAGGAAAGTAAATTATTAACAGCCAGTTACCGTTCTTCCAGATACAGTATGCCTTACCTCTTCTTCTGGAGACAGCAATGCTTATTAAGGTGGCATTATAGTTCTTCCTATTAAGCTTTGTTCAAATTCCATATCAGTATTATCACATTTCCAATTACTGACAAAGTCTGGACTTGAAAAAAATGGAATAAAAAAATAAAAGGTCACATTTTCTTGCCAAGGAGTCTCAGGACGCATTTGTTAGGTTGTTTCCTTCAGTGAATGGGTATGCTTGTTGCTTTGTCCAGCCATCTGTCCTTGCAGACTGATGGTCCACAGACTCCATCCTCCACACAGAACATATTTTGTAAGTTTCTACCCTCAACCTGTCTCAGTATTTTCACAAATGTGTTAAAAACGTATGGACCTTCCCAGGTTAATCGGTTGAGTGGAAGCTTTAGGGTCTACCAGTTATTAATGGATAACACCTGGAAAAATGGTACTTCTCAGGGAAAATAGTAAAGTCCTAGCATTGGGGTCAAAGCCACTGTCAACAAAACACAGCATCCAAGTGTATCTATCTGGAAATGGGAAATAGCTTACCTGTATCATATCATATAGTTTAACTGTGTCACATCATACAGTTTACTAGTTGAAAGTGGCTTGAATAGTTTTCATTAAGGAACATACATTATCATGCAGAATGCAGTATGCTTGCCTTTGGCAATCTATCCTATCATGTCTGACTGGTACATTAAAAAGGTAATAAAGGGTTGGGAGTCTGGCCTGGTGGTAGAATGCATGCCTTTCATGCACAAAGACCTGGGTTTGGTTCTTCCAGACCACACACACAGAAAAAGCTGGACATGATGCTGTGGCTCAAGTGGTAGAGCTCCAGCCTTGAGAAAGCCCAAGAACAGTTCTCAGGCCCTGAGTTCAAGCCCTAGGACTGCCAAAAAAAAGGGGAGAGGGAAATAAACCTCTTAAAGTAGGAAATTTCAAATGCAGACCAAACTAAAGAAAAAAATAACACCAACAACAAAGACCCTTATGGATCTAGCAGCCAGTTGAAATCTTTAACAACACATTTTGCAAATCTTTTATCACATATTTCCATATCCACTTCATGTATGCTCACTCACAGCCCTCTCACTCAGGAGCAAATCCCAGGAACCAGATTGTTTCTTCTTTAACTATGTGACAGAATTCTGAATTTCAAAGGTGTAGACAATGGATAAAGGATAGAGGAAAGGAAGCCATGCAGTGAGGACGTAGAAGCCCTAAGAGGAGGGATTCAGTTTCCCTGTCCTGCAGGACAATTTATTGGTTCATAAGTAAAAGAGAACCACAAACAGTGTAGATAAAGGTAAAGAATTCATTTCTGTCTCTCCAAGACATTGAAAGTAAGAAGTAAAAGCTGTGGGGAGATAGATGTCAAGTCGGGTTAAGAACTTCCTAATGGAAGGTAAGCTGAAGAAGCAAAGGACGGTCATAGGAACTGATATGGTCGATTAACTAGCTTTGCAGGGTTCAGTGGGTCAGCTGCCATCATGGTGTTGAGAAAGGAGAAAGGAACTTGGCTGAGAATCTCAGGGACTTTCCAGCTTTGGACTGGCTTCAAACCAAGCAGCATGGCTTATGGATCATATTTAAAGTCTATCTGCCTCCTTTATTCTGCATTCAAATCGATGCTTAGCATTAGGTGTCAAACTTCCCACATTAATATTGCTTTGATTTGAATGTGGATCAGTTTGATCTATCATTGAACTGGAAATGATCTGACAGTTTCCTCATGGTATGTTCCAAAGTCAGCTAGAATTCTGAGGATATCCGAGCTGACCTAATCTCTTTATCTTACTGTAAGAGAAATAACTGCGCCCACTTTTCCCTAACAGAGTAGCAACAAGTGTTCAATTCCTTAAGTCTTCACTTGTATTTCTTACAATAATGGAAAGAATTTACTTAAAAGGTAGAATATTGTTGTTTCTCACTATCTTAAGCCACCTAATCAGTTTCCATTTTATGCTAAAATTACAGTAAACAATAATGGCTTATTCAACCAGGCATTGCATTATTATTATAATACATATCCCAAATGTATCAATCAATTTTGAAGCCATTGCCCCCCCATGATTAACACAAATAACGCAATACCCTCATATTGTGTATCTATGTAGTCTCCTTATTAATAGGACTTCAGGGTCAAGGTTTGCAAATAGATTCTATTTGTAGGATACCTAGAAAGTCCAGAAGCTCTCCTGTGCCACCACACTCATCTATCTGGCTTTCTAAAGCCTTCCATGTCGATTATCTGAAACCTCAAAGCACAGAATGAGGAACAAGACTGTCTTACTTCTAAAGAATCATCAACCTGCATTCTGCTATCCTGCTCCCCTAAAATGTCCTCAGGCCACCCACATGCCAACAGTATTTGGAGCTTAAACAGTACTGCATTGAGCATTGGTGCCTTTGTTCTCAGAAAATTGGGAAATCTGTGTTAAGTGGATTTTTTTCTTTTCTTTTTTCTTTTTTTGTACGTTCATGGGAGAAAATGTGGGTGTAGTTTAGAAGCAGCAATGCTGTGGGGCAAGAATGTTCAAACTGAGCGATTCATCTTTGGTCTTCCTCCACAAAAATGTCTGCCTTTCTTCTCCCAGCATTTTTGAGATGTCAGACCCTCAAGATGAAAACATGGTGCTGTGGCCAAATGCTTGACATTCTCACCGCGCACATGGTGGAAAGCCAGGCGGCGCACACTGGACCAGGCTTGGAGGAAAGTAGGGTGAAGGCACTGCTGCCTGAAACAGACTCCAGCAAGTAGCTCACTCGAACCTAACATATGCACATCCCAGAAGGTGACGCCTTGTGTGCAGCCATTCTTGAGGGAGGGACCCCTGTCTTACAGGGTGAAAGGTGTCTGCAGATGGATCTGAGATGGATGGACCACAATTTAGGAATCGGATCTAGGAAGTGGAAGAAGCTCCTTACCATGCAAGGTGGGAACTGTGTAACTGTGTGGTACCCCTGATCCCCACAAGAAAATGTGACTGACTTGTTGGGGTAAATTCCATAAACCAGCAGGCAAATCAAGACCTCTGCTCCTAAACAAACAGGAATCACACCTGGTCCCTTTGCTAAAGAGGTTGTTTCTTTAGGGAATCTTCCCAGGAAAGGATGAGAACATTCAGCTAGCACATTGGAGACCCTCCCTACCTCATCTCCTCCCAGAAATTTAAGCAGCACTGGATTTCAGTCTTAGGCCTCTACCTCCTTCCTTGTGAGAGGAAATACACTTATTTGCATTCACAGCAAACAGCTGCAACAACTCGGGTCCTATATGGCCACTCTTCTTTAACATCTTATTCGTAACTGTTAATATGCATAGACAGCGTGATGAAGAATCCCAAGAGTAAAGCAGCAAGGAAGGCCAGATGAAGCCAGTCTTTGTTCATCTCCTTGGGGAATCAAAGTAAGGAATAATTACTTCATGGAAAAAGATATTTGATTCTGGGCCATGCTCCATGTCTCCCTACTGTGTTCTTCCTCAGGCCCAGAGGTGCAATCCCCTGGGACTGATCACTCTTTTAGTATTGGGGCAGGGTTGTTCACTCCAGAGCTGTCTTCATCGTCTGGCAGAAGACAGTTTTCTTTGTGCTTCTATGATTAAACTCAGAGAAGTGCTTCCTGATTTGTTTCTTCTCGTGGCCTCCACTGAGAACAATTCAGTTCATCACCTAGAAACGGACTTGCCTAGAATGGGGTCAGGACAAGGGTGTTGCACTCCCAACCACTGGAGCCTCAAAGCTGTGCTCTAGGAAGTACTTTCTGTGACTCCATTTCCCATTGCCTTTATTCCTAAAATGGCTTGCTGAAAATATATCCCTATGCAGCTTGAGAGTTCCAGTACTGGCCACAGACATTATCGCAGCAAACTTGAGTCCTTATTTGCAGGTGAGGCACTTCGATGTTTACTCAGATCTCCATGTTTCTCCTGTCTTTGCTCTCATTTCTTCTGACTCTACAAGTCAGATTCCTCAGGGCTTAGAGAAACTTGATGGGCGGCCGTAAAATGTTTTTAAGTCTAAAATAGTCGAGCTAACCTAGAACTACCATGGTATTTTTTAATGCTGTATATTAACCTTTCTCCCTTACAAAATGGCTCCACCTGAATAGATGTGGATTGTGATTTATTTATACCTTTCATTACGAGTGCATATTTTCTGAAGAGAAAGTAGGCACATGGCCACCATTAGAATGTTCCTCATCCTAAAATTAGCTTAGCAGCACTACAGAAATAGACTTGCCTGCTCAACGCACTTCTTATCAGTCTCTGCAGGGCAGATAGGGTGGGTGGGATGAAGCAAGGGGGAGTTTGAGAACAGACCAGTCAGCTCCACATTCTGCGACTGTTTTTTTAATAAAGGATCATATATGGAGAAATAGCTATAAGAAAGAAAAAGGAAAATCGGGGCCACAGGGTCTGTCTTCTACAGTGTAGCTCAAGATTTGTGCTCACAATATGAACTGTCATCCATGAAGATAAATTGAGCTCTTCATGTAATCATAAAAAAGACTAAAACCCAGAACAGACTGTGGTCATTAAAGACAACTTCTCTATTGTTTTACATGAACTAAAATTCAAGTCACTGGTATAAAGTCTGACAGTAGGCTCTAATGATTTTCAAAATCCAGGGACTAAGTAAAATGCTAATGGTCAATTTTGTTGCTTTCATTGGTGGAAAAGTTTCACAAATTTTCTTAGTGCATGGCATTATTCCATCTTTCTCCAAATATTGCAATATGTAACTTAATATTCTGAACAGATTTTTTTTTTGTTGGCAGACGTCTATATCCTTTCCTCTCCTCCTGCTGACCGAATGGATTTAGCTTTTCAAATTGTTTGGAATCCCACAGGCACTTATTTGAAATTTTATTTTTAAATCTTCCTCAAAGCAAAGAGTAATTTCTCATGAACATGTGTGGAAATGTTTGTTACTACAGACCTTTAGAGAATAAAAAAAAAGCCAAATTGTACCCAATAGCATTTGAGTTTTTCTGTTCCTTTCATCTACGTTTCCGAGTAAAAACATATAACAAGAAGGATTAGAATAGGATTAAGATGAACTTTTCTTTAAATAATTATTCTATAATTAAGAGCTTTTCAAGCTTACTACTTATGGACACTGCGCTAAATACCAGTTAATAATTCTCTTTAGTCATCCTCAATCAAGAGCCTTTCACCTGTTAATGTTATTTCCAATTATTGATGTTTATTGTATACAGTAATGAATGAGGAAGAATAAGACAAAGAGACGGGAGAAAACTGATCTATCTAGACCTCATAGATGGGACACGACCCAGCTGAGAGACCCCTGGGACTAAACGCTTAAGACCTTTGCCCATTGTCTTTTTAAGTGAATAGTGAGGAACACTGGGGAAGTTAATGACACGCTTGAATCCTGGAGGAGAGAAGTGATTGACAGAGCCTCTTTGCCTTTTTGGATAACAGTTCACTCGATCATCTAGCTGTCTTCATTAGGTAACATAAAGGCAATCCTGAGATCAAGTAAAGTTGACCAGTACATTTTTAACTTAACGATCAAGACTGTGCATGGCATAGTAAAATTTTGTTTCCCATAGCCTTCTAATTAAAGAACTTAAAATAAAAACATGGCTATGCCACCAAGTAGCATTTTAAGGGCCCATTTGAAATGAAGGTAGCAGGTCTTGGAGTTTCCTCCTCTTGACATTCTTCCCAAATCAATGGTAGTATTTCTGTCTTCCTTCAGAAACATGCCATGTGACAGCTCTTCTCCCAGGGCCCCTTCTCAGTCCCAGCAAGTGTCCTATAGGTCAGAGCTCTGCATTTTGCTTGGTTGTTGGAAGCTGCTTGTTGGCTGTCTTGGGATTAGCTGCAGCCTTGAGAGAGGTTGTAGATTGCTTACCCCAGCCATCTCCTGTCCATCCCCAGGGCCTCAGGGCCTCAGATGCCAGGGCAGAGCTGTCCACAAGATGCCTCAGTTGTGTACTCAGTGTAGCCTGTTCCCTAAACTTGCATAATTATTTCTGAGAGGCCCTTTGACACTGCCATTAGCGAATGTCCGGGATTTATGTCCAGGATATACTGGAGACTGGTTCTAGTGCCTTGGCTCTGAATCTCTTAGACCATACATGAACTGAAGACGGGAGGAGAAGTGACTGATGTCATTTACTTTAACCATTATTCTCTATTAGTCACAAGAAGATATTATAGTGGATTGCCTCGGTTCATGCTGAATCTCCATCTCTTTAAGTGTTTGGATTGTTGTTTGCAGGAATGACACAGAAACTTTTATTATATTTGATCTACTTTCACATAAATTTTACGAGGGATGATAAAAGGCTGTGTAGAGTAAATGTAAAATAGATTGCTTTGGCAGATATACAAAGATTTAATTTCCCCTTTAGAATGGTTGTCAGTTTCCCAGTGTAATAAATAATCCATGTACGGTGTGAACCACAGAAAGGAAAAAGGTAACTGACTATAGTCCAAGAAATAGTTGAAATGACTTCAAAACATACTTCTCTTAGGAGTCAACATGGTTAATAACTGAAGGGTTTTCTCTGTCTTTAATTTCTGTGCAAGAAAAATCATTCTCCAGGTTATTGGCAGACATAAACTTTTCAGGCCAGGGGAGAACTCTCACCCTTGTTAAGCCGTGCCCACTTACTAGGCCAAACAATCACAGAAAGGCGAGAATGACCTTTCTAAATACTGAAGGACGTAAGTGCAGAACACCATCATTCTTGCTGAGCTGCCTCCTCTAGGATTTACAGAGTGCCTCCATATCCATTTCCTGAAGTCTTTCGACAAAGTTTGTGTACCAAGATGGGCAGAGATTAATGACTCTGTTCAAGATGAGTTCTGAAACACAAAGTGATTTTCCCAAACTTCACACTGCTCTCAATCTGAAAGCCAGAAACATCTGAGGACAATTGTGTTATGTCTTTTCACCTCAGAATCCTCATATTCTGAAGTTTCTGATGTTAGATTCATTGTATCTTTCTAAACGCTCAGGTTCGGTTTCTGATCTAATTAGAACATACAATGGAACTCTCAGATCTCCAAGTGCAAAAAATAAATTATTAAACCAAAAATATGACTGTTTAAAGTTATATTACTGTTGGAACAGAGATTTAATCTATTAATAGTTAATAAAATTATTAAATATAGTGTGTCTTGCCAAAAATTCATATTCTGTGGGAGTGTTGAGAGTGTCTTGTGGACAGTGTGTCGGGAAAGTCCACGCTTAGGGTGTAATCTCTAGACATCAGACTTTTCAAGCCCTGTTATCTTTGGTTCCTATTCAAGCGTCTGCCACACAAGGGTCTGAGATGGTTCTTAGTTGTAATCATATATAGCCAGCACCTTGACGTGTTGACAGTCACATGCGATGGAGATTTGAGCCTTTGTGAGCTGCTGTGTCTTCTTATTCCATTTCCTTCCCCTACAAGAGTCATGCAGCAGAAGCCCAAATAAGTAAAACATATGAGCCACCCTTGCTCTCACTTGATCTTCTTTATTCTCAGTCAGGGACACACAGGAAGACAAGCAGCATTTGGTCTTTATTTGCATTTCAGCTTCTTCAGTGATTCAGTGGTAGTAAATCCTCATCACCACTTGTATGTCACTCCTGAAAGAGACCTGAGGCCAGATTTGATTGGATACCTCTTGCCCAGAGTGATGGATGCATTGTTACTGTTTATTTCATCCAGTGGCAGCTGCACATGTACATCCACCATTCTATGAGTCTTCCAAGATTCTACTCCTGTAGACTACTCAGCTCTACCTTCGTGCTTTGTCCTCAGGGACTTTACCTACCCACTGCCCTTTTCTGCTTCCTCCTGCCTTCCATCCTTTTTCCTTGAAGCCCTAGGAAGAACTAGTACTCCCTAAGCTTGAACAGTTGATGGCATTGCTCGTTGCCTCCGTTTCTCTTTCCCATACTCTGCCTCGTGTCTCACATATGTGAGCTGTTGTTTTGCCTCTCTGCCTAAATGGCTTGGAGATTTGCTAACTCTCCCTTTCCACCTTGGCTTCAGTCTTATCATTTATATTTTGTACAATTCTTTGAACATGAGATGGTTTTCCTCTTTTTACTGATGCTAATCCATGTTGGGCAGCTCACGCAAGCATCCTCCTCTTTCCACTCCAGAGGAACTGGCATTATTCCTCCAATCCTGCTTGGATGGCTGCTTGGCACAGCATGCTTGTGGAATCCTCCATCTTTCTAGCACTGTGTCCTTGTACTACATTGTAGTATTGCCCACAAACCTGGTGAGCATTTCACTGAATGGTTTTCTGCAGATACTATACACATTTTAACGCAGGGGACTGGAATCTCTACAGATTAGGGTATCCATGAGAGTCCTGGAACAAATCTACCTCAGATTCTCAGGCCCAGCTATACATACCCTTCACACTGTTTTCCAATTACTCTTCTGTTGTGTGAAGTCGGCTGGGAATTGCTAGGCAGGATTCTGTAGAAACACTGAGCATTGTCACATGATAGATGCTTAATAAATATTAGTTGTGAGTTAAAACCAGACTACTAATGTAACTCAATAATGAGCCTACTGTGTGATGTTTTCTTAGCATAGGGCTAATCAAATGATTATTGCAGGTTAACCCTAAGTTTCTATTTAAATGTTACCTATTGTGTATATGTGAAAAGTAAGCAAAGATGATCCTCAAGAAATGTCCTTAATGCTGCGTCTTATGAGTAGGCACAGGTTTTATTTGCTTTTCTATATTAAGATCCTTTTGCTCTAGAATGTTTGGCCATGCAGAAGCTACTTCATAGTCAATTCTGGGCTTGGGTTTCCTGAGTATGCCAGTTGCTTAGGGGACAAGTAGAGTTCTTTTGGCAGTATTCATGATCTAGAGAATTTAAGTATTTTTTTCCTAGTACCAAAGCCGGAACCCAGGGCTTTGTGCTGTCTCAGTTTGCTAACATACACCTGGTATTCTATGACTTGAACCATGCTTTCAGCCCAGCTTTTTTGTCAGTCAGTGTCTCATGGATGCCCAGGCTGGTATTTTGGATTTCAGAACATTGGAATAGCTAGGATTACAAGCTTGAGTTTTTTTTTATTAAAGAATTTATTAAGATTTTTTTATTTTTATATCATATTTCAAGTGACGTGTTTAACAAAAAAGTATTCAAGAGGGGAATCTCTATATACAATCACTGGCACTTAGATTTTAGAACATAACCAAAATTAGGATGAGGGTTTGTATGTCATAGATACCTATGTAGTAAAACATTATGTCTATAGAGTCATAAGTTTTTATGACTATGTAGTGTGCTTATATTTCCAATACTATGTCCTTAGCATTGGGTATGCAACCTTTGAGTCCTCCGCGTGTACCGTTTGGATCTAATAGCCACATATTAAGGATACCATCAAACTTGAGTTTTTGAAAAGCAAAAATTATCTGGCTAGAGATTTTGAGATTTTTGTACCACATTCAATTGAGTTTAGGTAATTAAGCATAAGTATTTGTAAATTCTTTTGGATTGTATATTAATATGAATTTAAACCTAATCATATAAAAATTTCAGAACGCCACCAAAAGTAGACCAATTAAAATAGTTATGACGGATAGATGAAGTCTTCCAATAAGCGAGGAAAATGATAGGAAAATAGCAAAGATAATATTCCAAACAGGAAATCATTTCTACCCCAAAATGCAACTAAATATTCTCAAATTTCTATTTAATTATAGGTATAGGTAACTTCATTTTTGAGAGCTATAATTGTCCTGAATATAATAAAGAGATCCAACTGTCGTAATTCATTAAATCACTTGCATTGAGTGAGAGTGTATGGAGAGGTATACGGCAGAAAGTTCTTATTTGGAGAAACTGGAGACTAAAATAGCTATGCTTAATTATTCAGCTTAATCAGATCTGTGGGATGTAGGGAACAGGATGGATGAATGTTTGTGTTACTTATTTCAGAGCTATTAGAACTCTTTTAAGATAAGCTTTTCCCTAAATAGGCACATACGTTGTTGTAGCATCCTCTGGCCCTATGTGGTGCTAGAGAAGGGGTGTTCAACACTGTTGGTGGGTTACCAATGCTGAGACCCTTGAGGACAGCTCCAATAGCCACTGCTGTGTAAGGACAGTTTGAAGAGATTGTGGGATTATTGGGGAAAGAGTCATGGTTTGGGAGAGCTGGTGAGAAGCCAGAAGGCCAAGCCCACACTCGTAGAAGAGCCCAGTTCTGTACCAGGCCCCATCCCTTCCCATCCTCCTCTCTTCAGTGGCACACGTTCTCTGCCAGGGTATCCCTGCTCTGTGCTAGGAGAAAGGGGTTGGCGCCCATATTCCACTGTCCTTCTAGAAGTGAGATGGGCTCTCAGATCAAAATGTCCTGCCCCCACTGCCTTTCAACCACCGTCAGATACACCAACTCTGTGGTCCTCCTGGGTGCTTATGGGAGTACATGGTGGCGTCAAAGGAGAGCATTTGTTTTTTTCCCTGAAGAAACACATAAAACCGGCCAGATTTTTGCCCAAATGTGTTATGTCCCAGGTGAGACATACAACCTCTCTCTCTGTGTCTGTCTATCTCACTTTCATGCTTTCTTTTCTACATGAATATAGTATTAATGCGAATGTCTTAGGTTCCTGAGAGGCTAGAGTGAGACAATGGGCGGAAGATGCTTGTATAATTCTCTGTAGGAATGACTTGCTCTCTTCTGGGGATATAAATACTCCTGTAGATGACCTTCCCGTGTATCCTACCACCCTTTTGTGTGTACAGTGTTATGGGGGCACATTCATGCCTGGCTTCCATTGTTGGATTGTATCACCATTTACCAGTCACACAGGCAGCACCGTATCAGCTGGCAGAATGGACTTCCCAGTCCTTTACACTAGTGGTGATGAAATGCACCGTGCTGTGAGAAGGCTGGCTGGGGTGAACCATGTTCACAGTCAGAACTTGTGAACTCGGTGCCATCCTAAAGTGATCTCTAACACTGGCTGTTCTTCTGAAGAATTATAACTGGGACTTAGTCTACCCAGAATTCTCACAAAAACTCTGGGGAGGACTGATTAGGAAAAAAAATGTTCTTCCTTATTGACACTTTTTCCTCAAGGCTATTACTGTGCCACTTGAGCCACAGCGTGACTTCTGGCTTTTTTCTGAGTATGTGGTATAGAGGAATCAAATCCAGGGCTTTGTGTATGCCAAGCAAGCCCTCTACCACCAGGCTACGTTTCTGGCCCCACCACACGATCTTCTTAAGAATTCACCTACATAAATACAAAATTGAAAAGAGATCTAAGATTCATAATAATAAGGAAAGATATCTGCTGTTCTATGTTTCTTACTTTCCCACTTGTAAATTTGAACTTGTTTAGCTGTGCTTGGTATGCTGGAGGTCAAGAGTTAGAAGTTTCCCCTCATTTTTCATTCCTGTTTGTGTCATTTCTTTGATATCATCTCATTTGTTTGAGTCAGGACATGGAATTCCAGGCAAATAAATCATAATGATATGACTTTGAAAAAGAAGTTCTTGTACTGAGCTGCTTTGAATGCCTATGATATGAGAGGTACCTTTCATGTGATTAATAGAGTTTTGCCGGCTAAGTTGTTTTTCCTTTGTTTTGAAAGCAAAATTTACTGCCAATGAACGAAGCTGTGTTTGATTCAGGTATGTGATGATCCAAACATTGCATGGACTGGGTATTTCTTCTGTCAGTGATTTGGCTTTTTTGGGAGTAGATTGACTGTTAGGCTATTCCTCTCAGTATTACAAGTTGGTTTTATTTTTCTAAGGCACGACTATTTACGGGTGTAGAAAAAAGGTAGCGAAATACTATGTATAGCAAGCGGGTCGAAACCTAACCACAAATAGGGATGTCAGTGACCTCACTTCTCCCCTTTATTTTACCTTTTCAACAGACAGTTTTCTACCTGCTTTGAGGTAGCTGGCTATCCATCACTTCCCGGGCCTTCTGAAGCCTTATCTATTTTATATTCAGGGCCTGCCTGCTCTGTGCCCGCAGTGGCCTTCTACACGTTTCGGCTTCTCTTCAGGCCTACCCCACTGTACCTTCCAGGTTATCTCGTATCCTGGAGACACCTATCTCAGTCACTCATCTCACTGTGTCAAGTCCTTGCTTAACGCTTGCCTGCTTCAGCTATACATAGAAATAAACCTGACAAGCTTGGCCCGTTTAGGGTGCATCCTGGGGTGGCAACCTGAAGTCTGTCCTTTTATCCCCTCAGTAGATGCTTTCCCCAGCACTTTCACTGGCCTATCGCTTTGTTTCATTTGGACCCACACTGCTATTTGCTTATTCGCCAGTCAGAGCCTTAGACATCCACTGAAGTCTCAGTTGCGATACGAAACTTTTCTTCATCCATTTCTCTACCTCTACCGCCACAATAGAAGTGTGTAGTCAGTCCCCCGGCTTATAACACACCTTCTCCCTGGAGATTCTTGTTACTAGTGACTGAGTCTTTTGTGTTCCTGGTGTAGGGAAGGAGAGAGAGTTTTTTCTACTACTCCGAGTTCTTGGTTGAGAATCCTGTAATAAAAGACAGATGATAAAGGAAACACAAACAGAAGTGTACTCCTCTGTCTATCTCATATATGTATAGGAGTTACCCAGAGATGACTAAACTCAAAGGATGCCATAAAATTCAGTCTTCCATACCATCTCCGGCTAAGTCAATGCCATCGTCAGCTAAATTCAAGAAAATGTTAAAGTGTGAGGGAGGCAAGATAGGAAAGTGACCAAGAAAAACAGATTAACAAAGTAAGGGTTGTTACATAGATTGAAGTCAAGCTTCTTCATCAATAAGATGGTCTTTCTCTAAAAAACTCTATTTGATAAAGATGCATTTCTGAGATTCATGAGAGAGAGAGAGAGAGAGAGAGAGAGAGAGAGAGAGAGAGAGAGAGAGAGAGGAGGGAGGAGAGAGAGAGAGAGAGAGAGAGAGAGAGAGAGAGAGAGAGAGAGAGAGAGAGAGCGCTTATACATTTCCTTCCTTTACAAATTCTCTTTCAGAAGAACAAATCTGGCTTGTTTTTTAGAGTGCCTGCTATATTGCCAGTTCTTAATATAAAACACTTAGCTCAAAACCACTTATACGAAAGAAGTATATTTTATGGTTCCATATTGTTTTCTCCTGTAGAGGTGGGGCCACTCTAAAGTCTGGTGGACATCAGGTGAAAAAATGTACCATATATATTGAATATTTATTTATTTGTTTATTTCAAATAGGAAAGGGAAGAAGGGGAAAACAAGATGAGGGGAGGGGGCAGTAGAGGGACATGGGGACAAAAACATCAGAACGGGTATCAGTGTGTGTGAAGTAATGCTTCTTCTATCTGGTAAATATAACTGTAACCCCTCTATTAATTACTATTTTTAAAAAAGAAAAAGAAAACAAAAAATACACAATTTACATGGGAAAAAATAAATATTTTAAAGGAATGGGTTTTGATTGAACATTTTATTCTAGTCATCCCTGTATCTTAATGGAAATATAGTTTTAACAATAGCTTTTGAAATTCATATTTTTGATGTTTCAAATCTAGTAATTTAGTAAAATACTCAATACAGTATAAATGTGAAAAAATGTACCATAAGGTCACTAGAATATGAGTGTTTCTACATGCATAATCCATGTGTATATCTATCTGGGTGAACTTCTTGGAACTACTGTGGGAAAATGCCCCATAGTGGTGGCTAAGACAACAGAAATTGATTTCTTCCCAAGATTCTAAAATAATTCTTGTGGGACTAATATCAAAGAGCCTGCCTCCTCCACAGATTCTAGAGAAGTGTCTGTGCTTTATATTTTCTAAAATCCACTAGGGTGACTTCTAGCTTCTCTAGACTTGCATCTGGATCACTCCTCTCTGCCTCAGTGGTCACATTATACCTCAGCTATGTCACAACTCCTCTGATAACATCACAAGGAAAATGCATCATAGATTTACATAACAGTCTGCAGATCTTGAATGGAGAAACCGCTCTCTCAAAGTTCTTAATCTAGTCTGCAGAATCTTCTCTTCTCCAATTATTCATTGAATCCAGAGTTTGTAACTTTGAGGGAAGGCCTTGCCCTCCGGGTCATGCAAATTTGAGATTATAGACTCCACCCAAAGCCACAAAACTGTTTTAATGGTTGTGGGCAATTAATGTACTTCAAAATCAAATTCCTCCACAGGAAATTGGGTGAATATGCATAATGGTCAATTATGCAACAACAGAACTAATGAAAATAGATAGAATTGAAGAATGAGTAATGCTTATTTTGGTTTAATGTAAAATTATAGCCTGAAGTTCACATTTTCAATCACAATTTGTTAAACATTACACACATCTAAAAGTCACAACACTCTTCCTCTCACCCTTCAAACAGTTTGGGCCTTTTCAAATTTTTTATTGCTTAAGAGCTTTTTTCTTACAAGTATTTTTGTAATTGTAATAGCAATATTTTAACATTCTCTCCGGTATTAAAGAAACACATTTCCCTGTAGCAGAAAAAGGTCTGGAAAAATACATGTCATATATCACAATTACTATTTAATGATGAATTATTTGAGGTAATAAATTTAAGTAAGTACTCAAAACATTATGGAATAGCTAAATATTAACTGTAGATGAACATATCAATAATGTTCATTAAATTCTCACTTGATACTTTGATACTATCATAAAACCAGGCTTTTCATGAACAGAAATACATCAGCTAGTTATTTATTCATTTTTAACCATAAGAACAAAATATGGCTGCCTAAAGGTGAATAAGAAAACATATTCCATTGTTCATTTTTCTTAGCAGAAGACAAAACTTTGTAGAAATGATGCTGAATAAGGACCATAAAATAATTTTCTAAATA
Source organism: Megascapheus bottae (assembly GCF_031878675.1). Classification (NCBI taxonomy): domain Eukaryota; kingdom Metazoa; phylum Chordata; class Mammalia; order Rodentia; family Geomyidae; genus Megascapheus; species Megascapheus bottae. The sequence goes on from NC_143512.1 coordinate 81,270,410, forward strand.
TCCTGACATTTGCAAACAAATCAATATGTTTTCCAGCTGAAAATACAGTCTGACATTGCAGTTGTGTAATGCATCACAAGAAGCAAAGATACATAACTTGAGTAATGAGTAAGTCCTTAGTGGTTCTGTGAGTATAAAATAATTCCCTCATAAACATCCATAATTTGGATTTTATTAGCAATCTAGAAAATTAGGATAGAACACTATAACTTGGATTTGTCAAGAAATGTTAATCAGGTATGATATTGTTTTTTTTTCATGAAGTTATTGTCAGAAGAATCAAAAAATAGAAAAGGTTCAAAGAGGAACTGAGAACAAAACCCATGCATTTACATCTATATTGGCTATTAAACTGAGAGGTCACCTAGAATGTCTTCAGTTTTATTTAGCCAACATATGCAATAATAATAAGACCCTAGCCAATGGCCCTGATATGAGTGACTTTGCATTGCAGAGAAATCTAACCCAGAGAATCACTAGGGGGATATTCCTCCTGAAAACAAAAAAAATATTTTTATTAACATTAATAAAAAAGTTAGAAGCCAAACAAAGGCTTGCAGAGTTTCTACATCTTCATTTTTATTCATGTGGTGTTTGCAAACATCTCGTTCTCTATCTGTTTCATGTTGCCTCAAAATAAAACCCTTGGTCCTTCATATTATTTTTGATATTCAGTCTCTTTTGAGCCTTTTAACTGTATCCCCCGATGAGATGTCATCTTATGGCTTGGAAGTTCATTCTTATAGTAGGGCCAGGCTGGTTTATCTCAGCTTTCCCTACAGTGCTAGACTACAGTTGCCTGTAGTCAACAGGTCTGTGCCAGAATATGTTAGTAAAAGCCATACCATAAGAGTGTCCTGGGCAGGATGTGGCTATGCAAGCTCTCATCTTGCCACATTGTATCCTCTCCTTATACATCATACCAGTAATTTTGCTTCTTATTATTTCTGTGTGTGTGTGTGTGTGTGTGTGTGTGTGTGTGTGCTCACACATGTGCAAGTACATGCCAGTTCTGAGACTTGAATTCAGGGCCCGGGCACTGTCCCTGAGCTTCTTATACTCAATGCTAACACTCTACCCCTTGTACCACAGCTCCCCTTACAGCTTTTTTGGTAGTTCAGTGAAAAGGTTTTCAAACAATTTTGTATCTGAGATAACTTTAAACCATTATCCTCAGATCTCAGCCCTTGAGTTAAGTCAGATTACAAGCATGAGCCCTAGGCACCCATTTTTTCTTGTTCTTTTATAAGTAACCTTCTGTAAGCTCTCATGTCACTATTTCATAAAATGATCAAATTGTTTTTGCAAGCCCATCTCTGTTATTCTTTATAAGTATCCATAATCAACTCCTTTTCCGTATCTTTTTGGATATGCCAGACAGATGTTATTTCAGAAAAATTATCATTTATGAGATAGCTATTTACTTTCCTGCAAACACTAAATTACAGATATTGTGATTTTAATGACATCATCTGTGGAACCTAGGGACATGATTAAATATCATGAAAGAGCAAGGGATGGAGGGGCTGGAGGGGTTGCTCAGGTTAACTGCTCATGAGTGAAACTATCACATGTGGAGTTTGAGTGCAATATCTCACACTGGGGGGGGAGAGGGAGAGAGAGAGAGCGAGAGAGAGAGAAAGAGAGAGAGAGAGAGAGAGAGAGAGAGAGAGAGAGAGAGAGAGAGAGAGAGAGAGAGAGAGAATATAGCCTTAGAAATGTGAAGTTTTCCAATGAATTTCATTTGGGAAATATTAAATTAGATAAAATAGGCCTGAGGAACTCGACTCACTCTGATGTCAATACTTTTATCCCATGCTTGATTGATTTTGAATTGGGTTACATACTAATACTTTTAGGAAATTAATGTATAAAAATAGTCATTCCTTTAGTAATTGGATTTTTCGCTGAATTTAGTCTTACAAATTGGATTATTTGCCGTTCTTCAAGGCTTTCCTACTTGGAGCCATGAAAATAATTCCTTTGAATCTGGGGAGCCAGAATATTTCTTGGAAATGACAGTCAGGAGCAGCTACTGTTTCTAGCTTTACCTTCAAGCATGACTTTGCCTAGTAGCAATGTTTTGAAGTGCGATAGTTGTTTGACACCTCAGGGCTGGAAGAGGCTGGCCTTCCTACTGGGTGGTAAGATCCCATCTCTCTGGGGAGCATTCTGGTTAGATGTCCAAGTGGGCAGGAGAGGGGTGGGGGGGGGAGGCTCCGCAGCCCAGCCCTGTTGGCCCATTCTGTATGGGAGGGGCCCTGGAAGGTCACCTTGAAACCACTTACCACCTTCCTGGCCAAATGTGTTCATCTGACACACGAGTGCCCCCAGAAGCCCAGCCATGCACCCCAGCAATTTGTTTTCTGTGGGGTCAGAAAGGTAATTCAACGTTTTGAGGCTGTTGTTGCTTGACTGTTTTCCGTGCTAGGGAAACAAAACCAGGGACTCCTAGCTACACCTAGACCCCCGATGAGGTTTTCCATTCATGGCTATATACATTTGAGTTAAGGTGTGTATGAGGTAGAATTAGATAGTTGGGCTTCTGAGGGAAGAGCATTCCAGAAGTGGAATGAGTGAGTCCACTGACCCTAAGGCCAGGCCAGGTGGACCAATGTCTGTCTCCATTGTTCTATGACCACCCCACAGAACCCAAAGAGTGGATTAATGCCACTGTGAAACCTGGTAGAACATTTCCTATGGCTTTGCTTTTATTCTAGGGGACTGAGGGAACCCTTGGTGGCCTAGAAATTAAGTGAAGGGACCTTAACAACCATTAATGAAAGTAGAAGCTGTTGTAACCAAGACAGTCTGAGCTTTTCTGCATTGTTGAATGTGTACTCTCACTAAACGAACTCAGATTCTTAGATCACGCTCTGGACACACAGTGGTTGATGGTAGAGTTTCACTGGATAAATCATATGTTCTTTAAAATCAATACTTGGCCTGTAAGTGGGTCCAGAGGTTTTAAAAATGAACACATTCCATGACAAGGAAATCAATGGCATTTATGATTAATATTTACTGAATGGCAACAGATTTGAACTTAGAGTTGCTCACTTTTTCCCCTTTGGGTATATACTATGATGAATTATTTGAGAAAGAAAGAAAGAAAGAAAGAAAGAAAGAAAGAAAGAAAGAAAGAAAGAAAGAAAGAAAGAAAGAAAGAAAGAAAAGAGGGGGGAGGAGAAGTGAAGGGAAGGGAAAGGAAGGGAAGGGGAGGGAAGGGAAGGGACTGGAAGCATAGGGAAGAAAAACAAAAGGTACTTTAAGTTCAGTAATAAGAGAACAGGCATATATCTGAGTCAGAAAGTCTTAATCCTGATCTGATACTTGATATCTTAGGCCTTTGGAAAATTATTTAGCTTATGCCTTTATCTAAAAAATCTTATAATAGTGAATACATAAAATTAGAGATACTAAATGAGGTAAATGTATTAAAAACATTTAGCACCAAATCAGGCACACAACAAGTTAATAAGTTAATAGCACTAGTTTGCATTAGACTTGAAAACTAATTTATTATAGATTTATGACTATAATATGTACGTTGTTCTCAGTGAAAACTACTTTTGGGTTTCCATGTTTATACTGGGCTCAGTTATGCCATCTTTAATTAAAAGCTAACCAGAGCAGGGCTCGGTGGCTCACACCTGTAATCCTAGCTTCTCAAGAGGTTAAGATGCGAGGATCACCATTCAAAGCTAGCCCAGGCACTAAAGAATGTGAGACTCTTGTCTCCAATTAACCTCTAGAAAACAGGAAGTGGGACTATGGCTCAACGGTTAGGGCAGTAGCCTTGAGCTGAAGAGCTAAGGGATAGCAACCAGTCCCAGAGTTCAAAGAAACATCAGTTTTAATATAGACATTTTACAATTATAAAACAGGAATTTTGTAGGCATTTCTAAGGGCAAGATGCATCCTGTAATTTAGGGTTGATTTCAGTAGAAAAAGACATCATCATATCTTTGGATTTATAAGTTGTCAGTGGAAAATAATTGGACTTGTCTCTATTTGACATGAACCAAAATGCAACTTTCCTGTAATTAAACATGAAAAAAAACAAACAAACAAGCAGCTACATTGAGCATCCATGAAGAAGTGGAAATAGTGTATGAGCCTTCCGAAGTAACTAATATATTTTCCTACTCTGTGATCTATAACACACACACAATAAGTTTCAAGTGTCACTTGTTTAAAGACTGACATCGGTGGCCATTACAAGTAATTAGTGAAGATGTCCATACCCAAGGCTAACTAGGTTGTCATTTTATTCACATTATATTCAATGCATAGTTGCTCCCGCTTCCAGTTTGTTTGCATTTTCCTGGACTTGTACAAAGATGTCATCTCACAGTCCCTGACAATTTGTTTGTAATCAACAGGACAATGTAACAATCTCCAGTGTGCCCCAGAAATACATGACAGAAGAATCTGAACGCAAACATATGAAGGCAAAAAAAAGCCCTCAGGTGGCGGTTAATATTTGGTGCTGTGTAATTAAGCTAGTTTTCTGATGTTATCTTTTGCCAGTATCTAATTAGTAGAGCCATCTGCTGATAGAGCACTGGCCCATCTGCCCAGGGTATTCTTCTGTTCACTTTTATGAAAAGTTTGTGCCATTGATTAGTCCCTGTCAGATGGACTTCTCTTGCTGTGGAATAGGACAACATCTGATTTTCTCCTGGGATCACAGCTCCATTTATCAGAATGGAAGCAGGGCTGGGTACCCAGTGAGAACTGAGGGTTGTTTCATGAAAGCATTTCTGCCACCTGAAATGGTGTTTTCTATAGGCTACTCTGCTTCTTTGTAGGTGTGACTGTAGTCCTCTCAATGCTTGAAAGCTATGACTCCATAAATCCAAGTGTATCATTGGATCCTGGGTGATCTGGTCTATGGTAAATATAACCGGAAAACGAGTGCTGTTGTACAATCAAATTTCACATGATGCCACATTGACTGATGCCTGATGCAGCTAACTTACATTTATTATGGAGTGACATCTGATATGTACCAGTGTCTGCTATATGTGCCTGTTTGTCTTCAGCCAGTCTTTATCCAGCAGAGCATATTGTACTTAGTAGGTAATTAATGTTTGTTTATGAAATGAAAAAGATAATGGGTGCCAAGGAATAATGCACAGTTTCTTTCTTTTATGTGAGAGTACAGACATTATTGCAGTCTTCAGAGAAAAAGAAAATAAGCAGAAACAGAAATCTCTTTTAAAATGTAGGTGTCTCATTGCTTCCTTGCTTATCCAAGTTACACTAAAATTGCTCCTGTATGTCTATTGTGGCTGAAAAGAATAAGAACTCTAAATGTCAAATCAAACAGAGAATTAGTATTACTTTTATCTTCTGTGATATTATGTAGTAGTAAAAACAAAAAAAATTATAGATAATAAAACAGAAGTATCAGGAAAATGAGACTGAGTTGACATTTGTTTTGACAACCATAAAGGTAGAGCTCGATCAGTAGCAAGTGTGTTTGACTATAACGAATGTGAAGACATGTATAATGATGGCTTCTGAAATCAATAGAGAGTTTTGTTCCAGAATAATGTTATATGTAGTAACAGACTTCACTAAGACTAGAAAGAGGTTTAACTGAAAGGTCTTTCATTGATTAGAATCGATGTCCTACAATAAAAGAAGTTGGAAGCAAATTAAAATAAAATAAGAATCTAAACCCAAACAAAAGGGTGGATTCCTTTGAGAAAAAAGAGATTCCAGAAGAAAGTTGTTTGGATATGTACATTTGTCTCCCATAGGACCATTTCTCCTCATTTTTGCCAAGTAATCTAGTAGACAAAGTCTAGTTCACTGAGCGAAAGAAAAGCAGGATGTGATGAATCTAAAACTCAATTCTAATTCAATTTCTGCCTTCCGTTTATAGTTCAGCAGTGTCTAATAATGTGTCACCACTTGATAAGTATGATTCCATTCTTAATATAAAGATCTTTTTTCTCTTGTCTTCTATTAGTGTAGAAAGTGACCCCATAGAAAACTATACAATCATAGTCTTTAATTACTACTGGATTTGAATATCATTGGCACACTGGTGATACTATAGTGAGAATGCTTCTGGTAAGGAACTTCTCTACTTTTAATAATTGTCTCAAGAAAAATCTATAAGATTTGTTCTATTTTCCACTGGTTTAATAAACCTGTGTGAACATTTGCTATGTTTTGGTATGCCAAAAAAGTAATGAAATATTTATGAAAACTCTCACATTTCTTTTTCTATTACTTTTCTCTTCCAGTCCCTGGTCAATATTTGTCTTGAAAATGCAAAGGCCACTTGAGTACTAGGCAGATTTATAAAGCTGTTTGTTTACTTTGAAGGACCAGGAGCTAAACAATTTTGATAGCATTTAATAAATATTCTTCTCCCTTAATCCTGGGACAAACCCTGCTCCTCAGAGCTGTTATGTTTACAGAAGAGACTATTAATATTTAACTTGGTGGTTGTTTGGGGTTGGTTTGTGTTGTTGGGCCTGGGGCTTGAACTCAGGGCCTAGGTGATGGCCCTGAACTTTTGTGCTCAGGGCTAGCATTCTACCACTTTGAGCCATAGCCGGTCTCCATGTCTGCTCAAGGGAAAACACTTAGATGGTTGTTTTGTATAAAATACAGAATGTCCATCACTCTGATTACATTTTAGGGGTTACGTCTCCCCAGTAAGATAAGGGTGTTTGTAATGTAGCATGGTATGACTTAATCCCAGCTATACAATTTTCTTTGAAATAGTTGATAGAAGATTTTTGTTAGGCCTGGTTTTACTGTTCTTCCAAGTGTGAAGGAATTTGAGCATATTCTTATCATTGCAAAACAGTAGTTTCTATTGCCATTTTAATGGATTTTATTTTGACATTTCTGCATGCCTACAATGTCTGTAATACATATCCCCTCATCACCGACCTCTCGGCTCCTCCTCTGACAGTCCCATTTTAGGTTGTGTTTTAGGTTATGTTTTTAGCTCTAGATTCTGACTATGGCATGAACCATGATGTTTGTCTTTCTACGTCTGGCTTCTGTTGGCTAACATGATTTCTATTTCCATCCATTTTCCTGCAAATCATATAATTTTATTTATTTATGGGTGTGTGTGTGTGTGTGTGTGTGTGTGTGTGTGTGTTAACATACTGAATCTCTCACTCCTTTTTTCTATTGATGGGAGCCTAGCTGGGTTGTTGTGGTTGTCTATGTCTCTATTGTATGCTGACCAACATTTCATTAAGTATGTATCCAGGTGTGGCACAGCCAGATTTCTTTTTGGTAATTTGCGGAGACTCCATACTGATTTCCATAGCTGCAGCATTTATCTGTGTTCCTACTAATTGATGCCCTTCTCTAGTTCCTTAGAAATTCCATTGACTGGAAGATAGAAAATAATTGTAGTAGCAGTTGAAGAAAGGAGGCTATTTTATTGTACAAAAATTCACACAGCCTACAATATCAAAATGAATACCAAGAAGTCATAACTTGGTTTTTGGTACTGGAGGGCAGGGGTACACAGATTAAAGGAGGGAAGGGTGAGCAAATGCAGTTATTATATCCATTATACACTAAGTGAAAAACGAACTATGAAACTTATGGTCTGGGATGGGAGAGGGGAAATGAGGAAGGACAAAGGAAGGGGTGGCATTGACCAAGAAAAACAACAACAACAGAAATCATGTATCTAAATATTTAGGGGTAAGAACAGGAAATTTCTGGCTTCAGGGAAAATTGCTTTCTTTGCTGAACTATGTGCTTGTTTTTTTGCTGTCCTGTATATATGCATCTTACTTATTAAAATATGCAAATTCATCCTCACAATAAACATTGTAAATGTAAGTGAACACTAAGATCATTTTTTTGTGTGTGTGGCTCTAGTTTTCCAAAAGTGATTCCAGTGAAGTCAACACGATGTCTTGTCTTCTGTCTCTCTGATAACAACCAGACTTAACCACCTTATTACTCCTATTCAGAGTCAAGTAATTAGGTGCTGAGTACTCTAAGTACCTCAGCTTTAGAGCCAAATGCGAGCTGATGATTGGACTTCATATACCCAGTGTGAATCTTGTCTTGACTTTCAAGGATTAGTTTCTAGTGTGTGCCCATCTGAGGTGACTTGGTTCCCAGGGCCTTGTCTGTTTCTCTCCCTTTTACCTAATTAAAACTCTAATAGTTGCTCTCTTTGATGTTTCCCACAGGCTGTGGAGTGGGAGTGTGATGAAGCTACCAAAAAGGCCTGTTACAGCAAGGGCAAATCAAAGGTAAGCTATCCCTAGCCCTTGCTGGAGAACCACATGGAAAGTATTTTGATGCCTGGCTATAGGATGTCCTAAAGTAAACACCAACAAACAGATAGAAAAGCATACATGAAAAATAACTAGAACAACCAGCTCTCATTTCCATTATATATATACATATAACTATACACAGACACACACACACACACATCCAAATCTAATTTATAGTTTCAGTCATTAAACTTGGATATAGAATTACCTGACTTTATATTGCATGAAACAATGAGCACATGAATTTTTAAAACAATTTTTTTATTTTCCTTCTGTCATACATTTTGTTCAGAAAGTATGTATGTGATACATATTGTCCAGATACATACATTGTTCATACATATATTATTCAGATATGATACATTTTGTTCCGAATGTATGTATACGATACATATTTTTCTGTGGTAAAAAGGATCAAGTCAGGGCCTTGTACATGTCAGTTAAATGTCCTACCACGAGTCACATCTCCAACTCAGTAAGAATACTATGTAAAAAAATCATTTAAATCACATTTCAAAATTCATCCTAGCATTCCTTGAAATGAACCGTCTCTTGTTAAATGTATATCCCCTGCCTCCTGTAGAAAACACCCTGTTGTGCTGATCCTGCAAATGTATTCTGGAGCAAATGTGTGCTTTCTAGGCCTACATAACTAGCAGGATCTGTAAGAGGCATGATTCTTTAAAACTTTGCCCTGATTCTTTTGTAAGAGAGACCCTGAGCTGGTGTACACACTCACTGCATCTCCTTCTGTGGGTGATCTTCCTTTTCTGATGGTGCCTTGAGGATCCTACAGGATCAATGTGGTACAGTGGGGAGCTTGCTGTGTCAAGATGACCCTGGAGCCAACAGTCAATATAACCACTGCTCCTGATGCCATGTGTTTGTAAGAGTGTGGGGCAACCAGTTATTAGTGGTGTCTGCATGTAATCGTAGTGACTTCAGAGAATAAGAGGATCCGGGTTCAGGGTCAACCTAGGAAGAAAAGCTCTTCAGACCCTTGAGTCCATAACTGGATGCAATGCTATCTGCCGTCATCTCAAGCTATTTGGAAGGCTGAGATTGGGAGGGTTGTGGGGAATGGTAAGATTGGGCAGATTGTGGTTTCTAGGTCAGACAGAACAGAAGAATCAGCAAGACTCTCAATGGAGGAAAACTGAACACAGTCAACACCCAAGATTGATGTGTGATACAGTGGTATCTCACCAGCTTCACAAGTATGATGTCTGGAGTTCAAACCCTAGTAGCTTCCCTCCCCTCCAAAAAGAGCATGTGATGTCATTTTTTTTTATTTTTACTTAATTTCACATTACTGCTTGCTTCCTTGTCCTGTAATTTCATCATTTTCAGAGTCAGATTCTGAGGCAAGTCTCAGCCCATGTAGTTATTAGGTTTCTGAAAACTGGCATTTAAAATGTAGGTAGAAAGAAAAGAAGTAGGAAGAAACTGTAGCCAAAGCCTTGTAAACAAAGTGGGGGAAAAGACAGAAATTGGTAAAGACTACTCACCGAAAGGCATTAACTTCAGGTTTCAAGATACAACTTGTATGTACCACTCCACATCAGTGATTAGACTTATAAAACCCCAGACGTCATTTCTTTCCATCCTGCACTTTAATTATCCAGCTCTGGCCCAGGCAGCAAAGCCCACTGGTGTGCTGTTGACCTTGAGCCTACGGGCACATAGAGCAGAGGTCAGCAGCAAGGAATGAGGGCGTGGACACTTGAAGAGCACACTGGGGCTGTGTACTGCACTCAGTTGGTACCCCTCGCCACCACTGACTGGGCGACCATGTCACTCTATGCTGACCATTTGGTACACTGTAAGAGGTCTCTCAGCTTCCTGGTCTCTGCTCATCCACCATGACAGCTGCAGTAACTACCAAGTCGATCCTTCCAGTCATTGACATGGACAAGGATCTACATTTTAATTTTCAACGCGGTAAACATACTAATTACAACATTTGCGTTGTTCATTTTTGTTCTTCACCTGTGGTCTGGACCGCTCTTCAGATGTGTTCATCAACTCAACCATGCCAATAGTAATTCTCCTGTCATTGGTGGACTTGGCCTGTCTCTGTTTTAAAAGAAAGCTCCAAATGACTTAATGGACTCCTTAGCCTTTTTCGTACCTAGTCCACGTGTCCTGACTTTAGAAGAACTTAGGTGCTTTCCATTTCTTGCCATTTCCTTCTTTTGGGAGGTGAATTGTATATTTTGAATCAAAACTGGCCCATATTATACCTCAAGCCATGGCCCGTGGATATTTATTACTTGGGACAAAAGCAAGTAAAATCCATAAGAATAACACCATGATGGCAAAGCAGGTGACCAATCTTTTTTTTTTTTTTTTTTTTTTGGTAGGTCAAAGGGCTTGAACTGGGCCTGGGCACTGTCGCTGAGCTCTTCAGCTCAAAGCTGCCACCCTACCCCTAGGCCTGGGCATTGTCCCTGAGCTCTTCAGCTCAAGGCTCCTGCCCTACCTTTGAGCCAAGACCCACTTCCCATTTTTCATTTTCTGTAGGTTAATTGGAGATAAGAGTCTCAGGTTCTTTTGTTCTCGGGCTGGCTTTGAACCTTGATCCTCAGATCTCAGCCTCCTGAGTAGCTAGGATTACAGACGTGAGCTACTGCAGCACCAATCTTTGATTCACTGGAGGGACCAGTACTACTGCACTTAATTGATTTCTTCCCTTATGAAGAAGGAAAATTAGGATTAAAGAGATGAAACAATTCTTGTCCCTACTCATATGATTTTGGTTTCAAGGGTTAGTGTGGAGGAAAATTTGGGTAATTATATTTTGATTCAAAGTCAGATTTTTTAAGATTAATATGGTAATACAAGTGAAGATAAATCTCAAGCATCCTATATGCTGTGAAAGATAAATCACCTTTGCTTTTAGGTTGTCTTAGTGTATTGATAAATGTACCTTCTGTGTACCACTGAAATGGATATAGTGGTTAATATACATAATCCTGTAGTCACTTGGAATTCTGAGGCAAGAGAGGTATCCTTGGAGCCAAGGAGATTGAGACTAGCCTTTGTGACAAAGGAGACCTCATATATACTCATATATACTATCTTATGTATGTATGTATATATGAACACGTGTGTGTGTGTGTGTATGTGTGTGTGTGTGTGTGTGTGTGTTGTATGCACTGGGTGAGGGGAGGAAAATCTATACAAACTTGCTTCTAGGGTATGAATGTTCTTCAACTCGCTAAAGATCTTGATGCACTAAAGATCATAACTTCCCTTCTTTTCTCTATTGTGTAGCCAGGTCACTAGTAGAGTACATAAAATTATAATTTGGGGTAGTCAGGTTTAAGAAATCTTAGCAAAATTTTAATTTAGGCATGTCTTGAAGGTAGATTCTAAGGTAGAAGGGCATTTTGAGTGGAGTTCTACTTCTTTTTATTGTAAGTTGTGCAACTCAGAGTGGGCTCCGGTGCATTGTAATACCTCCTAAAGTGAGGAATAATTTTTCTCTGTGGATGCAAAATGTTATGACTCTAAGATTTCTGGCATTTAGCTAGTTCTGAAGTAGCATTGTATTAATCAAACTCTGAAATTAGTGTTTCACACAAATATTATTGTAGACACAAATAGTCCATTGTCTTACCATCTAACAAGAGTTTTCTTGTCTTTTGGGATTTTTGTGTCTGGACTGAATTCCTCCCACCAAGACATGTAGGAATGTTACAAAGGAAACACAACTGACTATTAAGTGTATTAAAGAGCTGCTTTGTGCTTTTATGACACTTCCCAGTTCTCAAAAGGTTCTCACTCATGATCTCATTTTAGAAATTTTGACACTAAGTTCCTAGAATTATTTTGCCAGTAAGTGGGAGAATGTTGATTAGAATCCAGGGCTCTGTGTATTATTCATCCTACTGCATCCTCTGGTCCTGTTTCCTGAGTTGCCAAATTAATGTTAAGAGTAAGGCAACCATCTCATGACTGAGAAAAGCACATCACAGCACCCCTCACCTGTGCCCAGGTAAGTCTAAAGTCTGTCCTTGAAATCAAGATGAACTTATAATCTTCAAAAGAAGTCTCATATCTGGAAATGTTATCGAGTATACGTTTATCTTTAGGTACGCTCACTTTTGGACAGGTGTGTAAATGTAGAATGGGTCGGTATCTGAGAAGCTTACTTCGTTATTAGCTTGAACTTGTATTTCCACTCGCGGTCCTGCTGTACTCAGGCTTGTTGATGTGCTTCTTCTTGTGGTTTTCGTCTTGCTCAGGAGGAATGTCAGAACTACATCCGCGTGCTTTTGGTGGGTGGCGAGCGGCTCTTCACCTGCGGGACTCACGCCTTCACGCCACTCTGCACCATCCGCTCCGTAAGCCTTCATTATATAGCACAGCAGAACTGTCAGGAGAAGCCAGGCATTGTATGGAAGCCCCAGTTTCCTGCACCTGTGCACACGCAAGGAGTAACTGCCATTTAAAGAAACCTTTCTTGTTATTGTTCTTGGGCTTCGAACTCTGGACCTGAGTGCTGTCCCTGAGCTCTTTAGCTCAGGCTAAGGCTCTACCACTTGAGCCACAGAGCTACTTCCAGTGTTCGGGTGGTTAATTGGAGATAAGAGTCTCATGAACTTTAGTGCCCAATCTGGCTTTGAACTGCAGTCCTCAGATCTCAGTTTCCTGAGTAGCTAGGATTATAGGTGTGAGCCATCAGTGCCCAGCTAAGAAAACTTTTTAAAATACTGAATAATGGCCAGCAGTTTGGCCTAGTGGTAGAGTGCTTGCCTAGCATGCACGAAGACCCGGGTTCGATTCCTCGGTGCCACATACATAGCAAAAAGCCAGAAGTGATGCTGAGGCTCAAGTGGTAGAGTGCTAGCTTTGAGAAAGTCCAAGGACAGTGCTCAGGCCCTGAGCCCAAGCCCAGGACTGACAAAAAAAAACAAAACTGAATAATATATATATTTGACTTATTTCTTGTCAAGTTCAACAGTGATATTTAAAGATACCTGTTTAAAAACTTAATAATATATATTTTATTTACTTTTAGTTAAGTTTGACAGTGATATAATGAATCAGAAATTATTGTAGCTTATATAATTATACTTAAATGTTTCTCACTATTTCAGTCAGCATTTCCCCTCCAGTGAACCTACATATTAATCTTTTTTCACATTAATCTTAAACATATTCCATATTCTTAGACTGCTTTATTGTAGACATACCATGTTGGGCATGGAAATGGTCTAAAAATCACAATCTATGGGGATAAAATAAAATTGGCAATCTAGATAAGAAATATGATAAAAGGTAAAGTCACATATGCATAGGCCAAGTAAATTTATAAGTATTCCTCTTTCTTTTCTATAATCTATTCTTATACAGAGCAATCTTACTAGCTATCTATTACCAAAAGAAGACAGAGTGATCAGGTACATATGTTATCTGGATATTAATCTAATCTCCTTGGGGAATATAATAAAGAATACCAGTTTGCTAATTTTCCAGCCGTTCAGCTTTTCTTAAAAAAAATCTTAACTTATGGTATGTATTTTATCTTCATTATTTTGAAACCACCATTCTGTTATAGGATTAGAAAGAAGAGCAGAAGGAGTTTGATAGATGGAGGGGGGTGATATTCACAGAAAACTTCTGGATTCCACACTCTGTTCTCAATACCTGACATCTGCCTCCTCTTCAACATCTACCTCATGAGAGCGTTACTTTGGGGCGACCTGTTTTACAACCAAAAAATATAAGCTAGGAAGTGCTTAGGCTCTTCCCCAAGAAATCTATACCCAATAGCCAAGTGAGCAGTGTTTCTCCGTCTTCTCAGCTATTCATTCATTCACATTCAGTGTTGGGCCAAGAAATAAACTGAGCTAACACCCAAAGAAATGTGCTCATTCAGTAATTGGTTTGACACCAACTCATGGGAAGCAGGATTCATTCAAGATGATGCCTATTAGCTAGGCGGAAAATAAGAACTATGGCTCACGTAGAACACATTGTCTTGATATTCCACGTCTTGGCACTGAAGCAGTGTTTAGGGCTGTTTATAACTTTTTCCTTCACTTACATTGATAAAATTGAGCCTCGTTTTTCATCATGACGTGTAGATCTATAAATAGTGAAGCTGGATTCTTTATAGAGTTGGACTACAGCTAACACTCCAGCATTTAAAATCTGTGCCATATATACAGTAATCTCACTTCCTGTCTTGTGAGAATTAACAGCATGAGGTTCGGTACCTCTAAAGGGAAGAAGCTGACAGGTGGCTGACCAGTTTACTAGGTCTACCCGCAGCAAGCCGTTTTCCTGCCATCAGAGAATGGAAGTTTGTCCTCTTTCTTGAGCACTAGAGAGCTGGCTTCGCGCCCTCTGCTTGCTGTTGTGGGATATGCGAGACAATTAAAGGAGCTTTTTTCTTTTTTCAGGAGATAATTGTCTTCCCTTTTCTCTACCCACAGTTGACCAACCTGACCGAGGTCCACGATCAGATCAGCGGCATGGCCCGCTGTCCCTACAGTCCCCAGCACAATTCCACAGCTGTGCTCACGTCCAGCGGGGAGCTCTATGCTGCCACAGCCATGGATTTTCCAGGCCGTGATCCAGCCATTTACCGAAGTCTGGGTGCTTTACCTCCCCTCCGGACCGCACAGTACAATTCCAAATGGCTCAATGGTAAGCCCATCGACGTCTCTTCTCAAAACTTTGTGACATCAGGTTATTCGGTGCTTATATATAGACATATATTTTCTGCAGGAAAAAAAGCAATAAAGCAAAATGTAACCTTTTTGGCTACCAATGATTAGAAGAACATCATGCAGCTTTCTGGAAGTTAGAAGAAAGGGGACATTCTGAACATTGTAGTCCATCATAATGGAATTGACATTGCTAGGACCATTAAGTTATTTACTATCATTTCGAAGTCTTTTAGACAGTGTGTTAAAGACTTACCTTAGACTATAAATAACTCCAAGTCATTTGAGAGTTAGTCAGAAATATTAGTCTCCTAGTGAGGCTAGAGATGTGGGGTAGCCATCTTCAGAGTTGAATCAAATACCTCAGGAGCTAAGAAGTGTCCACATCTTGTCAT
Organism: Megascapheus bottae; assembly: GCF_031878675.1. Taxonomy (NCBI): domain Eukaryota; kingdom Metazoa; phylum Chordata; class Mammalia; order Rodentia; family Geomyidae; genus Megascapheus; species Megascapheus bottae. The sequence continues at coordinate 81,285,773 of NC_143512.1, forward strand.
TTCTTTCTTTTCCATCAACAATCCATAGACTATCCTGGAAAAACAAGAAGATCCTGGCTCTCAGGTTAGGATCTCTAGATGTGGCAGTGCCCTGCAGAAGGAGTGACACACTTCCTGTGTCCACTCTAGCTTCTTGTTTGTTTGGTGTGTGTGTGTGTGTGTGTGTGTGTGTGTGTGTGTGTGTCCTACTCATGCTGGTACTTGAACACAGACCGTAAGCAATGCTGTAGCCCTACCTCCACGTCCAGATTTTTCTGATGATTGACTGGAGATAAGAGTCTCACAGACTGTACTGCTCAGGCTGATTTTGAACCACAGTCCTCAGATCTCAGCCTCCTTAGTAACTAGGATTATAGCCATGAGCCAGTGGCACCTGACTTACTCTAGTTTCTTTTCTGAAAATAGCAAATCTCAGGAGGTATCCTCAAGTTTACATCAGAGCTCAATGAACTGCCCATTAAGCAATGAGAGGATGGTTCCACCCATACAAATTGAGATTGGCATTGTCCAGTGACACACATATACACAAAGGCAATGTCTGTGCACCAGGCATGCACAGTGCATCAGCAAGTTTATACAAACATGTTGCCGTGCAGTTCAGGCCTACCAGTTTTGACTAATTTATTATTTAAGCATAACTGTCCTATGTGAATTTATATTTTTCCAAGTAAATATAAGCAATCAGCACATGGCAATTTGCCATTAGAAATACACATACTCTGGGGCCAGGAGTATGGCCTAGGGGTAGAGTGCTTGCCTAGTATGCATAAAGACCCAGGCTCGATTTTTCGGTACCACATACATAGACAAAGTTAGACGTGGTGCTGTGGCTCAAGTGGTAGAACTCTAGCCTTGAGAAAGCCCACGGACAGTGCTCAGGCCCTGAGTTAAAGCCCCAGGATTGCCAAAAAATAAAAAAGATAAGATATATAAATATACATCATACTCACACACCTTTGCAGAAAAACAACTGTCCCCAGAATTCAATATTGTGGAGTTGAATGGCAACACGACTGTCCCCCAGGGCGATGTGACTGTTCTTCCCATGCTGAGGCCCTGCCTGGATTCCTCCCTTTAGCATAATTTCTATCACAATGGTTTTAGTCCACTGTCTCTGGAAGTCCCCATATGGCCCTAAACCTTTCACCTGTGGAGCTTCAAGTTGTTTTTTCTACTTACTATTGATTTCTACCGGCCAGAGTGCCTCGTTAAAAATCCACAAAGATTTTCTCCCTTACTATACTTAGTATTGACAAAAACAAAGTAAAACACAATAAGGAGTACCATCACCTGCTTTTCCCTGAAGAGAGATTTTAGGAATATCTTGTAAAAACTAATTCAGGCCATATCATGAATTAGAAGAACAGACTGCTGGCTCCTCTGTGCCTCTAGAAGCCCTGAAGCTGGGCCCTGTTGACATTCAGTTAATCTTCCAAGTCAGAGAATATCATGTGGATGGGAGAAAACCCAGTCTAGTGTTTAAGGGTCACAATGGGTATGCCCTTGTTTTCTGCATAAAGAAATTAATGTTTTACATTACTACAACAGACTCTTACCTACCTCTCTGGTAACTGCAAACAGTTTAATTAATTTGATGTTTGATGCAGTGGACTTAGCACTGTCCGTGCTGCCAGTAATGTGTACAAGGTCCCCATCAGGAGAATGCCCCACCTTTGTCTTCCCTGGCCTGCATGGGCGGCTTACCTCCAGAAGGCCTGTGGGCTCTGAGGTCTTGCCTGTATGGGGCTCTCCGTCTTCTCCCCTGGGTTTTGATAGCACTTATTCTTCTCTGGCACATATGATATCATTTCCAATACTGGTTGCCCTCTTTGTTTTTCTGGTTGATTCTCCATACAAGATAGATTCTGGCCTCTGACCATTCATTGGCCACTATGTAACACTACTGCTCTCCCTGTTGAGCCTAGACCCAGGCACATTTAGTGGACCTGAGAAGTTCACTCTCTACTTGGCATCCCACCATGTCTGTACTGGGTGACCCTCTGCCAGGTCCTTGCTCCTTGGATCTTCCGCCCTCATTCCCTCTCAGCACCCTGCAAAGCTCCCTCAGAGGACTCTCTTCTCAGCCTGCACATCTCCAGCTTTAGCATCTGGGACTCTTCTGCTGGGGAAGAGTGACATCGGGCAGAGGCCACCAGAGAGGACCTCAGATGGCTTTGTACTGGGCTAAGCCCCTGGTCTCAGGAGTTCATTTCCCTTTCTACTTTCTCACCCAAGGCCTCTCGAGACCTCAGGAGTCTCAGCAGTTGTCTTCTACTTCTGTTCTTTTTCACTTTTCATTTGTGTGTGAGAGACAGACCAACAGACAGACAGAGAGGTACTGGGAATTGAAAGCAGGACTTTAGGCTTGCCAGGCATGAACAATCCCAGGAGCTATTTTTCCAGAATGTTTTTACATATCAATCAAACAATAGGTTAATTAATTAACTGAGAGTACTGATGATTAATCTTAGGGCCTTGAGCTACCTAGGCAAGTATTCTACCCTTTTAGCCATGCTCTGGGTCCAGTTTTTTTCCAAGTATGATTTCATGGTTTTCATTTTCCCTGACAAACCTTAGAGCACAATCCTTTTATTTCTGCCTCCCATGTAGCTAGGGTTAAAAGTGGGTCCCCCTGTGCCCAGTTTTTGTTGTTGTTGTTGTTTTCCATGTAGATTCTCCCCAACATTTTGTTTTAGAGGTCATTTCCATCCTACCCTCCTGCATATTTGGGCTTAGAGTTAACATACCACTGAAGTGGAAAGTATTATCTTGTCTTCTCACATTTTCTTTGAAAGAGTAGTCTCTGCCCCCAGGCTCTGTCAAGGATCACCTAGTATCCAGGATACCCCAGGGGAACTGGACAGTGAACTGATGATGTCCAAGGTATACCTTGCCTTTTATGAAACGGTTACCTGGTATTAAAATGCTATAATGGAGTTTTTATTTCTCAGTCAGTCCCCAGCTGACAGAATGGTATGAAGGCCTTCTAATTTGATGTATGGAGTGGATAATAAGTTGTTGTTTTTTTTTTAAAAAAAAAGAAAATATAGCCCAGCACTAGTGGCTCAAACCTATAAACATAGCTACTCAGGAGGCTGAGAACTGAGGATCCCAGTTCAAAGCCAACCCAAGTAGTAATATCTATTAGACTCATCTCTAATAAATGTCAAAAAAAAAAAAGCCAGAAGTTGAGCTGTGGATCAAGTGGAAGAGAGCTAGCCTTGAGCAAAAACAGCTCAGGGACAGCCAGGCCTTGAGTTCAGTCAAGCTCCAAGACAGGTCAAAAATTAATTAATTAATTAATTAATTAATTATATGTATATGTCTGTATATATGTATATATGTGTATATATAAGTAAACAACTTGCTGATTAGCCTTTATTGACTTATGTAGTGATACAGTTATTAATAAATACTGATAGATATTTTCAAGATTCCCATTCAAGTACTTGGCTCCTATCATGCATTTCCTTTGAGCCTCACAGCAATGTTTCATGTAGGGTGTTATTTTGTTCTAAAGTAGAGGGAACAGAAACTGATTATTTAAACAACCTAGGTTCATACAGCCAGTAGGTGGAGTGATTGAGCCAAGTATTCATGTACTTCAACTGCATATATGTGGCCATACAGGCCAACAAAGACATACAAACAGGTATATTTACTGATTACCTAGCTAGGTTTTCATCAGTCTGTCTGTCTATGTATTATCTGTCTTCAGTTGAAACTTGTAGCAAAAGACCTTTAAGGCCACCAATGGCTTTGAAGCCACATAGAAATACATAAGTAAATGTAGACAGTCTTACCAGATATCTAAATGAAATTAGATTTGTGTTGAAAACTCCTACAGGGCTGTGACAATGGAAAAGAATGCATGCTATAAACGTGTGTTGGCAATTTGTGAGGAGTGTAGAAATGTTTTTGTAGTGACTAACACCAAAAATGAAGGAACTGAAATCCTCTCCCTTGCTGTCATTTTGTGGGACAGCTTTCCATTTTAAAACCTTAACATAGAGTGTTCCTGCTCCACAAATTTTGGTTAATTTTAAGCGTAATGTGCATGTACTTGATCATTCTTTATTATTCAAAGGACACCAAAAATACATCAGAAAGTAATAATAGCTCTCATTTTTTGTGATCTTATTGTATGTGAAGGCGCTTGCAGCCTTGTCAACTTAGTATTCCTTGGCCTCTTCTGTCACGTGGATGGCAGGGACCTCTGGTATCCACACGCTGCTCCCGGTCAGGCTGAGCAGAGCTGCCCCGCACATGAGCTCCACATCCAGTCCTTCTAAGCTTCTTCTTAGCAAGCCGGTGGCTACGTGATGTTTTGGTTGAGTTCGATTATTCTACAATTTTTATAGAGTCGGGAAAGGGGTTTCTTTCATGTTTTACTATCTGTTCTTACGGACTTAGGAAAACTATTTTTTGTCAAGAGACTCGGTGATTTGGTCAGTAGTCAGATTTGTGAAGCATTTGCACCCCAGTGCAGGTTCACCTTGCTGTGTTAAGACTCCTCAGACACTCTGGTTTTCCATGTAGTGAGCCAAAGTCCTGCCATTTGCATGGCCATTGTGATGTAAGTACACATGGGAAATCAATTCCTGTGCCATGATGTATCATTCTTCTTATTCATTTGATGTATTCTGTAGAACATGGCGCTCAGATGTGAGGGGGGAAAAAGCAGCCTCTCCCTTCAATATTTATATGTGAGCTGACATAGAATCACTCCTGGCTTTTTTCTGAATTAGTTAGCAGCAAACTTTTCATTTGTTTGTAACAAATGCCAATAACACATGAATGATGGCTCACATCTCTCTTTCCTATACTCATATCCATTGCAGACAAGAAGGCAATGCCTGATTTATAGCTTGTTTAGTTTGTTGAGGAGTGACAGATTGTAGTTTATAGCGAATTGCATTTTAACAAGAGACAGACTTAAATAATGGAAAAAAAACAATAAGCTTTTCCTGCCTTGCCTGCTGAGAATCTAACATCCCCTTCCTCCAGATTTATATCTGTAAATACCAGAGGTCCATTACTGTCTCTTTAACAGTTATTCCTGCTTTTGTACTGTCTTAGAAAAGGAGCATGATACTGGCTCAATTCCAAGAGACCCTTCTTTCCACAAAATAGAACTTCAGGTTTAGCAGCAGGTCACACAGTTGGAAGCATCATCATGCTAAAGGGTCCCTGTAGAGGAGCTGGAGGGCCCCAGATGCAGTTTAGCTCCCTGGCCAGCAGAACCCCTGCTGCACGGTGAATTACAGGACCGTGTATACTGCCCAAGAAACTTGAATATTGCTCACATAAGAACAAAATTAATACATGCATGTGAGTGTTTCTATCTGAAATGGACACAGCCACCTTCAAGGTGGATTCAGGGATTTAAAGTGTTGGTGGAGATGGTGTGTGCAAGATGGACGGCACAGGCTGAACTGCTTCTCATGCTTCACTCTTCCCTTTCTGTGAGAATTCTTCCCTGGAGACAGTCCTGCAGAGTGGACACACAGGTTGTTAGTATTTTCTAAAGGTCAGCTGTTGGCATTCCAGTATGATAGGGGTCTGTTTGAAATACAAGTCCTGCAGTTATCCAAGAACTTTCCCCAAACACTCTTAGTTATTAAGTTCTTGAATGTGTTTGATCTCCTCCTTCAGCCTTTGCTTCTTTCTGTTTTTGTTTTTGAGAACGTTTCATCTCACCAATTATCTTCCCTTCTTCTTTATTCTAAACTCCTCAACAGGTGCCTGAGTGTACCTTCTTTGCACACTTAAGAAAAGGCCATGATTCTCTATCCAAGAGCAGTGTCAAGAAAATTCGATCTTATTTTTCAGTGTTAAGAGTTTCTCTTGAACATTTTCATTGTAGTCCAATCTTGAAGGGAGCAGCCACTGAGGTGTGGTCTGGAATCGGGATGTCCACTGGCTGTCCCCATTTCTAGTTGTGGTGAACCTCAGGGATTTTGTGTCCGCAGCTGTAAACAATAGCAAGGATGACATGGCATTGGTTGCTCTTGGCTTTGTCTGTGTCAAAGACAGTTTAGAACAATAGAATCATGCCAGACTCCCCTCCACCCCCATTGCAATGTAGACTTGCCTTGCTGATAAGAATCCCTTAACCCTCCTGTGCTTTGGGATGTACTTGACAATTCTTTTTATCTTAGTGTCACCTCTCTGCTCAAGAGTCCTTCATACTTGAGCTCTATAACATTCAGGTCCCCAGAATACTATCAGGAGGGACTGTTTGTGATGGTATATGAGAAATCCCGGTGGAAATGATTCATATTTTCTAGGCATACCTTCTACTTTACCCCAGAGTTCTAGACTGGACATATCTATGATCAGACACTTTGCTGATATTCTTTTTTTTTTTGGCTTGTGTAGAAGTCAATGATCTATTTCATTTTTATTTTTTATTTAAGATTTTTTATTGTAATTAATAGAAGGGTTACATTATATTTGCCAGATAGAAGGTGCATTAATTCATATACATTGATACCCTTTTACATGTCTTGGTCCCCATTTCCCTCCCCCCCACCCCCACCCTTCATCTTGTTTTCCCCCCTTCCTTATCCAATTTCAAATAACCAAATACAAATATATCCAATATACCAGAAAACAAGGCAAAATACTGTAACAATATGAGATAACCAAGGGAGAGCAAAAGAGATGAGAGATAACATAGTACCTTAAGGACAACAATCATTCATTATATGGCTTTTGTTTCTGTATCCTAGAGGTCCTTTCAATTAGCATCATACTATATGGCCTTATGTATCAAGGTTTTGCTCTATTGCAAATCTCTGCTAGTAGAGTCCAAGGTTTCTACTGATTATGACAAATGAGGGAAACCATTGAGCCTAAGTTCCTTTGACTCTGGCTTACTTCACTTAATATGATTTTTTCTAAGTCTTTCCATTTCCTAACAAATGGGGCGATGTCGTCTTTGCAGATGACATGATTCTGTATTTAAAGAACCCTATAGACTCTACTCCCAAGCTCCTTGAGCTGATTCAAAACTTTGGAAGAGTAGCAGGCTATAAAATCAACCCTCAAAAATCAACTGCCTTCCTTTATGCCAACACTGAGAGGAACAAGGCAACAATCAGGAAAGCAACTCGTTTTGCAATAGCCTCAAAGAAAATAAAGTACCTAGGAATTACCTTAACTAAGAATGTAAAGGACCTTTTTGATGAAAACTTTAAAACCCTGAAAAAGGAAATTAAAGCAGAACTGAGGTAATGGAAAAACCTCTTATGCTCCTGGATTGGAAGAATCAACATCATGAAAATGGCAATCTTGCCAAGGGCTATCTACAAATTCAATGCAATACCCATCAATATCCCAATGTCATTCTTTAAAGAAATAGAAGAGGCAATCCAAAATTTCATATGGAATAATAAAAGACCCCACATAACAAAAACAATCCTTAGCAGAAAGAACAGCGCAGGAGGAATTTCAATACTAAACTTTAGACTCTATTACAGAGCTATAATTATCAAAACAGCTTGGTACTGGCACAAGGACAGGTCTGAAGACCAATGGAATAGAACTGAGGACCCAGATATTAAACCACAGACCTGTGGCCACCTAATCTTTGACAAGGGAGCCAAAAAAAATAGAATGGAAGAAAGATAGCCTCTTCAACAAGTAGTGCTGGCAGAACTGGTTAAGCACCTGCAGAAAACTAAAGTTGGATCCTTCTTTGTCACCCTCATTAGAATAAACTCCAAATGGATCAAAGACCTGGAAGTAAAACTGACACACTGAAAACTTTGTTGCTATTCTTGATGATGATGGTGATGGCTGGTTTTTTTGTTTGTTTCTAGAATAATCTTCAAACTATAATCTGGTCCTATGAGATAGGATACAGCACTCATATTGAAATGGTTTTAACATTCTCTTTAGAGTTGGGTATATATGCAGTTGTTTTGTTTATAACATAAGTATAGATTTGTTGTTGTTCCTTGTGTTTGCTTTAAAGTTCTATTTCTGCATGTTATTCTCCTTTAGAGATGCAAAGTAAGCAGATTTTCAACTATCCTAATTTTTTTTTTTCAGTTGTGAGACTTGAATTCTGGACGTGGCCACTGTCTCTGAGTTGTTCAGCTCAAGGCTACCACCCTACCCCTTCAGGCACAGTGCCATTTCCAGTTTCCTCCTCGGGCTGGCTTTGAACTATGATCCTCAGGTCTCAGCCTCCTGAGTAGCTAGGATTACAGGTGTGAGCCACTGTACCATACCCAGCTATTATCCTTTTTTTTTTATTGAACTGGATACCCAAGTTTCAGATGTTACTTACTGGACTTTGGAATGCTCTTTAAGGAGCCTAAGGATACCAGGAAGAGTAAATATATCTAATGTACAACTTACACATTTTACTATAGGGTTTTTTGTTTGTTTGCTTGTTTTGTTTTATTTTCCCTGATCTGGAGATTGAACCCAAGGCTGGGCTCTATCAGTAGACCCACACCTCCATCCTCTGCATTCTGTTTTTGAGATTCATTTGCCACGTTTTTCCTTGTTGATTTACAGTTTAGGCTCCTACTGTTTCCATCCCCTGAGCAGCTCATGTAAAACACATATTCCATCATGCCCAACCCAGGACTTGTTGGGACTTTTTCCCCGTATATTGTTTCATTCACTTAAGTATCTGTTTCAGACTAAACTGTTAATCATCTAAGACTATGTTTGATAGTTTATAACTCAAAATTACTTCTTATCCAATGTTCTATGTATTAGTTGATGTCCTTACCAGGCCTGAGAACAACAGTCATATGTAGACATGAACAAATGTACTAGTGAATTGGTCTTATGAAGTAATTATCTCTGAAAAATGTATCTGTGGATAGAACTAGTTTTGAATCTTTCCATTGATTTTGAACATCAAAAGTTAATATATAGTTTCTTAACTATACCATAACATGAAGATACCTGGTACATGATTTTAGTGCCTTTACAGAAAGGAGTAAGAAGCGAATTAATTTTTTATTAGAGATATTAAACATAAATATTTGGGTATGTCTATGTCCAAAGGTTTTTATCATTATTGTCAAAAAGGACATCTGGAAAAAGTCATAATCAAATGTTGATAATATATATTTCCTAAGTTCCCTAATGAGTTTGATGATTAAATAAAGATGCTGCTATAGTTTTATTATGACACAAGCCAGTTATTAGATCAGAAAACGTCATGGCAATGAAATGCCTCAATACTTTTCTGCTTCTCTTTGTATCTCTTCAGCAATGTAGAAATAAGAAAATAATGCTTGATTCTCATAGTTACATGGTTGCCCTTAGTGACAGGGAATGCTCACACTAATATAAGGCATTTACCTTGCAGTCTGAGTTCTTGACTCCATTGTCAACTGATGGAAGCTAATTTTAAAATTTATACTGAAATCCATGAACCATGTCAAAGTCAAATGCATGATATGTTTTATATTTTTAAATCTTGTTCTTCCCTTTGTTTCTGTAGTTCGTGCAAGAGTTTTCAAATAAAGTTATATATGTCAATGCGATTTGATCTGCAAGCCTTGGCCGCTGTGATAATAATGTCACGTAATGTTTTATGCTGATTTACTACAGGATTCTCGGGTATAGAATAACACTGTTGGATTTCCCATCATTCACAACGCGTACATGACTCTGGGTTTCAGAGCAGAACCGGTGGTTAAGCTGCTTGTGGAGCCTCTCATTTGTCCTTGTCAGAAGAGATGACACCTGGAGCAAGCCACGTCTCTGTGGAAGAAATCCTAGGCAAGCCCGACCAAGGATAGCATTCAGATGATGAGATTGTTCTTTTTCTTTCCTGCTCTTTCCAGAACCCAACTTCGTGTCTTCTTATGATATCGGAAATTTCACCTACTTCTTCTTCCGGGAAAATGCTGTGGAGCATGACTGCGGCAAGACCGTGTTTTCCAGAGCTGCCCGGGTGTGCAAGAACGACATTGGGGGTCGGTTCCTTCTGGAAGACACCTGGACCACCTTCATGAAGGCCCGCCTGAACTGCTCCCGCCCCGGCGAGGTGCCCTTCTACTACAACGAGCTTCAGAGCACCTTCTTCCTGCCCGAGCTGGATCTAATCTATGGCATCTTCACCACCAATGTGTACGTAGCTAGAAATGGTGTCTTTCCCTCCCCGTTACTCATGCTCAATGAGACTTTTGTTCCTGAGCGTTTAAACATGCTTTAAAGGAACTCTCTTTCCTTTCTTTCCTGGGCCCACAGCCAAAATATAATCAACAGAGACGTCTCTGTATGAATTAAATATTAGAAAAAGATATGTGCCTTGTGAAAATGGCATTAGGAAGATAAGGCTTATTGAAAAAGTTTTGACCCATCTTTGAGTAAACACAATATCCAATTGTTCTGTTACAAAGTGCTTCTCCCTGATTTGTGAATGTGTTCTGGGTACTTCCTAAAATACTAGCACGTATTAGATGTATTTTTTTCCCTGTAAATAAGTTGTGCATTTATATACAATGAAGGCACCATTGTCTGTAAAATCTGATCTTTAGATAATATAATATGATATTCTCCTGAACCTCTGTTTTTATGTGAAAGGCACATTTGCATTTTCTCATAGCTGTACTTTAAACCATGTTCTAGCTAACTTGGTCATCTGTCTTCTTAAATGATAATTTATGAAGTGACTCTGAAAACATTACAGTGTATTTTTTTCCTTTGGGATAATATTGCTAACATCAGGGCAGACAGGATCTAGACTGGGCAGTGTAGCTGGCTTTCTTTCCCTGCGTTCCCCTCCTCTCATAGATGAAGGGAATCCTCACCAACCCTGCATCGATTTCTCATCTGTAGTAGACCCTCTGACAGTTCAGTGAGGACAACTGCCTCTTAACAAGCATGGAGGCTCTGGGTTCGCTTCCTTAGACATTAGGTAGACTGCTTCTCACCTGAAAGTGCAGTTCTGATTTGGATCACCTTTAGAATCTCCACTCTAGAGGTCCAACAATTCAGGGGAAAATGACTAAAGTAGAGGATCTAGTGTAGATGTGCAGATGATCAATCAGGTGTGTGGTCAGTAGTGCTGGCTTCCCAGGGCCTCTCCCAGCTTTACCACTGATGGCTGTGCTGGTCCTGTGAAATCATAGCCTGGAGTAAACCAGACAGCAGGTGACTCATGCTAGTTCTGCTCCCCGCATGTTTTTATTTAGTTCACTTTTTCACCTCTTGGCCTTTCATCTCAGAAGCCTGCACTTCAGTGTGAAGTTTCTTTCTTCCTTGTCCATCTAGACCCTCGAACACTTCCCAACACTCAGAAGTGTTCAGATTCATCGGCTGACACCATTCATGCCACACTCTCCATGCTGAGAGGATGCGTGGAAGCAAAGTCCACTTCACAGTGATTGTCCTTTGCTTTTCAACCCCAGAGGTCATTTTTCCTCCTTGAGAGTTTTCTTTTAAAAAAATCAATTTATGGTTTCTAAAGTTAGTTTTCTCTTCCATAACCTTGTTTAAGAAATAGTGTGGGCCGTACAAGATAAATGTTCAGCTGCTCAGCTGACATCAATTTTCCACACAATGGGAGCTTGGCTTATCCAGATGTCCATTCCCTGAGCAAAAAATACCAACAACAAAAACACCAATTCAAAGGTTCTGTAAGTGCCATGTCCAAACCATTCCAAGATGGTGAATACTCCATTTAGATGGTGGTGAAAGAGATACAGGTAATCTTAGATGCCTGTTCAGTGTCGCAAATGCACCCTATACCAGAAGTCACCTCAAACAGCTTACTAGCTGACAGATAAAATCATACCTCACCTCTTCTCTTCAGAGGGTTCGGGAGGACATTTCTGACCCCTCATCTGTAATTCCACTTTACATCCCACCCGTCTCCTCCCTTTCATTTTTCAGTCTTGATTTTCATTTTCTCCATACATGGTCACATTCCTGATAAAACTTGCTTTAAGTTGAAAGAAGGTGAGATTAAGGAAGCCAGTAATTTTGTATCTCTGAATCAGAGATAGTACATTGTGATTTGGAGTTTCACTATATGAAGTTTTCTAGCACTAGAGGAATAGAGGGAAAAGCTTTCTGGCCCATTCTATCCCTGGGCCTATGTGACTTTTGTCCACCGCTTAGGCCATGATTGGTCTATGGAATGCAATTTGCTATTGCCATGGATGTTTTGTAATTTTTTTTCTTCCTAGATATCTAAAAAAATATTGTCTCATCACTATGGATGTGTATAGATAAAATATATGGCAAACAATATGTCTTTGTGTTTATAGCTAGCTATCTAGATCACAAAGTTGGAGTGGAAGTTGTTGAGGAAAATTTTTGATAGTCAAACTTTTCTAAGAAGAATATTTTTTCCTCCTTCCCTTCTTCCTCCCATCCCTTCCCCCATCTTTGTGTGTGTGTGTGTATGTGTGTGTGTGTGTGTGTGTGTGCGTGTGTGTGTTTGTATGTGTGTGTGTATCAGTGTGTCTGTCTATCGGTCTCCCTCCCGCCCATCTCTCATATACACACACATACACCCCATATATACACATACCAATAGGACCTTTTCTAAGCTTGCTTCAAGCCAACTTCAGGTACAAGCAAATGTTCATTTCTACTTGCATGGCTCACTAAGTGGATTCTTTTGAGTGTTTTTCTCCCATCCACCTGATTATAAACAAGAATTAACTGAAGGAACATGATCATTTGATTCCTATTGGAGGCCATGCTTGTAAGCTCAGATGAGCTTACAACGACTCGTCCCAACTTTAAGCAAACTCATTTGCAAGGGCGAAATATCCTAGAGTTCTGGTGGCTTCATGGGCATGCAGGCAAGCACAGGGGCAGGATGGAAACCTCCTTCCTGCATGCAGGTCCATCCCCAGAGAGAGGGTGGGGCCATGTGGATTGAGCATGTCCTTCCTCCCCAACCCTCTCAGGGCTCCTCCCCTTCCTCCTCCACTTTCTTCGGGCTCCTTAAACTTCAACTAGTCAGGAACAGCTTGGATGTTCTCCAGAGCACCTCACCCACCAAGGGTTGGAGGTGTTCCTCCAGCACCATGGAGGATGCTGCAGTTACTGGAGCATCCATGGAACTTTCTGGACCAGACCAGACCCTCTGGTGGCTCATCCAGAGTCCAGTGGTGGGAATGAGTAGGTAACGGTGGTTCTGACAGGAAGAATGTTAGGTTCTTTTTTACTCAAGGAGCATCAGGGCAAGATTGTCAAGAGCGTGAACTCAGGAACTGATGACAAGCTCAAATCTTTCTTCACCTCCATAGCCTGTGACATGGGCTCAGTTACCTCTCTCTGCACATTTGTTAGCTCATATGGAAAGTCAGAATCTCAGATCTGTAGACTCTTTGGGAACAGTTAGATTACCCCTGGCAAGTACTTAGAAGAAGACTCATGGTGATTTTCACTGATTCCCATACTCATGCCACTGTATTTGGCCGCTGTGTAGAATCTAATGTCTGTGTCTGTGTCTGGCTGTTCTGGATCTAGCACTGCCGGCTTCACTTTGTTCTTGAAGTTACATGTCCAAAGGCTGTTCTCTCTCTGTACTTGTATTCTTCTCCATGAGTATTGAACAGTGGCACTAGGATGAAGACGTCTGTGTTTAGAGTTCACTCCTCTCCTGCATTAGTGGTACTGGGCTCCATGTCAGCCCTCAGTGGTGCTGGGATAAGCAAAACTCTGTCCTCCAGGGAGCTATGCCTGGAAATGCTCTCATCTTCCATCTGCCTCTCACCAAGAATTCAAACCTTGGTCTTTGGAGCCCATCAGGGCTAATGTGGATGTTTGTCCTCAGACTGTAGCCAGGTCTTTCACCCTCTTGAGTCGGCCTCGTGTTCACTTCCTGTGAAGACTATGTGGATTGAAGTGAGGACAATGTGTAATGTGGTATATTGCAACTGCTTATTGTCAGATGAACAGAATACTTTGGTTCTGGACTTTGTGATTTGTGTACTGATACCAACAAGTGATGTCAGTAGACATACAGTACTGGTTAGAACAATGATATGAAAACTACACACATACTCAACTTCCCCTCTTCCCTGTAAGAGCCACAACTAAGCTTAAAAATGCAAATTCAATCCAGAATATGGGCTTGCAATTTCCATTCTTGTCAAAGGGCATTGACCTAACGCCCCCCATTTATGACTTTTTCTGAAGTACTTGAATTCTAAATTAAGGCTTCAAATTTGTATATGTCAGTGCTAATGTCAAAATTGTTTTCTACTTGATTCTTTGGATTTGCTGTTCTACAAAAATATATGAACAGTCTGACAGACATTCCTTGCAAAAGTATTTGAGCTGATTAGTTTGTAAAGAATGACAAATAAACACAAATCTCGAGTGTTAAAAGAAAATGCTGCTGCCAGCTAAAGCCACTGGATAAATAAGTGCAACTGGATCCATGTAAGACAGACACAGAAGCTCTCTGCCTTAGAGGAAAAAGTCTTTTCCTTCCATAATATAAAGGTGAAACATACAGACCTTCAAAACAACTCATTGCCCCCACTGTATCTGACTGTATTAATCCTGTTTGAATACCAGAATATTGTCTTTCTCACAAAGCAATCACAGGAAAAGCATGTCCACTGCTCTGACTTTGTTTCTTATGATGTTTAAGGGGCTGTGGGTCTGAGGCCTCTAGAAGCAGCTGGCTGCCACAGAATGACTGATGGGTGGGCAGTGGTGGTCTCTGCTGGGCTCTCTGATCCAGCCCCTCCTTTCTCTTCTTCATCCTCCAGGAACAGCATTGCTGCCTCGGCTGTGTGTGTCTTCAACCTGAGTGCCATCTCTCAGGCCTTCAATGGGCCCTTCAAATACCAGGAGAACTCACGCTCGGCCTGGCTGCCTTACCCCAATCCCAACCCCAACTTCCAGGTAAGTGCAGAGGAGTGAGGCACTCTGGGAAATCCCTGTGCAGAAGGGGGAATTGGAGAATGAGATCATTAAACCTTGGTGCATGCATGGCGCAGCTGCAGTTTTCCTGGTCCTTGGAGCCCAGCCCTACAGTAAACTTGGCTAATGAAAACAGACCAGTCCTTTTGTCAACTATGGCGCCTGGACCCAAAAGGGTCTTTTGTTGAGTTGTGATGCCTGATGATGAACTCAAAAAGGCCAGCCTTCTGTAGTGGGCTAGGAATCTGGGCTTCAGTGACTACTAATAATGACAGCTTCTATGTTCCCAGGATTGCTGATTCCTAATGAATGATTTTCCAGAGACTAGTGCAGAGGGCAGAGAGCAATAGAGATGCACAAACAGAATTAGAGCGTTCTAATTGGTAGATGTGGCAGGGCTTCCTATAGCGAGGGCAGAATGCAGTGTTGGCAGATAAAGAACTGAAGTGGAGCTGAGGTTCATCTGCCCTTCTATCACAAAATTATAGTGTTTCAGCTGCAAGGGGCTTTGTAAATCACTGGAGCTGAGACCTTAAGATGAACTGACCGACAGTGAGTCAGCAGGTGCATAAGACTTTGTTGGCTGCTATAACAAAACAGCAAGTCCTGGCCTGGCTCACACTTCTGGGGGCAATATGTTTAAGGTTGTTTAAACACACTCTGGTGTGAGCCAGCTTCCTGGTTTGTAATGAGCATCTTGTCCTTGTGTCCTTCCATGGAAGAAAAATAAAATACCTTTGGTCTCTCCTCCTCTTTTTTAAAAATATTTTTATTGTAATTAATAAAATGGTTACATGATATTTTCCAGATAGAAGGTGCATTAATTCACATACACTGATACCCTTTCACATGTCTTGGTCTCCATTACCCTCCCCCCACCCCACCCCTCATCTTGTTTTCCCCCCTTCCCTATCCAATTTCAAATAACCAAATACAAATATATCCAATATATCAGATAACAAAGTGAGATACTGTAACAATATCATATAACCAAGGGACAGCAGAAGAGATGAGACATAACATAGTACATTAAGGATGATAATCATTCATTATATGGCTTTTGTTTCAATATCCTGGAGGTCCTTTCAATTAGCGTCATACTATATGGCCTTATGTATCAATGTTTTGCTCTACTATTACAAATCTCTGCTAGTAGAGCCCAAGGTTTCTACTGATTATGACAAATGAGGGAAACCATTGAGCCTAAGTTCCTTTGAGTCTGGCTTACTTCACTTAATATGATTTTTTCTAAGTCTTTCCATTTCCTAACAAATGGGTCGACGTCATTTTTTTCTGGCAGCAGCATAGAATTCCATTGTGTGTAAATACCACATCTTGTTGATCCACTCATCAACTGAGGGACATCTAGGTTGGTTCCATATCTTTGCTATGGTGAATAATGCTACAATGAACATTGTTGTGCTGGTGGATTTAGTATGCCTTTGTTTCTGGATGATTGGGTAAATGCCAAGCAGTGGAATTGCTGGGTCATAGGGGAGTTCTATGTTTAGTCTTTTGAGGCACTGCCATATTGCTTTCCATAGTGGTTGAATGAGTTTGCACTCCCACCAACAGTGCCGTAGTGATCCCTACTGGCCACATCCCCTCCAGCATCTGTTGTTATTAGTTTTCTTGATCCTGGCCATTCTAACTGGAGTGAGGTGGAATCTTAAGAGTTGTTTTTATTTGCATTTCTTTTATGACTAGAGATGTTGAGCATTTCTTCATGTGTCTATAGGCCATTTTTGTTTCTTCTTCAGAGAAGACTCTCTTTAAGTCTTTGGCCCATTTTTTAATGGGATGGTTGTTACTTTGGAGATTAGTTTTGGAGTGATTCAATTTTTTGAGCTGTTGATATATTTTAGATATGAGGCCTTTGTCTGTTGTATGGTTGGTGAAGATCTTCTCCCACTCTGTAGGCTTCCTAATTAATTTACTAGCTATGTCCTTTGCCATACAATAGCTCTGCAGTTTAATGCAGTCCCACTTATCCAGCCTTTCTCTGATTTGTTCTGGTTTTTGGTCCTTATTAAGAAAGTTTCGACCTGTGCCAAGGAGGCCTAGTGTATCTCCTATTCCTTCTTGTAAAGGTTTCAGTGTGTCAGCTTTTCCTCCAGGTCTTTGATCCTTTTGGAGTTAATTCTAGTGCAGCGTGACAAAGAAGGATCCAACTTTAGTTTTCTGCAGGTGCTTAACCAGTTCTGCCAGCACAGCTTGTTGAAGAGGCTGTCTTTCTTCCATTGTATTTTTTTGGCTCCCTTGTCAAAGATTAGGTGGCCATAGGTCTGTGGTTTAATATCTGGGTCCATAGTTCTATTCCATTGGTCTTCAGGCCTGTCCTTGTGCCAGTACCAAGCTGTTTTGATAATTATAGCTCTGTAATAGAGGCTAAAGTTTGGTATTGAAATTCCTCCTGTGCTGTTTTTTCTGCTAAGAAGTGTTTTTCCAGGGAAAAGCTGCAACTTTATGTAGCAACCAAACCAACAATACAAAAAATTCTGAAAGATGTTCTACACATAGAAAACCAACATAAATGCAATACAGAGAAAGAAATGGCACCTAAACAGCATACCACCTAAGGACCACAAGAACTGTCAAGACACAGGCTCTAATGAAAGCTTTTAAAAATGGTAGGAACTAATAAATATCTCTCAATCCTAACTCTCAATATCAATGGACTTAACTCTCCAATTAAACAACATAGTCTGCCTAGTTGGATCAAAACGCAAGATCCATCGTTCTGCTGTCTTCAAGAGACACATCTTACCCCAAAAAAAAACAAACATTTTTTGAAAGTGAGAGGTTGAATAAACTCTATCAAGCTAACGGCCCCCATAAACAGGCTGGAGTTGCCATCCTCATATCAGGTAAAATAGACTTCAAACTAAAATTAGTAAGAAAAGACAAAGAAGGTTACTACATACTACTAAAGGGATCTTTCCTCCAGGAAGACATAACGATCCTAAATATCTACACACCCAATCCCAGAGCTCCAAACTTCATCAAGCAAACTTTACTTTCACTGAAACCATACATAGATCGAAACACAGTGATTGTTGGTGACTTTAACACACCACTTTCACCTATGGACAGATCAACAAGGCAAAAACCTCAACAGAGAAACGTTAGAATTGAACAACTATATAGACCAACTAGATCTAACAGACATCTGCAGAATATTCCACCCAGCAACAACACAATATACGTTTTTTTCAGCCGCACATGAAACATTTTCCAAAATAGACCACATCTTAGGCCATGAAACAAACCTGGACAGATTCAGAAACACTAAAATTATTCCCTGCACTCTCTCAGACCACAAAGGCATCAAATTGGAACTGAACACACATCTCCACCAACGAAAACCCTGTAACTCATGGACATTGAACAACACATTGTTGAATCACCAATGGGTCATCAAAGAGATCAGAACAGAAATCCAACAGTTTATGAAATTTAACAATAAGGAGCACACAAAATACCAGCTCCTTTGGGACACGGCAAAGGCAGTACTCAGAGGACTGAAAGTACTAAGTACTAAGTACTGAGAGTACTAAGGGACTGAAAACACAAAAGGTTTACATGCTATCTACCTTTTGTTACTTTACATGGCAAAATATTGACTCAGTTATCATTCATATGTTCACAAATAAAATGGGGCAAGAAATGATTCAAATGCAATAAATGTCAATATAATGCCAATGCATATTAATTACTTTGTAATGTATTTGACTGAATTGACCCTTGATTACCCTCTATTTGGTGCTTCTTGGACACTAAATATGTAAATGAATACTTTGTCTTAATTAGACAATAAAATATATCATTCCTTCTCAGAATGTCCCTTGTAAACGTACGAAGGTTAAACTATTAATGAAGTTCTTGCATTTATTTCAATTCATTATTCTATTCTGTTGCAGGAGTTTACAATGAGTGAAATGACTTAATGAACTCTTATCTTCCCTACCTCCAGGCAGAGTATAATATAACTTTTAGCTTGTTCATCTTGATGTAGTTGTAGCACCAGCACATCCTCATTTTCTGTGGCTCCCAGTGTCACACTAAGGAGGTGTTTTGGTTTGGTTTGGTGGGGGGCAGGTGTTAGCTTTTTGGCATGTATTGGAGGGAGCAGTTCTGTGCTTTTGCGACAAGATAGGCAGAAAGGTGGTGTGTGGGTGTGTACTTCAGGCAGGAAACGTCTTTAGATAAGCTAGACTGCCTCTGATGGATTTAAAACTTGGGGAGAACTACACTTACAGATTATGGTGTTCCTTTGTATAATCCCTAGTCCAAATACATATTTTCCTCTTGGTTTGCTGTAGTTAACAGCTATATCAGCATAGGCGTGCTGACTGGCTTCCATGGACTCACCTCGAATGGCACATAGTGGGAATTAATTTTGCACTAAGGATCTCCACCACAGATATACAGAAGGCTTGATTTTGCAATGGCCCACAGTGCAAAAGCCATAGCATCTTTATATTCTTGTTTTTTCTTTTAACCTTTAGAATTTTATGTAGATTATATAGTAAAAGTACACAAATGTCAATTGAAAGCAATGGGGAAAAAATGATGGAAAGCTATTGTTACATTTGTGACTTGAAACCTAGAATGTTTCTTGCTTGCATTTAAGTATCTGTGTGACCAGAGGTTTGATTCCCAACTCATACAGTCATTGAGCTTTACAAGGATATCTCCAGCCACTAATGTGTAGCAGGATTCAAAACACACACATATATATACATATATACGTATATATGTATGTGTATATATATATTATGCACATATGTAATGTATATATGTATATGTGTGCATAATATATATATATATGAAAAATGTGTGGTAATTCTCCGATTCTTTGCTGGCATCAGAATGCTGTACTTTTTCTCCTATCTTGGCTTTGCCAGAAATTGTCATACCTAACACCTGCTGACCTCTTCCATCACAGTCCTGAATGTAATTCTCAGCAATTTTCAGGCCTGGTTTCTCCCTCTTTGTCCCAGGATCCACTTGATGATGCTTCTCTACCTGAAAGTTGTGCCCTCGTTACTTCTTGCTTCTTTGTCCTGTCATCTCACTGCTCCCTCTTCCCTTCATTGCTTTAGTCGTCTCATCTTCCTTTCTCTTTTCAGACTGGTGCACCATTTCCTGGCTCTAACCACACTTTTATTAATAGAAGTACAGACTCAGGCCACTCTAGGGCTTTTGTAGCTGGAGTGTGTGCTATTACATCGTGTGTAGATTAGAATATAGTTATTCAGTTGTCCTGGGTAGATGTTTGCTTACACACCCACTGCTGCATTAGGAGAGTTAATGAATCTGTGTAATACTTCTGCCTGCTTTGTTTCCAGCATGATCGCTTCTTCAGACAACTGCCAAGAAAACCAACTGGCAATGAAGAGTAAAGTCAGTAACAACTTCCACCATATGTGATAACCCCTGATTATCTCTGTGTAATGGAGTTGAGAGTTTCCTCCAATGTGATGTGTTTCTTCCTCTATGGTAGGAAGATCTGAGAGGCTGGGCGGTCAGGACAAGTGCAGAAGTAGAGCGTTTCCACGTTCAATCACGTTCAACCTTACTCAGTTGGCAGTCACCCTCCAGCTTGGGTGACCGTGTTAGCTCTGGCTTGGTTCTGGTAACACAATCTGTCTTTCTTTGCAGTGTGGCACCGTGGACCAGGGCCTGTATGTGAACTTGACAGAAAGAAACCTACAGGATGCTCAGAAATTCCTTCTGATGCACGAGGTGGTGCAGCCAGTGACCCCAGTGCCTGTCTTCATGGAGGACAACAGCCGCTTCTCCCACGTGGCTGTGGACGTGGTGCAGGGCAGAGACAGCCTGGTCCACATCATCTATCTGGCCACAGGTAGGGACAGCGCTTTCTTCCGGGCAGCTTTCTTCCATCTTATGTGATGTCTTAACAGTTCTGCGACCGTCTTCTTCACGGTCAGCCACCTCCACGCTGCTTGCTTCCGTCTTGTCTCCCTTCCTGCGTCATCTTGAAATTCTATGAAACTCTCTTCTTGGACTATATCCATCATCAGTTGTGTCTGAGAGAGAGTGCATCGTGCTTTAACTGCTGCTTCTCCACTCCTCGTAGCCAGTTTCTTCTTGGCAAGACCATCATAATTTAGATCGTTCAAGACAGTAGAAGCTTCTGCTTTTGGTGGGGGAAGTGTCGTGATGATTTCTGATTGGAGTAAAAACAATGCTCGCTGCAAACAATTCCTGTGGTCAGATTCCTGCTTTCTGAAAACCTTTGCAGTATATTGTTTGGGGGCATCTATAACAGTATTTTACAGGCCAGGTAGGCAGCAGCATTTGTTAAATTATGGACAGTAACTAGATCTCTTAGGATTCCAAAATCAGTACAGTCTAGGTGGCATTCAGAGTCTGTCCATTACCTGGACAGCGTTGCCCTCATGTCCCCCAGACATGGGATCCTTGTGGGCATCTCTTTGTCCCAGCTCTCAGTTCAGCAGCTTATAGAATTTTACTTTCCCATAAAGCCTAATTTCTTTTCTTGCTGCTATTTCCTTCCTTCCTTCCTTCCTTCCTTCCTTCCTTCCTTCCTTCCTTCCTTCCTTCTTCCTTCCTTCCTTCCTTCCTTCCTTCCTTCCTTCCTTCCTTCCTTCCTTCCTTCCTTCTTCCTTCCTTCCTTCCTTCCTTCCTTTCTTTTTGTCAGTCATAGGTCTTGAACTCAGGGCCTGGGTGCTGTCCCTGAGCTCTTCAGCTCAAGGCTACCCCCATACCCTTTGAGCCATAGCCCCACTTCCAGTTTTCTGGTGATTAATTGGAGATAAGAGTCGCATGGACATTTTAGTGCCCGGGCTGGCTTTGAACCTCAATTCTCAGATCTCAGCCTCCTGAGTAGCTAGAATTACAGGCGTGAGCCACCATGACCAGTTCTTGCTGCTATTTTCAAGAAATATCTTTTCTCTTTTCATAAAAAGTATTGTTTTATTTATTGTTTGTTTCCTTTTTTAATTTATTGACTTTGAGTATTTTATTATGTTTGTTGTATTTATTATCTTTAAGTCACAGTGTGTCAGTTTCTGAGTTGGATTATTCTTCATCAGTGTCACCCCTTCCATTATTCTCCTCCATCTCTCCCAAGCCCACTGATCCCTTCAACTTACTGATCCCATTTTCACGTACGTGTGTTGATGATGATAACTGAATTTATCCACCTCTATCTTTTCTTGATGCAAGCCCTCCATTCATATTACATGTGCCCCAGTATATTTTACTCATGAAGTTGCCTTGTTGAATTTTTACTGTTTGTCAAGTTTGCTGTAAGCACTGAGTTGATGAAGGGTAGTCTAGCACCATCCTGCTGTGCCAGGCTCCCCTCTGAGGGCACAGGTAGATATCAAACCCGCTAGTAACCAGTAGGTATCACCAGCAGGGTGATGAGAAAATGCTGTTGTGAATGGAAAGAGAAGGATGTAGGGGCAGCTCACAGATGGATCCCGTGCTTGACTGGCTAAATTCTACCTCTGCCGGTGCATGGTGGCTAAGCTGAGCATGGAGGAGGAGTCCTGTCCCATGGAGGGAAACAGTGAATGCTAAAATATGCCAGTCTGGTGAGCAGGGGGCAGTGTTGTGCAGCTGTCTAGTAAGATGAGAACAGATGTGGACGTTGGATGGGTGGCTAAAGTGGATCTGACCACTGGTGCCTTGAAAGGCTACTCATGTCTGGGACAAGAGGGGAGAGGGGATTCAATCATGTGGGAGTTCACATGTAATGGAGGCAACTCAGTGAAGGACAGAGAAGACGGAGCAGATGTGTGGATGGGAGGGGAGTCCAGAACGGGACTTTTTATTCATCTGGCTTAGGAGTGAAAAAAGGAATTACCACTGCACTGTCTTCCTTCACAGACTGTATGTAGTGGTTGTGCCTTTTTATCCTGTCGTTTTTGTTCCTAGCTTTCATCACAGGTGATCAGGGGAGAGGGTTTTGTCCTTGAATGTTTGGAGGAGGTGTGATCTTCACTATGAGACTGCTTCCCAGCCGAAGAGCTTAAATGACACACCATGTCTCTCAGGGCTCTGGAGTCTAGATCCAGCGTTAAGGTGTAGACTGTCATTTCCTGTTGAGAGCTTCTTCCTGACTCAGGGACAGCCACCCATTTGTGGTGTCCCTTGGGGAAGATAGAGTGTCCATCATGTTTCTCCTAACCCATGAGAGGATTCATCTCCTGACCTGATGACCTCCAGCTCCAATCCTTTGGGGATCTCATAAATGGGAGAGGATTGCACAAAGAATACTGTTTCAGCATGCACACAGGGTAAAATACCTGACGATCTTTATGACAAACAGTGTTTGAACAGAATCAAGTCAACTTAAACAAATGACAGATCTGCCATGAGACTGTACCAATATCAGTTATGTGGAATTGCAGCTTCTAGAAACTTGCTTGCAGAAGTTTCTTTTAAAAATGGTCCCATGGGGGCCTGGACTTTAGCCTTGTGGTAGAGTGCTTGCCTAGCATGCACAAAGACACGGGTTCGATTCCTCAGTGCCACATACATAGAAAAAGCTGGAAGTGATGCTGTGGCTCAAGTGGTAGAGCTCTAGCCTTGAGAAAGCCCAAGGATAGTGCTCAGGCCTTGATTTCAAGGCCCAGGACTGGCAATAAATAAAGAACATAAAAATAAAAATGGTCCTTTGGGCAGTCTGCTATTCCCCAACCCTGTCCTGGCTGGGGTCCACACACACCCATCTCATTTTGCTGTTCTGTACTTCAGTTATACCCAACAGATATCCAAGGTTTTCCAAATGGATGCTTTATGGAATCTAGTCTTACACATTCTATCACTGGTATTTCCCAATAGATCAGATGCCTGGAAGCACCTCATATTAACACATTGTTGAATGCTGCTTTGTTCCAGATGTATATTTAGTAGACACAATATAATGTAAATGTAACTTTTATATACAAAGGGAAATCAAAAAAATTCTCCTGTGGCTGTGTCTGGACCTTTTCCCCCTAATGTCTCCAAGGTATGCCTTCTAGTAAGGGCATTCGCTCAGGCTTTGGGGCACAGGCTGTGTGACCTGGTCCCCAGGTTTACAGACCAGATTGCAATCATTCTACACTTTGTCCTTCAGGAAATATGTTGTACTGTGAGACAACAAATTTTCCCACTGACCTGACATTTTGCTTTTATTTAACCTGGTACCCATTTAAAAGGGGATTCCTGGTATATATACATTGAAATGGCCCTAGTTCCAATTCCAGCTTAGCCGGCTGGATGAAGATGCTGTCTATCAGAGACATAAAGCTCACCTGTAATTTTTATTTTTCTTCCTTAACTAGCCAGGTTATTTCAGTGAAGGGGGAAGTTGTATCAGATAGTGTCACCTTCTAGCAAGAAATAAGCAGAGAGATATGGGGTTCCCCAGTAAGCCCTGCTATACGCCAGGGTGTGCCACATGGGATGCTCCCTGCTCCCAGGCTTGTTGAGACTGGCTTGATAATTCCAGCTTTGAGACCTGTATAAATAAGAAACGTTATATCCCACTAACTTGTGATGTGTTCATTTCACTCTTACATCACTGAATTTACTGCATCTGGAAGGAAATATCTTTCTGTCCAACATGTAATTCAAAATAAAAATTTCATTTGCATGGATATTATTTTTCAAGGATGTGGCCCATCATCTTCTTGATTACCCTTTACTTCTGAAGCAATGACGTATAAAAATGGATTATGAGAAAGAAACCCCAATAATGCCAGTCTCTTTTATTCAACCCTCCAAAGAGCTGAGTGAAGCCTGACACTTTGGAAGATAAACATACAATGTTTGGCATTTGGCGACTCACAAGGCTGGTATTTATCTTTTTTCTTCTTTATATCTTACTCCTCTCAACTTATATTAAAGCAGACCAAGGATATCCCTTCTTAGAGAAGAAAGCAGGTCTGGTGCACACAGGTTGGTGTCATCATGGAACAATTATACCTGCTCTCCTTATCTGAGAATGAATAAATACCCAAGGCACGAGCCTGGGTATTTCTTGCTGTATCCACAACCCTATCCTGCTGGGCATCTGGCCCACGGTAGGCCTGTTTCCCAGGTCCTGACTGAGCTGACTGGCTGTAAGTCATTTCATTGCCATCTCTACTAAGTCAAGTGGGCAAATGGCAAGGCGTAGTTCCTTCACAATGTTTGTGACTGAGTCCTGTGTACGATGATCTGAGGAATTCTTCTCCACAAAGATGAGGTTAGCATCATGTTGACCAGTCAGGTGTTGGGATCTTTTGTACACTTGATTCTAGTCCTGCATCCCTGCTTACACTCCACTTGCCTCTGACAGTGCTCTGATGGCTATACCTGTCTCCTGTCTCCTGTCACAGGTGGCCCTCTGGGTTCTGCCCTGGTTCATGTTCATCTCCATTCTGGGTTTCAGTCCCCTAGAAATCCCATGATTTTTCCTGTGCTTTCTAGCATAAGATTTTTTTTTTGGTCGGTCATGGGGCTTGAACTCTGGGCCTGCGTGCTGTCCCTGAGCTCTTCAGCTCGAGGCTACCACCCTACCCTTGGATCCACAGCACCATTTCCATTTTTCTGGTGGTTAATTGGAGATTAGTGTCTCACAGACTTTAGTACCTGGGCTGGCTTTGAACCACGATCCTCAGATCTCAGTCTCCTGAGTGACTAGGACTACAGTCTTGAGCCACCATGCCCAGAAAGAGGTATTTTTTTTTAACTTTGCTTTAATTCTACTGTGGCTTCTAAAGTTATCTAACCTCAAAATGTCCTCACTTTCTATTGTAGTTGCACAACTACGAATAATTTACAAGAGAAAAAGTCTGTTTAAAGTATGCAAATTATATCCCAATATAGTTACTTTTTTAAGGAATAGCATCCTTCGATTGGGTTGCCACAGCTTTAATAAGATATTTTAGAGATTATTCACAAATGTTTATGTAAAAACTCCAGAAGCTAAAGAAAACAAGAGGAATAAGACCCACACATAAAAATGCACACACTTGGACTGGGAGTTTGGCCTAGTGGTAGAGTGCTTGCCCACATGCATGAAGACCCAGGTTCGATTCCTCAGCACCACACACCTAGAAAAACAGAAAGTGTTGTTGTGGTTCAAGAGGTAGAGCGCTAGCCTTGAGGAAAGCCTAAGGGAATTGCTCAGGCCCTGAGTTAAAGCCCCAGGACTGTCAAAAGAGGAAAAAGAGGAAAAGAAAAGATATCAAAGACTGGATCAGGGAAGGTTCAGTGGAAGATTGCCTCCTAAACTTGAACAAGGCTTTTGGCTCAATACCCAGCATTTCTCTTCCCCACTACCCCCACCCTCCAAAAAATCCAGGTAGATAAAGATGGACACTAACGAGGGAGTATCTGCACATTAGTAGAAGGAATTTTAGATGATTTAATTTACTGAGAGCTTGTGGCAAGTTTTCACAACTACTGGTCTTCTCTACAACCACCCTCCAAATGGATTGTATGTTGGAATGAAATATCTCTAACAATCTGAGAGTAGGCCCAGGTCAAAGAGAACCTGAGTTCTTTAGGGTTTAAAAAATAGATTGAAGAACACTTCACAAGAAGGAACAAAGTACATCTGCCACAAATTTACTTTGCTTTAAAAAAAAGAGAGAGAACATAAATAAAGTAAGTCCTCAAGGTTGAGATGAAAGATGCAAAGTAGAATGAAAAGTAAGCCCACAGAGGTAGTGCATAAGTAGAAGATAAAAGCAATTCTTTATTGCGAAGGTAATAGTTCAGAAACCTCATGGGAACAGAAGCAAAGCTAAGAATGCACAGAGTAAATATTGGCAAAGATTGTATTACTGGGAAATATTTTATATGAGAATGGCCTCATAGATAAGTCAGGTAATGTCATTGAGCCAGAGGATCCAATATATGCAGCTGATACATCGTTTCCCAAGACATTATTAAAGAAAAATTCCCTGAACTTAAATAAAAAATTAAATCTACAGATACCAAACCATACCATCTTTGAGCAATATTAAGAGAATATTATTGAGAGTAAATGGACACTCGTAAACAGGTTAAGTTTTCAGGATAAAGAATGACACAAGCATTTGGGGGACAAAATATCTACTAATAGGAATTTTTCTGGTAGATGCATATTACTCTACAGCTGATTATGTTCATGAAAAATGTTCTTACAATTCTAAGAAAAGAAAGTTGATCTGAGTATTTTATACAAGAATTATTTACAGGTATTATTCTGCAATTATCAGTCATATTACTCCAAGAATAAAATGCACATGTAAGCATTAACCAGAATGAAAATGTCAAACAATAGAAAACCATGGATATCTTTTATAAATAGGAAGCATGATTAATAAATGGCTAAATTCTGGCTAAGAAAGATAAAAATAGGGAAATATGGAATACCAGATAAATGATAAACTTAAAATAGACTAAAATAAAGTATCACTTGGGAATTTTAGTATAGGCTAATCTTTCAAAAATAAGCATGCAATGTAATATTCTTACATATTTTGAATTTAAATTCCATATAGGGCATATGAATATTCTCTGTCATTCTCTTCTATGTGTTATCATTTTGATGTGTTTTTCCTTTTCTTTGCAGAAATTTTCTTTTTATGTAGTCCTCAGGCTTTCCTGACTGTACATTCAATGTCATAACTAAAACTCATTGCAAAGAAAAAAAAACAAAAAACAAAAATAAGCATATATTGAAACATTTGCGGTACATCTGTGATAACAATTGTACAAACTAGAAAGCCTTACTCTTGAAAGAAAATCAGTGCTAGATACACATGAGACAACATCTAGAATAAACAGGGAATTTAAAAAAAAAATCAAACCTTCACAAAAATCAAACCCAACAACCAGATTAATAAGTGGACTAATGCTCTGAAGAGAGTTTTCTCAGAAGTAAAAATGGCCAATAAAGACATGACAAAAAATGCTTAATCTTTGACCATAAAGGAAATGCAAATAAGAACAACACAGAGTTTTACCTCACCCCAATTAAATTGGCCATTATCTAGAAAACAGAGGGTAGCTGATGCTAGCAAGGAACCCTACTACATTGTTGGTAAGGATGTAAACTTGTTCAACTACCCTGCAAAACAGTGTAAAGTCTTCTAAAAACATTAGACATAGAACTACCTGGTAATCCAGCAAGTCCATACCTGGGCATCTATCTAAAAGATTATAAAGTAGGATATAGTAAAGCCACCAGCACAACCAGGTTCACTGAAGCACTATGTACCATAACTAGGGCATGGAATCAACCCAGATGCCCCTCCATGTACAGATGGATCATGAAAGTGTGGTATATGTGCATTCACAATGGAATTCTATGCTTCCATCAAAAAGAAGGACATTACCCCATTTGTAATGAAATGGAAAAAGTTGAAAAATACAGGATGAGAATAAGTGAAATGAACTCCAGGATATAGAAACAATAGTTTTATTTCTGTGTTTGTTGTTGTTAACCTAAGTTATTTTCTTCCCCGCTCCCCCTTCTCTTCTCCCTCTCCCTTCCCCTCTTCTTCTTCTTCTTCTTCTTCTTCTTCTTCTTCTTCTTCTTCTTCTTCTTCTTCTTCTTCTTTTCTTTCTTCTTCCTTTTCTCTCCTTATGGTTAACCTCACGTATCTGACTTTGGCACCTGGTATATTGTATATACATTTATTTGTTTATTTGAAATAGATAAGGGAAGGAAAAACTCATATGAATGGGAAGGGGTGGGGGGAGGGGAAAGTAGGAGAAAAACATGGAAAGGGGTAACAACAGTCAAGAAGTAACCTACCTACCACCTGATGAATGTAACTGTAACCCCTCTCTATTATCACCTGACAATAAAATACAATAAAAATTATATTAAGTGAAGTAAGCCATACCCAAAGAAACATAGGCTGCATGAT
This sequence comes from Megascapheus bottae, assembly GCF_031878675.1. Lineage (NCBI taxonomy): Eukaryota > Metazoa > Chordata > Mammalia > Rodentia > Geomyidae > Megascapheus > Megascapheus bottae. Next base: position 81,314,539 of record NC_143512.1, read on the forward strand.
TTCTCTCATTTGTAATTAGAATGTGCCTATAAATATGCAAGAAAATCCAATGTATAGTAATAGAGAAAAAAATTACACTTGGACATGACTCTAAACATTCACACCTTGAGACCAAGGGAGACCACAGGAGGCTATTATTAGGAGAGGAAACAAGAAGGTTTTTATTTTGTGGAGTTTCTTTCCCCTGTTTTTTTCCTTTTGGTGACTGTTTTGATTTCTGTATCTTCTATCTTGTATATATGGTTATCTGATTTGGAGAGGGGAAGACTAACAGGTGAACTAATTCCACAGTTATGCCCACTAGACATTATGTTGGAAATGAACTCTGCAACTTGTAAGGCAGGAGGTTTGGGAGGGAAAAAACTGGGAGAAAAGGAGGAAGGGGTGATACTGTTCAAAAAGAAATGTACTTAATAGTTGACCTATGGAATTGTAACCCCTCTGTGCATCACCTTTAAAATTAAAATTAAAATTAAAGAAAGAACCTGGCAGATGTTACAGAATCATCCAGATGTTTTGGTATAAAGTCTTGGGATGAAAAAGGTAAGATGCATTGTGGTTTTACCCCATGCCTTATGGTGTGGCTTTCTTTGGGAATAGGCTCTTTGTTAGGATGGCCTTTTACTGACTGTGTGAGGATGAGATGAGGAAAAGTTCTCCACAGAGCTTCCCTGGTTCATGGCCTATGCACACTTGGTTTCCATCTTGCAGTGCCCAGGGCAGTGAGAAAGTAAATTCCTGTTGCTTGAACTCTTTCAGAGGTGCCATTTCACAGCAGCATGCCCAGACTCTGATGTACTCATGTGAATGTTGTTATTTTGTACCTGGTCTTACAGCTAAATTTCTCTTCTCCTCAACTCTATTCATTCCCTCATTTCAATAAACAAAATTATTTCTTCAGTATTAAGTTATGTCAAGCCCAATTAAAAGTGAAAAGTTGAAAATTGTAATCTAAGCTAAGCCACTTAAAGAGCCATATAAACAGCTAATTGTTTTGTTTTGTTAAATGTAGGAACATTCCTTTTTGTATTTTAACAGCTTTTTTTCCCCAACCAAGTGTCCTGTGTTATTTTAGTAAATTAAGACTGGTTTCTTAGCCACAAAATAATATGAAATTATAAGCTATGAATTAATAGTTATTCCAGTTTATTCTAAATGGCAGGTAGTCAGTTTTCATCTGTGTGGGTAGGCAGTTTTTCCATTTTCTTTCTGATTTGCTTTCTCTCTCTCTGCCTCTGTGTTTTAGATACACTGATAGCAGACATACTGCAATTTTCATCCTCCACAAGATCAATATTGATGGAAAATTGCCCTGCCTACTAAAAAATTTGATCTTTCATAACAAGCACAAAAGTATACATCGTTTCTTCTTACCTATTTTCCCCCTAAAGGATGCTCATTTATTTGGTAGTAAGTGAAAGAGCTGTCCCCAAATCAGTGATTTCCCTCACCTTATATAAAAATTTACTTAGTGTGTTCTTTTTATTTGTCAGTGTTTTCCATGCTTTTTTGTTTGCTTTTCTTTCTGTGTGCCTGTGTACATAGACCTTCTGGATTCCACAGGCCCAGTCATTTTCTTGACTGTTTTTTTTAATATTATTATTTTCTTTAAATTGTTATACAAAGGAGTTGCCATTTGACAAAGTAGTACATGAATACAGTGAGTCTTGATCAATGCAGTTAGTGTGTGTTCTCGTTTCTTTGTGAGCTAAGGCTCCAGGGGTGTCTGGTTGGTCTTGTTTTGCTAAGGCAGAACTTCTCCCTCCAGAGAGCATCCCAACTTCCTTTCACACACACTTCTGAAACAGCACTAAGGGAGAGCATTCCTTATTGGGGTCTCCAATTTAGCAATATATTTAGAATGTGCTCATGATAGGTTAATGAGGTTTTTCGTAATATCAACACAGGAAAGTTTACTTGTGTTTAAACACAAATAATAAGGCTCTGACTGAGTTGGGTGTTTTTTTTTTCTTCTTCCTCATTTCTCAACTTTGCATGGCAGGCGCATCATTGTTAAAGTCTTGTCACTTTATGACAGTTGACTTTATTAGTTTTGAATTGGCTGACTTACCTTCACACAAATTCGGATTTTGTGTCTGTTCCCCTGGTATGTTTATGGATACTATGCTGGAGCTAAACTCGTACGATTAAAATAGAGGAAAAACAAAACCAAACAGTGGTGCTTTTAGAATCCTCCGCCCTACAAGCATGCCATGTGCTAGAGAATCAAGTATGGCTTGATACCTGGGTGACTTTTTTGACTCACCACATTCACAGTGTTAAAATTCTAACAGGTTCTTAGGCTGATAGAACAACACAATAAATCTTCATAATCTGCAGGATGGAGGGAGTCTTTCAGGAGCATAAAGAAAGACCTGGCCCTGCCTCCCCCAGAGCAGTCAGGGCCCACAGATGCTCGCAGAGAGGCTGGAAACAGATTGTGAACCTGGGGTCTCCACATCATTGTTGCCACTCACTGTGTAGAGACACACACCCCAGCTATCCATGAAGACAAAGTCAGGGTGCCAATGCTAGAAAATCCATAAGGAGAAAATTGAAGGACCCTTCCTCCATGAGGAAGCTCTGCCAATACTGAGAAGGAAGTGAGAAGTGCAGCCTGCTTTCCTTCTCTGGAACCTCAGGCAACGTGCCATGTAATCACTTGTCACCAAGTCCTGACATTTTGTCTTATAGCTGCAATGAAGAGAGAATTTCAAATGCCTCACAGACTGAAAGAACCTGTCTTGTCCTCTTCATCTCACACTTAATTTTCTGTAACATGCACACCTCTGAGGTTCCAAGGACACAAGAGCCACCTGTGATTTGCCTGCTCTTCTCATGATGTCACAGGGAGGAAGTAAGCTGCATAAGTTCTGTGACCCACCCCCACCATGGAATAGACTTAACAATTGCAGTATCCAAGTTCACTTATGTAATTTATTTCCTCATCCTTGGAACAGCCCACTCACTTTAGAACCAACCCCTGGGTAGCCAGTTCTTCATTAGAATTGTCACTTCATCATTCTTCTTCATTTGAATTAGGTTCTTTCGGTGAGAAGGAATCTCTGGGTACTCTAAATGACAAGGTATATTCTGGGGATAGGGGTTTCTGATCTGCATTTCCGAGCTTACTTTCTAGATGCATCTGACTATCTGACAGAACAGTATTTCCTTAGATCTGAGGACACCGGGTGTTCTGTATGGTACCTTAAGTCGTTGGTGAAGGGTTTTTTCTCCCAGCAGCCTCACTTTCAAGAGGTCAGAGACTACATGTACCCTGTGGTGCTCTGAGCATATAACCAGTTTTTCCTCAGTGATGATTCCTTTTGTACCCACATCATAAGAGAATCAAATTATTTCAGGCATTATGGTACTAAAAATTTGGTTTGAGGATTTGACAGTTTAGAGATGGAGTGAGCCAGCTGATTGCAATTTTCACATAACCTTAGTATCCAACAGCAACCCAAAGTGAATGTTCTATTCATTGTACTCTGAAAGGAATTGCCAAACTCATCCAGGTCCTGTGGGTTCATGGAGGTTGGTATAAATCTCAGCAGGAGATCGTATCTTAGAGGAATCCTGAATTTCTCACAGTGGTCCCCTGAGTAAAGAGATGCCAGAGACAGCACCTCCTAGAGGATACATGCAGTAACCCCACAACCAATCGAAGGCTTCTGGTGTCATACCCCCAGGTCAGGAGAAGGCCTGTCCTGGTCACCCTTGGATGGGGTGTTGGGGGTATTGTTGGCAGCATAAATCTTTCTACAATGGTTGAATGTACTGAATAGGGCATCGTACTGAGGCTCTTGGATGCTTCCTTAGTGCGATGCAAAGTACAGCCATATCTAACCATACCTCCCAAATTACCTGTGAAATCTTTTATAACTTGGTTTGGAGTGGTTACTGTTTGTAGTTGTAAGCATATCCTGCCATCTTTCTTTCTTTTTTTTTCCCTTTCTTTTCTTGGTCATGGGGCTTGAATTTGGCCTGCGCTCTTCAGCTCAAGACAACCACCCTACCCTTGAGCCAGTTCCCATTTCCCATTTTCTAGAAGTTAACTGGAGATAAGAGTCTCAGGTCTTTTGGTGCCCGGGCTGGCTTTGAACCTTGATCCTCAGATCTCAGCCTCCTGATTCCCTAGGATTGCAGGTGTGAGCCACCACACCCAGCTATCCTGTCATTTTTCTTAACTCATGTGTAAAGTCCCTGCATTGCAAGGATGGTCAGCTATTACAAGCATGTTTAAGGCTTGACTTCTAAAGCAGGCAAGAGTAGGACCCTCAGAGAGACTAGAAAGGAGGATTGCATGAAGAAATATTGTTAAGGAAGGTATTATATATGGGCTTCCTTCCAGAAAACTTTGTGTAGCAGAATGAGTGGAAGAAACATAATCTCATTACTGTTTTTAAAATCACCTTTTACAGAGGAGTGGGGGGGGGGGATTCCTGAGTCAGCAGAGCTGGGGAGAGCATGTTGAGGAGGAGGAAAAAAGGTATAACTGCTCATGCCCTCCCACCTGCCACTGTAGACAACTGGCATCTCTATATTGTGCTGCCAGTAAATGCCTGCTGCATTTCCTTCCACCTGCATGTCTGCTAAGCTGTGATTTGGGTAAATAGCTTGGCAGGGGGCAGCTACAACAATGCCCAAGTCTAGCACCAAGACTGCCTCAGATATGGAGAAAACAGTATTTGTCACTTACATAGGTGTCAGCAGCCGAGTTTCTTTTTTTTTTTTTTCATTGTTTCAGAATAGCAGATTCCACAGTGAGATAAAAGAAAAACCCTATGATTATTTATTGGTTCATAATATTTACGCTATATAGAGACAGCCATAGTTGTTGTTACTTAATGTGGCTTTTTATGGCTTGTAAATAGAATTGTATTTACAGAAAGACCCTCTGGAGGTTCATAGGAAAGGACAACACAATTTTCTTAGTGTGAAAATGGAATGAGGCCTTGCGCTGCAATCTCAGAACACATGTTATCTCACTTGTCTATGAGATATAAGCAAGTCATTCTTTGTAGAGACTGAGAACAGGACATTTGGTAAGAAAGCCTTCTGTGGAAGTACGTAGACCACGGTACCTAACCAGCCTCTTGATAAAGTCTCAGTGTTAATGGATCCACCCAAATTCACATGTTGCAATCTTATCCTTAATTTGAGGAGTCAGGGCATTTGGGAGGGGATCTCACCAGAAGATAGACTCCTCGTGAATGAGGTAGGGCACTTAAAAAAGAGACAACAGAAAGATCCCTCCACCTTCCATCCACAGCTGGACACAGCACAGTACAATCTCCAGGTTCTTTTGGGCCACCAGACCATAAGAAATAAAGATCTGCTATCTAGTTCCAACACTCGGGAGTACAAAGAGTCCTGAAGCTGAGAATGCCTGGAATTATCACTGGGATGCCAGTGACCCAAGAGAAGAAAGCACTTTTTCTTTCCATGTGTTAGTCTATCTGACTCCCTGCCATGCTGCATAAATGCCAAGTGGATGGGCTAATGGAAAGCAGTGATCTTCCTGTCCCATTGTCTGGCTGTCCCACTTCCACTCTGCAGCACATGCCTATTCTGTTTTGTTCTGTTTTGTCCATTCATGTTCTGTTTTGTTCTGCCACTAGAGAGTATCTACAGCAAATGTGGTTAACTGTTGAGAGGTGTCTGTGATTTGTGAAAGTCCTGTAAAATGATTCTTATTTATGCCCAGCAGAAGCTGGTTTTACTACTCTATGACCATTCAGAGAAATGCTTGTATTTTGTGACAATGATGAAAACATGGTGATTAATCATATGAATATCCAAATAGATCCAAAGGAATTTGGTAACAAAACATCATATTTAGTATTGAAAATTATCTCCTTCATTAATTATCAAAGTCAGAGCTTCATTTTGGTGCTTAATGATATGGCCATTTAATTAATCTTAGAATTTGACCTTGTTCTTGGCAAATGAATAATAAACAGCTCAAAGAAAAAAGGTTCAACCAAAGAGGTCTGGACTTCTCCTTGGCAAATTGGGTCTTTAAAAGGCAATCTTTATAACGAGCAACTGCTCTCTGTGGTAAAGATCAGACAGCATGATTTCAGTTAGAAAATGAACTGATTAAGTAATGCCGGGCATTTTTAGCATCTTTGGGAAGCCTGCATGTCTCTGTCTAGACTAAGACTGAGCTGTCTTGTATTCTCCTGGATTGCAGCGCTGTGCTGATGGACTTAGCAACTTGTCTATATAATATAATTTGCTCGGCCAGGGGGCCGTATCTCTGGGCTCTTCGGGGTCTTCCTGGCCTAGAGCACAGACCAGGCCAGGATCACAAGATGCTGAGTTCAAGGCTGACCTCTTACCCACTTTGTGTCTCTTCACCTGTGTTCAGGTCTGTGCTTCCATATTTGAAAGTGACCCTATGCCCTGTGATACATGCCACCTTTAGAAGCAGAAGAGACTTCCTGTAACCTGTGGATGCTCTCCAACCTCTTCTACCCCTCTTTGGTTTGTGTCCTCTGTCTGTCTGTCTGTCTGTCTGTCTGTCTGTGTTTTCATTCTGTGTTTCTCAGAGCTGCTGACAGTGGCTTTTTTTATGACTGGGTGATGTGGACTAATATTGACATCCAAATGTCCCCTCAGCTACCCAAAGCCAATTAAGGAAAACTGTGTGTTTTGTTGCCTTTCTGACCAGCACTAGGGTGGGGTGCCATGGGATATTGATTGGTAACAGACCTCTAACCACCAATGGTCTGGGGTAGAGAGGGGAAGACTGAAAAGTCAGCTTTGAAACCAGCAACCCATAGCTCCTAGAATCGGCATCAATGACATGGACATATTTATTGACGGAAGGGTCCCACTTAGATTTTTCTTCAAATGAGCATTCAAGTACATGTGTCATTTCTTTTTTGTATTCTTTTTTTAATTGTAATGTATAGAGGGGTTACAGTTACATTCACCCGATAGTAGATGTATTACTACTCACACATTGATACCCCTTCTCATGTTTTTGTCCCTATTTCCCTCCTTCCAGCCCCTTCTAATCATCTTGTTTGCCCCCCACACTTCCCTTTCCTATTTCAAATAAACATATATACAATATGCCAGGTAACAAAGTCAGATATTGTAATAATATGAGATTAACCAAAGAGCAACAAAAAAGAAGAGAAATAACATAGTACATTAAGAACAACAATCACTCAAGATAAAGTTCTTGTTTCCATATCCTGGAGATCCTTTCATTTAGTCTCATCCTATATGACCTTATGTATCTAGGTTTTGCGCTATTGTAATCCTCTGCTAGGAGAGCCCTAGGTTTGTACCAATTACTACAAATGAGGAAAACCATTGAGCCTATGTTCCTTTGGGTCTGGCTTACTTTACTTAATATGATTTTTTCCAAGTCTTTCCATTTCTTTTTTTTTGCCAGTCCTGGGCATGAGCTCAGGGCATGAACTCTGTCCTTGGACTTTCTCAAGGTTAGAGCTCTACCACTTGAGCCTCAGCACCACTTCCGGCTTTTTTCTATGTATGTGGTACCAAGGAATTGAACCCGGGTCTTCGTGCATGCTAGGCAAGCACTCTACCACTAGGCCAAACTCCTGGCCCCAAGTCTTTCCATTTCCATTATGCATAAATACCACATCTTATTGATCCAGTCATCTACTGAGGGGCATCTGGGTTGGTTCCACCTGTCATTTCTGCCCTTGAGACTCCAAGTACACTTTACATGGCCTTTAGACATAGGGTTCTGATTACTGTTATCATGCCTAGCAAGAGTAAGTTTGCGTGAGCTTTGGGACTTTGTGAGCTCTCTACAGCAGAGTAATAGGTGCTAGCTTTTGGAGATGAAATGTTGTGCAGTAGAGAAGATGAGGGAAAGAAACTTTACTTGGACAAGATGCAAGATACAGGAAAAAAGCAGATAAGGAAATTGACAGGTGTTTTAGAAAGGGTGAAACCTTTCTGTTAGCTGGGATTCTGTGTAGAGATACCGAAGATGAAGCTAAAATACGGGAATGAATGCAGAATTGCTTGGACAGAGTGAGTCCAAAGTACAGACACACTTCCCTTTTAGATTTACCAAGTTTATATTGAACTTGGAAATCCTTCTTTGAAGTTGGAAAGGTGTTAGATCAATAACAGGGACCTTAGTTTGTGAAAAGAAGGCTCAAGAAGTCAGGCTATCAAAGCTTACATTATCAAGCTGTAATTCATAATGGGTGTAATGTAGCAACTCAGAAAAATCACAAAAGAATTTTCTTGTTCTAAGGAATAAGAGTTCTCCTTTTAAATTAATGTTGCAGAAAGTGCTTAGCATAGATTTTTGTCAACCATCTTAGTCAACAGTTAATGAGATGAGACATAGTACAAACCTCCCACTGGAGGTGAGAAGGTAATTTATACTCTATATTCCAGCCTGGTAAGTGTGAGATGGGGACAGCATTGGTGCCAACTGGGTGGTTGTTTCTCAATTTAGATACAATAAATCTAGTCCTAGTAATTTCCTTTTAGAAACTCAAATTGCTTCCTTAACAGAATGATTGGAGTTAGATTTAAGCTGTGGGGTTAGATGAGAGCTTTCAAAAGATACCCAGAGGACTCTATTAATTGCACTCTTGCTTTAAATGTAATATGGTTCTTGTTCACAGCAACCTCCAGTGGTAAATTTCCTATAAGCACCGGCTTATGATTTAATGTACTGCAAGGAGCTGTTGAGGTTTTGTTGTGCAAGGTAGTCAAAGCCACTGTAAAAGAGCTATCATTTCCTTTGCTTCTGTGTGTGGGGTGCGAATGGAGGCAGGGAGCTGGCTGGGAAGCACATTTCCTCTGCAGTCCAAGTAGAAGCAGGAAAATAAGACAGCATTCTTATAGAGAGGGCTGTGTGGATCATTTCCTAGCCCCAGTGCTATGAGCTGTGCACTAAGGTGGAGGAGACACAGAGAGGTTATTAGCATGTTGGGGGCCACCTGTCCTGCTAAGTGCTCAAGCCAGGAGTCTTACGTGGGCTTCTGGGTGCTTTAGTCATGTCTATAGCTTGAGGACCTACTGGGTGTCAGGCACTGTTCTGCAAGTCAGTGAATCCTAATGAACTTGACAGGCTTTTCACACCAGAACTTGATCCTGGAAATTATATGCCATGGGGAAAGAGGAAAGGTGATTCAGAAGAATTCTTGGGGATTACAAAATGTTGGACTTAAATTATGACTAGAAGGATGTAAGTTGGCTAAGATTCTTTTAGGGGAAAACATCAATCATTAGGTAAATCTGATAACTGCATTAATTAAAATGTCCTTTGTGGGGATGTGAAGGCATGTTTGTTCTCTCTGACTTCCCCTCCACTGTCGGCGTGTGACACTGAGCTCTCAGGACCATGACCATTTAATTCATTTGCTCAATTACAAGTTAAGAGAAAGAACTTTTGTAATGTACTGGATGTCTGCTGCTTTGGGATAACGACTGGCTAAAGTGATGAACTTTATATAATGATGCGTTGCTATGGTGACGGGCTGCCCAGGTTGGGGAAGAGGGCTTTTCATCATTACTACGCTGAGAACGCTTGCAGTGGGAGCAGATGCAAATACAAAAGGTTTTCTCTTCCTCTGAGCAACTGGGTCGATCAGAAAAACAGTAAAAATGCTTCTCAAATACAGTGGCATGGAATCAAATTGAGTTCAATGTACAATTGGAAATAAAATATTTTAGTTTCCCGAGTCAGTAGTCTAATTGTCCACAGTGAATCTCCAGCCCTGTCACAGATGAACTTTGTCAGTGTGACCACTTGTCCTGTCACAGGTTTAATTTCTGCCCTCTTGACTGATAGTCGTTCTATAAAATATAGTAAAAGTTGGAGAAGTAGCAAAAATGGATCATCAGAAGTAGCAGAATGGGTCCTTATATTGGATTTTCCTGAGCGAATAACCTTTCATTTGTAGATATGAATGTTTGGGGTTTTTTTTGTAACAAGTACATAGTTTTGTGTGTACAAAATAAATTACACCTCTGCTCTGTTAGTTTGAATTGCACCTCTGAGAAAACTTATTTACCCTGCATTTCAGAAGTGTGCTGGCAAGCTCTTCTTAAGACTTTCTCCAAGTCTTTCTTTTCGTTGTTCAAGGTTCACAAGGGAATCAGGGTTGAAACCATTATCCCTCAAGACAAAGTGACTTTTCTGTAAGTACTGCTTCGGCATCAGTTTTGTCATTGTTAAGATTTAGTAGATTGCAGAAGTCTGTCTCAACACAAACGAGTACAAAATACCAAACGCCATGAGCCATTAGGGTACCCTGGATTGTTCTGTCCACCCCACATGGCTTCTCCCTCCTCTCTCCATCACTCTTCCTCACTCATCCTCTTCCTTCTTTTCTCCCTGCAAGAGATTTGCTATCATGAATCTGTGAAATTCTGGTTACTAAAGTAAAGGAATTCTCCAGTAAGAAATTCAGTATAACCAGAGACCTTTTCTCTGGTATCTTAAAACTCCATCTTTTTTCTTTATTTTATTGCTTTATTATTGTTGTTATACATGCTCTTTCTAGGCTCTAATTATTCTCATGGCTCTGGGAGCCAGAAGCCTAAGGTCACCGGGTTTGATTCGCTCGAAGGCCTTTCTCTATCTTCTGAATGTCTTTCCAAGGCCTCCCCATGACCCCTGTCTCAGTCTCTGCACATCTGTTTTCTCGTCTATTTTTTATAGAAGGACCCCAGGCATACTGTATGGGCCTTACCCTGTTCTTCCTCAATTCTCATTTTAAATATCCAATACCTCAAAACAGTCACAGAGTGCTACAACTTTGAAGTATGAATTTTGTAGGAGTTCCTCACAGCCATTTACTTTATTAAGTGTCCTACTTGCCTACCAAGTGAGAAATTGTTACTTCCAGAATTTGTTTGAATAGACCATTATTATGCTATCGAAAAACAGGGTCTTGTTGAAAACACAGAATCTACTCTAGCCACTTGAATATTGAAAATAAGAAAACATAAGCCAAAAATAGAGTTCATTGGAACCACTAGTCATTGTCTTATAGGTATTTGAAGTTATAAAACAGAGAAATGATATTTCAAGATCTCATTTGTAGAGTAGAATTAACTCATCTTAAAATATCTTCTAAAAAATGAAACAGAAATGGAAGGTATTGTTTTATGAGTTAATTGTCTTGTTGGCTTCACAATCTCATGGTGATGGAAGCACTGAAACTGATTGGTAAGTCAGATTTTCCTTGGGTCCTGACACTACTTCTACATCAGTCGTTCAGTTATTGGACTCTGCAGTAAGATAAGCCAATATCAACAGAGCATAGGAAAGTTTTATCAGGTCTTCTCCCTGAAACACATCACACTGTAACACAGGACACTGTGCGGGCTCACCTCATCACTAATCATCCCTCACTTGCTGAGATGATCCAGTCGGAGCCAGAGCAAACAAAAATATAGGAAACATTTTGGGTGCGGATAGCTCACACCTAAAATCCTAGCCATTCAGAAGGCTGAACATGTCAAACGCGTCTAAGAGACTTGTATCTCCAGTTGATCAGCAAAAAGCCTGAAGAAGATATGTAGTTTATATGATAGAGCACCAACTTTGAGTGAAAACGGTGAGAGAAGCTACAAAACTTGAATCCCTTCATTCAAATTAAAATTCCCAGAATCGGGATGCTCAGTTAAGTTTAAATCCTGAAAAGGACATTTTAGTATGAACATGTTATTAACAGTTATGTGGAATTAAAATTTAAAGAGTATTGCATTTTAAATCTGTCAGCCTCTGACACAAACAAGTTTGTTGTTCAGCACAAATGATATAAACATATTCTTTGCCATAATATGCAATGATGCCTTCGTGCAATAACAGTGATTCCTGGGTTTCAAATCACAATTGTACTATACACAATCAGTGTTAGAGGCCATATATAAAGGAACCATAAGGAGAAATAATCCGTATATATAGTTTTCGATTCAAAAAATAAACTACAAATATATGATCCTCAAATTTGTGTCACCCAATTATTAATTGAGATTGCCACAAAAATACAAATATCCTGAATTATTTTGCTAGACTTGCGATCATTCTTTCTGCCCTGCAGTTAGTTCCATTTCTGTGGCTTCACATGATATTCTCCTGTGCCAACAGAGTGTGTGTGTGTGTGTGTGTGTGTGTGTGTGTGTGTGTGTGTGTGTGTGTGTTGCAATTTACAGCGAAATGACAATTTTCCTTTCTATACCAACCTCTAGATGAGTCCGATTTGATGTACTTCTGGCTTCTATTTCCCTGGGAATGGCTTTGATTAGAATATTGAATCTGAGATGTGTAGAAGGTGTGCATGGCTTTATTTTCTATAGCAGATTTTTAGTGTCAATATTATATCAGACAAAACCAATTATAATGATTTTCTCCATTCACATTTACTTTGTATTGAAAGCCATCCATTTTAGAGAAATCACATTTCACTCGCGCGTTAATGGACACCATTCTCTCTGAAGATAATAAGGGGGAAAGTATCAGTGAAAACTCTACCAAATCAGGTATGATAGTGAAATCGTCAATCCAAACCAACTTCTCATCTTCCTCTCTTTATCCCTTTCCCCCCTCCCTACTTCTTCCATTCTTTCCTCTTTTCTCATCCCTTCCTCTTTCCCTCCCTCCCTCCCTCCTTCATTGGAGCACTTTTCACTCAGCATGTGTTTCTGAGGCATTAGGTGTTTGCTGGCCACAGTAACACATAGATCCAGAGGAAATAGGAAAATGACCCTTACACCTGTGGAGCTTATGGCTTGTGGTCAATCAAGTGTAGAAATTACTAAACAAATCAATGAGAATAAACCTGTGAAGACTTCCTTGTTTTGTCGTCTTCTGGCTGGGCTCTGTCTGTCTGCACTAGAAGTGGTGGCATTGTCATTTGTCACATCAGGCAGAAGACCACATGAACAGACCATGGCAGTCTTGCCTCTTGGTGCTCAATGTACTTCCAAGACAAGGCTAGTGGCACCTATCTGAGAGGTTGAAGTTGATTGAGAGGGGTTGGGTCCATTGTAGCCCATGGGGAATTTGTGCCTGCCTGTGACATCATGCAGAATGCTGGAGTGGGGGAGTGGCCTCATCAAGCATGTGTTCAATCGTGACTATAGTTTAAGTGAGCAGAGTAGGGCACAGGTTCTTAAGAAACCCAGAAAAGAAAGGTATCATAAACTCTAGTTAATGGAGGTGAGGGAAGTGGGTGGATGGATGAGAGCAGATGACCCAAGACGAACACTGCAGTTAATGGCACTGCCATCCCTACCTCAGGACCACAGGAGAGAAGGCAGGCTAGAGGTGACATGGAAAGTTGTTCTCTAACCCACTCTCATGCAAGGCTCAGCTTCAAGAACAAGGGCAATTCTCAGCAGTGAGCTAGCACTTGTCCTTATCCTGAGTGTCACCACAGGAGAAGAGGACTGTGATAGAGAGTGTGTGAGAGGAGAACAAGGAGGAGGCACAGCAGGAGGAGGAAAGCCTGGGGGCATGTAAGGGTCGTGGTGTGCTGACCTTGAGGCTGAAGGACATTAGAAGGGACTCATCATGTGACCAGATGTCCTGGGATGAGCTAGACACAGCAGAGCTCTGAGTGATAGACCAGTACAGGAACCCAAGCTAAGTATCTTTCTCTGACCCTCTAAGTCCTCCAGTTTTGATGGCAGCCATTAGCTGGAAAATCAGGTACAGGATGTGGAGGTGGTTTATGGTAAAAGTTTTTAGTCAATCATGGCTAACTTGACACATTTTTTTATTCTTTATTTAAAAAGTGATGCACAGTGAGATTGCAGTTACATAAGTAAAGTCATATGTACATTGGTTGTTTTTTATTTTATTTTATTTTCAGGGTGATGTCCACAGGGGGTTATAGTTACATATGTAAGGAAATGAATACATTTCTTCTCAAACACTGTTACCTCTCCCATGCTTTTCTCCCACTTTCCCTCCCCCCACTCCTCCCACTTTGTAGAGTTCATTTCCAACATATTATCTTATGTGTATCACTATTACATTGGTTTACCCTTAAACACTGTTACACCATCCCTCATTTTTCCCACTTACCCTTCCCTGCTCCCCTCCCCCTCAAGTTTAAAGTTTATTTCCAACGTAGTATCAAGTGAGCATCATTATTGAATTAGTTCTTGGTCCTGCTATTTCTGTGATTACCTTTCCCTTCCACAGAAAGAATAATCTTATATACAAGAGAAAGTGTACAGAAAACTAAAACAGAAAAAAGAAAAAGAAAGAAATACATACAGGGCTTAATAAGAACCTCTTGTTTATAATTCTTGGAATGTATGCTGATATGCTTCATTATATATGGTCCTATACATTTAGCAATTGGGTTATTGAGATACCCTATCAAGAATATCATAGACATATTCTAGCTCTTACAAATGAGGGAAATCATGCAGCCTACTTTTCTTTGGCTATGGCTTACTTCACTTCATATAATTTTTCCAGGTCTTTCCATTTCCTTATAAATGGGACAATGCAATTCTTTTTGAGGGCAGCATAGAATTCTACTATGTATATACACTACATCTTGATCCATTCATCCATATCTTAGCTAAGGTAAATAATGTTGCAGTGAACATGCTTGTGCTGGTAGCTTTAGTATGGCCTTCTTTGTGGTCATTTAGGTAAATGCCCAGGAGTGGGATTGCTGGATCATAAGGGAGTTCTATATTTAGTCCCCTTTTTAAAAATGTTGGTTCTGGGACTTGAATTCTGGGCCTGGATGCTGTCACTGAGCTCTTCAGCTCAAGGCTAGCAACCTACCCCTTGAACCACAGCACCACTTCCGGTTTTCTGGTGTTTAATTGGAGATAAGACTCTCATGGACTTTAGTGTCTGGGCTGGCTTTGAACTGTGATCCTTAGATCTCAGCCTCCTGAGTAGCTAGGATTATAGGTGTGAGCCTCCAAGCCCAGCTATATCTAGTCTTTTGAGGAATTTCCATACTGTTTTCTAAAGTGGCTGAGCAAGTTTGCCCTCCCCTCACCAGCTACAATAGTAGCCTTCCCTTTTAGCCACATCCCTGCCATTCTAACAGAAGTGAGGTGGAATCTCAAAGTTGTTTGATTTGCATTTCTTTTATGTCCAGAGATAGTGAACATTTCTAAATGTATCCATTGGCCATTCTTATTTCATCTTCAGATAAGTCTCTCTTTAAGTCTTTAGCCCACTTGTTAATGGAGTGGTTGTTTCTTTGGGGATTTGTTTATTTTTGGGGGGGGGTTAATTTTTTGAGCTGTATGTATATTTTAGATATGAGGCTCTAACATGTTGTATGGCTCATGAAGATCTCCCAGTCTGTGGGCTTTCTATTTATCTTGATGTCTATGTGCTTTGTCATATAGAAGCTCTGCAGTTTAATGCAGTCCCTTTTATCCAAACTTTCTTTGATTTGTTGAAGACACATTTTTTAAAAGCTTTCATAAAAATCAATTCTTTCTTGTACTTTGGTTAAGAACTTAAAATGCATCCAATATTGATATTTGGGTGATTACTATTTTGGGGTGGTTTTTCAGAGACAAAGTAAGTCATAAACATGCAAAGGTCATTTAAGTCATTGAGGCAGGAAAGTCGTGCTTTTCATGCTGAGCTTCCCTAGGGAGAAAGCTGCATCACAAGCCCCCATGGTGATTGGCTGACTGTCCCCAATGCTCGGCTTCCCACCTGCCCAGCAATTGCTGTACTGAAGATCCTGTTTGGAAAATGTCTGGCCTAGACAATACCACATTGAGTGAAGTAAGCCAGGCTCAGGGACCTCGGGCAGGTCTAAATTCTCTTTGTGTGTGAGAGTTATGCATGAAATAAAAGTATATTTGAAATATACACACAAGCCCATGCATATATACATGGTCAAACAGAGAAAAGAATGGTTTCCCTAGGAGTGAATCCCGTGATGTGATCACCCGGGCTATTAACAATTTAAAAAAATGAAAACCTGGAAAGCGAAACCATGTCTTGACCGAGGCCGTTAGGGGCTCAAAGGAGGGAGAGGAATACTGTCAGGAGAAATGGTGGGGGAATATGAGAATACGGTTGTAATCCCTGTGAAAACAGAACTAGAAACTTGAAGGGGTGAATGGAATGGAAGAGATAAGGAGGTGAGAATGACAGAAAGGGCGAGTCTGATCATTTATGTATTGTACACATAAATGGAATGTTAAATTGACGTTCCTTTATACAGTTACTGGAAGGAAACCAGAATAAAAATAGACCAAAAAATTCCTGTTTCACCCCAGGGGTCTCCCACTTAAGCCCCAGCAGACAGCCCGGGCCTCAGATCCTAACTCTGGGCTGGACTATTAGGCTTGCTGTAACAGGGATGATCCCAAGGCTGTGAGCCCCCCCCACGCCCACCCCGTCTCTGCTCAGGAGAAGCTGACCTCTCCCTCTGCCATGTGTCCTGCAGACCTCTTCACAGAGTCTCCTGGCTGGGATATCTGTGCTGCCCTCCCCCATTTATCCCCCCCCCCCTTACCGTACTACAAGGGCAGAATCACTGTGGTTAACTTTTCCCAGATTGCAAAGGAGGATCAACAAGTCAAAAGTTATGTTACAGAATAAGACATCACATTTCTTATTCTTTTTTGTTTAGGCCCTGTGAATTTGAAATGTCAACCAGTGTTGTATAATCTTCCCTATGTACAATGTGTTTTATATATGCTTGACCTGGTATTTTTCAAAAAGAAAGTATGTCATTAGCTACTTTAATATAAACCAATTGTTAGAAATAATATTATGCCATTCCTAGTCAGTAAACGTTCACTGGAGATGTTTTACATGTTTTAAGTAAATTCACACCAATTACTTAAAGCTTTATTTTAAGTAAATACAGGACAACTCTTGTATGCAACATTAGCAATGCATATTCTCTTTAATCATAAATACCCCGAGTCTCTAAGAATGTTTAGAGACTTTTAAAAAATGTATTTTCTGTCCAGAGTTTTTGAGTTTGATTCATTAGAGTTCCTTCATACAAACAGTTCTTGATTTTGCTTCCTGCTTTAGGATAACTTCATAACCACATTTAACATTCACAAAAAAATGAAATGTGATGATTTGAAACTCAGGAGCATGGTGGGTTGTGTTGTGTTGTGCTGTGAATTCATGGTGACTCCAGGTACGTGGTGATGAGTTTAGAAAGTACTTGTTCTGCATGTCTGTGCATATCACACCACGGGCTGCCAGGAAGAGTCACTCATGCATCAAGCATGAGTTCCTGCATGCAACTGCTGGTTGTACTGCACCCTTCCTAACTAGCTGAGAAGACCCTGCCCCTCCTGGACCATTTGTGAAGTCTGAATGATTCACCCTCAACTGTCTCCTTTCCTCGCGCACAGTACACAGCCAAGTTCACATATAAGTGCACCCCACTTGTAACTGTAAGGTACTGACCTCATTTCCTTACCCTCTGCATTTGTTGCCTTCACAGACTATGGAACCATTAAAAAAGTACGGGCACCCCTGAATCAGAGCATGGGCAGCTGTGTGCTGGAGGAAATTGAGCTCTTCCCGGAGCAGAGGAGGGGACCCATCAGGAGCCTGCAGGTCCTTCACAGTCAGAGTGTCCTGTTTGTGGGACTGCAGGAGCACGTGGTCAAGATTCCCCTGAAACGATGCCAGTTTTACCGCACACGCAGGTACACTGACAAGTACCCAGGGGGTACCTGGGGGGTGGGTGGCGTGTAAGACAACACAAGAACCAGGAAGGCCTTGCAAATCCCCTGCCATCCAGGGGTGCCGGGGCAGGGGGGTTATATATTATGTATTTCTTGCATCCCAGAATCTTCTGTGATGAGATTCACCCCGTGATTCTCTTCCCGGGAGAAGCCACATTAGTAACATCAGGCAGCAGTTGTGTGAGGGACAATGAATTATTCAGGGCATTATACCACTATTTGGTGTCCTAGGTTTAATTTATTACTCTGGCTGAAGTTTATATTTTATGGCAACACATCTCACAGAGACAATGTTATATAAAGTGTGCATCTTCCTACCTCAAAGCTCTTGTTTCAATGAGTCCCTTTGGAGGGCCAGTGCAGTGACTCCTCTTTCTAGAGCACCCACTGGCTATGGTCTTGGTCACCACACTCTGGAAGCTACAGCATCATGCAGGCAGCCTGCAGGCGGGACCACTGCTTGTCCTGTCATTCCTCTGGATGTCTGCTGGTCACCACCACAGTGTCTTTGGGGTTTGATGGGAAACACGTGGGCCATGGAAAGGGGCTGGGCGCACCCAAACATGTTTTATGTTGTGATGTTAGAAATTGCATTGTACTCTGGTCCCTGAGTTAAGTTCTCCCTGGTGGCAAAGATACTCTGAGTGGTACTTCAGAATCAATGCTCTCCACAATCTCTCCCTCCAAGCAGGACAGGCATTCAGTTCCGAGGCAGAAATGGCCTCTTTTTGCTGTGTTACTCACACATACCCATCATACACAGGGTCATCCTTTGTCTAAATGTGATGCGTGAAGCCAGTGTCCATCTGTGTAAAAATGATTCTTAGAATGAACGGTTGAGCTGTCCAGGAGTGTAGCCTAGCGGAAGAATGCTCCTCTAGCATTCACGAAGTCCTGGGTTCATTTTCTCAGTATCACATACACAGAAAAAGCCGGCAGTGGTGCTGTGGCTCAAGTGGTCGAGTGCTAGCCTTGAGCAAAAGCATCCAAGGACAGTGCCCAGGCCCTGAGTTCAAGCACCAGGACTAGCAATAATAATAATAATAATAATAATAATAATAATAATAATAATAATGATCAGTTGAACTTTCAACATCTTATTCATCTGTTTCATTTTCTTAAATAGCTCTTTTTAAATGTCAGTTTCTCAGTGGTATCTATTAAAACTTTATAGACAGTAACAATATTTACGTTTTTGCAAATCCTATTTTCCATGAGCTGACCGTAAGCAGCAGGTCACCCCATTGTCCGCAGGCGGTATCGGGTCAGACGTCAGTGCTCTCCCCATGGTTATGCAACCCTGCCACATGAGATGGGCCAGAGCTGGTCTTCCTGCCCCAGAAGCCCATGTTGGCTTTTCATTGTCTCTGTGGCTGTGATAAAAGTCTAAGAAGAATCTCTTCTGCCCAGTGATCCTGGCTCATGGCAGGGGGTTGCCGCCTCTGGGATGAATTTGCAGGAGAACTTTTACTCTCCGTATATCTCTTGCTAAGAGTGTCTGGCCACATCTATTCATATAGTGAATAAAGTGAATTTATGTTTCTAACTTTGGGTAGCCTACTTCTGAATCAGTGTTCAACAGTGGCCACCCCTGCTCATCGGCTCAGGGAGAGGGCCCGCCATATCAACCAGTGTTCTTTCAAGGGGAAAATAAGTAGAGAAGCACAGAGAGGGGCAGCCCCGCAGACACTAACTTTAGTTCTCACTGGCATACACTCTTAACCTGTGATTGCTGGAAGGGCAAACTGCACAGAGCTCACCACATTCCCATTTCAGTGCTTCAGGAAGTGAATAGTGGTCATGACAGTCCTGTGTGGTGATGGGCTCGTTTATCTCCAGGCAGGCTTCCAGGCAGAGTAACATCCCTAGCTCCACCTGTAAGTAGAACAAGACTTGGAGCAGTGATGAGAGGCCCCCGGACACTTTCAAGTTATTTTAAGAACTTTGTACCAATTGGAAGACTGGCACAGCATACTTCCTCTGCAGAAGGAAAAGAAGTGATTCAGGCCTCCCTGGTACAAAGTCCTGGTTATAAGAACTCATCTCTGTCCTGGTGCATGACTAGAATGAATGGCAAGACTGTGGGTCAGGAAAGCTGACAAGAGTTGACAAGCAAGGAATCGGTGCTTCTAGATTTTGATAGTGCTCAATGTTACAGGCAGCTAAGTAGGAGCAGAAAAGTTGCCAGCACAGAAAGGCATTGGAGTCATAAGGTGCCACTTCACAGTACTGTGGAGAGCCAAGTCTTGTGCTCCCCCAGAAGCGATTCTAGACACAACTGAGCAGTGTGGGAGCCTGAGGATAGATCCGGGGGCACAACAGCCCATGAGACCCATCCACCTCACCACCAGAAAGTCAGAAATGGAGCTATGGCTCCACTAGCCTTAAGCTCAGTGCCCAGGCCATGATTTCAAGCCCCAGTACACACATTACATGCACATTCACACACACACACACACACACACACACACACACACACACACACACACACACACACACACGGAACACGGGAGGGTACACTAGATGTAGCTCAGTGGTTATGGTCTCCTGACTCCTTCATTACCTCGTTATCATGAATGACTTCCTGTGAGATGTATGCCAATTTGTGACAATATGTGTTTAATATAATTTATTTTGAAATGATCTAGGTTTAATTTGTATCCTAAAATTTTGTAGCTATAAAGGTTTTCTACATTTTATACACACACACACACATACATTACATATCATATACTTTTCCCTAGATATTCACTACAGCTTAGGAGATAAGGTAATCCTATCAGATTATAGAAATTACATTTTATAGATAAGGAATCCACAGAAGCTGAGTTACACGTGCTGTATAAACGGTGTTGGCTTAGTCTCTATGCATATTACAGGAACGAGAGACTCAAGAGCTGAGCTTAGTCTGTGTCTACAGATTCTTCTTGGTCTGCATCAAGACCACCTCAGCAAATAAATGCTTGTTGAATTAACAAATAGATACTTTGCATCTCATGCTCTGGTAAGTGGAAGAGAAAAATGATATCTTTGTTAGAAGAAGGAGGAGGAGGGGGGAAGAAGAGGAGGAGAAGGGTGAGCATATATGTGTGTGTATGTGTGTATGAACTAATTTGAGAGAAGGAAGAGGAGGAGGAGGAGAAGGAAGATCATATATATTCATTACACACACACACCCACACACACACACACACACACACGCATATGAACTAATTTGAGAGAAGGGAGAGGTTGGAGGCTAGACGAGTCATGGTCCATGTGTAAAATGGGTGAATTATGGCCTGGAACACTGGAATGAGACATGGAACCATTTAGCAGAAGACTGGTTTGTTGGTGTGAGCTGACATCATGTCCCACTTTGTCTGTAATAGCATCATTTAGTTAGAGTAATTAGCACCTCCTTAAGAAAATTGGCATTGGAATTAGATGACTGCAGGACATTGTTGCTTTAAAGGGAAAAGCTTTCAAAGGTGCAGTGAATAGGCTGACACCTTTACTAATCAAATATCTTTAAAAAAAAACAAATAAACAACAACAAAAAAACAGCCTCAGCCCAATGGAAGAAATATACATTGAGCAGAGGGAAATGGCACGAAAGTCTCATGATCCACAGCACAACGATTTCATCCTTTCTGTTACTAATCATACAAGCATCCAGCAGAACTTTTGGACATGGACTAAATTCACAAAGTATTCTCCTTTCAAAATGGATTTCTTATTTTCCAAATGCACATGTCTCCAATTTTTATCTGCCTTGGGTTTTATTTAGTCTCTTAAAGACTCGATTCATTTGTTAGATATTTATTGAATTTAATACAGGTCAGGCACCGAGCCAGGCCTTGAGTACATGATGACAGACAACACATCCTTGACTCTGCTCTTTCAGGTTCAATGTCTAATGAGAAAACACATGAATATGCATTGTGAAACTGAACCAGAGTCTTAGAGTTACTTTACATTTCATTCCAAAATGGATTCGCTTTCATTATTAACATCTGATCTTGAACCTACTCAGACCTGAGGTTTCTATCTAGTAACTACTTAAACCATACCTAAATCTAAACTATTTATTTATTCATTCATTCATTCATTCATTCATTTATAGGCAAGTCCTGGAACTTAAATTTATGGTCTAGGCCCCAACATGGGCACTGTTCCTGGGCATTTTTGCTCAAGACTACAGTTCTGCCACTTGAATCACAGTTTTTTTTGTTGTTGTTTTTATGGTATGTAATTGGAGGTAAGAGTCTCAAAGACTTTTCTGCTCAGTCTAGCTTTGAACCACAATCTTCATATCTCAGTCCCATGAGTAGTTCGCATTTCAGGCACAAGCCATCAGGGCCTGGCTCAATTTCTAATAATAAGGGGAGTAATATGAGGTTACACTGAAGGGGCTTATTCACTCAGTGGGTTAATCTAGGGTCATTTAATGATTGTAAAGAGTCTTTATGATGACACAATGGCAACGTGAGCAGGCAAGGCAGACTTACGTGTACACCGCATAAACAGATGCACGCATCTACAGCTACCACTGTGGTCGTAATGCTAGTAGAAACTAAGTTAGCCATCTGGAGACTTGGTGAATTGTTGGAATGCTTATTCAAGATTCAGGGCTCAGTCCCCAGTACCAGAAAAAAAAAGAAAGGAAGGAATTGATACTGATGTTGGAAATGTCTTCTGTACATATTTGGGATATGCTTTGAAGTGGGCAGTATTTATAAAGAAACTGAAATCTAATTTTTTAACCATATTAGAGTTAGAACTAAATATTCAAGACCTTGTGTTTGCCAGGCAGACATTGTGCCACCAGGGGCATTCTGCCAGCCCCTTTTTGTGTTGATTATGTTCAAAGCAGAGTTTTAATTTATGCCCAGGCAGCCTGTTATGCAATCCTGTTTGTGCTTCTTTCTCATGTGGCTGAGGTGACAGGCACTAAGCCATTATGCCTTTCCTTTGGCCTTAGATAATATATGTGTGCCACTGTGCCCAGCTTTTGATCAAGACGGAGTATTACAAACTCATTTTCCCCTGGGCTGGCCTCAAACTGCAGTCTCCGATCCCCATCTCCCAAATAGGGAAGATGAAAATCAAGTCATAGAGCTTGAAGTCCAGCCAGCCTCCGTGTCTTTAGTCCTTCAAGCTCTATGACTTGGCCCACCTGATCTCACCTTCTCATGCTGGTAGCTGCAAAAATGTGCACACTAAAACACACTATGTGTTGAGTGTGTTTGTCCCATTGGTTGTTTAAATGTGACCCACCATGCATAACCTAACTCTAGACCCACCCATTTTGCCTTGGTTTCCCTAACATATAAGCTCCTTCCCAACTGGTGGTTGATAGTTAGACATGTACTTAATGCTTGAATGTTCCTCACTGAATAGCTTGTTCGTAGATCTCAGCAATAATTGGTTTGCCATAATATACCTGCATATTAAGCACCTAGAAAATAGGTTATTCATAAAGGTGTGCTAAGTGAGTAATTGAAATACCTATAAAATCCCATATTTGATGAAAACCTTTGGTTAATATGTAAATATCCATATTATTACAAATAAAATAATACAAAAACAATGTGACAGGAATATTTAGATAATCGAATATGTATGGGTATCATACTTAGCAGTAAAAGACTCCAACTTTCCAGACACAGTGGAAATTTTAATAGGTATCTCTTTTATTCTATTATTCAGGCTAATGAACTTCATAACTTCATACAGATTTTAAGATATCCACAGAGAACATATATATATGTATATACACATATATGTATATTAATATTATAAAATATTACTCTAGGATTACTCTACAGATCTCTGGAAATTAAATCACAGTCACTATCTAATTAATAATGGGAAGCAGGTCTAAGTGAACATTTCTGAAAAAAAATGATATATGAATGACAGATGACAAAAAACTCAATGTCACTAACTACCAATAATCCCAATAATCAGTGAAGTGCAAATCAAAGCCACAATGAAATACAATCTCACCAGTAAGATTGGATATTATAAAAAAAGACTGAAAATAATGAACTATACATTGAGAATAACTAGAAAACACCATTTTGACAGATTTTCCACCTTAGATAAATGAATGTTAGAGAGCATGGAAGAATTTAAACTAGTTTAAACATTCCATGTATGTACTCATCGTGATGGATATTATCTCAGTGAGTACAAGTTGCAGATTTTACTTTTATAGTGATTTTTTGCTAACTTTATCCTTAAAACACAATCTTCTAGAACTTAAAATCTGCCTTTAAATATATTGATTTCTAAAACATACTTTCTATAAATGCATTTTCCAAATTAGACCTTTGGGTTTTTTTGACCAATATTGTTATCTGAATAAAGATACTTTGAAGTGCCAAGGCAATATATAAAAAGCTGGAATTATTAGGTTTCTAACAAATGAAGGGAAAATATTGAATATTGGCAAATGATAATTATTTATATTTATGGTGCACAAATGATGCTGTTATGGTGGATACAATGGGGAACGATGGAATCAATCTCAAACTTTTATTAAATTTACTTTTCACATGTAGTGGAGCTCCAGCTCAAGTGGTAGAATGCCACCCTTGACTGGGGAAATAAAATATTCATCACAAGAGGAAAAACATTTCAAAGTGTAATCAAGAAAAGGTACTTTTATGATGGCCACTTTAATCAGAAACTCATGATTTTCCATATGGTCTCTTAAAGAGCCCCAACCTCTAAAAATAATAACTTGTAATATCTGGTTTTCCTTAATGTATAATTTGGAGTAATGCTAGAGCTCATCAAAATTTGGCCCACAAAGTAAAATATTTTATATGAGGAAATTATATGCTCATAATATTTGTATTACAAGGGCATTTGTGTTTGGACAAAGGTTGTAACGTGCAAAAGGATAATTGGAATAGGAATAGCATGTCCAGCCATCAGCATAATAGGAAGATGGAATTACAGGCAGACTTCAATTTAAGTGGCTTACTCCCTGTAACACACTGGCATTGTTCAGGGTCTCCAGGAGGAAAGCCTAGATCACTGGAGAAGATTTTGGAATTTCCCCTGTTTGGGAAGTTTAATTTTGCTTATTGGTCATAATATTTTGGTAAGTGCATGCAAATGTTTAGACAGAGTTGGGGATGATGTCTACTGGGCTTTGCCATCTTTACCCATCCACCAGAAAATGGTTTTGTTCAGTATCAGGAAGCTCTGTGAAGTCCACCTCCAGGTGAGGTCATGACAGGTTTTGAAATTTTGTTTGGAACGATCTAAGGCCCTACATCTGGGAAACTATTTTTATGATTTCCTTCCTCTTTCCCTTCTTCCTTCCTTCCCTTCCATTCTTTTTACTGGTCCTGCGGCTTGAAATCTGGGCCTGGGTACTGTTTTTAAGCTTCTTTTACTCAAGGCTAGCATTCTACCACTGGGGCCATGGTGCCATGTCTGGTCCCCCCCTCCTCCAAGTAGTTTATTGGAGATACGAGTCCCATGGTCTTTTCTTGACCTGGCTGGCTTTGAACTGCCATCTTCAATTCCAGCGTCCTAAGTAACTAGGATTACAGGCATGAGCCACAGGCATCCTGCTTGAACTTTTTAAGTCTTTTTTTTTTAATATCACACACTTGTAAATATCTCTGTGATTTTTTTTATACCTGAACACTGTTTTCTCCCATCTCTCTTCTCCTTTTCACCCAGCATCTGTTGTGCTTCATTATGAAACATTTTTAGCCATTTCTGTTCAATTTCTTTAGGCAGCCAGTAAACAATAATTATATAATGACTTAATGGTCATTTGAGCCAAGTATCTCTTTGTTTTTTAACTCCTCTGGTTATATCTCCTTTGAACTGACCTTTCCCTGCTTCCTAAATGTAGTCCTGAGTTGAGCCATTATGACTGTCAAGTTGTGATGTGTGGTCTGATACATCCTCAGAACAATGCCTTCTCTGTGTGATTAGCAGGTCTGATGTCCTGTGACAGCTCTTATATTACTCCTGTCCCCATGCCAGTTACCCTTTGCTGCCATATACCTAGGGTAGTTAAACCATACTCCCGGGAAATCCTGTTCTTGCCAGCTTGACCAGAAGTGGCATCCTCCTGTAAGAAGAGGGCCTAGCCACTGCGTGCTGGCGTCCCTCCCTCTTTCCTCAGACTGGACATCAGTTGTTTGCCGACCTGACCAGCCGTAGTGACATCTTCTGTATATTGTTCGGCCCTCCACAGTCATCTGTATTCTTTCTCCCTCCCCCACTCACTGTTCTAGTATTATGATGAGAGCCACAGTCTTCATCTAATAATGGCCCCAGAGCACACGGGTCATCAGCCGCCTAAAGAAGTCATCAGACAGGTCAGATAATATGTTTGATAGGATCCCTACCACATGAAACTATTACTAAGTTACCAGGTTAGTACATTTCAAAGCTACACTACCCAAAAGAAGACATCCTATTGTATCGGATCAGAACTAACAACGTGGGTCCTTTTAGATGTACACTGCCCTTGGACCAGTTCCTCAGCTTGTTTGTGCCTTGGCTTCCTCATCAGTGAAGAGGCGGAAGTGATTAGGATGGTGGTGCTAATGACGATTATGGTGGTGGCAGTGTGGATGTGAAAATGCTACTATCTGGCTATTTGGGTTCAGTGCCTCGATAAGGGAGGTGACCGCTTGTTCCCCAGTTAGCGTCACCATAGGTGTTCAAGAGCTGGCACCTGTTACCAAGCAAATGCTTCCTGTGGTCAGGGTGGTGGGAGTGATGCTAACAGCTAGATCGTTTCTGAGCACGGTAAAAGTCTGACTGTAGCTCAGTTCGTAACACAAAGCCCTTCCTGTTAGCACACTCTAATCTACCCCGCGTTTTAGATTTTTAGAAATTCAGTAGTACAATCATCTCAGTAGGAATCAGAAATTGGATGTCTTTGTGCTATCGGAACAGGGACAGGGACAGGCTGGCCAGGCTGCCTCTGTGCTGACCCTCTGCTCTGCTCTGCATTGCCAGCTCCTGCACTGGGGCCCAGGACCCTTACTGTGGCTGGGACACGGTGATGAAGAAGTGTACGAGCCTGGAGGAGAGCCTGAGCATGACACAGTGGGAACAGAGCATCTCCTCCTGTCCTGTAAGTACCCATCCTCTCAGCTCCCAGACCCACGCTCACAGGGCCGGCCCTCGCCTTTCCCCGATGGAGGTATCTTGCAATCCAGCCTGCTTCCTAAATCCACCCTACATGCAATGTTGTCACATGGTTTTTGTTTTAGGAGGATTTTTTTTGCCTGTTTTAGATGCTTTAAGAGTGAGCAATGCTGATTTGACCACAGGACACACTATCTCTGCTTGAATCTTGGCATTTTTTTTCACCACAGAATTTGCTGTCAACTCTGGTTTGTCTCTAGTCTCACTAATCACATGGAAATTTCCCCACTCAGACATTTCCCTTAGGGTCTATTATTCCAGAAGCAGGCACTGGTGCAGTTTTAAAAGATTGAAGAGTAACTACAGGATATTTCTAAGGGTCACGAAAAATGTCTTACTGTGGATTCCCACAATGAACCCTAAAGAATGAGGAGAAACTTGTTTGCTATGTAGTGTTAGACCCTGAATCCAAGAAAAACAGTTTCCACAGTTTACTTTCCTCATTGGCTAATTTGGATTCTCACTTGCAGTAGCTATTTTTTTTCCTGTAGAATTCAACATCCAGTAACCAAAATTACTGGATGAAGTTTCTGGAGGAATTTCATTTTGTTTCCTCTTGTTCCCATGGCTTATCATTAATGACCACTCATAGCCATAGATTTAAAAAGTTATGAAGGCACTCCTTACCAGCTAGCTGTGTGTCTCGTTTTATTCTGGCATGAGTCTGCGAGGCAAGTGCACAGGAAGCAAAGTTAATCATCTGCTTATGAGGTGTTCTTGCTTTTCCTGGTATTTTTAAACTGCCTGAGACTGGCCACTGGCTTGCTTTTTGTGAAGACGTTATCCTTTCCCTGATCTACTCCATGCATACGTGATGCCTGGCCCCTCTGCTTACAAAATGATACCTCTGAAGGGAAGGTTGAAGGCAAGAAGGCCACGACTCTGAACCCAAAGCCATACCCCAGATGTTGTTCTAAGTTGGAGAAGTCTTTGTGTAAAGGCCTTGTATGGATTTCTGATCACACCCAGGCTCTGAAAGTTTCCATATAGGTTTAGTATAGCACTTTTGGCTAGGAAGCTTTAGGTCTTTGCTTATCGAAGGGCACATTTTTTCCCATGCCTCTTAAAAATAGTTAGAAAAATGTCAGCATGTATGCAGTCGCTTCTCCGTATGAACAACACCTAACAGCACATAGGTACACCTTACATTCATTTTAAAGATTTGAGATGTCACTTCAAAGTACAGCTATGTGCTTTGAAAGGATGAATGTGCCTTCCTTTATGCCTGTGACCTTGCACATTTAATGGTGAAATCAAAGTCAGAAGAAGGTAAGTTCAGTTCCTTTCAAACAGTAAGATAATCGATCTTGGACTCATGATTGAGTGAACACCCAATAGAATGCCAATTATGAAGTTTGAAATTCACATTCATGCACTTGCTTTATGGCATTAATAGTATTTATTGGCTATTTCCACAGTAAAAATAAGAAGTGGACAAATCCAATAGTTAAGAAATGGCCAGAGGTGTCACTAAAGGTATTTTCTATCAGTGAGTGGACATTCTGTTGAAGACACAAAGCTGCATGTATATTATATGGCCTGGTGCCTTGAAAACGGAGCTGAGATATGGTATCAGATGCAGTGTCAATTAAGTCCATGTGTTCTTCTGATCCAAAGTGATTTCCTTATATAGCACCAATGCATGGGTTCACTCAACAGGTAGAATTATGATAAAGTCAGAGTATACAAAGAGGTCAACAAGAATGTAAAATTAACTTAATTTTTGAAAATCATTGAAAAATTATAATTTCTCATGTGCTGTTGGTTGTTAGTGTACCACTGCTCCATATGATTTTATTCTTTATTTTGTATAAATTTAGGTGAAGTTTGTTTTTCTGTGTGTACTAAAGAGTAAACCCAGGGCTTCACTTATGCTAGGCAGGCATTCTTTCACTGAGCTACACTCCAGTTCTCATATGTTTCATGACTGCATGGTTTACTAGTTTCAGAGATGGTAAAATGCAAAAGCAAAAAATATTACAATCTGTTAATACATTTCTTTCCTTACCTTACCTACATTCACATACACAGATAAATATCATTATCCAGAAAAAAAGTAAACATTATGACCTGGTAGCTAGGGACTGAGAACAGGTACTTTTATACCTGACATAACAGTACAAGTTGAATGAGACGAAGATAGCCTCTTACCTAGAGCTCACAGAGAGAGACGAGGATATGCTGGCTACCCACGACCCTCTTATGTGGCCTCTCCATTAAATCTTCGTGGACTCAGAAACCATGACAGAGTACCACTGAGCTTCCCCAAGTAGGTGCCCCAGTCAAACCTCTCATCATGCTTGTGATTTGTGCCTGCCATGATCTGTTTGTGCTGCTATGAAAGAACATTTGAGACATGGTGATGCATAATCGATAGACATTTATTTCCCCCAGTCTAGATGCGCAGGCATTTTACCCGATGAGGACTTGCTGTGCCTCACACAGGGAAGTGGAGGGAAAGGACAGAACAGTTCCCTCTGTCCAGATCGTCCTAGGACACTGAATTCCATTCTCTAGGGAGGACCCGCATTGCCTAGCCATCCCTTACTAGTAGCACGTAGGGAACATTTGAGTTTTGAAGGGACAATCAGTCCCTGGCAGCTGCTCAGATCCTCCCTCGTGAAGAGAGCTCGAAGTGAAGCAGGGACACGCCCCACTCTCCACTAGAGGAATTTAAGCTCCTGAAGGAGTCCTACCTTCCACAACAAGAATTCTGTGTTAAAATGCTCGTCTCTTTGTACTCTAGAATATTGTCTGGAATATTGAAGAACATTCTGTTTCTGTAATCTTACTTCACAGGATTTTAATTACCTGAGTAGTATCTAAAATGATCATATTCAGAGCATTAAGAATAATGCATGAATCCTGCATGATTTGTAAGGTTTGACAAGGGCAGTGGCCTTTACTTGTGCACAGAGGCCTCCCATGTGTTTTGGAGAAAGGAGACTGCCAGAATGCCTCTGCTCCAAGAGTCCCTGCCCCCAAACATGAGATCCTCGGAGCCCAGGAAACACTAGAGTCTCTTCTCAGACCGTGCTGTAATTAATGCCTCTAGGTAAAAGGGGAATTCAGCCGTGATTATGACGAAAGCCCTCAGGAGTCTAAAGCATTTCACCAAAGCCCTCCACCACTAGGAAAGAATCCAGAATTTAAATCTCATATTTCTGACCTTCTCTCATCTGCATGATAATTCTATACCCACTTTTCAATATCTCCCTAAAGGAGATGCTGGAAAGTAAATGGTAAATGCTCAGAGAACAGGCATGAGCTTTTGTCTGCATTTTATAATGGAATATATGGTAAAACAAGGACCACGTGACTGAGGTTAAACAGCAAGTCTCTACTATGTGTGCTTGTCCGTTAGATTGTGTCATGTAATGTGCACGGTGACATCCATCGAGGGACATTATTGCCTTCATCTTATAGATGAAAGAACTTGGTCTCAGCAGCATTCAGTGAACACTGCTCCGACTCCCCAGTCCTGTCCAAGGCCATGCAGACCAGCCTAGTTCCCATCAAAAGTACTTCCTTCTCTTGTAATTTATTTGGAGACATAGCCTTAGATGTGTTACTAAATTGATGTCAGAACACCAAGCAACCGAGGAGTGTATCCAATATCCTGTTGCACTGAAATCTCTGGCAGGAGGTTCAGGACCCTGACAATAAATAAAGGAAGGTCCGTGAATCCTTCTAAAATGTCTCAGCAAATATAAGACTGCAGTTCAGCCAAGTTAGGAATAGTTAGGAATCCGAACTGCATACTACCAAAGACAGTCTACAAAATCAGTGTCATTCCCATCAATAGTCTGACATCCCTCTTTTCAGAGATTAGAGAAATCACCCCCCCAAATTGTGTGGAAACACAAAACCATGAATAGCCAACAGAAACAACAACAGAACAACAACAGAAACACCTTCCCTGGTCCAGACGGTTTAATCTGTGCCTTCCTTTCTTCTTATCTCACTGTCTGTGGGTCAGCCAACCAGTATCATGCGCAAAAGGAGCAAAGTATATTTAGTCTCCCCCTAGAGATCACCCACTTGCATTGTAAAGAAAACATATGTTGCCCATCACTTCCACTATTTTATACAAGGAGAGTGAGTCTGAAGTGTTTCTCCCTTGCCTTTCTTCACACCTTTGGCAGACTACAGCCCTCGTTTGGCCGAGAGTCCTGTCCACCCCTCACATGTAGACTTTGGAGTGTTGGAGTTCTGGCTCTTGGAAGTCATGGAGCTCTGCCCCGTAACCCAGCACACCACTGGGTACTAAGTGACTCATTGCATTTTCTCGCCAATCTCATGCTGCTCTGTAGCTTCCATTTCCTGGCAGGGTTGTGACAAATTCAAGTTCTTAACTCAGAGATTCCTCATCTCTGGCTCGCCACCAGGGTTATGAAGCCATATAAATTTTGGGTTGGTGGTTTCTGGGGTTCCCTTTTCCTCATCCCATGGAAATATTTGGGAAGTTCCTTCTCCCCACAGTGAGCTTGGGGGCACCTGGACAGGGAAACTGACAGCTGGTGTGGAGCTTTTGCTCAAGAGGGACTCAAATTTACATTTTGAACCAAGTATTGTCACCTTGAGATGACCTTGGAGCCACACTGGGTGTCAGTGACAACTGTTTTGCTGCTCTTGAGTATACATGTACAACAGACTTGGGCATCTATGATTCTTCAGTTCTGGACCTTGGTGTCACATAGCAGTAGACAATTCTACCAAGCCCAGAGTGGCAAGTCACGAGTGTCCCTCCTTCTCTCCATCCTCCTCCTGCTCCCTCTCCCCACTCTCCCTCCGCTTCCTTTACACATCATTCTGTTTCCTCTTCTTCCCCTTCTTTCTCTTCCTCCCGCTTTCTCCATCTGTATGAGTGGCCTATACTACTTTGCTTAGAAAATACTTCCCCACACATCCCAAGTGCATTAGCGTTTAAAAATGATTCTACAGGGGACTGATTGCTTTGTGAGAGACCTTTCACTTGGATGCCATTTTGTGTACAGCTTTGTCCTTTCTGACATCCCTATTTGTATCTGCTTCTAGACCCGAAATCTCACTGTGGATGGGAGCTTCGGGCCCTGGTCTCCGTGGACGCCCTGCACACACACAGATGGTGGTGCTGTGGGATCCTGCCTCTGCCGCTCCCGCTCCTGTGACAGCCCAGCCCCACAGTGTGGCGGCTGGCAGTGCCAGGGGCCCAGTATGGAGATCACCAACTGTTCCAGGTGTGTCCACTAGACCATGCTGCTGTCCAGTCAAGTTTCCACTCAGGTGCTCAAAGATTTAGGCAACCTTCCCTCCAATGGATGAAGACAGAGATATGTGCGACTTCAAAGCGGCTTGTGTTAGTCAGGCACGGTGACTCATGTCTGCAGTCCAGCTTCAGACATAGTGGAAGATAAACTATGGTCTAGCAAAGTTAACAGGACCCTATCTTAAAAGTAAACTAAAATAAAAATTTCTGGGGTATGGCTCAAATGGTAGAGCACTCTCCTACCCAGAGAAAAAAATTACATGATTTATGGGAGAAAAGTTTAAACTATAAATTAGTTAAATATAGGTTATAAAGCTCAGCCTGTTCATATGCTTTCATCATTCAATCAGGAAAATGTTACTAAATTATTCCGTATGGTTGGTATATATGAATGGAGTTTTTGTTCTATATTACCTAAAAGTCATTCTTCAGAATATATGGACCAATATTCCCTCTTGGTTGAGTATGATAGGTAGGCTGGAAGATAGAACGCAAACCCTTAAGCAAAGATCGTTTCTCTGTTCTGTGAGTTGTCAGAACTCAGATCACTCAGCTCTACAAATGTCAGACCTCGGCCAACCGGGAGGCCAGCTCCATTCAGTAGGGTTCCTCTGCTCACTGGGGATTTTTTTGATGATGGTTTCTGTACAACTTTGTTTTACTTCTCACCCACTGCACCTGCAGCCCCATAATCACCAACAGCAGGAAAGTCTCCACAGTCAGTCTTCAACTCCCTCCTTGGCATCCAGGACATTTTATGAAAGTGTTGCGTGCTTTATCTTTACATCTAAAATGCAGAACTCCCTGGGACAGCTGTGGGTGAAGTCGCTGAACGTGAGCATCAGGTTAGATGGTAGAGTTGTGAGAACCCAGAGCAGGAGGAAGAAGGGACAGGGAGGGATGGATGGGGAGCACAAGCCTGGCCCCCTCTTGGGACTTTTCTCACTTGAAAGGAGCCAGTGGCACTGCAGGACATGAGATTCTTCCATGTAATGGAGACAAGATCAATCAAAACCATTACCATTATTGTTTCTATTGCAGCTCTGTGGTTTCCATGGATGTCTGATAGAAATGATAAAAGAAAGCAAATTGTAATTGTTTGAATATTTAATGACTCCTTAATGCTCATTCATATTGTTTAATCAAAGTGATTCGCTTTTTTTTTTCTTTTGCCAGTCCTGGGCTTGAGCTCAGGGCCTGTGCACTGTCCTTGGATCTTTCTTAAGGCTAGAGCTCTGCCACTTGAGCCACAGAATCACTTCCAGTTTTTTCTATGTATGTGGTACTGAGAAATCGAACCCGGGTCTTTGTGCATGCTAGGCAAGCACTCTACCACTGGGCCAAACTCCTGGCCCAAAGGGACTTGCTTGTTGAAAAGTCTTCCGTTCTTCTAGTTAGAAAGTGGTTCCCATAAACCTTGCAATACAAGTAATTCTTGTTTTAAGATTCTAAATCAAGAAAGTGAGCCAGTACTAGCGATGCTTTATGTGTATAAGTGAAATGCATGTGGAGATTGACATGAGTATCAGAACGTTCCATTGCTGACATAGGATTACAAAAGCTGCTCTTTTACTTATCACTGTCTTGGCTATAAGTAGCATTTAGAACTATGTAAGCTCAGATCCATTAAATAAGTTAATTTAAACAAAATTGCTTATTTCCTTTCTTATTATACTTTATGTTTTTATTTACTTACCCATTCTATGTCCAGCATGGTTTGAGTATTATGGACAGAACATATTACAAAATTGTATCTTCTTGGCAAGGTTTAGAAAGTTAAGAAATTCCAAGTCGTTTTTGAAAGCCTTGTGTTTTTTCTGCACTAATAACTTTACTTGAATGTTAAGTACTTGGCAAGAAAATTTTTTATCTTATCAAAGGCTGAAATTAATATGTATGTTGTTTAATAGTAAAGTTAATTACTTTGATAATTTGTAAGGTTGTAGGTTGAAGGGCATAAGAAATTAGCTAAATTATTAGAAAGATGACAGGATCTGTTTTACTTTCATCAAATCATCATACGGCAGCTTATTGTAATAATCACAAAGCTATCAATATACATTTTAGTTCTATTAATGTTAAATTTCTGTAATTAAAGAGGAGAAGAGAGAATATATTAAGAATTTTCTCTAAAGATTTTTGAAGCTATGTAATGGGTTTATTCTTTATACCTGTATCTTCAGTGGTATATTTGTAAGCCTTCATATTGTTATTTTGGTGTTGTTGCTGTTTTTTCGGTTGTGGGGCTTGAACTCTAAGCCTGGGTGCTATCCCTGATCTCTTCAGCTCAAGCCTTACCTTTGAGCCACAGCACTACTTCTAGTTTTCTAGTGGTTAAAAATCTCCCAGACTTTAGTGCCCTTTATGTTTTTGAAGGAATATATAAAGTGCAATTTAATGTTAATGTGAGTTTATTGCTTCAAAGAAAAGGCAAATCCTAGGAATAAGAATACATATTCATTCAAACTCATATGTGACTGCAGACTTAAAAAAAATCCACAGGCAGTGGTTTATTTGCATGAGAATTTAGACTTTGAACTTACATGGGTCTTATAGTACCTAAAATACTTAGAATTGATTTTTAATAGCAGGAAAAACTGCTTCAATTACTAAGTCTGAATAATAGAGATATTCTAAGGAAGAAAGAACAATACTGAAAAAAAAAACCGTACTTGCTGTTAATTGTAGTTTATTTTTAAAATCTTTTAAAATAGACTCATTTTCAGTTTATTATTATATATTATATACTTGTACATATATACTTATATATGTTCATATATTTTACATATACACTTAAAGCATATACTTATATAATTGCATTTCAGTGTGTATAATATAAATGCCATTTACACACTTTATTATCCTCTTTGAAATCTTGATCAATTTTAAAGACAATGCTAAGATTCTGAGTTTAAACTTTTCCTTTGTTGGCTTTGTTGCTGGACCATGCCAGCATACTTTTTCAGCGATGTATTCTGTCAGGAGAGTTGCCGGTTTTTCACGGGTGCTAATAGGTTTTAAAAGAAATCATCATGTGTAATTTTCGATGATGACTTTGTTCAGAAGTGTGCTGTGTTCCTGGAACGGTATAATAAATGTCAAATAAAACCATGAGTGCTAGAACGTTAAGGACGCATTTCTAATGCTTTCCGTCCTGAGATGGCATCCTGGTGAACGTTTTCCTAGCTGAGGGTTTTGATAGGTGAGATGACATAGTGTGGTCCACGTTCTCGCCAGCCTCGACTCTGGTTAGATTCTGGGATGTGAGGCGGACTTTCCTCTCTACGCCTTCGGGCTCGCCCAGGGCGCACAGGGCGCACGGGGCAGGGTGCTCGGGGCAGGGCGCGCGGGGCAGGGCGCGTGGGGCAGGGCGCGGGTTCGAGCCTGTTTGACGGTGGTCCCTCTCCCTCGGCAGGAACGGAGGCTGGACGCCCTGGACCTCGTGGTCTCCCTGCAGCACCACCTGTGGGATCGGCTTCCAGGTGCGGCAGAGGTCCTGCAGCAACCCCACACCCCGGCACGGGGGCCGCGTGTGCGTGGGGCAGAACCGCGAGGAGAGGTAGGAGCCCCCCTGCGCCCTCAGCCCATCCTCCCGCTGCTTCCTCCCATCCCAGCCGGGGTCGGGTTCTGCTTTGGAGCTAACCTAGCGTATCTGAGTTGTCCCCTCGATTTTCTGACATCCTTTATTTTTTACCAATGACTCAAATCCAGATCCTCTCTTCTTTCCTGGTTGGGTGAGCTGAGGAAATTTCCCAGAGCCTTAGAAACCTGGGAGCGTCTGCACCTCTGGGCTGGGAAAGAGAGTGGGAAGTGGCTGATGCTAGATTTCAGCTTAGACCTGTCTCAGAAGCTCTAATCTCCCTATCAGCCAAGGTTTCCTCGAGATCCAAAGGCAGTGGTTGGTATGCAGGTGAGAAAATACCCAGGACTGGTTACCAGTACAGTCACAGGCCAGTCTGTTAAAAGACACTCAGTGAACTACATGCCATAGTGACATTTCAACTTCATTTTGGAATAATTTGTTTCTTGGTATGCTGTTAATCATTTAGCTGGAGCCTCAACTTGAACCAAGTTGTGAGTCTTTCCTGTGCATTTAGTGTGCACTCCAGTTTGTCACTATTGTTAGAGATTCATAAATAGCTTTCAGTGCCTATTAACAAAAGAGCATTAGGCTTATATTTTGTTGATAAAAATTCTGTGTGTGTGTGTGTGTGTGTGTGTGTGTGTGTGTGTGTGTATATATATATATATATATATATATATATATATATATATATATGCCTGTTTCCAAGCTGTGCCAATGACTCATGCCTGTAATCCTAGCTACTCAAGAAGCTGGGATCTGGGCCGGGAGTTTGGCCTAGTGCTGGAGTGCTTGCCTAGCATGCACGAAGACCCAGGTTCTATTCCTTGGTACCCCACATACATAGCAAAAAGCCAGAAGTGGTGCTGAGGCTCAAGTGGTACAGTGCTAGCCTTGAGAAAATCCAAGGACAGTGCTCAGGCTCTGAGCTCAAGCCCAGGACTGGCAAAAAAAAAAGAAGCTGGGATCTGAGGATCACAGTTCAAAGCCAGCCCAGGCAATTAAGTGCATGAGACGCTTCATTTTCAGTTAACTAACCCCCCAAAACCAGAAGTGAAACTCAAGGGATAGAGCACTAACCTTGAAGAAGAAGAAAAAAAAATCTCAGGGATAACACTCAGGCCCTGAGTTTAAGATTTCGAATCTGCGCAGACACAAAAATATTGTATACAGTCAAGTATTATCTAAACTTACTTCCTACCTAGTTTTCTCCTAGGAATGTATTAGAGTTTGAAGTCAGGTAGACTCTTTCCTCCTTCTGCTGTGTGTCCCTCACCATGTTAACATTTCACCCTTTTTTGACGAAGAGAGAACGGAAGGCAGCATTAGCATGTGAGTTTGGCACTTTGGAGAGGGGTTTTCCTGGGACAATCTGGGGCAGGCCTGCCATCACCATCTAGCACCAGCTGATAGTGACAAAGCTGATCCTGGAAGAAGTGTCACCCTGCTGTTGTCCAGTAAGATTGGGAGCTGGTGGGAAGTTTTCACATGTTGTAAGTTGCCTCACCCATTTCATTAGTGCCAGGGCTTCCTTGAAGTCCAGGAATTGCCACAGATCTCGTAGGGGCCAGGCTAGCCATGGAGGAAAGACGACGCTGCACAGATCTGTGGCTAAGCACACATGGTAGTTCACAATTGGCCATGGCTGGTGTGTCTGCAGTGGTGATACAAAAATTGTGCCTGCTCTTCAGAAGACGTGCTCAGTGAGAATACATAAGAATCTGTCCTGTGCAGGAAAGCACTAAAGCTATCATGAAATGGGTAGTAAGAACATGGACTGTGTAAGCATTTTATGAAACAGACCCTTCTCCCTTAAATAGACGTTCTAGAGGGTTAGCTAGCAGATTATGTCAAAATATCAGAAAAACCAAGCAGTGAGAGACCTTGTTTTTACAGGCAAAAAATTGTCATGCTTTTTGGTAGATCTCTACTGAGGTAACCAACACAATAATAATAATAATAATAATAATAATAATAATAATAATAATAATAATAATTAATCATCATCATCATCCAGATTTAACACTGCAAATATTTAAGAATTAAAATAAAGGCCAGTGTGATCTCCCTGGTAGAATTCATTTGCAAAAACAATAGCTTGTGGACCAAGAGTTTGGCCTAGTGGTAGAGTGCTTGCCTAGCATGCACGAAGACCCAGGTTTGTTTCCTTGGTACCACATACATAGAAAAAAGCCAGAAGTGGTGCTGAGGCTCAAGTGGTAGAGCTCTAGCCTTGAGAAAGTCCAAGGACAGTGCTCAGGCCCTGAGTTCAAGCCCAGGTCCGGCAAAAACAAATATCTTGTTGCTGGGAAGAAGCCAAATGCCAGTCCAACATATAGATACCTTATCCATAAATTAATAAAAGTTCATTAAGCAAAGCTAGGTGTTAAGGTAACTGGTTTTGTTGTTGTTATTGTTGTTTTGTTGGTCCTGGGGATTGAACTCTGGGCCTGGGCATTGTCCCTGAGCTCTTCAGCTCAAGGTTACCACTCTACCTTTGAGCCACAGCACTAGTTTGGGTTTTTCTGGTGGTTAATTGGAGATAAGAGTTTCTCGAACTTTAGTGCCCAGGCGGGCTTTGAACCACAGTCCTCAAGTCCCAGCCTCTTGAGTAGCTAGGATTACAGGCGTGAGCCACCTCTCCCAGAAAGGTAACTGTTTTTGAGTCCTGGTTGCCCTGTGGCTTGATAAGAGCACCTCTTTGGGGCACAGGAGAGGTGATGAAGTGTCAGAAGGCAAACTTTCCCCACACCTCTTATTGTCCTCCATGAAAGCTGTGGAAGGCCCTGACGCTGAACAACCTCCTCCAGGTTGGATTCCTAGATGAGAATGCAGATGCAAAGAAAAGAGACAGACTGGCAGTCTCCTCTTTTATTTTTCATTATATCCTAAGTTTTAAAAATTCTCTTTAAATGGTTGTGCAAGGCAGGGAGGGCTTCAATTTAACATATCATTTATGTGTACAAATTTTCCAGAGAAGTTGTTCCATGAAGCCCACCCCTTCCCTTACTGATTTGATCCTGTATATATGTGTCTGGCCCTGTGGGTGTGCGTACAGGTTTGTGCTTTACGTCTGTGTTCTGCATTTGAGACAAAGAATGCACCCTTTGTCTCTCTCACTCTGACTTCTTCCCTTCAGTCTGACTTTTTCTCTAGGTCCATCCATTGCCTGGTGATTTCTTTCTCCCCCTCCCCTTCCTTGTTAGAGATCGTGTGGCCTAGAAGCACCTCGTGTGTCTTGGTTTCACAAGACAGCTGAAAGATAAGGAAGAGAAAAAGAAAAGGAAGGCATGTGACTGACAATATCTAGATCACGTCCTGTGGACTGCATTCTAAGAGGATTTGCAGACTGGTTGAGGGTCCCGGGACTAGAGGCACAGGTTCTCCTGCAGGAGCTTTCCAGCCTTGCTGTCCTGCTGGTCTGCTGAAGGCAAACTCAAGGATGTGTGTATGCATGATAATTTATTTACTTTGGAGAAACAGTAGCTCAGTTTGTGCTTATTTGTAAAGATTTTCCTTCCCCCCCTCTCTCTTTTTCACTCTTCCTCTCCCTTCTTCTAAGGTTTTGTGTGTATGTAAGTTGAAAAATTAAGTACAAGAGTCTAGGAAGTCTGTGCACTTAAATTTGGAGCTAAAAAATGTCAGTTGCTTGCTTTACCCCCAGTGAGCTGTACAGGGACATTAGATGATGATGTTCTGACATTCTGAGTTTTCTTGACTTCAAAACTTGTTCTTACAACAAATGGCAACTTTCCCTAGAATCTTCCTAGCTGATTGTAACTTGACATACTTGCACACATTTCCTGGAGTCAAATTCTAAGAGAATTTTGTGTCCTCTCTTTGTTCTTGGCATTGCTTTCTACCCAGAACCCACACTTACCTTTTCAGCAGACTCCTTCTTTTCTTGCTACAGCATGTGAAAGTATTCAGTGACCATGACCCTGAGAGTTTGAGCACTGGAGACCCACTAGTGCCTTTAAAAAGGAACTTGGTGCACCTGTAACCATACATACTCAAAGGATGAAGAGAAGACCAATAATCACTAATAATGAACTACAGCCACTGCTCTTATCTATGAAAGTGTAAAGAAGCTACACTACAGATGGCTCTTGACTAGAGAGGCCCTTTTAGCCATGATACATACACTGCTGGAACTGACCGTACTTGCACACTTCAGCTGACAGACTGATCCTGGGTTTTCATGTTAGGTTACTCTTCTGTTCATTCACACTACTGCCATGTCATGTTTCCACAACCTCTTCTCTCTTTCCACCACCCTTCTATTTGTCTAGCTTTCGGTACTTCCCATTGTATCCTTGTAATCCAGATTGCTTTAGTCAAGACTTTCTCTGTTAGCGCTTGCTGTAACTTCAGTCTCTGGAGCTTCATACTTCATACTGAAACTGATGGAAGCCCTGAAATTCGGGGATTCTAGGCTAGCAGCATAAAAGATGAGACACCAGCCTTTGAAGATAAGTCTTTAGTATAACTCAGATGGAGCTATTTCATCTCTGGAGTTCGATGAGATTGTTTTGATTCCTTGTAAAGATAATTCAAGTTCATCCACTTCACCACAGTAAGAGAGGCAAGTCCAGGAAACTCTTGTCTCCAGTTAACTACCCCTTGGTGTCTCCTCTTCCTCTTCACTTCTCTGCAACACCACCACCATATCATCACTGTATTGTTACCTTGCTTTATTTTCCTAAATGTCAGCTGGTGCTTTTCAGTGTGATATTGCTTCCCCGTGTCAAATTGTGTCAGTTCCTGAAGTCCTCTTGTTTGTTTTCTGATATGATGGAGAAACACTTGAATCTTGCTGACAATCTGTCCGGAAACCCAGATTTCCATTTTGGGTGCTGGCTATCATTGTACCCCAGAATTGCACTGCTCATAGTGTGGCAAGTGCAGTGTCAAACACTGTGCATTACTTGACATACAGGCTGCCATTGCTTAAGGCAGGGCTCCCTGTCCTGCCCCTGCTGTGTTTGCATCTACCGCCTGCATTCATAGGAAGCTGTGAGTACCTGTGAGAGGCAGTGCTCTGCCCTGCCTGTCGCTTAGCGCCCTGCAGAATTCACTTATCACAGTAACCCTGAAATGAAGACCTAAAGGTGGCGGGTGCCTGCAGCTCATGCCTGTAATCCTAGCTACCAAGGAGGCCCAGATCTGAGGACTGTAGTTAGAAGCCAACCCAAGCAGGAAAGTACGTGAAGCTTATTTCTAATTAACCAGCAAAGAAAAGAAAAATCCAGAAATGGAGTTGTGGCTTGAATAGCAGAGCATCAGCTTTGATCTAAGGGACTGAATTCAAGCCCCAGTTTTGGTGTATGCATGCATGTGCAAATACACACACATGCACAGACACATAAAGACATAAAGGTCTAAGACTTAGACCTGCAGATATGAGCCTCTCTCCTATTTTGTAAGACAGATGATTTGCCAGGAGAGAAAGATGCTGGAAAAGCCCTGCATTTTAGTATTCTCCACAACCTAAGTTTGGCTGAGTAGATGGCCTGTTGGACTTGAAGTCCTTTAAATTGCCAGATATGGTTTGTTAACTTTGCTAGTATTCACGGTAGCATCTTTTTCCCATAGGCTGTGGCTGCTGGAATTCCAGGCCGGTTCCTTTGTGCTTTTCCCTTGTTTCTTTCTTCACTTCCCATCATTGTGCTTGTACAATAATGAAGAGTGAGAAATGTAACTCCACACAAAATTGAAGGTCATTTGGGGGATTTCACTAAAGAATTGAGGTTTCTGTATAAAACTGTAGAATGTAATGACTACAAAATAA
This sequence comes from Megascapheus bottae, assembly GCF_031878675.1. Lineage (NCBI taxonomy): Eukaryota > Metazoa > Chordata > Mammalia > Rodentia > Geomyidae > Megascapheus > Megascapheus bottae. The sequence goes on from NC_143512.1 coordinate 81,356,026, forward strand.
GCCTACTTTTTGTAAATTTTTATAGATTCAATGTTTGCATAACCAACAGACTTCTCATTTTTAACCATTTGGTGACATTATTAGATATTAATAATAGATTTTAAAATGCTATAAACTGGGCTGGGAATGTGGCTTAGTGATAGAGTGCTTGCCTAGCATGCATGAAGCCCTGGATTCAATTCCTCAGTACCCCATAAACAGAAAAGGCCAAAAGTGGCTCTGTGGCTCAAGTGGTAGAGTGCTGTCATTGACCAAAAGAAGCTCAGGACAGTGCCCAGGTTCTGAGTTCAAGCCCCAGGACTGGCAAAAAAAATAATCATAAAAAAGACTATAAGCACTACATGGTGTAGCCCTTTAGGTCAAACTCTGGCTGCTGCTGCTGCTGCTGCTGCTGCTTCTGCTGCTGCTGCTGCTTCTTCTTCTTCTTCTTCTTCTTCTTCTTCTTCTTCTTCTTCTTCTTCTTCTTCTTCTCCTCCTCCTCCTCCTCCTCCTCCTCCTCCTCCTCCTCCTCCTCCTCCTCCTTCTCCTTCTTCATTTTTCTCTTAACACATCCTAAGAAGATTGTGGGACATTTTTAATCCTACATGGAAAATGACATCCAAATAAAGCTATGTGGACTTTGTATTTCTAGTCTATTTTACCTAGCACTGCTGTGTTTAGCAGATAAATATCCTGCCTAGATAATTCTCTCTGCTCCTGTACGTGGGTGTCTATTTGAAGGGTTTGTTTTGTCTTGTTTCTCCTTTAACTGGCTGCACAGGAAGATCCATGCTGCCTTGTGAGTTTAGCCTTTTCTTCTCTGTCTGTCATGCATCCCATCGTCTGTGCACACGGCATGGCCAGAGCCACACCTGCCTCCTGTGCAGTGCGACCCCTCCAACCGCCACCGCCCCAGCACAGCATGCCATGGCTTCCACATCTCGGCCAGGGATGGAGAATGGATTCCCACGGCGCTCATATTTCTTCTTTACTTCTCGGTGTTCTTGTTACAGATACTGCAACGAACATTTACTATGCCCCCCACACATGTTCTGGACTGGCTGGGGGCCGTGGGAGCGCTGCACTGCCCAGTGTGGGGGTGGCATCCAGGCTCGTCGCAGGACCTGTGAGAACGGCCCCGACTGTGCGGGCTGCAATGTGGTGAGTAGCTCCCGCTCGGCCTAGAGCCCAGCGTGCAGACTCCACACTCAGCGCCTCCCGGGGATACACACGGGCTCCGCACACACCGGGTGTCCACGGGCACTTCGCCTTCTCCCCGTGCTATGATTATGACGGGTCCAGAAACGGGCTGTCCGTAGGCACGAGCAGCTCTCACACTCTAGATCTGCAAGCATCAACTCTTGACTGACACTGTGTCTTCTGCAAACCTCCAATGCTCTGTAAATGGATGACTTGTTTTTTGACCAGGCACCCGTTGCTGAGTATATATCAGGTGGTGGGAATCATGGAAGATGTTTCTAGTTCATGAGAATGACTATGAGAGGAAATGCTGGAGATTTAGACTATGTGATTTTTCCCATGTGATCTCTTACCTCCCCAGTCTGTGTTCTGACTGATGAAAAGCCCTTATCCCAGCCACTCTGTTTGGTGTGGAAAATGGGGTGATGTCCCCGTGCTGGATTCCCCTCGAGGTGCAGAGGGGAGCAGCTGGCACACTGTGGGGACAGAGAAACTGTGGCGCCATTATGAGAGCACCTTGGCACACATCCAGAGGAATAGAAGACAGCATAGGGCTTTGTTTTCCTTCTGCCTTAGCAGGTCATATTTCTTTTAACACTTTAAACTGTCAAGTAAAATTCCGCTGATGCAAGCTCTTTGGGAAAGCCCGTGGTTGCTCGTCCTGCTTCTTCTGAGCAGTGATAGCTGCTGCAGGCTGCCTTGCTCACCTTCCCTGGTTCTGACCAGGGTGTGGATGAGACTTGGGGGAAGAAGCCTCGCCTGGCCTGGCCTGGCCTGCACCCTTTCTCGCTGGCCTCTGCTGTTGTTCTTCATGATACTTCCATCCCTGGTTTGTGAGGTTGAGCTTTGCTATGCTATTGTGAGGGACAAAACCCCATACACAGATAGGTTTGGGAGGTCTAGGGAAACAATGAAGGCCTGGCATCTTAGGCCAGATCTAGAGAGATTTTTCTTACTGAGATTTGCAATTAGGTTTCTTTTTTAATCATAACCATAAAGATATGATGGTGGCTGTGCTAGAATCTATTACTAATCATAGATGTAGTTCTTCCTGGAGATAGCTTCCCATAAGGTACATATTGATTACTAGATAACTGATAGAGGGATAGAGGTAGATAGATAGATAGATAGATAGATAGATAGATAGATAGATAATAGGTAGATAGATAATAGGTAGATAGATGGTTTATAGGTAGAAAATAGGTAGGCACATATATACACATATACATACATAAATACATATATACATAGATGATAGACTGATCAATGGATGGATAATTTTACATTCTGAAATTCACAATAATTTATAAATCTGTGAAGGATAGATACCTAAAGGGAAGAGAGTATATTTCTTAAGAAGTTACTGAAATACATAAGCATGTATATGCATGTTACATCTGCTTGTCATTGTAAAAATGAAAGGTCTTGCAGAATGACCATACATTTGTATGGTATTGCAACATATATATTTTCAGCCTCAAAATGTGTTTGATTTCAAAGGAGATATTTTTGTCTGGATAGCAGTGGTAAATGTAGGAAACTTGTTAATTATAGAACATGAAATAGTCATCTTGCCACCATCTCAGTGGATGACAAGCGAGGTGATTTTTCGGAGCCTGGGTCTCCCTCTTTGAGAAAGGATGATGGTCCCTTCTCCCAAAGCCTAGATATTAGAATCAGGCTGCTGTCAGGCTCCAGCAGAGCTGCAGCAGCCGACTTCTCCAGCTCATTTCTGTGTTTTCCCTGGGTAGTAGCTCTAGCTGCTTACTAGGTCCCCTCTTACTAAGAGGTGGGGGGGGGAGCTAGTTTGCTACTGAGCTTATCTATACATCACTTGTTTGAGAGAAGCCTAGAAACCTGAACATTGTGGTAGCTTTTAGAAGAAGAGCTAATGTTTCATGTTCAAGTATGAAAACTCAAGGGTCTTTCCATGCTCCAATATTTTAAAGCTGCAATTTTCACTATGAAAATGTAGGTAAGGTAGATAATGAATTGCCAAACTATTGTTTTTAATTTCAATATAGAGTTTTAGTTGAGATCATGTTTTCTAGGTTCTTTCTGTGAATCCCAGATCACAAAGTCCCTGCTGTTGAAGGTGAGGGGCGCTAAGCCCTCGTGTTGTTTGGAGAGTGATTGTTGGTGCTTGGGGAAGGCCTGGACTCCTACTGCCACTTACTTCTGCTTCTCTGAGCTCTGTGTACTGACATTAGGGATTCTGTATCCTCTTCTGAAAAACACAGACTTAGGGCCTGCAATTGGGATTCTCTGGCCCATCTTTGGTCATCAAGACCAAATGTCTGAGTGACTGCCTTCAGAAAACTTCCCTCTCTAAAGAAGACTTGTGAATGAGCAGGACACTTGAGGTAGATATTCGCTACCCATTCCCCAGCGGGTGTCTTATAGGACGCATCTCAGCCTCACTGGGGAGGAGGAGACAGGATTCCGGTGAGATTTCCTCCCCTGACTCCTGCTCTTCCCATCCCATCCCTATGTGCGCCTTCAGTTAAAATAGGGGATTCTAACACTGATCAGCAAAACTCTTTGGAACATTATGTAATCCATAATGCTTTAATGTCCTCCATCCAGGGCCAAACCAAATGCAATACTCATCAAATGGAAATTATTATTACCATCAGCACTATTGCGGGGCAAAAAAAATGCTGTCTTTCCTTAATATAACAGCAGCAGAGAACATTTTATATAATATTAATTTCTTTTTCTCTTCTATTTAATGCTATATGGAAATGCTACTCACATTTTATATTGATTATCTTGGAATGTTTACGTTTACTTTTTCATTGTTTTAATCATAACAGTTCTAATAACAACAGTATTTATAAGATCAAGTTTTATTGAGCACCTATTACAGGACATGCATTTTCTTATTGGTTATCGAAATGTATGATTATCTCTGAAAAGCAGTGTTCATTATTGCTTCCACATAAAAAAATGAAAAACTTAGCAGGAAAAAGATGAATAAAATTTTCCCGGTATCAATGGGTGACCAGAACAGACCTGATTTAGGAGCACACGTAGAACTTTTAACAATGTGATTACATATGTATAATTTGTTTAAAGGAAACCATAGGATCCTTCAGAATGCCTGCTTTATTGGTGGATTTATTACATGCAGTTTTGACCAAGTGCAGTCAAAAATTGCAAATCAAATAGAAATTTCTAGAACAAAACATTTCAGTTCCCCCGTGCTCTTTGTGCAGCTGGGTGGATATGAAGAAGCACTCAACCAGTCCTGGGTTACTCTTGGTTTGTCTAGGTTGTGGAGGGGCTGCTGAGCAATTCTCTGCCCTGGAATTGTGGAAATATGCCTTCACAAAAGCAAATGGTGCCCAAAGGTGAGGTAAAAGTTAATGGGCTTAGTTCACATGAAACAGCGAAAGCTTTAGATTTGTTGTGGCGTGTCTGTACTGCAAGTTGGCCAGTGCTGTGGGAAAAATGATTAAGTATCCACAGGAAAGTGTGCTATGGAATGTTCTCCTCAATGGGGGTCTCTTTGGAACCATCGATGGAAGGTTATCAAGGGACTGTTGGATTTTCCTTCGTCCCTGTCTGATCCTAAGGGGAACTTCAGTCTGAACATAACGATTGTCTTGTTCATTGGCAACTTTGATTTGTATATTATTATTTTTCTTGTTGTCTACCAAGCAGTGCCATCAAGTTACTGTGAACATTGAAATTCAGTGTAGTTAACCCAATTTTAAGCCTGTGTTTTAGATGAAAGCTAGACCACAAGAAAGAAGAAAAAAAAAAGGAAATGTTTTACTTTAGGAAAAGGGTTTCTTGTTTAATTGATGTAACCTGACTTATAAGGGAATAACTAATTTTGAAGAGTAGAGCTGAGTATAAGAGTCACATCCAGGGGCTGGGAGTTTGGCCTAGTGGTTAAAGTGCTTGCCTAGCATGCATGAAGACCCGGGTTCGATTCCTTGGCACCACATACATAGAAAAAAAGCCAGAAGTGGTGCTGAGGTTCAAGTGGTAGAGCTCTAGCCTTGAGAAAGTCCAAGGACAGTGCTCAGGCCCTGAGCCCAAGCCCAGGACTGGCAAAAAAAAAAAAAGAGTCACATCCAGCAAAAAATAACAATAATTCAAAATGAGAAACAGATTTGCTATTTCCTGTACTATATTTCTTATTGAGACATCTAACAGAGCATAAAGCAGTTTAACAAAAGCTATGTGTTAAAATATCGACATAAAACATAATGGGACCGATATTTATTTCTTGGTTACATAAAGTATTGCCTCACAGAAGGCCCAGAGAGGTAAAAAAGAAAGATGTTATATTCAGTATGCATTATCAAAGGGGTTCCGCGGAAGTTACTCAGAGTTGAAACAGCCACTCAAGTGTGTGGGCATCAAATAACAGCAGTGTGGGTGAGTTTAGGAGCCAGTGAAACCTGATGAGTGGGTGGCACAGGCCTCCATTTTGTTTGGCACAGGTAGGTTTGGGGATGTCGCCCTCTCTCGCCCATGGTCAGCAGAAGTGTGGGTCTTCTTCCTTCTTAGTTGTTCCTCTTGCAAGGGATGGGCTTAGACATGAGTTCAACATATTCCGCGCCTACAGCTCCGTGAGTCAAAATCATGTAAAACTTCCCTCTCTTTTCCCTTCCCTTTAAATGCCAGTTAGTGACTGACTTACCAGTTGCAGTAGTTGAAAAAAACAATCTAACATAAGGTGTTCTGCCTCACCTTGACCTTCATGAAGAAGGGCACAGGAGTGAACAATTCCATTCCATTAAGGTGGCATTCACTTATATCTGCAGGTACTCTTCTCCAAACCAAATGATCAGTCGTCCTAGATGAAATCTGATAGCACATCTTGATAAGCATGGGAATGCACAATTTGCTTCCTCTTGTGAGGAAATCACTCGGTGAAGAGCTGGCAAATATGAGAGATTGTCAGGGTAAAACTGTCACTTTTTGTTAGAAGAGGCTTGAACATTTTGAAAAAGTTAATATCGGTACACAAAATTGAGCAGTACGGTAGATGGCCACAAAAGGATAAGTTTTCTAAAATTTAGTATTCGAAGTTTGGCAATCACGTGTAAGAATGATGCATGATGCAGATGGAAAGAAAAGGAAAGTGATGGATTATAGGAATTAATCCATCAAAAGTCTGCCTTGAGGACGTATAAATAATCATCCACAATCTCTGGAAATTGCAATTGGTATAGAGATCTGGAATATTTCACAGAAATGTTTTATTTATAGAGTTGGAGGGGTCTGTGGCCCAGTTTTGACTTTACAAAAGAAAGGTAGTTTTTTTCTTGCTTACAATAACTGAAATATGATGATTGCAAAACTAATTGATGAGTTTCATGAATAATAAGTTTTCTGTTTTTAAAGTGACTCACATTATGCATGTGCATGCTCACAGACACAGACACATACACACACAAACACACACACACTTTTTCCTTTACAATTTCCTAGTCGATCCCCTGATAAAGGTTCTCCGATGCCTTATATTAAAATACATAAAATTTAATTATGGAAACAGCAGCAGTATTTTCATATGATTTTACAAATCTCTTATGGGTCTAGTACCCATAGCATGAATGGATTTTTTAACAGCATGTTGGAATGCTCCAATGAAGAAAAACCTGTATCTCTTTAACATCTGATTTTGAATATTAAAATGGCTAATGAAGTATATCTAAATGTAAATCTTTAGTAGGAGTACCTTTCAAAACAGACAGCCTTTTTATTTTCCAATCTTTGTATCCCGTATTATCCACAGAGAGCATTTAGTGTATTCTTTAATTTACTACTCCCTCCAAGTTGGGCCCTTATTTTGGGTCGATTTTTGTCGCTCACCACCCACTGCAACTTGTACAGGACATTCATCACTGAAATTCAGACACTGTGCTTGGAGTGGTGTTCCTTGCTTACATTTATAAAGAAGAAAAAGAAAGCAATGTTTAGATGCCCCTTGAACTGGAACTGCAAGTGGTGGGTGCTGGCGTTGTCTCTCCCATCCACCCTGGCACACGCTTTGTGGTACCAGAGAGAGGCGGCTGCATTTGGCATTGAATCACACCATTGGATAGGTCACCCTCTGCTCTGCATTGTAAATGCCCAGTGTGTGGCTGGACATTTGAGGGATGATTCTAGAACGCATCGTCATGCCCTCCAGCAGCCTGGTGTGTGATGGCACCACCCTTCTTCCCACCTCACTGCCCCAGCCTGAGACAGCACCCTCTACACATCACCGCTATGAAGCCACGCACAGAAAATGCAAGACAGCCGTGACCTCCCTGTGAGACGCCTCATCCTAAAACCCTTTGCAACCAAACCAAGCCTGCAGAGCCCTCGCTGACGGAGGAGTCTGTCATCCCTGCAGTGACACTGTTGTCTCTGTGCTGGTCTTTGTTTAGTTTACTGAGTTTGAAAGACTTGGAGGCCTTACCGTCTTAGTAGATGCCAACGTGAACTCATTTATTCATACCTTTTGTCCTTAGATGGGCTCAGGAGCGAGTCATGGCTCAGTCCACTTAGATTGGAGGAGGGAGCACTCACTGTGCCCTGCACACCAGCCTGGTCTGGGTACCAGCTGGCCGAGGGCTGTGCTGGTGTTTTGGCACTGTTGTGCATGGCACACGCTCCGTAGGCCTGCCAGTTAGCGAGGATGGCGCTTGCAAGAGGAGGAGTTCATATAGATGCTAGAACAACCAGATGGTTTTGAAAGAAGTTTTGATCTTCTTATGCTTTTTGTGTGTGTGTGTGTGTGTGCCTAATGGCAGTCTTTACTTTCTTTATAAAAGTAACGTACACGTTTAGTTATATCAACAATCCATTTTAATTTGTGTTTTGCTTAAAATTTGCATTTTTTCCATGTTTTTATTATTTCATCTGAATGCCTCCAGTGGTATGATGGAACATGTATAATTTCAGTTGTTATAATAATTCACATACATAATAATTTTCAAAGCAGCTTATAATTAACTAAAGAAGGGAAGCAACAGATGTTGGAGGGTAGAAAAAAATGCTTTCAAACATGGAATAATATTTTTCACAGATGACAGGGTTTCTTCCCTCCCAAGTGCTTCGGTTGAACAACCCTGCAACTTTCCAAGAACTCAAGGCTAGCTGTGAATTTGTCCATGGGACTTCAAGACAGATCACAAGCAGCTACTGCTATGTTTAGGTTTTTTTTTTTTCATTAGTAGATTGAAATTGGAATCTAGGTTACGTTCAGAAGTCTTCAACGTTTGCAGCCAACGCCAGTTGCTTCAGTGCTTCATTCAGCAGCCCATTGTAATGGCATGCCTCGGTAACTGACATTCTGCAAGAGTGACCTCCGCCTTTCACTGGATGGACTTCTTCTGGAAGGACTCCACTGGTAAAATTTCACGAGGTTCTGCATGGAAGGAAACAGTTACAATAAAGACCCCTGGAGACAGAATTGACTTGAACCATGTCACATTCTTGCACTGTTTTATAAACCATCTGCATGGGAAAGGAGCATCAGGGACTTTTACTTGGCATCTTGCATCGCTTACGAGCTGAGGCCTACCCTGCCTTTGTTCCAGTCTGTCCTTTGCTAACCCCATTGAGTTACCCACATTGAGACTATTAGAAACAGGTTCTGCAATGAAGGTAGTTGAATATGTTTGAAATACGTTATCTGCAACTATGAAACACAACAGTGAAACCTGCTGGAATTGTTTTGAAAATGGGGGAAGGAGAGCAGGGAGAGTGGCAGAGAGGGAAGAAATGGCAGGGCTAAAGGATGGAAGCTCTGGGATCGGCTGAAAGAATCTTCAAGGTCATGAAATCAGAAGCATGTGAGCCATAAGGCACTCACGCAGAAATGTAGGGGAAAAGCAGCAAACATGAGTAACCCAGGCATGAAAGCAACCATCTGATTTCCACCAGGGAGTTCTCATGAAGCACCTCACTTAATGGATTCCTTTCTCTTCTTGCAACCTCGCCGAACTTTTAGCAACAAGCCCTTGGCATCTGCAAAGGAAGAAGAGGGAAAGAACGCTGCTTATTACACACACCTCCGAGAATTCCTTTCTCTATGTCTCGGTGTGATCTTACACAAAACTGTTCATTAAATATGGAAGAAAATTCTCAATGACAGATTCATGTCTCCTGTCCATGGATGGCATTGTGCTGAAATCTTCCATCTGAGTATGTAGTCAACAAAGCATTGAACGCCTCATGTATACAGTACCACAGCTCATGGTACTTGGGAGTTATGTGGATGTAGCTAGCAACCTCTCTCCCTCAAAGTGCCTGCTTTCTAGCTTACAAGCCCATGTTCAATTCAGATGCCTAGAAAACTAAGGAGAAGTCACGTCTTCAGTGGGACAGCAAAAAGAGGCCCACCGTAAAGCACATGGAGGGAAAAGTTACCTGTCTGTACAGGCAAGAGCCCAGCCAGCTGAGTGGTATGACCTGATTGATGGGAGAACTAACATACCTGGAAGGCCTCAGGTGTGACATGTGGCCCGAGAATGAGGACAGCCGTGTTTGGAAAGTCATCAAAAGAAATATTGCTTCTATTTTAGTACTTGTGACAAAAGAATACAGTTTTCCTAGATGCGAAAGTAAACTATGCACTGTGGCTAACAAGGTTGAAACTCGTCTGGATAAACAAATCATTTGGTTTAAAAAAAGAAAAAAAGAAGAACTTGGATATAAGCTAGGGGGTGCTAGTCATTGCCTTCCTCCCCCCCCCCACACACACACATATTTATACACACACACACGCGCGCGCGTCAGCTTGCTCCCGTAGTTATACCACTGGAATGTCTACCTTTCCTTGGTTGGTGTTTCTTTAACCTAAATCCATTAATAATTCCAAGGAATACAGCTCGATTTCATTTTGTGATTTCCCTTGACTAGCATGAAAATCATGTTGATTTTTGTGTGTAAAAGAAATGCACGATAATTGTGTGTACTTAGACAACACTGTGCAGGCAAGTGTGTGAGTGAGTGCATGCCTGTGTGGCCGCTGTCTGCTCTTCCGTAGTCCTACAACGATAGCTACAATGCCCATCTTCATCAAAATGTGTTTACCTCCATAGGCATTTGAAACTTGAAAACATCAAATTTAAGCTAATACTTGCCCTCAGTGTTACATATACTCAAATTTTGTCCTATTTAGAAGAGGAAAGTTTTATACCACATGTGATAATAGACTTGAATAGCAACATCTTAAAATTGGGGACATTTGATTTACTATTATTTTCTCAATATCCAACAGGAAATAAACCTTGTTTTTACCCTTATATATTAGAGACAGCAGCAATTTGGAAAATACTGGCACTATCTCTTTTATTCTTTTGTTATTGTCTATTACTTTTACAAAGTGGCTTCATTGTGATAGTTTGATCAAATTCACTATCTTTGCTACTCATTTTTCTCTCTATTCCCCTTGTAAACACTTGGAATGGGTTTTATTATACTTTTTTTGCCAGTCCTGGGGCTTGAGCTCAGGGCGTGAGCACTGTCCCTGGATTTTCCTCAAGGATCTCACTCTACCAGTTGAGCCACGGCAACACTTCCAGCTATTTTTTTCTATATATGTGGTATGAGGAATCGAACCTGGTCTTCGTACGTGCAAGGCAAGCACTTTATCGCTAGGCCCAACTCCCAACCCTCCAGATGCACCTTTGAAGTAGTTTAGATAATATCCTAATATTAACCCTCAGATTAGCTTTGTCCCTTACTTTTCCACTTCCTCTGATTCCTGACCCTATATTGTCAACCTAGTTGACATGCTTGCATTTTTTATGATCTGTTTTCCATAGGAAGCACAATATGCAGTATTTGTCTTATTCAATCCATCACTCTTTTCTTAATAAAATAATGTTTTTGTTTAATTTTGTATTTTCCTAAGACTAAGGGCTATGCATATTTATTAAATAGATGGTCTCCTAGAAAAGTTTTTAATGGCCTTAGTTGTAAAGGGGTTTCTGTGTTTCTGTATTTGTGTGTGTGGTTTTGTTCTTGTCCATATTGTTACCTCTTAATTGCTTATACAGAAGCACATATTTTGTGACGAGGGTTCTCTGTCAGATTCTTCACATCCTTTGACTTCACATTTAATATTTCTTATCATGCTATTTGCTTATGAACATTTCATTTCTTGTTCATATTCTTAAACTATCTCAAATTCTTCCTAATTAGTTTCGCAAGACTATTCTGAGTGATGCGAATTTAGGCCTGAAGGCCAGTATGCTTTCAGTAATAGTGGATGGAGTTCATTAAAATTGGTTTTGATAATACATTATATTTGGCAGTGACCTTCTAAGGCTTTATCAGGCCCCTGTAGGCAAGACTTGAGTACATATTACTGATTCAGAACATCTAATTAAAACAAAATCTGAATTTTGTATTTGACAGTGGCAGAGAATTTAATATGGGAGCTCTTCTTTGTAAACAATGAGAGCACATTGGCCCCCTGCCTGATTTGGAATCTCACCATGTATTTGACAAGTTGTTGGTTTTTGTTTGTTTGTTTTGCCATTACTGGGGCTTGAACTCAGGGGTTAGGCACTGTCCTTGAGCTTTTTGCTCAAGGCTAGCACTCTATTACTTGAGCCACAGCACTGCTTCCAGCCTTTTCTATTTATGTAGTACTGGGGAATCAAACCCAGGGCTAGGGCTTCATGCATGCTAGGCAAGCACTCTTACCACTAGGCCACATTCTCAGCCTGGTATTGTCTGATTTTGCTTGGTGCACTTTATTCCCATACACCTGAGGTGCCCTGCTCAGTTCCCTGAACAAAGAAGTCTTGAACATCTGCATCCTTGAGCTGTGGCTCATGCTCTGCCTTGGTGGGTTATGGATGTGTCTGACTTGCAATGCCTGTCCTAGGAACTCTTCAGCAAGGGAGAAGATAGAATACCAAAGAGCAAGTGCTACAGATGCCTGGTAGAAAAGATCCTAGGGGGACTCACAGCACAGTTAGCAGCACAGTTAACAGCAATTACTGTGTTAAGTTCAAGCCCTGTGCATAGCCTTCATCTCAGGGTTGATGGTTATGGGACTGTATACTAATGGTGCTTCACGGCTTCTGGACTCACTAGAGGGCCTGGCGCTGGACTTGGTTGAGGATCTAGTGTTCCACTGGGTGGAACCGTGTGTGGATGGTAGCTTGCCTCTGTCCCCGAGGGTAATGGGATTTGGAGGGGGCTGTAGGGGCACTGTTCAATATCACCTGGAGAGCCTTCTTGACTTATCAAACAGAATAGAAGGTCATGGGTATGTTTTCCTATGCCCTGTGAATCTTATTGAAACAAACTACACATTTGGTGAGATATTTTTAATGGGTCATGGGGATGCAAATACTTCTGGCCAATTGGGACGGATAATGAATTTCATAAGCCACAATTCCTGCGTCTGAGAAATAACATCTTGGCACAAACTTAAGACATGAGAATAAAGTCAGTTTCACAAGAAAAAGAACAGAAAACATTCCTAGAGCTGTCAATCCATGTGTGTCCTGAAGAGACTTGGTGTTGGTTCCCTTGGATGACGTCTCTTACACAGTCCTCACAGGACCTTTCTTGGTTGTATTCTCTGTCACCCTTGGCTCTCAAGGTCAAGATATATTTCCTGAACTCCATGGGTGACAGTATAGAGAAAGGAAACTGGACAATGGAAATCCTTCCTCATCTTGATACAGATTATGAATTTGTAAAATTCATCCCTGATTTTTATCCCTGCCCTTCCCTTCAAGGAGAAAGTAACTAATATACAATATAACCGGGAGGGGAGGAGAGGTGTGGATCCTTGGGCTTGAATTCAGGCCTGGACACTGCCCTGAGCTTTTATCCCCCCCTCCCCTAAACCAAGTGCTCTATTACTTGAGCCACACTTCCACTTTAGGCTTTTTTGATAGTTGATTGGATATTAGAGCCTCTCGGGCTTTCCGGATGGGCTGGCTTCAAACCACAATCTTTAGATCTCAGCCTCACTAGGTAAGATGATAGGTGTGAGCTTTTCCTTAGAATTTTCAATTACCTTTATTTTTTTTTTTTGCTTGGAGATCTCTTTCGATACAAAAAGTCTCTGACTGTGGGTGTGAGTTGGCTAGGAAGTGATTGGATTTTGTGTCTGCCATTTGGACTGAACTAATTTCTAGCCTAAGTATTAAAGGTAAACAATAAAATCCACAAAAACTGTTTGAAATAGGATGGGTATTGTCGAAAGGAGCATGACACTGGGCTTTTCGAGGCACTGGGTTCCGGTCTCGCTGGAGGAGAGGTGTTTGCTGGCAGAGTTCTCAGCCATGCATCGGGGCTGCGTGTCAGGAGCACATGACGTGAGCAGAAGCAGGAGATGCCACGCTTGCTGAGCTCTTCAGCCCTCGAGCTCTGGTGATGGGTGATGGAGAACGGCCTCTGCGCCCAGGGACTCCCAGTCCCCGGCGCCCAGTCTCTGACTCACTCTGCAGCCGCAGCAGCTGCCGGTGCAGGGCACAGAGTGCTGTTTGGCGAATTGTTTCCTTGACAGTGCGGTAACTGTCACTGGTTTAGAGTTAGCTGCCCAGATCCAACCATCCTGCCAGCCTCCCCTCACAGTCACCATATCCGTAAACAGACATGCAAAAGAGAGTCCTTCAACCCTTAACTCCTACTTTATAACTCCTTTATGTAAATTGGGGTGGAGAACTTTCTGGTGGCTACTTACTGTGTGGAAAGGCATGGGACGTTAGCAGTCTGAGTGATAACGCGTAGAGATGGGGCAGAATTCTGAGTTCTTCCTGGCTCTCACCCAAGCAAGACTGCCCAGGCTTGAATTGCTTGGCTCAGGGTTGATGGCCTGAGAATTAATAATGAATGAGACCCAGAGCACTGCTAACCTGTAAGTCGGTTTTCTGGTGAAATGGAACGTGTGTCTTCCAATACCACAGACACGGGTCTTATAAGACCTATGGAATCTCCTCATGCAGAAACAGGGCCTCGCCTCCTGGCTGGAGAGAGCCTTGTCCCCAAACTCATTGCCAAAGAGATAATGCTAGCTGAATTTCTTCCCTCTTATACCTCCACAAGGGTGTCCTGTTCAGTCTTTCATGAAACAAGATTCACAAGGCTTTGAATATACTGACACGCCATGGTCTATACATTTTGTACATATGTGTGTTGACATTTTGATGGACTTTATATACTCCTAGTCACAGAATATCTGTTTGATCAAGTGCAGGACATTGTGAAGCATACATTTTTTTTTTGCCAGTTGTGGGGCTTGAACTCAGGGCCTGAGCACTGTTCTTGGACTTTTTCTCAAGGCTAGAGCACTACCACTTGAGCCAGAGCACCACTTCCAGCATTTTTTTTCTGTGTATATAATACCCAGGAATCAAACCCAGGTTTTCATGCATGCTAGGCAAGCACTCTACCACTAGGCCAAACTCCTGGTCCCTGAAGCACACACTTTTTAGCACAGAAGGAGAAACAGTGTGACAGCTATTTCAGTTAAATATGGAATAAAAGTTTGATAAATTCAACACTTATCTGTAAGAGGTTGAAACAACAAAGAGTGAATGAAGCTTCATTAACCTTGTGAAGGATGTCTATTAAAGTTTTACAATGAGCATTATCCTCTTCAGCGATGAAATGTTGGAAGCCTGACAATGGATTAAAGTCAAGAGAAAGTCAAAGGTTCCTGCCAGTGGTGCTGGGGTCTGCTGACTTAATATATCCAGTTTAGGAGGACCAGGAGAGGACGTGATTCGTCCCCTTTGCTTTCTAGCACAAATGCCAGAGTCTCTGCGTTCATTGCTGTCCATTAAATCTCCTATGGCCTTTAATACTGAGCCTTTGTAGGTAGCAGCTGGCAAGGGACATTCTTTCCCGTGGAGGGCTTCTGGATCCCTCACCACTTCAGCCACAGAAATTTGATCTCTGTGTCCTTACTATTTATTGATTGAAGCACTTTCCAAGGATTTGGACGTGCTAGAAGATGTGATATCACAAAACTGGTGCCTCGTGTCCTCATTGCTGGACACTTGGGCCACGGTAATATGCAGAGTGCCACTTGCCACTCTGCAGTGTGATAGGATCTGAGGGCTGGTGCTTGGGGGTAGTAATAGAAGACAAGGGACAGTTTGTAGGGCCTTTGTGACTCCCACACTCTGTTAGGGAGCCCCCCCTCCCGTGTAGACATCACATTCTTTGTCAGGTCCAGGGGACAAGAATCACATGCTTAGAGACCATTAAGAGAGAGGAATCGGTTACATTCAGAGAAGACAGACACTTTGGCAAAGTCACAGTGGGTTGTAGCCACAGCCAAGTCTATAGACGTCCAAGCCAGTGGCACGGCTAGTGTACAAGTCCTAGGGGAAAAGGAGATGGGACCTGGACTCGTCAGACATAATTATTCCAGGGTTCGTTGAAACCAGCATGTTGCCTGGCATTCAAAGCTCTTGCACTCAAGCTTGTGGATTTACTGGTTTAGCTATAGTCTTGGGGAATGTTGGTGTGTGTGTGTGTGTGTGTGTGTGTGTGTGTGTGTGTGTGTGTGTGTTTCATACTGCTGGTGTCATTTTCTCTGACCACATAAACTTCATCTTAAACAAACCCAATGTCTTCTTTCCTTGACATTTTAACACTCTGTTTGAATAGGGATTAGGACATTTTATTGTGTAATAAAAGCCAAATGACCTCTAATCTTGAGAAACATTCTAAGAGAAGCAAATAGATTTTTCTTATCACAATAAAAGAGAAAACTTAGATGTTCATAGCTACATTAACAGATCCCTTTTATTCCTCCTAAATACGTATTTCTATAGGAAATTTAAGCAATAGAGAGCTACGTTACTGACATTTTAGAAGAGCAGTCATTTTTATACAGCCACTCTATGAAATTTTCTGGATAAATGAAGATAAATTGAAACTAAAAGAACAGCCGCCAATAATCTTACATAAAAACTTGGCAATGTTTCCTAGAAGAGGAAATAACATTTTAAGAAGTCACCCTCACAGAGGCATGGATGCATAGTTTTGCTCATGTGTTGGTGTTAGGTCTAAAATATAAAGTACATATAGGCAGACTATGTGCATGCATGTATGAATGTTGTAACTGAACCATCCTACGTGCACAGAATGATTCCTTTGGGGTAACTCCTTTGAACCACTAATTTAAAGTTAACAAAATGGAGACCAGAAAGGTGAAGCTTGTATTGTGGGAGGTAGGGTGAGACCAAGGAAAGGGGACAGATAAATGGAAGGTTGGGCAAATATAGTCATAATACTCAATGTGCATGTGTGAAAATGGAATCAGGTAGCTTAAAGGGGTGGGGAGGCTGGGAGAGATGGCAGATGATGATGGAAGGGATGATGGTAACCAAGAAGCCCGGCCCTCACAAACTGGCATGTTGAATAACCTCTTTTTACAGCTACTTGAGGATAATAATAATAAAGGAATTCACAGCACTGAATCTTAAGTATTTCAAGTAGGGTATATTCTATAGCCTAAAGGGTAACTGAATAAGAAAAGCTTCTACATTTGTGAAATAATGTTCTGGTAAAAGAGATGGGTTACTTACTACTTTGGCTGGTTTCAGTAATCTTGTAAATAATCTTCAAAATAGTACATAAGTTTTTATGTATTAATGCATGAAGTGTAGGCGCCCACAGTGAATGTAATGGGAAATTTTCATATAGCTGAAACAACGTCTGTCTGGACAGTAGATCATAAAACATCTATAACAAAAACTATGGATTCAGAAGCAGTTCACTTAATTATTTCATCCCAATTTTACATTTTAGGACTGTATTGCTGAATGATTTCAAAATCACATTTGAACCAATAAAAATTTACTAGGCGGAATAGTCTTCAAACATTTATCTAGACATTCCTCTTAGAAGAAACTCGAGGATCAATAAACATTTTTCATTGTTCCCTGTGTTAAGTATTTTAAAATGTGGAAAGGTTTAGCACGCACATTTGGTCTAAATGCCTCAAGTCCTTGAACTGCAGTGCCGTTCTCTGCGTGAAGCCACATTGGAGAGCGGCACAGGCTGCGTCTCCCTTTACACAGAGCTTTCTCTTGGAATCATTTTCTCTCTGTGTGTGAGTGTGTGCCAGTTCTGGGGCCTGGGCACTGTCCTTGAATTTTTTCTTTTTACTCAAAGCTGGTACTGTACCACAGCTCCACTTCTAATTGTACAAGTTTATTGCCACAGACGTTCTGCCCTGGACTGGCTTTGAACCACAGTCTTCGGCTCTCCACTTTCTAGGATCACAGACGTGAACCACCAGCACCTAGCTTCTCCTTGGATCTTGAACCAATAAGCTTGATCACCTATATCCAAAAGCATCCCACGGGAAGAGTAGAGGGAATGAGGAATGGGTACACAGGAAGCCACTGTGGCCTGATAAGTGAAGTCTTTAGAAAATGGGAGAAAAAAAGTGAATGAGATGTGTTATGCCAAAAGGAAAAACAAATACAGCGTAAAGAGTGTGGTCTAGTTTCTGTAGCTGAGAGGAGTCCTCATTCCCAGATAACAGAGTCCGTGGGCCTTCAAGGTCATTCTCTAAAAAGAAGTCCTGGTATTATAGCCTACACACATCCCCTAGTACACTTCTGTTCTTCTAATAGAGTATCCTGTAAGCATTTATTCTATATTTAAGAACTAAAAACAAATAAAGCATAGCTACATGTTGAGTACAGGTGCAATTTAAAATATGTATGAGTTAGAGTTGGTTAAAAATGTAGCTAATGTAGCTTCCCTACATGTGGAAGACCAACGATGTTTATGTGTATAACTAAATAGGCTGAACTATAACTGTGAAATATCGATAAGCCGTTAAGTTATTGGAGAGAGAATAGGTTATAAATCTTAGAAATAAACCCACATTGGTGATCCTAAATTATTGTTTTATGCTATTGTTGCTTCACTTAAACTGAATGTTGGCTTTTGTGAAAGAAAACGTACCTTTTTCTGGAACATTGGGGAAGAATCTTGTTGATGTAGCTTCCAGCTTGGAGGCAAAAATCCCAACAGCATAATAATAGACAGCAGGAAGCCCAGCAGGTCATTGGTCTTAGACTAAATCTTGGCTGTCCATAGCGACTGCATGATCTAGAAACCCTTTCTGCAAAGACACTATGCACACATCCAGAATATTTATACATAGAGGACAAAGATAGATAACCTTCACTAAGAAATTCATGGTAGTTCTCCCCAACTACTTTGACAACTTAGGTTGTATTCATGATTTACTTCCTGAGTTGAAGATTTATATGTTTCTTAAGGTGACTAAGATTACATGAGAGTTGACCTTTTGCTGTCTGTTAGCAATTACTATTCCATTACTAGATAATTTATCCAGAAGATAATTAATCAGTTACTTGATTACCTAAGGCAACTGAAATCTGCTAGATCCGCCCACCTCTGGTTCTGAGGATGAGGAGGGTGATATCAGCTTTGTTTAAAGGCAGACACAAAATTTTAGGCTCCGAGCACCATGGATTCATTCAAGCGTCAATTATGTCCTGTGATTAACATCAAATACCTTTCGCATCTTAACCCTATAGTATGTTTCATGACAATTAGAGCACCTTTTCATATCATCCTTGAGAATTATTTATTTTCATAATTAATATTTGTGGTCGCTTAAATATGCAACTCAGCATTTTACACATAGTATAGTTTCAGAGTGATTAGTGAAAGGTGAGTGGGGGGTGAATGGGCAAATAGATGAAACCAGGACGTCTTTATTTTCTTAAGTACATTGGGCATTCACAGCTAAAAAAACATAATTTAGGCAATAGTAGTAGATCATCTAATTTAAAAAATGTGAATGTTTAAATTAAGATGTCTAGGTAATCTTTAAATTCTCAAGGGAAACGTTAATGGGTAAATAAGAATCCAATTAATCTCAGTTATATGTTAAAAGTCATTTAAATATTCTTCTTAAATAGAAACATAATTAATTTCCCTTAGTAAATTTTCCAGGTGAAAAACATTGGATTTTTTAATGGAAAAAAGATGTTGATAAAACGTACATGTTTTCTATTTCCCACAATCATTAAATCCAGTGTAGAGAGCCAAAAAATTACCCAAGACTTCCAAACATTTCCAAACAATAAAATCAAATATCACCAAGACTTTGACCTTAGCTATGTATTTTGCAAATGCATCATTCATGATGTAAGGATCTCAGATTAAATAACTATTCCTACTACTATCTTATGGGCATACAATCTATATTTAAGTTATTAACTGATAAGAAGACAGCTTGTGTAAACTTGGGAGATAAGAGCAAATTTTGAAGACAGTATTTTTTTTACTAGATGATCTACTGCAGATGGAGTAAAATGATACTCAGGGAAATGTGGATTTAAACTTATTTTACCAGCAAAATAATTACATTCTGCTCCATGTAGACCTTATGAGTCATGTGGTCTATGACCATCAGCACATTCTTGGGAGAAAGAACCATTCCTCCAGTTTCCATCAGTTGCCATGTTTGGAGGAAGTTTAATGTGTTCATGGTCATATTTTTATTAACAAAATCTTCTCTCTTGTTCTACTTTTCAAATATTCCTTATAATACCTTGCAAGAACACTTGCCCAAAGAATTACAAGCAGTCAAGTAGTTCATTAGATTTAAACATTTCCCCTTAAAATGGAGGGATAGAAACAAAGGGTGAACATCTCTGTTCAAGGTTACCCATTATCCTTCCCAGGATTGCTATTTACTTCTTCTTAGGAGTACTTTCCTTTTCTTATTTCAAGACATTTGCCAGAAGATGTCTTCATTTTTTTTTTTACTTCACTATCAGAGTAAGAATGTAAAGCCATTATAGTGAGAGGATAAAGTAACTAAATGAATTTTCTCATTTGTATATCCGTTTATAGAAGCAAAAGTGTCTATACATCACAACCTCTGTAATAAAGGAGATTTCCAGCCATACGCCTCTTTTCTTCTCTTGATCTTTCTATGGTGTTGTAAAAAGAATTGCCTAAAATAATGTGGAAATATGAGAGCCCCCGTCTCCCCCCCACAACTTCCTCAGTAAGAAAGTGTAGGAAAGGCTGGTGGTTGGAAGTGAGTGCATACATTTAGAAAGCACTGAGATGTCAGGCTCGCTGGCTCCTTGCGGAAAACAGCCATGGAGCCCTTCCTGAGCCATGGGGCCCGCCCCCAGCAGAATAAAAAGTTGCATCATTTACAGGTTTTGTCCTGGCAGGCTCAGGACTGGCTGTCCCTGGCAACAGGTGATATAATAAACACTAATGAGATGATACTGCAGGGGATGTCAATACTCAGTGGAGACAATGCTGAACTGGATTGATTGCAGAGGCAAATGAGATTGCTGATGATTTGCTACTTTAAAAGTGATTTTTTTCACGCCAGCATTTTCAAACATTTCTGTTGTACACCATCGTACTTTCAGTACTCACAGCAGTGAGAAATCAGAGGTATTGTGGGCTGGTTGTTTCAAGTTTGTGTGAGTGTGTTTCTGGCAGTCCTGGAGTTTGAACTCAGGGTTTTATGCTTGATCACTGAGCTATGACTCCAGCCAGCTCCTTTTTGCTCTGGATATTTTGAGATAGGGGCTAATTTTTCCCTAAGGGTGTGTATATGCATGTGTCTGGGCCGTGACTGTCTAATTTTAGGCTTCCCAAGCTAGTCAGGTTGATAACTCATATGGCACTCCCGCCTGCTTCTCCACTTGAG
The DNA here is from genome assembly GCF_031878675.1 of Megascapheus bottae. Lineage (NCBI taxonomy): Eukaryota > Metazoa > Chordata > Mammalia > Rodentia > Geomyidae > Megascapheus > Megascapheus bottae. The sequence goes on from NC_143512.1 coordinate 81,376,877, forward strand.
ATGGAATATTGTAAACTCTTTTGCTTGACTGGGCCTGGAACCACACTATATTTCTGATCTTCAGCCTCCTGTATAGCTAGGCCTGAGCTACCAGTGCCTTGCTAGGAATATTGTTCAATATATCTCCAAATCATCATCCTTTGTACAGAGAAGTGGATGTAAACTGAGGTTATCTAACACATTCAATGTCTCTTCACATCCCCTGAACCTTATTTAAATATGTGCCATGGGAACTCACTTGGGACTGCTCAGTCTATAGCAAAAGAATGTGGACTGCAAATAAATTTTAGTGTTAGGCCCATTTTTAGTGTTAGCCTACAGTTTTGCCTAGCAAAACATTTGGAACATGTTGAGATGAGTGTTGGATGTTTAAAGGTGCACTTGCCATTTCTGTACTGGCTGGCTGTGTGAACGAAAATGACATTTTTTTCAGGTATATATAATGCCAATTAAAAGGGGAGTTGATGATGCACATTTTATATTTATGAAGCATTTCTCTGCAAATATTTGGTTGTATTTAATCCCACAAAGCAAATATTAATGACACGAAGAAAATTACTCTAATATTAACGTGTGCAGGTATGCATTATGCATGCACGCAGAATGTGAGCAGGTGCACTTTTGGGTTTGATTTATTAAAGTCTTGTTGAGAATTTCAGCATATATATTAATGAGGAGAATGACTGTAGTTTTCTATCCTGCTTCTGAAGACTTGGTTCGAGATACTCAGATGAACACTGGGTTCATCCAGTGATCTGGGATAGACTCGCCTTTGCAGTTTATCTGCTACTGTTGAGGGCAGTTGAGATCACTCATTCTTCTAGCTGCTTAAACACATGGAAGACAATTAGAAGGCATCTTTTAGCTGGGAACCAGTGGCTCGTGCCTGTAATCTACTTTGAAGACTGAGATCTAAAGATGGCAGTTTCTTTTTCTAGAATGTAATTCATGCAAAATGAGTTTAGTAATTCAGATTCTTTCTTGTTGTAAATCTTTGTTGGTTGGGCTCAGAGCATCATTCTCTTTTTTTAATTTTTTTATTTTACAAAAAAAATGTATAGTGGGTTACAGTTACATTTGCCAGATAGTAGGTGCATTACTTCTCACATATTAATACCCCTTCTCATGTTTTTGTCGACATTGTCCCATTTGTAAGGAAATAGAAAGACTTAGAAAAAATCATATTAAGTGAAATAATCCAGACTCAAAGGAACACAGGCTCAATAGTTTCCCTCATTTGTCATAATCAATAGAAACCTTGGGCTCTCCTAGCAGAGATTTACAATAGAACAAAATCTAGAGACGTAAGGCCAAATTGTACGACACCAAATGTAAGGACCTCCAGGATAAGGAAACAAAAGCCATATAATGAGTGATTGTTGTACTATGTTATTGCTCATCTCTTTTGCCATCCCTTGGGTATCTCATATTGTTACAATTTTTCACCTTGTTATCTGATATATTTTATATGTGCTTAATTCATTATTTGAAATTGGATAGGGAAGGGGGGAAATCAAGATAAGCGGGGGTGGGGGGTGGGAGGGAAATGGGGACCATGTCATAAGAAAGGGTATCAATGTTTGTGAAGTTATGCACTTCCTATCTGGCGAATATAATGTAACCCTTCTATTAATCTCAATAAAAATATTTAATAAAAAATAATTTAAAAAATAAAAAATGTATAGAGGGTTACAGTTATATTCGCCAGATAGTAGGTGCATTACTTCTCACATATTAATACCCCTTCTCATGTTTTTGTTCCCATTTCCCTCCCGCCACCCCCTCCCAATCATCTTGTTTTACCCCCTTCCCTTTCCTATTTCATATAAACAAATAAATGTATATACAATATACATTTAGAATATACAAAGTCAGATACAGTAACAATATGAAATTAACCAAAGGACAACAAAGGAGGAGAGAAATAACATAGTACATTAAGAACAGCTATCACTCAAGATAAAGCAGAGCAGCATTCTTTACCTGGTAAGTTTTTCCCACTGCCGGGGTGGGTAGCTTAACTGAGTAATAACCTCAGAACTCAGAGCTTTTCCCCCCTCTGCTCTTGGGAGCAAGCACTGCTATTTGCGTGGCTGATCCTTTCAGATGGTTCTTCCTCTATTTCTGTGCACTTTTGAGTACTCCAATAGTTGACAGCATTTTTTTCCACACAGCTCTCTCCTTTCTAACAGTTCACTGCTCCCATCTCTGTCTCCTCCGTCTCTTACAGCGTCTGGGGTTAAGTGTCCACTCTCCACTGGAGGCCTGAAACTTTCTCTCGTGACTGTGGGCCATGACTCTCACAAGACCACTCCTTTCTTCCCCGTCATGATGTAGTCAGTGGGCTTCAAAGTGAAACGGCCTAATAACTATTGTTTCACATGACTTATGGTTATTTCTGGTGAAAGGAGGTAATGTTTCTGTGGCAAAACAGAAGAGGGGAGCAGACCCTCCTGATGGCATATAGTTCTGACTCCACTACAATCCTTCTTCTGTCTTCCTGCCTAGGTATCACCAAGCCACTTTCCAGAGCTTCCTTCTGTCATGGACTCCCGAGATCCCACATCTACTTCCCCACATACACCTCAGGACACTGGCTCTGTACCTGCACAATTAAATTACTTTGTTTTCTTTTTATATAGTATGGCTTTCCAACTCAATATGCCAAGTTTAATTACTGGAGAGGGAACTTGATAGGTACATATGGAAACTATCAGTATTCCATAAGAGAAGAAATTTGGTTTATCCATTCAGCTATTGATGAAATGACTTTGAGGGCAATTTCCATACTTCGTGCTGAGCATATGGTATCAAAATTCTGCTTGGATTCTCTCCATCTCTCTGTAAAATATGAAATCACTTAGAATTTTTAAAGGAAACCTAAACAGCAAAGCAGAGACTCCAGCTATGGTCTAAATTCCCTCTCCCAGTGCATGCAGACCCAGTGGAACAGGCCAAGCTATGACTTGATGAGTGCAATGTATCCAATCCACTAAGTAAAGAGAAGAACTGTGCTCAGGGCTGGGAATGCATAGGACAGTGTTCTTGCCTTTCACACACTTGCTGTCTACTACTGGGAGAGAAACCACAGACACAAAACTAAGCTTCACTGATATACATGCATTAATTTGGGGGGACAGGCCTGTGGTGATGGTACCTTGGATGAGAAGACGGAGCAGATCACAAGAGGTCACCCTGGCAGAGGAGGAAGTGAGGGGCAGTGAGGGGTCTCCTGGTTTCTGGCTTACTTCGTTTTTAATAGATGGTTTTAGTACTTTTGATTGAGATACAGAATCCATGGGGGAACATATTATGAGCAGTTTTTTAAAAAAAACTTTATGTAATATACATTCTTATCTAATAATTTCCTCCAGAATATTGTGAATCCTATGTGGAAAATAATAGGAATTAGTTCCCTAAAACTGTTTTCTTATGAAATGGTTTTTCATTAGTATTAAATGAAATTCTGTTCACTTTCCACTCAAATTTGAACAGTAACAGCAGCAATAAGCCAGTAAATCCTGGCCTATCCATCTAGCTAAACCATTGACGTGGTCACAACTGAGTTGAATTACTTCATAATTTCAGTCATTAGTAAAGGGCAAATTGGCCTTGCCACTTCATAGTCTTATAATTTGATATTTCAAACAAGTGCCTCATTATCCACCCATAAAAGAAGTTGGAAGAAGTCCTAAGATGTGGGCTGTCTGGGACATGAGGAGACAGGGATGGATCTGTGCGTTACGGCAGTAAGCACAGACACAGGTACTGGGGGCTCCCCTCTCATGACCTAAGATTGACCTTTGACCTCCATGAGCTGTGCCCACCACACCCCCAGGACATGTGGCACCCTGTCCTGTTGATACCAGCACCAGGACACCAACCCAGATGCAGAGCTAACTTTCAGATACATTTACCACTTAGAGATTTTTGGAAAGTAACCCTCATCTTCACAGAAAAGATAAAATGTTGGCTGAGAATATGGCTCAATGGTAGAGTGTTTATCTTCATGAACAAGGCCTGGGTTTATCCCCAGGAATACATGCTACACACACAGACAGACAGACAGACAGACAGACACACATACACAAGAAGAGGAATGTCCAGAAGGTGACATAATAAGAGATATTGCATACAGTGGAAAATGAAGTCACCTACCTTTCTGGTTTTGGTAGAAAGGAGTTGTGTGAGTCGGGGAAAAGGTAGACGATAATAAGAGAAGCAGCCATGATGGCTTCACATATTTTCTGTTACATTCCTGAGATGTTACAAGCATAAAGAAGTCTTAAATATTACTCATTATAAGAAAAAAATAGATATCTTGTGAGTAAAGAAATCTAGTTAGATTGGGAATTTAGCTTAAGTGATAATTGCTTGAAAGCTTGAGCTCCGTTCCCAGTTCTGAAATAAATAAGTTAATACCACCAGATGAGAACACTGAAACAATGGTGACATGATCGTAACAGACTGCACATTCGATTAGTGGAACAGACACATGGCTGGTCACCTTTTCCCCCCTATTGAAAACTCACTCATACAGCATTAGGGAGACAACTTGTTCAAGGCATCAAGCCCCAAAGATGCAAAAATAAAAGGGGGAGAAAGAAGAGGGAAGGAATAACCAGTTCTCACTCTTCAATAAAATTTGTAAATAGACCTAGGATAAAGGAATCCAAGAGGGAATTGGACAGGAATGAGTCAACGTAGCTACTGGAAAAGTTGGATGGCTATGCCTGGTTGTGTGGGGCAATTCTCTAATATATTCTTCCTATTGCTGATGTGCCTAAAGCCTCTGCTTGGAATAAGTTATAGCAGAGGATACAGCCATGCAGAGTCCTGTGAAGTCTGGGGAAGAAGCCAGGACTGGTCCTGGAGACCATCAGATCAAGGATGAGAAGAATAATTTCCACTTGCACCCCAGACTTCAGAGAGTAAGGCAGAATGGCCCTCCATTCTCTGTCAATGGCAAAGAAATTTTAGTTATGAACCAAAGATGTGTTTTCCTCTTCCCCAAAGAGCCTAGACTGGTTTGATTCAACAAAGAATGGGAATTTTGTTCTCTGGAGATGAAAACAGAATTTCAGGATTCTAGAACAGGGACTGTGGAACTAGAAAGGGCTACTGAAGAACAATTACATTTTTGTGGCACCAGCAGCTGAGCCGTCTTTCTCTTCTTGTCTCCCAGACGCCGGGAGGCTCAGGCCCTGCCTCTCAGGCATTGAAGAATACTCGCTGGTGAAAAGTCCTAAAGTATAGCAAGCTTCTGTTCAAACTATTTTTTATCAGTATGAAACAGTCATTCCATAATAGTTAAGTAACTCTCAGACCCTTTTTTCTACAGTAACTTTTCCATAATTCTTTGCACTGAATATCTTTATGCCTATATCCAGAGAGCTAACAATTTCAGTTTTCTAGTATATACTACCATATTGGTTAGATCACAATAGAATGTTTGCACGCATCACAAACTGAGCCCGGGCCCGTCCTGAAGTGATGAATTGGTGTTTCTTGTCAATGATTATCTCCTCTGGAGGGGATCCTTGTTTAGATTCTCTGAACTTGGCTGTTCCATCTCGGCAGGATGATACCACTCACAAATGGATAGAGAAATCCCACTGGGAATTTGGGGCCCTACTCCAAACCAGCTCGGCTGCTTCCAGAACTTCCATGCAGGCTGCCCATTCCTCTCCCTTCTTTCCTGTGCTCAGACTTATTCCTGTAGGCCAAGTCTTCAGCTTCTGGATTGAACTTGGTCGTGCTGCCATGCATCCTGCAGTATCCTTCTATATATTTGGCTGTTTGCGAGGCACATGTCTGATGCATCATTTTTTACTATACACTGTGTTTATTCTACCCCCATATTTGGTTTAAAATTTGGTAGCAGTCCTTGGCTACAATAATTTTTATTCAGAATTGAGTGTAATTATATAGTCTTACCTACTAGTGTTTCCTTTGAGAAATATTAAGTTTGTTTGTTTGTCATTTACTTGTGACATTAAGAAAGATCTGGGGGCCGGGAGTTTGGCCTAGTGGTTAAAGTGCTTGCCTAGCATGCACGAAGACCCGGGTCCATTCCTTGGTACCACATATAGAAAAAGCCAGAAGTGGTGCTGAAGCTCAAGTGGTAGAGTTCTAACCTTGAGAAAGTCCAAGGACAGTGCTCAGGCCCTGAGCTCAAGCCCAGGACTGGCAAAAAAAAAAAAAAAAGATCTGTCTGCGTCTTATATAAACTTCTTTTCTACAGTATTCTGAAATAGCATAATTTTTGGGGGGCCGGGAGTTTGGCCTAGTGGTAGAGTGCTTGCCTAGCATGCACAAAGACCCGGGTTTGATTCCTCGGTACCATATACATAGAAAAAAAAGCTGGAAGTGGTGATGAGGCTCAAGTGGTAGAGTGCTAATCCTTGAGAAAGTCTAAGGACAGTGCTCAGGCCCTGAGCCCATTCCAGGACTGGCAAAAAAAAAAAAAAATAGCACGATTTTCGACTTAAATTTGAGTCACTATTTTGGACTATTTTAATTTACAAATTGAGACTTTTTATTTTAGAAATACATTGATGATTTTGATGAGTTCATCACCATTTATTTTCTTACTCGAAGTTCCTTTGGATATGAATTTCTGCAGTCAATTTTTAATTTCTTTTCTCTTGTCTCATTTCTCCTTGTCTTTATGCTCTGCTTTCTAGGAAATTTCCCTATCAAGGCCTTCAAAAAGCATTTCTAGAATGTTAAACTCTTTTAGCATAGCTTAAATTTTCAAAAGCCCTTGTAATCTTTTATGGTTTTGTACTTCTTTCAGCCAGTGTATGCTATCCTTGATTTTCTGGTTGCACTAAATTCTCAAAATACATTGATGAATTCTGAGATTTTTTTCATAGCATCTATAACTTCCCAAGTGGTCATTTCTCTTTGCTTGTTTGTGTCATTGATTTTCACAATGGATGATGCCTTCTCATATGGGGACATTCTTGGTTTTCTGCTTATAGTTAAAGGGGGAGGCACTGAAATGGGTCTGAGCCCAGAGGAGTTTTTGACTGTGGCATGGAAACTGATTTACCAAATCAGATAAACAGTTTCTTAGATCTCTATGCAGTTCCTGGGACCTTCCACTGAGGTTGTAAGGGAGGGAGGAGATTGTGAAAATTCCATCAAGCAAGAGAGAAATGATGGAAAAGTTACAGTGTAAAAGGCATTATTGGTATCTGGACACTCCACGCATTGACTCTGTGGTTCCAAGGTTTGTGATATCCATTGTTTGAAAGTAGGTATTAGTTGTCTGAGAACCATGATCTGGTTTCCTTTATATCTTTACTCTTCTAAAGAAAGCAGCCACACTTTCATATTAGAATAACAAGGCCTAATTGTATCATTTAACTGTAGTCTTCTAAAGAAAACAGCTAATCTTAACATCAGAATAGCCAGCACCTTTCATTTTAAGCAAAAGGAAGGTGATTTTATGGAGTCCTGGTTTTGTTTCTTACAAGTAACTTGTGTTTGTGTCATTCTCATTGTTTCCTGGTGAGGAACTGCAGATTCTTTCCACAGGCAATTAGACCAGAACATCCTGGTGGATGTCAAATTCAATATAAATGTGGTTTTAATTGTCTCAGGATGTGCACGTCTAGAGAACCTTACTATCTCTTAAAGGAAAAAGCAGACAACTCCATCCAGATGGAGACTGACTGCGAGGATGGCATTCATGCCTGGCTGTGAGAGAGACATGCTGTGCCCTTTTCTATCCCAGGAATACCAGCCTTGTAACACCAATGCATGTCCAGAGCTGAAGAAGACCACGCCCTGGACGCCATGGACCCCCGTCAACATCTCAGACAACGGCGGCCACTACGAGCAGCGATTCCGGTACACCTGCAAAGCCCGCCTGCCCGATCCAGGCCTGCTGGAGGTGGGGCGGCAGAGGATAGAAATGCGCTACTGCTCCAGTGATGGCACCAGTGGCTGCTCCACTGATGGTGAGCCTGGCTGCTGCCATGACAGCATCCAAGAGGTTATGGAAGAACCAGGGGCTAATTAATTGCCTTTGTTGTTGCTTATGGCATACCCATCTTTCTCATAATGGTCTCCAGAGAGACAACGAAGGTTCTGGTTCTCAGGAATACTTTCTAAAACCCCAAGGAAATGCTTGAGAGCCTAGATAGTGTGTGTGTGTGTGTGTGTGTGTGTGTGTGTGTGTGTGTGTGTGTGTGTATATACTATATGTACTATATATAATACATATATATACTATATAGATACTATATATAGATATATACTATATATATCTATATGTACACATATACGTACATGGCCTATGAAAATAATGTCCAAACTTATAACTTAAATACAGTAAGAGTAACAGCAATGAGTAATAACAAATTGATCAGACTTACACGATAATTAATGCTATGTGAATGTTACTCTCTTCAGGTAAGAGTCAGGACAGATATTAGTATTTTGGGATCCTGATTGACCACAGGTAGCTGAAACAAATGGAAATTGAATTGGTGATAGGGAAGGAATTCTGTATCAAAAATGGTCTTGTGACATCAGCGTTCCAGATAACACGGTGCTTATTGTAGATGCAGAATAGTTGTAAGTCAGAGTTGGTAGAATGAAACAGCATGTGGAGGAGAAGCGATGGAGAACTTTCCACAGATGCTCTCACACTACAATTAAGCTTATTTGTCTTCTGACTCCACAAGATGGGTAGAAGCACATGTCATTGTCCTAACCTGGGAAAGGATCTAGAGCATGGATAGAGCTGTGGTAAAGCTCTCTCCTCACAAGACAAGGCTCTGAGTTCAATCCACATCACCCCCCTATAAGCAAGAAATAAACACAAAAATAAGAGAGTAGGCCCGTTACAGTCATTTGTGAGTACAGCTAGGAAATAGTAATGCATGAACTTTATTTCCACCTAAACATTCACATTTAATTGATCTTGCTTTATTTCATTTGCTAAGTCTGACAGCCAGATCTACAGTGGACAGAAGCCACATTTGCTGTGGCTTCCCGCCATTGGCTTATTTCAAAACAGGCTAAGAACCATTTTATTTCTTGTGTCATGCAAGAAAAAGTAGAAAGGGAATGTGTTTTATAATTAACTCCACTCTCCTTCTAAGACTTACACACTTTTATTCTTTTCATGCTCAGATACTTATAAAGCCAAAGTAAATATTTATTTTAAATGTTAATAACATGAAGTAAGAAATGTGCCAGGCACAATGGCTCACACCTGTAATCCTAACTACTCAGGAGACTGAGATCTGAGAATCACAGTTCAAAGCCAGCCCGGGCACTAAAGACCAAGAGGCATCTGCAATTAACCACTAGAAGTGGCTCTGCAGCTCCAGGGGTAAAGCAGAAGCCTTGAGACAGCCAAAGAGCTCAGGGACAGTGCCTAGGCCCAGAGTCCAAGCCCCCCCAACTGAAAAAAAAGAAAGAAAGAAAAAGTAAGGACTTATTTAATGCACTTTTATAAAGACATTCTATATGTTGTGCAAAAGCATGTCATGGGCATGGCTTATGACGCTCATTTTTCCTGTTCATTTACAATATTAACTAATAATGACTATTTTATATTTTGGTGTTGATATCTTGTTTTCTTTTGACTATACAAAACGAGGCTTCACTGTGCGTAGTTATTCTTTATCGATAGCTCACAGGACAGTGACTCATCACAGAAAGACCCTTGCAGTGTGTGTGCTCGTAGAGCTTGCTGTCCGCACCGCAGAGGCAGCGTCTCAGTGAGCTACCAGGTCCTCAACCACGTGTGAGCTGGCGCCTTGTGTCCTCCCTCATGGCCTTGAGCAGGAATATGCAGAGCGTTATTGCACAGCGTGGGAGGTGTTGGTGAAAACTGTGTCACGGTGACCACATTTGAGAAAATTGTTGAATTGTTTTTAATAGTGTAAGCAGGAAGGCGTTTTCAGCAAAGCAAACACTAAGTCAATGACTTCCATTAAAACACTCTGAACAGACCCAAGGCACAGTAAATCTTGAAAGGCAGTTCACAGAACTCCTTTAAGACAGCTACCTCCACACCCCTGCCCCCCAAATGTTGCTGTTACTACTGCTCCATTGGCTCTGGAGGAAACACATTTTGGTATTGAGTATGCTGAGACCATGACAGTCACATCTGGCCCATGGCTAGATGATTCAAGAATGTGTTCAGGTCCAAGGCCTGGGGCCTCTGGAGCAGACAGGTGTCCTGTGACAAAATATTATTTCACCTTTGACAAGCTAACCGGTGAAGGAACTGGTTAAGCATGGCTAATTTATTTCTTTGGTCCAGATGGATGTTCTCCTGGGAAATGCTACCCGGTGGGATACAATAGAAGTTTCCCAAGGGAAACAAGAAAGGTACATTTCCTAGAGAAGTAGGGAAAAACTAAACTACACATAGAAGACCATTGTATAAGGTTGGCTACACCCATAGAGTTCTGCCATGCACCCTTATTGAATAGCAACCACAAGAAGCAGCTGGAATTTCAGAAGGTTGTCACTCAACTGCAATGTTTTCTTGACTTTTGAAATGCATAAAGGGTTCAGCTGAATTGAGGAAGTCATTCTATACAGGGGAAAAAAGCAAATCAGAATCTGCTCGTTTGGGGCGGAGGGCTGCTGTAGAGTAACACTGCGGTCCTCTGGCAGGGCTTTCTGGAGACTTCCTACGTGCAGGGAGATACTCTGCCCACACGGTCAATGGTGCCTGGTCGGCCTGGACCTCGTGGACCCAGTGCAGCCGAGACTGCAGTCGGGGCATTCGCAACAGGAAGCGAGTTTGCAACAACCCAGAGCCCAAGTATGGAGGAATGCCTTGTCTGGGCCCATCGCTGGAATACCAGGAATGTAACATACTCCCCTGCCCAGGTGAGTGAATTGTCCTAGCAAAGACAAGCCTAGAAAAGCCGAGCACCTCAGACCTTTAGTGCACTGAGACTCAGTCAGCTTGTTAGTGTGACTAAAAGGGAGGAAAGGGGTCGGGGGAAAGGGACATGACAAAATGAGTGAGTGTGAAAGAGAGGGAGAGAAATTTAGAAAGATGCAGGCCTAACAGAGGAATCCTTAGCCCCCCCCCAAGCTACCTGACTTGAAAGCAAACCCCAAATGATTCCAACCAATATTAAAATGTTATACTGAGTCTCTTTTCAAGACAGAATGTAGCCTCAGTTCTCTATGTGAAAACAATCTGAAGATTGACTTCCATAGTCCAGGGAAAAACCTCTTCTCTTCATGTTGCATTAGAATGAAGACAAACACAAGTCTAGGCTGTCTGAGAGTCATTATTTTTTTTTCTCCTACGTTAAAAAGAATCTATTTCGATGATCCAGTGAGCACTTAGTGGTCCAGTGACAGATGAGAGGCTGGTCTCCTGGGGTGTGTGTGGTGTCCCTGAAATCAACATCAGCCACATTCCAGAGCCAAAGGCACCCAGACATCCCTGAGCTGGCCTCACCTGGCACAATTCCTGTCCAGAGTCACGGGTGTCACAAGTTGCTGAAGATCTACCTCTCTCCTGGACACACAGAACTATGTGTCTCTACCTCTTCATGCCACTGAAATCCCAAATAAGCCCTGGACATTAAAATGAGCTAAAGGAGACCAGGTCATTTGAGCCTCACTACCCTTACAGCAACTTTTTCTTTCCTTTTGAATATCTGACCCTTGTCTGTGGAGGCCTCCCCTGCCAACCCTCTGAGTGGGACCTGACACTTTCATCACTTTGAGTTCTAGGAGCAAGTAGCTTCGTTCTGGAAGGGTTTTGTTAATGCATTTGTTAATGGCAGATGGTCGAATGGGCGATTGCATGTATGGGTGGATGGATACATGGATGTGTGATTGATACATGAATAGACAAGCAGTGGGTGGAGAAACAGGTAGATTATACAGGAAACAGTTCCCTGTTTTGCAACAGTACTGGGCAATGATGTCACTCATTTAAGAGCTGTAGTACTCCTTCTGGAACATCTCTTCCTGAACTTCTGTAGCCTCAGGAGATTCCTCCTCTCACCGCCCAGCTTTCCCAGCCCAAGCTAATGCCAGAAGGCTGGGAAAGGTCACTGAGCTGCTCTTTCCCACAGCCTCAGTGGATGGATTCTTCTCCTGGGTTCTTGGAGAGAGCTGTGGACGAGATAGCACAGACTACAGTCATGCTGTAAATACAGCAAGGAAAGGCACCATGGAGTGTCAGAGCTCCACCCCCACCTTCCCAGACGCCAGACCAGAAGACTGGAGCTTAGCTGCTGCCCTCGTTCTCTGCAGAGTCCTTGTTCAGCTCAGAGTCATTCTGTTATCATTATCTGGGAGTAGTATTTATTTTAGTTGACATTCTGATCAAGGCACAACCCTGTGTACATGACCTGAATATCTTAAAATAGCTCTGTTCCCGTTTTCCTTCCAAAGCCAAGATTCCACAGTGATGTGCAATTATTCACAATGGCCCATGTGGCTTTCCATTAAGGAGTGCACAAATTTAGGGTTACATGGTACAGAGGTCAACTCTTCCAGCTCCTAAAAATATGCAAGAATACAAGTCAGCGGGGGAGGTGCCCTGCAGGCAGGCTGAGCTGTACAACCTGGGTGACAGGGTGACAGATCATAGGGCTATCTTTATGTCTAGGTCATTCTGTTCCCTATAAATTAACTCCTATAACTTAATTATAAATAACCATAAATAATGTCTATACATTAATTCCAGTTTAACTTATTTGGTTCCCAGTGGATAAGTACACTGGGACATTGCAGATTTTATTTAATAAGCTGTTTAATCAAACAGTGAAAGATGTCACCTTCACTCTCCATGTACATGAGAACTCCAAGACTGCACTGAAATGATTATTACTTTTATTTTTTAAATGATTATTTCTTTACCTTCTGGGCTTCGATGATGAATACCTTCTCCTAAATTACCTCTTCATGGAAGAACCAGTGACTCATTCTTATTCTTCATTGGCCTAAAAATGGCAGAAATTGTGTGACCCCCCAAATGGATAATGATCCTGGTTCTGAGCCTTTCCTTTTGTCATTCTCAGTGAGTGAGGACTCACTTGCTCCATGACCTGTCTTCTCTGTGCCTTGCTTACCTCATTCCTCAAGGTAGTTGTGAGGATAAAAGGAACTCTGCTATTGTGGTGCTGGTTGCTGTAGCCTTAGCCAGTGGCTCAGTTTGTTCTCTTCCCTTCATCCCATGTCCTTATTTTCCCACAGTGACATCTATGTGTTCTCTCATAGAACAATTTCACTAACCTTTGTGCTCTGCAATTCCCACTTTAGACTTTAGAAGCCCATTGTCCTTGCTGAGATGCACTGATACTACATTGTTTAATATGCTTCTCCACCCAGTTCGAACTGCCACCATCTCCGGTGTCACTGTGGAAAGATGTAGTCTGAACTCTAAAACACAGGACAAATTTGAAGATTGCAGACAGGTTTTCCATTGATCTGGGGCCATTAGAGAGCAGCATGAATGACTCAGAATAGGAGGAAGTGCTTTAAATTCCTCTTTGAGTTCCCTTGTGCCCAGAACCATATATCTCCTGGAAGCAATGTGTTAGAATTCAGTCCTGAAGACAATGAGATAAAAAACAGATAAATCTTCTGTGAGATCCATAGGCAGCTTCTGTTCCAGATGCTCCCACATGCTGCTCATGCTTGGAAAAAGAGCTCTGAGTACCCAGAGGGAGGGTTTTAGAACAGATGAGATATGATTGGCTGGAAGTGCTAGCTGGAATCTAGATAAGGATAAATACTGTTTGAAATATCATGGAATAGATTATGTAAACTAGCCTTTTCATATGAGGTCATTAGAGTTTACATGATTTTCAAATGCTTTGAATAAGCACATCTATTTTGGGTTTTTAATACCACAATAAATTTGATCATTGCAGGAAAATAAATGGAACTGGAGATTGTTAAGGGAAATAACACATAGTGAGAAAGACAAATCCTTGAAGTCCTCATTTATATTCAGAATCCAGACCTCACCCCACAAATGGATAGCAAAAGGAAAAACAATGAGTTGGGAGAGTTGAATCTGATTGAAGTACTTCTTATCCATGTATGAAAGCAGAATGAGCCCTATTAAAATTTGTTCAAAAGACAGAAAAATGAGATAAAAATTTAGAAGCAGTCATTAATTTAAAACACATATGGAAATATCACATATAGAAATGTCTCAATGGGATCCCTTTTTCCAATTCACATATGGTAATATAAAAAGAATATGTAACATGAGATCTACTCTCTGAATAATCTTTTCAGTGCATAGCAAAGCATTGTTTAAGTATAGGCCCAACACTATGTGTCTGGCCTCCAGAATTTAACATCTTGAATAGCTGAGATTTTCTAGCAACTTCCCTGCCCTTGGAAACAAAAGTTTTCTTTTTGTCTCTATAAAACAAAAATAAACCAGGCACTGGTGGCTCGTACCTATATTACTAGCTACTCAGGAGACTGAGTTCCAAGGATTGTAGTTCTAAGACTCTTATCCCCAGTAAACCACTAGGAAACTTGAAGCAACACTGCAGCTTAAAGTGCTGGAGCATTAGACAAGCCTTAAGTGGAAAAGCTCAGAGACCATGCCCAGGCTCTGAGTTCAAGCTCCATGATTAACAAAAAGAAAAAGAAATAGAAGAACATAGGAACATAATGTATGTCAGATGCTCTATACGAGCAGTCTTCTACGATACACACTTTTGTCTGTTTGTTGTATGCCTGGCTTATTTCCCTCAGTCTAGTATCACACAGATACATCTCTGTTGTTTCATATGACATATCTCCTTTCTGAAGGCTAAGTAGCATTCCATGATATCTATGGATCAAATTTTCCTTTCTATTCACATTGACATTTCATTTGTTTCCATATATTAGATGTTGTACCATAGTACTATAATGAACTTGGTTTTGCTAATAAGTTTTAGAGCTCCTAATTTTTATTGTTGTTTGTGTACTGAGAATTGAGACTGGCAGATCATATGATACTCATTTTAATTTTGAAGAACATTCATTGTGTTTTCCAGTCCCCCCAGCAGTGCCTAGGACTGCATTTTCTCCATATCCATACCAATACTCATTTGTTCTTAGCTATCATTGCAGATATGAAATGTTATTTTTTCTTCCCTCATAATTAGTGATACTGCACATCTTGGTCATTCATCTGTGAACTATTCATATAATACAAAAGCCTGGTATTTTCAGGATATGTGATTGGCTATAAGCCAACTTAGGACCCATCTAAAGGACATTTGCAACTCTCTGCCTTGGGCTAGCTTGTGTGTACTCAGACAACAAAGCTCTGTTAACATCTGGGTTTCTAAGGCACTGAGACTTTGCCTTAGGTTATGGGATGGACCAGGGTAGCTATGGTCCAAGCTTCAACTCAGATTATTTGCAAAAAACAAATTCCAGAAAGTATGAGTGAGATTGATATGGGAAAGGAATTTAGACACTCCTACCTTCTTGTTGCTGTTATTCCACCCAGTGTGAAATAGTTGATTCATACCTCCAACATTCTAATATGCTTCATTAACTGTTAGAAAAAATACTAAATTCTTTTTTAAAAATGTTACAAACTTTCCAGTTAGCTGGCAAAATCATTTTAGAGAGATTTAAATATATTTGTTTTGTATTTACTTATAAAAAAATACTGCCATAAAAAATGATGTCTTTACTCATGTTTCTAAAACTTTAGTTACGCTTCTCAAAAAAGCCCATAGATAAAGAGAAAGGGTGCTCCATAAAGATGTATGAAGTATAGGTTACTCTACTCCAAGCCTTCTTCTGTCCTGAATTATTGTGATAATTCCATTTGTGATTGTTTCTATTTGTTTGGGAAAATGAGAAAACCAAATATGATACTATCTACATATGGTAGTAGTGAATGCCATCAGCTTTTAATTTGGTTTTCCACTGAGGGTGATCGTTTTGCATCCTGCTAGGATCTAATGTTGTCTTCCCTGTGATGAGTCAGGTTTTGGAGTTCACCCGTGTCAGGCGAGGGCAGGGGTGACAGAGGTAGGCTCAGTCAGAATTTGACCGAAATCAGCTCGTGTCTGCCATGGTCAAATATGAGTTCTCTATTTTTAGAGTTCAGATGTGAGTTCTCTATATTTTAGAAATGCATGCTAATGCAGGACTGAGCATCAAAGCTGCCCAGATACAGATGGGCCTGCCAGCTTTCCATGTGGCAGGAGCCAAGCTTAGGGAGACAGAGACTTAAGTGAGTATAAGAGAAGTGTTCAGCTATTAGACAGTTACAGAAAAGCTTGACCAGGGAGTTGTATACTCCTAACATTCACACTGTAATGTGGCCCACTTAAAGTCCAACCTGACCTCTGATTTCCTATTCCATAAAGTCTGTGTGGTTAAACTTGGTTTTGTTGTTTAGCACCTGAACATCTAAGGCATTCCTCACAGTTAACTTTTTAAAGGGATGTTTTGCTATTCTCTACCCTGCCATCAAGAAGCAAACCTCAGGGAGTAATTAGAAAGGAAGATATGAGGGTAGCCTATCTTTAGTTAATGTTAATGTACGTCGAGGTCCTTTTCAGGACCTAGATCTTTTGTATTCCATGAATCTCCCTCTGCTGTCATTCTCATGCTTTACTGTTGAACAAGAAAACTAAGGTAGGGAGAAATTATGCCAAGTGCATGCATCAGGGGAACACCTCATGTTGTTGTAATGAGTACCCATGCTTTCTCGTATTATGGATCTGCCCATAGCTGTATCAGATGGGTCAGGATTGGATTTCAGAATTGTATGTTCTGTGTCCCTTTCCAGTGGATGGTATGTGGTCTTGTTGGTCATCCTGGTCAAGATGCTCTGCCACATGTGGCGGCGGACACTACATGAGGACTCGCTCGTGCACTAACCCGGCCCCGGCCTATGGAGGTGACATCTGCCTGGGACTGCACACCGAAGAGGCACTGTGTAACACACAGCCCTGTCCAGGTAAGCAGCACTGCAGTGACTGCAAGACAGCGCCCTCCATGGATAAATGGAGAGGTTGTGGGTTATGGGGGAAGGTTCAAACCAACCCCTCACCATTGCCTTCAATGTGACATGGCGTTCGTATTAGCCTTGGTCATGCTCATTAGCACTAATAACTCTCAGGTAGCCCCTTGCTCTGTGAGGGTGAAAGAAGAAATAAATGAGAAAGAAACAAGAATGTGTGGAGCTCCCACACATTTCTGGGTAGAGATCTGAGTGGGGAAAAATACCTGCAGTCCCTTGTTTCACAGCATGCTGGGCCCAGTCCGGGCTTCCTACCATCCCCAGCATGGCGATCGAGAAACAAGATCTAAGATGGTACAGGGGACAGCAGGTGCTGTGCAAGGACAATCTCTCCCAAATCATTGGCCACACTTCAGAGGCTGCACCTCAAGAGAAAACATAAAGCACACAGGAAATCAAACCAGCAAGCAGAGGATTAATAAAAAGCAAGCAGTGAAGCCTGCCACAACAAAACCATCCTAAAATATTGGCTGTTAGTAGAACCTAAGGTTTTGTTACTGAAAGTCAGAGTGGGGAGTAGGGTTAGCCCTTGCTAGCTGTGTGTCCTGGGGGCAGCCTGGGGATCCAAGTTCAGAGGGAGCTCCTATTGCCTGCCTCCTCTGGGAGTCTTCCCTATCTGCTGAATAAAAATGTCTTTTTAACATCATTTAATAGACCACATTCAGTCTTGAGACTTCGTTTTTCATGTTCTTCATATGTGAATGAGCGCTATTCATTTGCTTGTATGCATCTGCACACCTGAAGGAACTGAGCAAATCTTCCTCTTCTAGGCAGACGTGTTCTTTTGATTATTCATCTTTTGGCCTTGATCTAAGATTTGTGGGTTCACCTCATGCTCTTTGATCAATAGGCTAGAGATAAAATGAATTCTGCCCCATACCTCTGATACATTACTGTGCAATATTTCCTCTGTTTTGTAACAGAGGAAAAAATACTTTTGCCTTCCCTATTAGACTTCTCACTAGCACACATTTCTCTTGCATGAGCATGGTGGTTTGTGGGAAATATTTGGGAATTTTCCAGAGAAGCATTTGGGACTGCTCTTTGCCTGAGAACACTGACCTGTGGGAAACTGTGTCTGCACTGATGATTTCTGTGCCCACTCTTCGGGAATATGCACAGCTGTGTCTCCTGGATTAGCTCATGGACTGTTGGAATCAATCAAAGTGTTAAACTAATGTGGCGCTTGGAGTTCTTCTTTAGAGCACTTTATACTCGATTAAAACATTATAACATTTCATTCATCCTCATGGAGGTTGTTTTTGGGTTTTGGTTTGTGGGGAGGTGGGAGATTCAGAGTTGGTTTTGTTGTTGTTGTATTGCCAGTCCTAGGACTTGAACTCAGAGCCTGGGTGGTGTCCTTCCACCTCTTTGTGTTCAAGGAGAGCACACTACCACTTGAGCCAAGTACCACTTCTGGCCTTTCCTGAGTATTTTATTGAAGATGAGAATCTCATGGGCCTTTTCTGCTTGTGCTGGCTTCAAATCGTGCTCTCACATCTCAGCCTTCAGAGTAGTTATGATTACAGGCATGAGCCACCAGTGAGAGGCTCATCCTTGGATTTTTTTCTCTGGATTGTACAGAAAATATGACTGCATCATATTTATGCACAAAACTGTTGAAAAGATACTGTGCATATATGTATATGTAAACGTATCCAGATGTAGATGTAGAGATAACTTGACAGTACTTCCAAGCTGGTAACAATCTCCCCTCTGATAAATCTTCTTTCCCCATTACTGCAGAGAGCTGGTCAGAGTGGTCAGACTGGTCTGCATGTGATGCCTCTGGCATCCAGATCCGAGCCCGCAACTGCATCCTTCTGTTCCCTGTGGGCAGCCAGTGTTCTGGAAACACCACGGAGAGCCGACCATGTGTTTTTGACTCTAATTTCATCCCAGGTGAGAGAAGAGATGTTTATCAGTGTGAACAAAATCATCCCATCATTAGAGAGAAAGACTGATTCATGGGTCAGCGATTTATCTCCTCTGAGGCTATGTTGGATAGAGTAGAAATGATTAAATCAACTCTTGTGGTTTCAAGGTGGTTGAAGTAAAGATTCATAGAGAACCACAGAGTTATACTTCAAATTTAGCTCATGAGTTTAAGACTTGTAAAGACCACATTTTCCATTTTTATTGACTGTGTTAGCATAATCTGAATATTTTATTCAAAATGGAAGTAGATTACTTGGTTATTTTGATCTTGAGTTAAATGCTTTGGCACTACTATGTGTGCTCAGTTTTGCAGAAAGCAAAGGTCATTCTCTTCATGTGACTTTCAGTTGATCTGAGAAAATGAGTACCTATCTTATTTCACTTTGGAGAAGAAATTGGCTAGCCTTCTTGCTACAGGCTATTCATTGTAAAATCAGTGTCCAGTTTATGGGCACTGTTTAATCGCCTCTTATCTTCTCCCAGAAGGCGTGGTGCTTTGGACATATATAAATTATTTGTCATCACCTGTTATGCTCCATGGGACTGTGTTGTAGGCCATAATGATGACCAAACTTTTCCCCAAAATGATAGGGTTTGGTTCTATGAGCCAAATTTGCTTTATTTTCTTCTTTTAGTGGAAAAGATAGTAATAGCTAGAGAAAACAGCTTGTCATGTTCTTGTAAGGTACGTCTACCATATGTGGTATGGAACTACAAAAGTATTTTGCATAATTTTAATTATTGAAAAATCAATATAGAAGTGTGATATATCTAGACTTCTAAAATAATATATTCCTTGAGTTACAATGCTTAGAGGATCTGTACTCTCACTGGCATTTTGATTCCGTATTTCACACATAGCATGATAAGGGGAAAAGTGTCTCCTGGGTAGTAATTTCGTTATGGCTGTTTACTATGAGATACGGCAAATTGGTCCCTACATTTTTCCCTTTGCAAGGAATGTGACAACACTGACTTTTATTAAAATAAAATTAAATAAAATAAAGCTCACGCTAGAATGTTGTAAGGTTTCCTCCATAAGAAACATATGGAAAAGCAGAAAATAAGCAAGTACCCTGGTTTCATCCTAAGAGTTCCTAATACTTTCAATTTTGAGATATAGTTCTCTGCCCTTCTTGATCCATATAACCTAGTCAGATCTATCTCAGGTTGATTAAAACAAACAAAAATACATATTTTTAATAAACAATCATTCTTTGACATTTAGACTCCTATTCGTTTCACATTTACTAGACATTTTGTGGATGAAGCATCTGTGTAGACTTCCTTTTCAATATCCCTTCTGTATTGTGATTGGACTTTTGTTTCCCCAGAAGTATCTGTGGCAAGATCCAGCAGTGTAGAAGAGAGAAGATGTGGAGGTAAGCTCCTGCTTCTTGTCAGTTTCTTACTGGAATTCTTATAGACACCAACCGTTTTTCTTTCCTCTGTTTTGTTCCTCTCTTGGCCTACAACATATTGAGGAAACTTGTAGATTGCCAATATCGCATGCCTGGTTCTAAATGTACACTGAACATATGTACCCATTGGTCTTGAAGTCAGCTAGGGTTACGAGGCCAGCATCTTAGTGTTTTTACATCAATCACAAAGTACCAGACTCTATTAAATGCTTCAGAAGTCTCTCCCCTGCTCCTCACAGGGTGTATTTCTGTGCATTCTGCAGTCCATGGCAATTATACTCAGGAAAGAGTTTTGGAACTACTCAGCATTTTCAGATTCCAGAAAAATGATGTGAGGCTTGCACTTATGCATTACATAATCGCCATAGCTTCTGGGCTATACTAGAATCAACCTCTTTCATGATGGGGAAAATGAGATTCTGGGCCATAGTATCAGGCAGTTCAGCTCACTGTCCTGCCACAGTGATGAGTATCCACTTGTCAGCCATTGTGCCATTAGGAATTGTAGGAGATGCACTACGTTTTATCTGCTTATATAGATGGATGCTGTGAGACCCCGAGAGGTGAGGCCATTGGTCCACACACATAGTTCCTGGAAGTGAGAAGCAGCCAGAGAACCACAGGAGAAGAGCCAGGTGGCAATCCTCAGGGAAGACTGTGTGTGTCCAGTGACAGTAATGCTGTCTAGGAGACATTCTGGGTCAGCCTATGTCTGCTCCCAGGAGCCAACAGGTGTGTTCCCTTCCTCAGAAAGGACAAGATAGATCAGTTGGGGTCACCTAAATGGTGTCTCAGCCGAATTGGCTGGTCACCCGTGCTTGCTGCACTCTGCCTTTCCCTGAGTCACTAAGTCCACTAAAGGCCATGAGCATCAGAAGATTTGCATGGTTGCAAATCCCGTTGGTGTCAGAGCCACCTGTGAAGCATTCCAGCCTTGGGAAAGATCACGATTAATCCGCAGAAACTTTCATTATTCTGTGTTATTCAGAATGGGTGGTGTTAGACTTTTAAGCTTCTAGCATTGACAGTCCAGCATAAGCAAGTAAGTGATGAGATAAAGTGTAATGAAGAGGTGAAAACCAGTCATTACTTAGCTGAGATGAGGAGGGATCTCCAGGAAGGCAGCAGAGGTGTTTTCTCAGCTTAAAGGAAAACAATCAAACGAGGTAGGAAAAACATTTAGTTGAACTAACTGGGGTGTTGGGCTATATTCCAAAAATGACCAAGAATCAGTAGCAAAGGGGGGACAAAAAAGGCATATTCAAAGGCAGGAGGCCCAGTAAAGCAGATTCAAAAGAGATTTAAGACGCACTGTTTTTCCCTCTGCAGAAAATAGGCTCCTGTTGAGCTTTCTCAACTTAGCTATTTTTAGTTGCAGGAGACACAAAGCCTACATTGTTGTCACAAAGATGTCAGCTGCCTCAGCATCCCCAGGCACCTGCAGGAACGATTCATTTAACCATTGACAAAGTGTCTGCATGCGGACACCATCATACATCTTCCATATGTTGTAATGAAATGTGAGTTATCAGTGCAGTGCAAAGTATTTTTTATCACTGTGTGGCACTGACCCTGGGGAGTTCTAACAGCTAAAGCACAAAAAAAATATGAAAACTCCAGTGAAATCACCGCTTGCTTAAGTACAGCTTCAGTGTGTTACAGTAAAAACATTCTTGAGCCCAGATACTTTATCCAACTGTCACAGCTGACTGTTCTCCATCTCCAGAGGCTCCATGGATGTAACCAGGAAAAGAAAGGCCAGAGGTCAGTGAAGCAAGTACTTCCATGGTCTTGGTGTCACTGACTTGGCCAGGAGGGGCAGAGTACTAACTTGTCCCTGCATTATCCAACATAAATGCCTTGGGTCTCTGTGTTCAGAGCTACAGCTACACCATCTCTTTGGAGCACTGGCAAGGGGATTATGAGTCACACAGTGACCACGAGAGAAGGTGGCGGGGAGATAGAGGTTCTCATGTGTGAGTCAGTGATAGCCACTCCTCTCCCTTATAACTTTCAATGGAGTGTTAGCCACTTCAGTGCGTACAGGGAGCAGGAAGGACTAAACCCTGGGGGAGGGAGGGCCTAGTGTGCGCTGGACTTCTGGTGAGTCTAGCAGCAAGTGTTAGGGATGGGCACAAGGATGCTGAGACAGGGGGAAGGAGCTCGAACTCCCAGGCAGGAGGCCATGGTGGCCAAAATGCCAGCACTCCAGGCACTTCCGGGTTCTCCTCTCCCTGCAAGCCTGCATGCTTTATTCCATGACTAGGAAGACTCATCTCCAAGCTATGCTGGGGTCCAGCAGGTATCTCCAGAGGCTCACCTCTCCAAGGGCTGATAGACCACAGTAGAACTTCTCCTGACATGGCACCCCAAGGTGTATGGAGGGGTCACCAGGGATTTCCCCTGGGTGTACTTGGCCTCAAGGCCAGTAACTACAGATAGCTAGTCACAGGATGCCATTGCAATCACTAGGTAAGGTCTGTTTAGCCTTCTGGGGCTTTCACTAAGCTCAGCTCTGAGCCCGGCTCATGTGGTGCCATGCAGACAGGCACTGAGCTTTTGCTGTAGTATTTCACATACGTGGAGGTCTCACTTCCCTGAGGCTGCTCAAGTATCACACCTGTCTTAAAGGGAATTTGTACCACTGAAGCCACTCCTGCTTGTAAGGCTGCGACAACTCATAAGCCAAGACAACTCACTTTTTAGATGTTTTATTCTCATGAGAAATAAAGAGACAAGCAATAGATCAGACAAGCTGGCTACTGACAAGACTGTGTTTTATTTCTTTAGCAAAAATCTTTTACTTGTTTGGAATAAGCCATTTTCATCATAAAATCACAAATATGCAAGTAAAAACATGGTGTGCCCTGCAGACAGCATGTAGTCTTGACCACCTAGAGGATGATTCAGCAGTGAGAGCCTTATATTGCCTTTAGGACCCAGTGAAGCTCATGACACTGTACAATACTCAAGAAAAGTAGGTGGATAACATCAGGATGCATGTAAGAGGGAAGGGAACTATTTTTTTTTTCCAGTCTTGGGGGCTGAACTCAGGGCCCGGGCACTGTCCTTGGGCTTTCTCAAGGCTAGAACTCCACCACTTGAGCCACAGGACCACTTCTAGCTTTTTTTCTGTGTATGTAGTACCGAGGAATTAAACCCAGGTCTTTGTGCATGCTAGGCAAGCACTCTACCACTAGGCCAAATTCCTGGCCTAAAAGGGAACTATTTTAAACACAATGAAATGGTTTTCAAAAGAGAGGAGTAATTCATAAAGACCTTCTAGAAGAAGGCAATGGGTTCTTTTCCTGTCCTGGGCCACACTATGCTGGATGAAGAGAAGCTCAGCCTGCTAAAGCATCAAAATACATTGTTCCATGGGAACCTTGTAGGGAAGAAATGATCGCGATGCTCTTGAAACACAAGCTTCCAAGAAAATTCCCTGCTAGTGCAGAAAGGTTTAAAGACACAGTGGAAGCACACTTGATGGCTCAGTTCACAGTGCTCACTGTGGACAGATTTCTTTGTGGCCATGACATTTCCCAGAAGATTCCTCGGATTTCTTTCATTTAAATCTGTACGAGGGCTTCTCGGTTTCTCTTCCTCTTTGCACCTAGAGCCTCAAGCAGCTAGGTAGGTAGCATGCTCGCTGTCTTCAAGTGGGTCTCGCTTTGTTCCCGCCCGCAGAGTTCAACATGTTCCACATGATTGCAGTGGGGCTCAGCAGCTCCATCCTCGGCTGCCTGCTTACGCTGCTCGTCTACACCTACTGCCAGCGGTACCAGCAGCAGTCCCACGATGCCACGGTCATCCACCCCGTCTCTCCTGCCCCCCTCAACACCAGCATCACCAACCACATCAACAAACTGGACAAGTATGACTCGGTGGAGGCCATCAAGGTAAAGAATTGTCAGAGAGGAGCTATAGGCAGATAGCATGCAAAGAAGGCAGGTGGACCTGGAGCCATCTCTAGGCTGGCAGCACTGGTGATAGGGTTAGAGACAAGTTGAGGGGGCCCTGTGCTCGATCACTCCATGCATAGCTGTTTAGCTTTGTTTGGCATCTGTGAGAACAGTGTCTCCTAGGAATGTAAGTGAAGAGAGGGAAATGAAATAACAGCAAGTAAATAGGGGAAGGTTGCCTTCTCCGTGATTTCTGAATCTGGAGAAACCTTACAGCAGAAAGGAGTGCGCAGGCTAGAGGCTGTGCACAGCTGAATGGCATTGGGGAGGAGACACTTTAGAAGGACATAACCACATCTCTCTCAGAAATTCACCTACACATTCACATGCGTATAACAATAGATAAAGTTTTACTCCACCAAATAGCAGCTGCTGCCCTTCCTGAGTCTCCAGAATGGGTCAGGGATGGAGCTGATAGCCCCACACTCTCTTCTTGAACACGCAGATGAGCTAAAACCTCAGAATGGGGTCCTCGCAGTGGGGTTCCAGCACCCATGTTTCTTCTGGTCTCCTTATGTCAGGTGCCTGGCAAAAGAAAATAAGATTGTTCTGTTTCTACCTACCATTCAAGATCACTCTGACACTTAACAGAACTGTTGCTTCCATGGCAGGGCATATTATTTCATGTCTGTAATTTTTGTTACTCTAGAGGTAGTTCAAAGCAAGCTTAGTTAAAAAATATATGAGATTCCATCTCAGGTATGTCTGGGATATACCTGTTATCCCAGCTACACCGGAAGCATGTTTGAGAAGATCATGGTCCAGACTAGCATATGAGATCCTATTCAAACATCAAAGGATGCAAAAGGACCGGGGGCATTGCTCAAATGTCTTCCTGGAAAAGACTGGGTTCAAACCCAATTACTCCCTGCCAACGAAGGTCTTCATGAGGACAAAACAAAATTTTAAGAGCATAGACAGCTGTAAAAGGCTTTGTTGAATCCTTCTAAAACTTTCTTCCAATACCTGGCCCAGAATAATTCTGGAATTTGTTTTACTTCTCTCTGCCCTGCTTCATTTTTCTCTTGACCCTCTACCTGGAATCAGTTAGCTCTTTGAGATTGCTGAGGACTTTAATGAGGATTGACAAGTACAGGCATCTGTGTCACAGATGGCCACCATGGTCACCTCCCCCACTGAACAAAGGCAGAGTGAAGAGAAATTTGGCATTGGGATCATCTAATTAAATATTTCCTCTAGATACCTCCAATGATTGTACCTACCTGTGGAAATCGTAAAGCTACTTTGGACTTAAGTATATGCAATAATATTCACAATTAGTCCATTAGCTTGAAAATGCTTGGGTTTGGGGCTTTCTGGAGATTTAGGTTTGGGTTTTCTTTTTCTTGCTTCCTTTCTGACTAAAGTCTCAGACGATATTAAAGACAGACAAGTCCGCTGAAGTTATTAGGCAAACAACTGAGGAATCAATAAGTGAGAACATACTTTTTAAAGTAATGGATCCTTGGGAGAGATCAAACTCAGCACAATAGTCCTAATTGTGTTCCATCTGAAATATGACTTACTACGTATTCTGAAATGCTTTTAAATGTATTTTACAGGCATTTAACAAGAACAACTTGATCCTGGAGGAAAGAAACAAATACTTCAACCCGCATCTCACTGGGAAAACCTATTCTAATGCCTACTTTACAGATCTCAATAATTATGATGAGTACTAATAGCTCATATATTTTTTGGCTTCTTGTAAATCCCCCATTTCTCAAAGCCAGCGCTCCATGATCACCCAATATGAGGCTTCAGATTGATGCTTGGATCAAGTTCAAGTGCATTTCTAGCCAAGATTGTCCTGTTGCTACCAAAATTACACATCTTAGAAGCAACAACAACAACAAAATCTAAGTGTAACTCGGGTGAAAATCTGGTCTACACCAAGCTGTTGAATGAGCCACAGTGTGAAGCTTTTGTTTTTGTTTTTGTTTTTTAATTGGTCCATCGCATTCTCTAACAGGTTTGTTATTTTCATGAGCTTTATTTTGCAAAGGTACCAGTCACCTTGAAAAAAGCCTTTAGAAGTTGTCATTTGCCTTTTGAGTGCAAGTCTTCACATTGTTTGAATTTGAGAAAATACATACTTTATCGGAGATCCTCCTCCCTTCATAAGGTCCCAGTGTTTGCCATCATGAAGAAGATGAATTCTGGCAGGCCATTGCTCCCCTCGGGGCTCACTGTGTCCCCTGGGTCAGCACCGTGGGTTCCTGGGCTCCATTCCTTTCCCTCAGATGACTCTCGCCTGGAGCGAGCGGCTGTGGTCACCCGGGACCCAGTGAACAGCGTCCTGCGGTGCCCCCCTCCAGCCTGGCTCACACCCTGGGGGTTCACGGCCACCTGAGGTCTCCTTCTAGGCTCCCGCCAGCCAGGACACCGGGTCTGGCCCACAGGGAGGTGCAGAAAGACCCACAGCTGCTAGCGTCCTGCACAGAAACATCTGGAACATTTATGATAGTGATTTGAGAAAGTATTAAAAATACTGAACTGTACCTAAAAATACCTGTTCACATTGTTCTGTGGTATTAGACCAAATGTTGGAAGAACGGAGATTCAGTGGCAAGCCTTTTTCTGTTTTCTTCCTCCGTGGTGCAGCTAATGTATGGCAATTGCCCATGGAGAGCCCATCTCCTGCCACAGGAAGTGGCATCCTGGTATCCACTGTCACTCAATACCCCAGGCAGGGGAGGAGGACATGCTGGACCCTGCGTCTCTGTGTCCACCCTGCCTCCCTCCTCTCCACCCATGCTTAGCCTCATCTCTTCCCTCCCTGGAGGTGGTTCCAGTTCACCTTGAGAAGTGTGGGCTGAAAATAAGAATTCAAATGATGCCTGTGGTCTCAACCTTCCATCTTTGGTTAAACATTTCAGAGTGTTATAAGACCTACCCCCCACCCCCCCAAAAACACTAAGCCTTAACAACTGACACACAGCATATGCCACTTGTGTGAACAGTAAAGACAGAATTGAAAGGATTTATCTGATCCCTATGGCCATTATAATAAATGCCTAACTAGACATTAATACCTGCTCCTCTGGATGAATGAAACTGCAAATCTGTGACAATGTACAGTGTGGGTGTCGAAGACCACAGTTTCCTTCAGTCTACTAAGTTTTACCCTATTCAACTTAAAGAAAGCTATCTCAGAAAGTGTCCAAAAAATCCAGTGACTAATAATGAAATTCTTGAGTTCAAAATATCTTCATATTAACCAGATTTACTGACATAATGAAAATAGCAGATGGGCTATCTGTGATCTTACATGATTTTCTGGGGAGATTTCGCATGACCTTTTACGCGTTCCCCATAGGCTGCAGAAGAATTCATAGCTGGTAGTCATGCACTAAAATCTACTCACACAACATGGATTCTCCTGAATTGATGGGTTTTTATTGGACATTTTAGCTCATCTCAGTCATTTGTTTTTTGTTTGTTTCCAGCCAAGATTTTGACCTAGTGGTACAGTGTTTGCCTAGCATGCACAAAGACCTGGGTTGGATTCCTCAATACCACATACATAGAAAAAAGCTAGAAGTGGTGCTGTGGCTCAAGTGGTAGAGTGCTAGCCTTGAGAAAGTCCAAGGACAGTACCCAGGCCCTGAGTCTAAGGTCTAGGACTGGGAAAGATAGAGAGAGGGGGAGAGAGAGAGAGAGAGAGAGAGAGAGAGAGAGAGAGAGAGAGAGAGAGAGAGAGAGAGAGAGAGAGAGAGAGAGAGAGAGAGAGATGAGAGAGAGAGAGAGGGAGAGAGAGAGAGAGAGAGAAGATTCCTAGTGTAGCACATAGCTTTCGTTTAGTTATTCCCTCCTGAATATTTTCTTAGCTTCTTGCAAAGGATACTAATATTTCAAGAACTTGTCACTGGGAAATTTATTCAAAATGGCACCCAAACTGGACTTCAATCCATCTTCTTTCATGACTCTTTTCCCCAGGAGATTTCATTTCATGGATAATATGCAGTGTGTAAAGGAAACAATGTTCCTTTCTGCTTCCCTGACACTCCATTTTCTGGCCACCACTGACTTCTTTCCAGGCTGTTCTCTTATTTATGTGAATAGTAATTTGTTTAGGATGATTTCAGATTTGTTAGCTTTGAACTTAAAATATTTTTATGATTGTGTACTATATTTTTTGAGAATTTCCATGATGCCATCAAGCCCTCTTGTCTGTCCATTTCACCCCAGAACAATCAACTTTCTTTAGCTTTGAGTTGCCCTTACATCTCAGTGAGACTTCCTCATTCTGAGTGGAACTTGGGGGTAACTTTGCTAAGTTCACAACTGCTGTCACAGAAAAGACCTGTGGGACCACCTACCAGAGACCACAGCCACCAATAGTCACACAGTATTCACACAACCACTTTTGCCAGTGGCATGACTATGTTGAGTTCCACTTTCCTAATAATTTAACCAATTTTTAAGGCATTTAGTTAAAACAGTAACCTTAGATCAACTCATACTCAAACTCTGGAATTCATGAGTGGCATGGCCATGCCTGGCACACTGGATCACATTCACGTTTCCATTATGTCCATTATGTCATGGCATGCTTGGGAATTTATGTTGATGTAGCACACCTGGATGTGTGATAACCTGTCATCCTCCTCTGTGATTAGCTAGTTATAAACAATCAGATTCTAGAAGTCATTTTCAGCACCCTGATTCCTTGTGCGATGGGTGTGAAATAGTAAAGCTTAATGCTCATTTTTCCATGAGAATTGCACAAAAGTGACTGCTATGCACAGTATATTTCTATGTAAGTTAGACTAGTTACCATTTTCAAAGTTACTTCTGCTACTTATTCCTATTTTGGTCATTAATTCAATTTGGTTTAGAAACATTTCATAACTCTACACATACTGAGCCGAGGCCTTCATGCTGTCTTTCTTTTTGATAACCTAATAAAGGAAAATAGTACTTTGATCCTTGCTTCTTTCTCTTTTTAGAAATTGAAAAGCGGTGAACAAGAGATCATGTTGGATTCTTCATAGCAGTTTTGACGATGACTTATATCTGTGGATTTATATTACAGATGTACATTTTAGGAGGTGGATAAAAGTGTTGCTTTTTAAATTTTTTTTTATTACTCATTGCATTCATTGAAATGTAGTACATAATACAGAAGCATCAGAAATACAGACCAGTTCTCATTTTTAACTATAGTTCACATTATAAAGTACTTAGAAAACCCAAAATCATCAAATTCAGAGCCTGGCTCAAAGTGCACAGTTCCCTGGGGGAGCCTTGTGTCAGAATGCAGTCTTTTAAAATGATTGATTTAGTTTTGTCACATTCAAGCCTACTCCCCATGCTCGTTCGCACTCTACTATGTGGACCTGGTAGACACAGTTAGTCAAAGACCCAGAAGGAGAAAAGTAGAAAACTTAGTCTGTGGCATTTCGACCAAAAATGTAAATTGGGGAAGAAAGTCTTCTTATCGCATCAAAAACCCGAGGCTAGTGTTTCGATGTAACCCTCTTCTTCCTCAGGTTTTTGACCACTGTCAACTAGTTCAAATGTTAGAAAAACACAGAGAGGAAATTTGGATTCTGGAAAGTGGAAAAGCTGTTTTTTTCTGTCATGATACTTGAGAAAGCAGTGTTGCTTGTCTTCTGTCCAGATGCAGATAATTTACTTACTTGTACCAAGTTGCTAGTGCCTTGTTTAAATGATGACTCATCCTTACAAGTGGGTGTTTTTGGTTGCTGTGAGAAGCAGAGAGTTGATTGGAGAGAGTTGGAAGGAGATCACTCTTGTGTGTCTCTGTGAACTCAGGAACAGAAAGTAACCAAGAATCTCCTAGTGGGACAGTGGTGTGTTCAGAACTGAGACCAGCACACTCAGCCCCCCAGAGATTGGAGTCACACTAATATTTCCATCTTCCAGAAAGTTCTTGTGTCTGCTCTATAATGGGAATGACAACATGATGCCTGTGAAAGTTAAAGGGTTTGTTTCTGTGGCTACAGGAAAGCCAAACATAGTCTGCTAACAGCTGGCAGAAGACAGGATGGACTAAGAACCACCTAGAAAACTGATATAATTCATCATTTTATTCCAGTGTCAAAATTGTCAAAAATTTTTTGTGCTGATGTTGATTGCTTTTCTCTTATTCTGTAACTGTGGGGTAAAATCAAACTTGAACTTCAGCACTTTGAAAGAAAGCATGGTAGAAACCTTCACCCCAGGTTCCTAGAATAATCACTTAAGCCCTCACCATTGGCCAGAAAATGCACAAGTGTGATCTAGTGTTGGATTCTTCAACAGTGTGTGCAGATAGTATGTGTTATGCCACTTAATTTGACCTTAAATATGTTATGGCTTATTTTGTGTTTATAAGCTGTTGCCTGTTTTGTGATACAAAATAAACTTATTTGAGATGGTTTCTTTATAATTCTTCTTTCATTGAAACTGCTTCAAAATAATTTCAAGAATTTGTCAGCTAACTTGCATAGTTACTGATCTCACAGTTTTAAAAGACAATGTAGACTAATGATAATAATGGCCTTTCAAGAGTGAAATAGCTTTGCACTTCTTCTCAATTTGAATGAGAAGAAAGAATTTTCCCATTGGAATTGTTGGTGGATTCCTCTTATGTTTCTTCACAAATGATTCTGCACAGCACTCTAAACATTTTTCAATTCTGACATTTGCTTTTGAAGATTTCCTGTGGAGTTTTTATAGATGAGCCACCCCAATTTTTAGTGGTATCACCTTTTTTTGATTAGTTTCTGTCCATCACTTTATTGGTCTTAAATTTCTTGACACCTGATATAGTGTTATGAAGAAATATCAGATAGGGACACTAATTATATTCAACTAGGAAGGGGTTTATTCTGTCTTGCATTGGATCAAATGTGTTAGTTCAGGAATGCGGTAACTGGGGTCCTGGAGTCTTTCCCAGCTAACAGTGGAAATCACCTACTCAAGCTTCTTTTTCTCTAATAAACACAATTATAAGGCTAAAACTGGCTATGATCTCAGCCGTGATAATGTGCTTGCTAACCTTGATGAATTGCCAAGATCCACATGTCCACCCTATTCACTTTTTTAACCAATTCACAACCTCCCTGAATCCTACCCTGTGCAGCCATCTCCCTGCCCTAGAACTCCCTCTGATTCTCCTGTCATCTCTACCCACCAAAATCAGAATCCTAATTATGTACAATATAAAATGTATTATATTTTTTGTACTTATACTTCATGTAAATAGTTTGTCTCATTCAGTTGTATGTGAGTATTCAAATAAATCCTACCATTTAGGAAACAACTTAGTAGCTTTTTTTTCTTTGCCTAGACCCAGAGTACACTGTGTCCTGAAATGTACTAAGGTTCCCTGAAAGATCCAGTTCCATAGAAAGAGACTACCATGTGGCAAACCCTATAACAATCTCTCATTTGACCTGGTCTTCAGGGACCCTGTGGGGATGCAGAGGGAGATAGAGCAGGAACAGGCAGACATGAAAGGATGTAAAAAGAACTTTTAGAAAAATTTCATGGACACCAAGAACTGTGATAAAGAAGGCCAACCAGATGTCCTGCTTATAAGGAGTGGCTGCCGGGCCTTTAGATGATTGGATGGATTGTGTAGTGTCAGAGTACACCATTATCACATGCTGATTTTTGAATGCATAGGTACAGATACCGGGCCAGAGAAGCCATGGGAAAGCCATATTTCAATATTTAAATGCTCACCTTTCACCAAATAATCATTTCAACATTTAGATATTCATATCTCATGTCAATCTTCAGGATCTCATTTTAAAAGAAAATGTACATAGGTGCTTGTGTCTCTAACATGTGTCCACATATACAAGCATATACATAGGTATAACAGTATATTATATGTACATTTATTTTCAATTGGCCAATAACTGAAAAACTTTGCTTAATATTGAGATTCCAAATTGACATAACAAAAATAAAACAAGGTATACTTAGTGGAATACGTTATAGGATTAAACTACTTTAACCTCACCTAGAAAATACTGAGATTTTTAACTCTTCTATGAAGAATACATACTTGAGTTGTAGTAGAAAAAGCAGGTAGGGTGAACCATTATTATCATTTTCTATCTTATTTAAATATGTTGTCATATTGTGCTCAGATAGTTCATCTTCTTAGAATTTTCTGCATTTGACACTTAAAAATGAAGTAGAAATCCAATTTGAATTATCTTTCTGGATCTCTTTGACATGTTTAATGTATTTTTTTGATTTGAAGTATGTTTTCAGGCCTAGTTTGTGAATAAATTTCAGAATGATTAAGGTGAGAGTACAAGTGTAGGTATGTAATATAAAATGAAAATGTCCTACAGTCATATCTAAAACATTTTCTGAAAGTATTCTCACTTTTAAATAGGTATGATTTTCCTTATAAAATCAAATGATGTTCACCAAAAATTAGATAAATTACATATGGAGAGTCAGAAGCTGGGAGTCATCATGACAGAGTTAAAGTACCTTGTAGGGGGGTGAATAGATGTATAAAGGAACAGAGAAAGAGAATGAAGGTAAGACAATAAATTCGACATATCCCAATCAGAGACTCGATAAAGCACAGAAGAGAGGAGGAGAGCTGAAATCAACAGAAGAATTAAAAGGGACCCCCAAAATTTAAAAACCACAGTGAATATCAGAGCCTTAGAACTGGCTTTGACTATCCCCCTTTCTCCCCAATTGGAAGAGAGGAAGAGACTGCAAGAAAAGATAGGGTAAAATGGGACAGTCCTGCGTTGATCTGGCACTAGTAGTGCCAGACTGCAAACCTCAATTCCACTACAGAGATGCATGACACAGAACAACTATGGTGGTGTGGGAGGGGGTGGAGGGTTGGAATCTAGGTCTATAGTCTGAAACTCACTATGCCTTGCGGATCTGAAACAGGTATCAGTACTGAACACTGTGGGGAACAGAGATGGATAGGACATTCATTCATAAAATTCAGGTAGAAGTCAGTCAAATGTGGTGGCTGTGGACAGGGTACTGAGCTAGAGCCACACAGAGAATTGTATCAGTGACAGACTTCAGGCCATGTCCTGGAGAGCTGGCTTGGGCTAGTGACTACAGACATTTAGGGACCTGCCTGTCCGCCCTAGAGTTCCAGCTGTGCAGACCACCAGCCCTCTGGGAAGCACTACTGCATGACCCCTGGAGAGTTAGGACTTTCTCTGCACCTGCCAGATGTACTCAGTGAGGTCACTGCTCTGGTGGTGATGGAGAGTGCGACGGCATATAACCCAGCCTTCCCACACACTTGGAGCCCCACAAGGCAACAGCTCCAGATCTCTTGCATCAGAAGAGGCAGGGACTTACCTGGCCGTGCTCCAGCTGAAAGGAGAACCTGCCAGCTCCTCACAATGCCTCTGGACATCAGAAAACTGCATAGCTGGAAGGAGCCCAGAAGGGTTTTGAACTTTTGAATGGAGGCCTGTGGATTTCACATGGATATAAGACCACACACTAGCACTAACTATAGTCGTCTAAAGAAGAAAAGTTCCTCAGATCTACCTCAAAACTACGAGATCTAAACAGCTTCCTCTACCCTTCAAGTATGTATACTCACAACTGTTGCATCTCTTGTGACCACTCTGTCTATTCTACTCCAGTCTAGTACTAGAAATCCTAGTAAGAGCAATAAGGCAAGAGAAAAACATAAAGGGGATCCAAATAGGAAAATATGCAAAACTATCCCTCTTTACAGATGATGCGATCTTATATTTAAGGAATCCTATAGAATCCTCTCCCAAATTATTGAACTGATCTGAAACTTTGCAAAGTGGCAAGGTTTAAAATTAATGCACAAAAATCAGTAGCTTTGGGGCTGGGACTGTGCCCTAGCGGTAGATTGCTTGCTTAGTACACATAAAGCCCTGGATTTGATTCCTCAGTACCACATACACAGAAAAAGCAAGAAGTGGTTCTGTGGCTCAAGGAGCCACAGAGTTCTAGCCTTAAGAAAGCCCAAGAACAGTGCCCAGGCTCTGAGTTCAAACAACAGGACTGGTAAAAAAAAAATCAGTAGCTTTTCTTATGTCAACAATGTATCAAGACTGGAATCAGAAAAGCAACTCCATTAATAACCCCAAAAGAAAATCTGGGAGGTGAAAGACCTTTATTATAAAAACTTAAAAATCTGGAAATTTTTTAAAAACAGATTTAAGGAAATGGATTACTTTAACATCATGAATATGGCAATACTGCCCAAAGCTATCTACAAATTCAATGTCATTCCCATAAAAATCACAGTAATAGGCTTCAAGGATATAGAGAGCAATCCAAAAATCATATGGGATAATAAAAGACCCCACGTCACAAAAATAATCCTTAACAGGAAGAACAGTGTTGCAGGAAAATCAATACCAAACTTGAAACTCTATTACAAAGCAATACTAATAGGAATAGCTTGGTACTGGCACAAGAATAGGCCTGATGATCAGGCCCAGAAATTAATCCACAACTCTATAGCTTCCTAATATTTGATAAGAGATCTGAAAACACAAGATGGAAGAAAGACAGCCTCTACAACAAATAGTGCTGCCAAAACTGGCTATATACATGCAGAAAACTGAAGCTAGATCCTTATCTATCACCCTGCAGTAGAATCAATATACCATGAAAACCAAAAATATTACCAGAAGAGTGAGTGGAAACACCAGGGCTCCTTGGCACAGGTCAAAACTCTCTAAGATCCAGAATCACAACAAACCACTGAATAAATGGGATTGCATCAAATTGATGAGTTTCTATATGGCAAAAGACCTAGTTAGCAAAGTAAATAGAAAGCCCACAGAATGGGAAAAGATCTTTACTATTTAAGTATCAGACAAGGGCCTCATATCTAAAATATTCTTAGAGCTCAAAAATTTAAACCCCCAAAGTAAACCCTCAAAGAAACAACAACCCAAAGGATAAATGGCTTGAAGATTTAAAGAAAGACTCCACAGAAGAATAAGAAAGAATGGCCAACAGACACATGAAGAAATGTTCAACATCTCTGGCCATCAAGAAATGTAAAAAAAGGGGCCAGGAGTTTAGCCTAGTGGTAGAGTGCTTGCCTAGCATGCACGAAGACCCAGGTTCGATTCCTCAGTACCACATACATAGAAAAAAAGCCAGAAATGGTGCTGTGGCTTAAGTGGCAGAGCTCTAGCCTCAAGAAAGCCCAAGGACAGTGCCCAGGCCCTGAGTTCAAGGCCCAGGACTGGCAAACAAAAAAGAAATGCAAATCTAAACAGCATGGAGATTCCACCTTATCCCAGTTACATCAAGAAAACTAACATGACATATGTTGGAGGGGATATGGCCAAATGGGAATGTAAGTTTGTTCAACCACTCTGGAAAGCAGTATCGTGGTTCCTCAAAATGCTAAACATAGAGCTTCTCTGTGACCCAATAATTCCATTCCTGGACATTTATCTAATAGACCCCAAACACACTAAAGCTACCAGCACAACCATATTCACTGCTGCATTCTTTACCATAGCCAAGATATGGAGTCAAACCAGGTGTCCCTCAGTGGATGAATGGCTCATGGAAAATATGGTACATATACACAATGGAATTCTATTCTTTCATCAGAAAGAATGCTATTGTACCATTCATAAGGAAATGAGAAGACTTGGGAAAAAATATCTTAAGTGAAGTAAGCTAGACCCAAAGAAACATAGGTTGCATGGTCTCTATCATTTGTTGTAACTAGAATGTGCCTATAAATCTACAAGTAAACACACTGGATGATAAAAATAAAAACAATACACTTGGATACAAGTTATACGGTACTTGACATTCACACAGTGAAACCAAAGGAGGATATTCTTAGGAGAGGATTTCAAGGACTCGGTAACTATGTGTATATGATCATATAGAATGATGTATATTGAAATGAACTCCAAGAAATGAAAATGAGATTTTGGGGGGTTTTAGTTTTTGTTTTTTCCTCCTTTGTCTCTAGCTATCTTTGATTTCTGTAGCTTGTAGGTATGTCTTTCTTGTAGGTAAGTTTGTCTGTTTCAGGGAGGGTAAGAGAGATACAAAAATGATGAGACAAAGAGTGAACTAATTCAGTAGACACTTGAAAATGAACTACACAACATGTGGGGGAAGGAGGTTAGGAGGGAAAAACTGGGATAAAAGGAGGGTGGAGTTGACCCTGTTAAAAAAGAAATGTACTCATCACCAGACTTACATAACTGGAACCCTCTGTACTTCATTTTCACAATAACAATTAAAAATATTTAGAAATGGAAGAAAGTGTATCCTTTGTATTATGTAAGACTTTGTCACCATTAGAATCTTAATTTGATGGTTGTAATGTTCATGATATTAAAAATGTACCACTATATTGCCATTGTTTTTTCATTCTGTTTTGGTTGTTTTTGTTGCTTTTGTTGTTGGTTTTTGTTTCCTCTCTCTTCATTTCCTTCAACCTATGTACCCATTATAGAGCATTCACATCTAGAGTCTTAATTTCCTTATCTAAAGTTGCGGATAAATTTTAGCCTACATCATACTGGTCTTGAAAGGATTAAATGAGCTAAGACCCTGGGAACTCAGTTTTAATAAACGAACAAACCCAGACTATTCTACTCATGGTCTCCTTTCCATGTACATTCATCTCCTTGCCTAACTTCCTATTGTATATCGTAAAATTTTCAATGTCTGTAACCAATTTACAATCTACAATAGTAAATTCATGTCAGTGTTTTCAGACTGAATATGTCTGCACAGCCAGCAGCCCCCCTCCTAAAGCCATGGGCAAATCAGAGGCTCAAGAGCATCTGATACAATGTGTACTGCTGGGGTCAAAAGGCACATGAGAGGGATTTTCCAGGAGTTCTGTAATTAATCACTTTCTTTTCACTAGAAGAAATACTTGTAAACTGATTTATATTTAAAATTGTATAAATATCTAAAATGGAGTTATATGTGTGTTTATTGCACTGAAGTATTTATAGGAATTAAATGAGTCAATTGAGAAACAGCACTCATAGTTTACATTATTTTTATGCAAAGTAGCATTGGTTGAAAGTTACAATGTGCTGGGCTCTCTGCTAGATTGAATTTGAAAGAAATATTTGAATGTTTAGAAATCCATTTCATGTAGTGAAATAGAGAGGGGGTCTCATAAGAGGTGTCCAGGTAAGAAAATATACAAAGGAGAGAAAGAGATTTGATGTTTTCTGGAAGAAATATTGGAAGAGAAATGCCATTGAGAGCAGGGTAGAAAAAGAATATCAAGCAGATAGAAAACTTGCTAGAATTGCAAATGAGAAGAATGGATTTGTTTGCCCTTAATTATTCATTTAGGGAATTTCACCTAAAAATCATCCTGCATCTGACAATCTTAAGTGCCTAGAATTGACTTTTAGAGATTAGAATTGAATTTAGAGATAGTGGCTGAGAGTGAGTAGATTTAGTGGCCTGAGAGGCTTCTCCCAGTTTGAAGATAAGTCAGGGCAGGATCAGAGGACAAAAATGGCAGATAACAGGGTGGGATATGGGACTCTTGGAGAATCTCCTCTAAGGATCAGTTTCCCTTGAGGAGGTTACGTCCGCTGGATAAGAATGCCATAGGACTGAGTAGGGAAGTGCAGTCTCCTGAGAGCAATGTGGAAATGGTCTATTAAGGGCAGAGGTGAGGCTTGGTTGGGGGGAGGGGGCGGTATGACTTAACTAAGTACCATGATAGGGTCATGTCTGTATAAGTTTTGCTCAATTATATTTGTTATTCTCTAGTCAATCAATCAGAATCCTCTCATGACACGAAAAAAGTAAATGTTATATCCATAGTTTGAATACCTGCTTGATAAAGATGCATTGCCAGTTGTGCAGTCTGAACCTGAGGAAACTGCCTCACGAGATTGGTGACTTCAATCTCTAATGGAAGCACGCTGATCCAGTTTCGGAGACTCTGGCCCCCACACACAGTGTGCAGGCAGCCTAAGGGCTGCGTGCAGCAAGGACTGACCTAGAAGATGGTGGCCTCATGCAAGGGTTTCCAGTAAGAAAAGAGGTGGCAACTCTATGAGGTAGGTTCCATTTAACCTTAAGCTCTGTTCCTTCTTTCTCACATGTTCTATGTGTGCCTTAATAGGCTAACCTTTAAGGACTGTTCTTTTACCTCCTCTGTTTCTGAGCTTCTGATTTAGCTTGAGTAATGAGAAGAGAATGGGATCGGAGTATTTATTCCTAACACCCCTGGCCTGGTGCTCATGGGTTGGCAAAGGTCCACTTTCTGCGGAAACACCTGTCTCTTTGGATTTGATGGCAGCCCTTCCAGTTGGCACACACCTATGCTTGAATAAAGGACTTCGTGCTTGCTAAACTCAGGGAAGGTCACTGAGCCTGGCTTGTTTTAATGTTGTGCATACCACCACAAAGCGGAGTGTCCCATTAAGTCCGCTGGGCACACTGTCTGCTACAGCAAGTGCATCTCATGTCTTTAAACTTCAGGACTCACGGATAGAAACAGTGTGTTGATTTTCCCGGTGTCTTCCTTCAGTACACCCTTTGTGAAGGTGAAGCACACACAGGTTTGCAATGGCAGTGCGTCTCATCTACGGACTTAGAGAAGGTAAGCCTGAGTGAACCAAGAATCACACAGCAGCTTCTTTCCCTACAGGGAAAGCAGAATTAGAAAAGATAATAAGTAAAAGTTGCTTTTCCTATAAGGTTAGAAATAATAAATTCTCTATGTTTAAACCAACTGTTTGTTATGATCAAGACTTTGAAGGAGTCAGAGCATGTATATGCATGAATCATCTTCTGGCAAGTTTTGAATTTATTTACTTGATGGGAATAGCTAATAAGTGGTTATTAAATATATACACATATATAAGCCTACTAATAGGTAATGCAATTTAATATCAGCTCATTATTAACAGAATGTAAACTAGGATATTAAGGAAACATTTTGAATTATTAAGTGCATTTACTATCTCTTAAATTGTACCAATATAAAGAAGCTGATTCAATGGTTCTTATATAACATAATAGATTATTAGGAACCTTTTAAAATATCAGGATATGTGGCCACTGTCAAAACTGAAATTAGACTTACATAACACTTAAGGAAACATTTTGCCTTTGTGACCATTGTGCTTTCATTCACAAAAGTGTATTTCTGTATTTTGATTCTCTTAGCCTATGTTTAATTCATTGTTTTATAGGAATGAACATTTTGGACTTTTATTGTTTAAATAGGTATTATTTCAAGTTTTTAGTCTGTATAAGGCTATGATTTATAGTATTATTACAAAATAATTGCTATCAATAACCATTAGATGAAGTATGATTAGGAAAGAAACATTACAGGACCAGGTTGAGTTACAGTTGTAACTTTATTGCCAACCTGTCCTTAATGTTATAAATCTTCCATTTGTTAAAAGTAAATATTGATTAGAATATCCTTATGAAGAGGTATTCTAATAGTAATCATTACTGTGATGCTGTTGTTGAATTTCCTGATTGACAAGAGGCAATATGCATGATAGTTCCTAAAATTATATGGGTTTCCAATCACTAGTTTAGTCTAAATTGTAAAATTGGATTTGTCGTTCCCAGGAGGGGATCACAGATGCAGGCAAGCTGTTATTATTGTGAGAATCACAATAGGCAAGGGAGAGTCATATAATATCAATTGTTAAGATTATGGCCAAGAAGTATGTGCAGGACAACGTCCCAGTAACACAGAAGAACTCTGTCCTGAGGGTTTGGGGCAAAAAGTGTCTCATTCAGCAGCCTGCTTCTTCTAGAGATCGTACATCAGTACCTGCCTTCTAGGGACCACTGATTCCAGAATTCCTTGAAGAATTTCAGCATAAGATTGACACTTACTCTACCTTCCTGTAATTGTCACTTGAGAAGGAGTGGCCAGTTACCCGCTTGTTTTAGAGATCCCATATGTCCGTATCAGGTTTCCAGGGACTTTCTTTTTTTTCTTTTTCTCTATAAAAAGTTGGAGTCTTTAGCCAAGAAGTGTACTAAATATTTCCTTTATCCTTTCTTCACTCTGGACCTCTACTTTTAGAATATGTATGACCTTCTTGGGTGGCATAGCAAGTAGAACTTATTTTTGCCCATTTCCTGTGGATGCCTAAGACTGAAGTGTTTCCTAGCATTCTGAAGTCATATATTGCTTTTGTGGCTAACGTGGTAGAGCACTCGTCTTGAGCAAAAAAGCTCAAGGATCAAAGCCCAAGCTCTGAGTTCAAGCCTTAGGATTGAAATGTTAAAAATGCATATCAGCTCTTACTGGGTATGTTTAACTTTGAGGAATCTAATAAGTCCCAGAGGAAGCCATACATTCAGCCATTTGAAATGATTTATCATTTAGGATGGGAAAATTATAGCATAAGTCAAATGATGCTTTTTCATTTATTCTCTCTCTCTTATTTTTGTGGTCAGTCATGGGGCTTGAACTTGGGTCCTTGGCACCATCTCTGAGCTCTTTTTCTCGAGGCTAGTGCTCTACCACTTTGAGCCACAATGTCACTGCTGGTTTTCTGATTATTAATTGAAATGAGAGTCTCATGGACTTTCCTACACAGTCTGAATTTGTACCACAATCCTTAGATCTCAGCCACCTAGGTAGTTAGGATTATAGGCATGAGATAACTGGCTTCATTTACTCTCTCTTATATTTGTAAGACAAAATCTGTAATCCAAAAATCCAAAGTAATACACTTGCTTTAAAATATCTGAGCCATTGATTATGAGAGTGGATGCATTTTGCATAGCAAAAGCCTAACCAGAGATTTCTAAGTTCAACTTACGTGTCATGTGTCAGCGACACAAGGAAGACTTCATGTGCTTCCCAGAATTATTCTGGGGGAAAAAATCATTCTGGCATAACCACCATTCTCCTACAGCTAAAAGTCACTCTGCTGTACTTTTGGTTGGCAATCCTTTTCAGAGTCAATGTGTATCCTTACTGGGTAGAAAGTATGTCTCAGACTGATCTGTGCTGTCATAAGGGCTTTGAAATAGAAGTTTTAGTTTGTGCTTTGAAACAAGATCTAGGATTGCTAGACATTTCTACCATATGAATTTGGTTACCATATGACATGCTTTCCCAATTAAAGACTTGATTCACAATTGACGGTCTGATTCCCATCCCTCCAACTTAGGTTATTTGCAAACAGGGATCACCGTCCTTGGGATCAGAAACCTAAACTAGAGGAGGGAACATATCTCCTCACCTGAGATGTGCAGCTGCACACAGCCCCTCAGGTATCCTGTCCTGTGTCTTCTTGTCTGTGTAAGGAAGAATGTATCCGGAGACCAGTGTAAGTGTCTTGATCCCATGTCAGCACACCTTAAGTTTCTAGGACTTTTTGTAATGTTCATCTCTCCTTACAGTTATATAATCTCAGATGAGTTTTTTTTCATCTCCCATCTCTGTTGAATCCTACTTCCCTCAGCTACCTTTTCTCTCCTGCACCTTCCCCAGATCGACCTCGTCAAGGTGAGTTTGGCAGGCCCTCCCACCTACTCTTCTCTAGTGACCTATGTGATTGATCAGAGTCTTGATTGAATGCTGGTAGTGACTAGATTCCCAAGGTGTGAACTATCGAATTGAAGAAGAAATACTGCATATTCCCTTCCTGTTCATACTCCCCATCCTTTTCTCTTGCGAAGAGTTCACATATTGAACATGGAGTGTGATGGAGTCTACACAGCTTGAATTTCCTTTCCACAGTGCAGACCTTTGCTTCACCTAGACAAATTCCCTCATTTGAAATACTCGACTCTTCAATTCCTAGAACATAGCTCATACCAGCACTTCCTGACTAAAGTAAAACAAAACAAACAAAACTTCTGATTACTGAGTTGATGGGTGTGTTTAGTAGCCACTCTCATTCCTAAATTTAAACACAATTTAATACATTGAAAGAAAATAAAATCCTGTAATTCTCAGTTCCTGACTATGCCCTTGGGTAACTTCAGTTTCTATAGTTAATGGAAAAATCAGAATGATATCTTTCACCCATTTTACTTTCCCAAAATTAACGTTCAAGTGTGAACCACGAGGCTTGGAAGCACTATTAAATGAAGTTATCTCTCAGTGTGTTGTCTGAGTTATTACTATGCCCTTATCTACCACCGATAGTAATTCTCAAAAGAAACAAAAGATACCATGCATCCCTCAGTCACCGTGTGGAGCAGAACAAGCTTCCTGTCCCAATATCAACTCACAGTCTGTCTAGGATGCCACTAGAGAAGGACTAGGGAAAACACGGAAATGTACCAGCACAGGCTGGTAGAATTCTTACAGCTCAGTAAATAGTTGTGAGGGTTGACATAGGAGATTATGTCAAACCACAAAGCTGAACATCTAAAGAAATAGTCACAAGACTGGAGAGACAGATTACAGAACTAGAAAATGGGGCTTAATAACCAGAATATGCAGTGAGCTTTTAAATTCACAGGATTCACTGGGCAAATGGACAGATGGGATCCTTCTCCAAAGATGTTCAGATGGCCAACAGATACTCAACGAAATGCTCCATAAAGAAAATGCAACTGGAAGCAACACTGACACTTACCTCCACTAGGGCAAAATTGTTATCTCCAAGAGTCTGGTGTGAGCACTTTGGACATAAGAATGGAGGATCCCCCAAAACTACAAATAGAACTATCATATGATCCAGTGATACCACGATAGGCATCCATCCAAAGAAAAGAAGTGAGCGTGTAGTAGAGGCACTTACACACCACACTCACTACAGCACTACTCACAACACACAGGCTGTGGAAACAATCCATGTCTCCTGCAACTGATGAAGTGATCAAGAAAATGCACAAGGCAACATTAGCAATAAAGAAGAATGATATTCTATCGTTTTCAGACAACAGATGGAAGTGACATTATTGTCATTAGGCAGAGTAAGCCAGCTTCAGACAGACAAAGACTGCATGTTTATATATGAGGTTTGGACTCATGTGTCAGATGGAGGAGCTGAAGGGTGGCAGTGAAGAGTGTTAGGGGTAAACAATACTGAAATTCATTGCTTCTGTGTGTATACACATACATATATATGTATATATAACTATATACAAATGTTACTGGTAAATCTAATACTAGAGGAATAATAGAGGAGAGTGAGGAGAGTAAGTGCCTCTCAGTGTTTACCCGGTTAAAATGCTATACATGTATGTGGACATTGCAGCAAAACCTTTCAACTACTGACATATGCTAAAACAAAGGACAGGAGAATGAAACAGGTCCAATATGGAGGGTGGGTGCTAGTGGGAGGAGAGAGGGAAAATGGAGAAAATGAAGGAGGGTAATATGGTCCAAGTACTTTATGTTCATGTGCGAAAATGAAGCAACCGAGCTGAGATTGGCTTGGAAGAGGAGAGGGGATGAGGGTGAGTGAGGGAGAAGGTGGGTTGGATAAGACACATTATGTCCCTATGTTGACATGTCCAAATAAAACTCTGTACAACCAAACTGAACTTTAAAATTCTGACTTTTATTTGGAGTCTTGACTCTTCAAGCAGAAATGATCATTTCTACAAGGTACCGTGAGATTGTTTTATTTTCTATTCTAGCAGCAGAATTTGAACTCATTTTTAATCTCAGAGCCAATGTAACTGTGGAACTAATAAAAAAAATGCAGGAGCCAAGTGCAGTGAGGACAGGTGACTGTTGAGCCTGTCGATGGCGTCTCCTTTCGTGGAAGCCGACTGTCTGCGTCGGTAGGCTGCTCCGGTTGATGAGGATGAAGTTTTGCCTCATTTTCGCATCTGTCATACCTGCTAGGGTTTTGGAACGAAACACAGGCATTAGAGTATGTTTCCCGTCACAGTAGGAAATGACGTGCCTAGGCTTCCTTCAGACCAGATGCCTCTTGTCTCCTCTCCATCTTGAGCAGGCTGACTGGGCACCTTGTGTTTTACCAGCTCCCTTCCATA
The DNA here is from genome assembly GCF_031878675.1 of Megascapheus bottae. NCBI lineage: Eukaryota > Metazoa > Chordata > Mammalia > Rodentia > Geomyidae > Megascapheus > Megascapheus bottae. Next base: position 81,421,132 of record NC_143512.1, read on the forward strand.
TCACAGATCCTACTAACTTAGAACATGAAGACGCTGAGTTGGCCTTAGCAAAACCCATAGGAACCATAATTTGAGCACCAAAAGCAGTCCCCGGAAAAGGACTGTGAATGAGCCCAAGATTCAGGAAGAGAATGTGTGCTTGACAGACTGAGCGAAGACATCACATCTCAGAGTGAGAAATCAGGAGCTGGAGAGAGATCGTGGTCTCCTGGAAATGGTGGAAGGAGGAGGCCGTGGCATCTGCTGCAGGAAGGACAGATTGTCATGTCTAAATGACAGCATTTTTAATACCCACTTCAGGAAAATGATGACAAAAGAACTGCTCCAATATCAATTTGTTCATAGAAATAAGGTCGTCAAAGAACAGCCTACAATGTCTTTGCACAGTTGTAGATTTTTTTTTAAATATGAAAACCTACTTTCAGGTAACTTAAACATTTTCTAAAGTATTTCTATGTGCACAGTGGTGCTCGCTGTGTGTGTGCCTTGTAATTCTAGCTGACAAGGGATGAACTTGGGCTTGGGCTTAGAAATTTCCTTTTTCTGAAAGCAAGAGCTTGGGGGTTTACAAAGTGCCTCATCTAATAAGGACAGGGATGGAGGAGGCGCTGCCTAGAAACTTCTAGAGGCAGAAGTGAGTTAATTATAGAGTACTGGAGCAGGGGTGTGAGAGAAGTCTCCTCCACTTCAACTCTTCCTAACTGATACCAAAAGCCTTAGTGAAAAATACCCTGGGAAATCCTGGGTTTGAAAAATGCTTACTTTTTATTTCCATAAAGCTAAACAGAAGATATAATTTGATAAAAAGGCATCAAAGTAAATAAAGGTCAGTATACCATTTTTGCCTAATGAAAAGAAAATAGTTGATAGTAAAAAAAATCATGAATCCTATTATTGTTTTAAACCCTAGAAGGAAAAATAATAAATTCTAGGTGAATTACAAAGAGGGAAGGCATGAGTGGCTATATTATGTTATATATATAAATACCCTAAAATTCAGCAATGATCATGGATTCTGTGGGTCTGCAATTCCCCAGGGCAAATCCGAACAATCCTGCTTCTATGGTGCAACATCCAGATGCTCACAGAGTCTGGAGTGGCTGTGAACTTCATTCACTCAGCCGTGGTGGTGAGTGCTGGCAGCTGGCCAGGGATCTAAGTCCACTGAACACAGACATCTCCTTTGGCTCTGGGTTCTGAAGACAAACCTTGTGACTGATTGGGAGAAAGGGAAAGATGAGGACAGAAGAAAGGGAGAGGGGGAAATACCTTATCCTAGCCATGCACCCTTAGTATTTCATAATGCAATTTCTGTTCTGTTTGCAGCATTCCGAGTCCTTCCAGAAAGGTGAATTAGTATCATAGTAAAAAGAGCGTGGAGGATGGGAGGGATTGGTCTTGTGGGCAAATAAAAATCTCTCTTACTAAAAAAAAAGTGGTAGATAGGGAAAAAGGCCTGGTGATATGGGGAGAAAAGTAGAAAGCTGAAAGAAATACACTCCCAAGTTGTTCCATTTCCTTACAAAGGGTACAGTGTCATTCTTTCTGATGGAAGATAGAATCCCATTGTGTATATATACACCACCTTTTCCTGATCCATTCATCCACTGAGCCTCTTCTGACTTATGTAAGCAAGGCCTGCCAGACGGTGCCTCCCCTCTCTTGGCTAAGTCTCCTCCCAGTCCCTGTGTTACCTAGGTAATTGGCATATCTAGAGGCAGTCACCTCCCCCTCCCTGAGGCCTGAGGTCGGAGAGCCAACAGCAAATCTTTCCTTCGTTTTTCCTGTGTCATTAGCTGTTTCTAGGTCATTTGACAGCTACATCATTCACAAATGGATTGGTGTTAATGGCAATCAAAGCTGGAAGTTTCCCTATACTTTAAATGAATACTTATGATCTGTATTTCTTTTTTTTATATATATTCCTTTCTCATCTCTAAATAGGTGTACCAAATGTTGCAGTCTTTAATTCAAGGCATCTTGGAGTCGCCCCTTTCAGCATTCTCAACCCTTCCCTTGCTTTTCTTCATTTTATATTATACACAATGCATTCTTGACTGCATTCTCCCTACATCACCTCTTCATCTGTCCACCCTTCTACTCTGGCCACCATCCCCCTTGCAAGGACCCCTTTTCTGGTACTTATTTTATTGGAGTTTGTCTTTTTCTAAGAAATTCCTTCTTTTAAAATTTTAGTTATAAAGTTATTTTTTTCTTTCCTAACAGGATACCATTGACTACTTCTTTTTTTTTTTTGACCCAGCAGTCCCACTACTTGGCATTTACCCAATTATCCATAAACAAGGACATACTAAATCCATTAGCACAACAATGTTCATTACAGCACTATTCACCATAGCAAAGATATAGAATCAACCTAGATGTCCCTCAGTTGATGAGTGGATCGACAAGTTGTGGTATTTTTACACAATGGGATTCTATGCTGCTGTCAGAAAGAACGACATCGCCCCATTTGTTAGGAAATGGAAAGACTTAGAAAAAATCATATTAAGTGAAGTAAGCCAGACTCAAAGGAACTCAGTCTCAATGGTTTCCCTCATTTGTCATAATCAGTAGAAACCTTGGGCTCTACTAGCAGAGATCTGCAATAGAGCAAAACCTAGATACATAAGGCCATATAGTATGAAGCTAATTGAAAGGACCATTGACTACTTCTTAAACTCCTTACTGGTTAAGGATGTTTGACAGCTGGCTAGGTGTGAGGGGTAAAAATCCCTTTAATAACTTGGGGTCACATGGTCCAAAAAGCAATGTACTCATTACCTGACTTATGTATCTGTCATCCCTCTGAATATAACATTTACAATAACAATAAAAACTAAGAAAATTAAAATATAACTTATTGCAAATGAGAGACACCAGGGAGCCTATGTTTCTTTCGGTCTGGCTTATTTCACTTCATATGATTTTTTCCAAAGCTTTTCATTTCCTTATCAGTGGGGCGATGTCATTCTTTCTGATGGCATAGATATGTGGATATGGCCCCATGGGATGAGGATAAGCAAAATGAACTGCAAGATATGGAAACAACAGCTTGATTTTTGTGTTTGTTGCTCTCAACCTACTGTGTGGAGTTATTTCCCCCCTCTCTATTTCCCTCTCTGTCTCTCTCGGTGTCTCTGTATCTGTCTCTGTCTCTCTCCTCTCTGTCTCTCTCTCTCTCTCTCTCTCTCTCTCTCTCTCTCTCTCTCTCTCTCTCTCTCTCTCTCTCTCTCTCTCTCTCAATCTCTCTGGATCTCTGGCTCTTTCTCCTTTTTTTCCTTCTGGCTGTTTTGTTTGTTTGGCTTGGTTTCTCTCTTTATGGCTTATCTCATGTTGTCACTGTATCTGACTTTGGTACCTGGTGTATTATAGATAGGTTTATTGGTTTGTTTGAAATAAGGAAGGAGAAAACAAGATGATCGGGAGGGGACGAGGGGAGGAAAACATCATCAGAAGGGATATCAATGCACAAGACACCTGACAAAGGGAACTGTAACCCCTCTTTACATTGCCCGATAAAAATGCAACTGGAAAAAGTAAAATATAAAAAAAGAAGAAGAAAATATTTTAGGACTGCTACTCATAATTTCAGCAAGATTCAGTGTAAACTGGCCCTGTCTCAGGCAGATGTAAGACGTGATTATCATGTGGATTGTTTATTGCTGTGTCTGCATTGTATCAGTGCTCTGGAGTTGCTATAACAAGTACTATTTTTTTCAAAGTTGCTATAACAAATCCAGCAATTTAAAAATAGAGAGACTTCCTCACAGTTCTGGAGGAGGGATCCGAATCAAGTTTCTGTTGTCCCTGCAGCCTCATGCCCCTAACAGCTGGTACTGCCGTCTCTGCAAGTTCTGGACTTGTATAATCACTGCCCCTCTATCCCTATCCTTCTGTTTTTGTCTTTCTTTTCTGCTTCCAGTAGAAGAGTGTGAAAATTCACACAGTGAACATGCAGTGTTGCTAGTGTAAAGACAGCATTACACAAGTAAGGTCCATGTTAAAACATCTTTCTGCCCCAAACTGGGTTCTCAGGTGTGGTTGCCTCATGCTTGTTAAGATAGGTGATCATGTGGCTTCGTGGTCGCGTGTTTGCCTAGCATGAATGGGTTTGATTCCTCAGTACCACGCACAGAGGAAAAGCCAGAAGTGGTGGTGTGGAGAGCTCTAGCCTTGAGCCAAGAAGATCAGGGACAGTGCTCAGTCCATGAGTTCAAGCCCCAGGACTGGCAAAAAAAAAGTACATTGAAATATATGCACACATACACACATACACACACCCCATACTCCTCTTTGTGCACACTCACACATACCCATGAGATACAGATTTTATTTTAGGAGCTTGAGAAATCACAACGGAAAATGACCACAACACAGCACCTGAATGTTCCATTGTTTTCTGTACATTCCCTTGAGCAAGGCAGAAAATATTTATCAAGCAATTCATATGGCATGAGATTTTTTTCAAAAAACATTTAGCAAACTGTTATTTTGTAATCTATGACAAGTATTCACCTTTATGAATTAAAAGAACACTACCGCACCTTGAGAAGACATAGGCACTAACCTGCCAACAAATAAACATTAATTCAAATGTTACACTCTATAAATTAAAAAAAAATGATAGGCAAGCCTGAAAAAAAATGGCTGAATCAAGACCTCACTTGAGGACTGACACACTGCTCTGCTAAGTGACGCTTACACTGAGGTGGGCAGAGGGGGTGATTAAGGCAGCGGGGTGGGTCCTGGGACCCTCTGGGGCCTCTGTGGCTGGACAGAGGCCAGAAGGGCGAAGGAGAGTACTTCTCTGGGGTGGTGTTGAAGGCACCGTGCATGGGAGCAATGCTGAAATGACCCCAAGCATGCAAGGGCAAAGACTCAGGCCACCCTGGTTGCTGAGGACTCCCTGCTTTCCAGGAACCCACTCCATGAAGGTGCAGGGAGGGGGACAATGCTCTAGAGGCCTCTTGGGGGTTCAGGCTGTGATCTGTGGGCCCAGTCAGCCTTCCCTCAGGGCACTTGTGGGGAAGGCAGGGTAAGGGTGGAAGTTACTTTAGCCTCCCTTCTATTTTAGATTGGCTAGTATCAGTTAGAGCTGTCACCAGACTTAGGCCATACAATCGAAGTAGCTTCAAAAACTGGACACCCAATTGGAGAATGATAAAGTATCCTTGGTTCTTTAGATAATATAAAGTAAAATGGGTTTATTTTTCTCTCCTTGTTCCTTCTTTTCTCTCTAGTGAGTAGCGCAATTATGAGAAGAAATTCTGTAGTTTGTCTCATTCTAAAGACATAAATCAACTAAAGATACAAATTAGAGCTAAAAGCATCTTTTGTATAATAATGAAAAGCTGATAAGCCCATCTCTGTCTCTCAATCTTATTTTATCCATTTAACAATCTTGTGTGAAATGAGAACAGTTACTTTTACTCTTTTACAAATGACAGACAGACTTTCCACTCCCCCTCTCTCAATAGTTGCATACTTTTCTAAGTGTCTGAAAGCATGAAAATGGCAGATTTCAATTCAAACAGATCTCTGACTCTCGGTTCTTATCTCCCACAGTCATGAATAACCCTCAGTGCCCAAATGGCCCACTATGCTTTGAGGCAGAAATTAAAATGAATTAATTTCACACAAGGGCATCTGGAACCCTGACCCAAATAAGGGAACTATCTATTTGAAAGTTCCTCACAATGACTGAGTTAAAGCAAACACTGTAGCTCACACCTGTAACCCAAGCTATTGAGTAGGCAGGGATCAGAAGGATTTCAGTTCAAGAGTCACTAAGGGAAAGTGTTAGTGAGAGAGACCACATCCATTGTATAGGGCGGCTACCATTCCAGCTAGCCAGGGAGCATGAGCCCAGAGTGGGCTTAGCAAAAATGTTAGATTCTGTAGCAAAAGCCCCCAGGAAAAAAGGAGTTGAGATGGGCTCAAGACTCTGGATGCCAGTCTAACCCGTGAAAGGTGCAGGAATCAAAGCCCAGTACCACAAAGGGGAAAGAAAAGAATGTTTACATCAGAGGTAACAGAAGTGCCTGGAGTAAATTGACCACTAATGTGATCTTTAGAATTTTTAATTTACAAACACCTTGAACAAGAGGATGGTGATTATTGATAAAATATCTGATTGCAAAAAGTAAAATTATCTCCTCTCTAAGAAGTGTGCAGCACAGAACAACAACAGAAATAAGATACAATCACATAACCGAAACTTTAAAAAGGAATAAAAACAGATGTGTACCTGTTGAAAACAGGTATATTCTTATGAGATATACAAAAACTGAAATTATCAAATGCAAATTTTAAATTTTATAACTATGTATGAAATAGAAAGTGAGGGCTATCTGCAGAAAAACTGAATTGATAAATGTGAATCACATAGAAAATCTACAATTAAAACCATTATAAAAGTCATTAAGAACATAATAGACTAATACGATGATAGAATATTGAGACCTAAAGAGTAATTATTCATCAGAAAGAGGAATCAAAAGAATAGACCAAAAGTTAAGTAAAAATCAATTAAGAGAACAAAAGGTAAGTGGTTATATGATGAAAACGTTTTACCCATACTTCACTTAATACATTTGTGTATACTTGCATACCACCCAACGTAAATCCTAAGAAAGACAAAATTCAAAAATCAGCAAAATAAAACTCCAAGAAGAGGGGGCTTGAAAGAATGAGGTTAAGGTCAGGAGAAAGGGACAGATGAATGAAGAAAAGAAGAGGGGGCGATGCAGACAAGATTGCAATGTACACCCTACAAAATTAAGAATAGTGAGAGGAAAGGTGCGTAGGAAAGAGATGGGTTGAATGGGTTAGCGTTGATCAAGATGCACTGTAATTATCAACTTCTTTGTTAAATAGCCACTCCTTTGTACAACTACATAAAGATAACAAAAAGAATTTTTTTTGCCAGTCCTGGGCTTGAGCTCAGGGCCTGAGCACTGTCCTTGGACTTTCTCAAGGCTAGCGCTCTACCACTTGAGCCTCAGTGCCACTTCCAGCTTTTTTCTATGTATGTGGTACCAAAGAATCGAATTTAGGTCTATGTGCATACTAGGCAAGCACTCTACCACTAGGCCCAACTCCCAGCCTATAGCAAAATTTTTTAAAGAAAAGAAAAAGAAAAAGTTTCAGCATTCGCGAAAATGAAAACACTCATTCAGGATAATATTTCTTAATATTTGAGATAGCAATACAATCATAAGAGCTATCAGAGAAAAATAATTCACAAATCTTTAAAGAGGAAGGGAAGTTTCACAGACTTCTCAAGTTAAAAAAAAAATCTTCCACTTCTTCGGCAGGGGGGTCAGGGGGCTTGAACTCTGGCCTGGGCACTATCTCTGAGCTCTTTAGCTCAAGGCTCAGGGTGCTGTCCCTGGCTCTTGAGCCGAGCCCCACTTCCCATTTTCTAGTGATTAACTGGAGATAAGAGCCTCTTGGCCCTGGCTGGCTTTGAACCTCAATCCTCAGATCTCAGTAGATAGGATCCCCTGAGTAGCTAGGATTACAGGCGTGAGGCACCAGGCCTGGCTTTTTGACAATGTAAATGACAACATAGACTTCCATGTCCACTAAAATATACTTCACTGGCAAAAGGACAAAATAAGCTGCGCACCAGTGGTTCACATCTGACCTTAGCGAGATGGGAGAGGTTGTGTTATGACAACAGTTTAGGGGTGGGGGAGTTGAGGTCCCCTTTCCACCCAATAGCTGGGCACACGGGCTCATACCTGTCCCCCTAGATATATGAAATTGACAACCAGAAAATTGAGCTTCCAAGTCCACCTGGCCAGAGAAGCCCGTGAAAATCCATGTCTAAGGTTAACCGTGGCCCAAGCCCATCACTGCCCCTCAGCTCAGCTCCATGTGGGGTGTGCACTCTACATGAGAAACCTCCCATCCACGGACTAGAGATGCCTCGCTCAGTCTGTTCCACTGCGGATTTTGAATTGTCAAGTAGCATGCCAGGGGATTAGAATGGCATGGCTCATATTGGTGACACTATCAGCATTCTACCATTATTGAGTCCTTGCCCTCGGAACACTAGCAGAGAGGTTTCTCTTTCTTCCATCAGTTTATAAGGAAAGTGCAGCAGTTCCAGGGCAGCCCCTAGAGTTTTCATGCATGTGTGGAACATGCAGTGGTGACACTGCAGTGAGCAGGTCTGTCTCTTCACCTGGGGATCATAGCTTTGTGGGGAAAACATTCAAAAAAACTTTCCTTAATAGCTCATTAAAGAAAAGCAAGCGGGACACTTCCTGGCGTATCATTGATCACTTTGGCTGGGACACTTTAGCGCTGTCATCCTTTCTAGAGGATCAGAAACTCAAGGCTGTCTTCCAGCCGCTCTGGGCTCCGATCTTCTGCCCGGACTCCAGCAGGTGGGTCGTAGACTCAGAGTCACTGGGGGTCCTGCCTGGTCCACATGCCTGCAAGGCAACAGAGCCAGAACAGCAGTCTCCATTCTAACAGTCATTATGTGACAGTACAAACCGTCTCAGAGATCTGGGCTACCCCAGAGGGATTTCTGAGTAGTTTCAGAGGGAATCTGCTATCCAGACTTCAAAGAAAGAAGCTGAGGTGAGCAAGAACATCATGAAGAGAAAACCATCAGTTGGGACACCAGCCGTGACCCAACAAGAAGTGCAACAGCGCCAGGCTGGTATAAAATTTCATAGGGACAACAAATTTATTTTTAAAATGCAGGGTTGAAGATTATTTCTGTTCTCGGTGCCTACGTCAGATAACTTGGCAAGCCTCCAAGTTTCGTGTCTAGTCAGTGACAAACACTTGTGAAATGTCATTTCTGTGATTTAGACACTGAAAAGATATAACTTCTCCATGGCAAGACATACATTTGATTTCTTTTCAGTGACTGTTTCTCCGTTAACATTCACAAATTTCTTAATTTGTTCATTTTTAATTATGCCAAGGCCCAAAACTCGTCCTCTTGGCTGTTCCACATTCTTCTTCCTTAATCTTCAGATATGAATCTTGGCAGAGAGGGAGTGCCAGATAGTATGGTAACTGCAACAGCTTATTTGTCTCTGATTCCTGATGTTTGCAGATAGGAAAGCAGCATTTAACTTATTTGAATACAAAAAATGATTATTCCTATTGACTATGGCATGCAGAATAAAATTTTGGTGGCATATTTTGTTGGTGATTTAAGATATTAAACATAAAGTATGTATTCATAATCCTTTGAATCCTCATAAAGGCTGATAACCAAGACCACATTAAGGAAAAAATGTTCTGATCACCCAGTTAATGTGAAAGCTGTTAACTGCCAAAGTGGATACTTCAGGTAAAAATGACCTCCATTTGATGCTTCAGTGGTCAGTACTCACTCACATTCCTACAAAAAAAAAATGTAAAGTCAGTCAGTCTACTCATCTCAAAACCTATCTACTGAGAGGCAGATCTTACTAATTTTTGGCATAAGTGCAAATTTACTTCAGGAATTATTTTAGACTCTTCACTAATTTTTCTTTAAAACAACAGGGAGAAAATAATTTCCTTATAGCTATTTTGCTTTTTTAATGTCTGTAGTTATAGTAGTCAGTAAACTGTTACTATTTTAAGACTACTATATCAATAAAATAATATTTGTCATGTTTTTGTCATGATTTGTATGTGTGTGTGTGTGAGAGAGAGAGAGACAGAGAGAGAGAGAGACAGTGAGCGACAGAGTGAGTTTGTGCATATGCACACATGTGACTTGAAATGTCCTCAGGAGAGAGAGAAGGAGAAGGGGTGTAGTAATCACTACGTCACGACTCTCCAGTTCTGAAACCCTTCTACTTTTCTTTCACAATGTTCCTATGATGAAATCTGACCATTTCCCATTAACAAAAAGCACCGAAGTAACTGAGCACTGGTGGTTCACACCTTTAATCCTAGCTACTCAGGAGGCTGAAATCTGAGGATCATGGTTCGGAGCCAGCCCAGGTAGGAAAGTCCAGGAGACTCTTTTCTCCAATGAACCACCACAAAAGCTGAAGTGGATCAAGTAGTCAAGAGGTAGAATGCTTCCTTTGTGCAAAAGTGCTCAGGGACAATTCCCAGGCCCTGAGATTAAGCCGAAGGACAAAAAAAAAAAAGCACCCAAGTGAAATACAAACACTGAGGGGAACAAATTTGTTTTATAACCACAAAAGGGTAAAACCTTGTTGTAAAATTGTGAGCTAGGACATGGGTGTGCAGATCAACACAGGGGTAGTTCCTCGATGGTAGAACCTTTGTTTTGCTGTAATTGTGCTTGTGTTATGTGCATGTTCACAGCAGGGAAGGCCTGAGTACAGCAAAAGAAGGACTTGGAGAAACATGGGTGAGAGATTCGTTCACTTGAGCAGCTGAAAGGCTCCATCTCCTGGAGAGAACCCATAAGAAATGAGTCTAAGGTGAGACAGAAGATTTCTCCACACCATCCCAGACACAGGTCTGCAGGCATGACTAAATGGGTCTAAGAATATTTTCTCTCTCTCTCTCCCTCTCCTCTCTTTCCTTTTATCTACCTCTATTTCTCCCTCTCTGAATGTCTCTATCTCTGTCTCTACCACGCTCTTGCTCTATGGGTGCATGTGGTCTTTATCATTACTCACTCCATGCTGCTTGTGGTGATTTTGCAAATTGACTTGGCAGGGCTGCCATACCCAGGTGTTACCTAAACACCAATCTAGATGATCCCATGAAAATGTTACCCAGTGTGCTAGGATGCGATTCCATTTAAGTCATAGGACTTGAAGAAAGTCTGATCTCAGCACTGGCTCCCCCTTTTCTTCAATGCATCCTATGTGGATGTACTAGTGTAAAAGGAGTTAAGATCTTAGAAATACAGGTGCTATTCTCATCCCGCTGCCTTGTTCTACATCAAGGAAATAGACTGACAATGCATATCACACAGCTTTCCTAGTCTGAAGCAGTCAGAACAGGCCCGTGTCCTAGCCCACAGCTGCCACACTGCTTACCTCCTATGGGAAGATATTTCTAAGCTCACTGGAACACTCTTCTCTCTGAGTGCTTACCCCTATGGGAAGATTTTCTTTTCCTTACTTTCTTTTTTTCCACTTTTTTCTTGTATTGTTTTGTAATTCATAGAAGGGTTACATTATAGTCACCGGATAGAAGGGGCATTACTTCACACATGTCTTGGTCCCCATTTCCCTCCCGCCACCCCCACCCCTCATCTTGTTTTCCCCCCTTTCCTATCCAATTTCAAATAACCAAATACACATATATACAATATATCAGATAAAAAAGTGAAATATTGTAACAGTATGAGATTACCAAGGGACAGCAAAAGAGATGAGAGATAACATAGTACATTAAGGACAACAATCACTCAATATGTGGCTTTTGTTTTTATATCCTGGAGGTCCATTCATTTAGCGTCATACTATATAGCCTTATGTATCTAGGTTTTGTTCTATTACAAATCTCTGCTAGGAGAGCCCAGGGTTTCTACTGATTATGACAAATGAGGAAAACCATTGAGCCTAAGTTCCTTTGAGTCTGGCTTACTTCACTTAATATGATTTTTTCTAAGTCTTTCCATTTCCTTACAAATGGGGTGATGTTGTTCTTTCTGACAGCAGCATAGAATTCCATTCTGTATAAATACCACATCTTGTTGATCCACTCATCAACTGAGGGACATCTGGGTTGGTTCCATATCTTTGCTATGGTGAATAGTGCTGCAATGAACATCATTGTGCTGGTGGATTTAGTATGTCCTTGTTTCTGGACGATTGGGTAAATGCCACGTAGTGGAATCTAAGCTCACTGAAACTTTCTTCTCTGTTCGCTATCCTCCCATGAGTATGAACTCAGCTTTCCCAGAACATCCTCACATAGTCAACTTAAAATACAACCCATTCATTGTCTTTAAAAAATCCATTTAGAACTTTGAAGACTCCTAGGACTCTCTAGCCATGCTTCATCCTGACAAGAAAATCCCCTGTTTCTAGGGCTCGCCATCTACTCCTGAATCACCACCTCCCCCCTCAAAAGGGATTTAGAAGCACAAATGGATGAGCGTGTATATGCACACACCTGCGGATAGATGAAGAGGACTTCTATTCCTGGATAATTTTCACAAATTGTTTTTGTCACTCTCAGATCTTTAAGTACGATTTTAAAAATAAGCTTCCCCATTTCTGACAGAGCTATTCACCCAGGGAATAAACACAAAGCTGAAATCCTGCTCGTGGTATTACCACCGCCATGAACAGACCCTCTGTGAAGATTCTTCCCAGGTCACACCATGAAAACTGCACTAGCTAAGCTCTGGGGCCAGAGGGTGGAGAACATTCCTAAAACTACCATGGTCATTGGTTTACATTAAATTTACATAATTAAAACATATCTAGAAGCTTTGTTGATTGATTTTCTCTAAATTTTATCTGGCCCAAATAAAATATGGTGCACTGGAATAAATGTCGTCTGAACTTCTTTCCTGTAGGTGGCTGGTGGAGAGCAGAGGTGACATGGCTGGTCAGGGTCAGAGGTCAGAGGCTAGTGGTAGAGGCTGCTGGAGAGGAGGTAGAAAGCCACACTGCGGGAATGGGAGCACTGGAGTTTCATCTGCAGGATAAGAGGAACCGGGAAGCTACCAACAACCAGGGGTTGTAGCAATCAACATTGTGGGTCTCAATATGCCAGAGGATGTACAAGTGCTTTAAGGCATAGAAAATAGGCATGTGCTCCTAAAAGAAACAAATGTTGAAGAACGAAGTCTTAATATTGTAACAATAAATACCCCAAATTAACACAATGCTAAAAGGGGTTATCAAAATTATGTATATAATATATGCATATTTGTAAATATAGAATGAATATATGATATAGGACATAGATTACATAGTCATATGTAATTATATTTATGTAAAATTTATATATCATATACATGTATATGGTATTTATATCGGAATATATGTTTATATTATAATATATTGATATACAAATATAGGTTATATATACATATTTCTATACTCATAAGGAAGTAGGAGAAGAAATTTATGGTATTATATGATGAATATGTTCAAAAGACAAAACCAGTTTCTCCAGCATCCACGTCTCCTTCCTCTTTCTCGTCCTCTCTCTTTCTGTCTCTCTCTCTCTCTCTCTCTCTCTCTCTCTCTCTCTCTCTCTCTCTCTCTCTCTCTCTCTCTCTCTCTCTCACACACACACACACACACACACACACGGATACACACACACCTTAAACTCCAGCACTCAAACTGACAATCAGTAACACAGTGAAATGTCCAAAGGAAAACCATCCTTTCCTGGGAGTCACCAATGTGGTCAAGGGCATGAAAGTCCCCTTATAATGCTGAAAGAAAGCTAAGGTGGATGGGTGCTCAGAGCTCAGGAAACACAGTTTATCAGGAGGGTGCAGCGGTGAGGACTGTGGGGAATCTCCTGAGTGGGTGAGTTATACCTGGGGATTCCTCTGCAAGATGAAAAGGAAAAGCAGTGGGGAAGATACGATGGAATTGGGCCAGTACGCCATGTGTTCCTGGAGCGGGCTGTGAGCATTGTGGGTGTACTGGTGAGGTAATTTTTTCTTAGAATTCTACTTTTTCACAGGTGGACGTCCTTGATTCTCATCTGTAGGATCTGTAGTTTTAACCAAATGAAATACTAGGGATTCCAAGTGGAATTCCTAGTTATGCAAACTTTGTAAACATTTGAATCTACCCTGAAGCCGGTTTACTGATCAAAATGAATAAATTAAAGCCTAGAATTCACCTTTGCTTAAATTTAAACCATTCTGGCAATGAATTCAAGGCCACTAGGAATTATATTAGCAGGGTGGTATTCACGTCCATTGTAACTGCAGATGTGAAATTGATACGCATTCATGATCACATTCCCAACCCTCAGCATACTCTCATTTGTTACTCTTGTACCTTCTGTCCATGGGAGGAGGGGGATATTAGTCTAGTTCACTTTCTATAGATGACTGGATGCTGTTATTTTATATTTCTCAGTTATTGACTTCTCTGAAATGCAATGATTTGCTAGTCATTGTGTGGCTGTACACAGCCCCAATACAAGTGTCGACTCCTAAGTGCTCTCATGGATAAGAATTCATAATCTCTAGTCCTTACTACTAAAATGCTGGTGAAGGACTAGCCAATGCAAGTTAGAGCACGGTTAATGTACACAAAACAAATTAAAAGTTTACTTCACCATACCTTAACATGTGTTGATGTGACCTTCAATTCCATAAGAAATATCACATAATATTTCCAAGTATCATAGTGGTAGATATAAGTTTTTCAAAACTGTGATGTTTCATTGAGAAGCTCAGATTTTAGCTGATAAAGTCTGGAAATACAGAAAGCTGGTATTATCAACCATTTCCTTTGGTGCTGACAGCTTACAGTTTTCATTTATAGGCAAATATTTGCTAGCCATCTGTGTTTGAATAACCACGGTTTGCCATTCTTTCACATGGGAAGGGTGTTCAATAGGAAAACTGGCTAATAAAATTTGCAAGTCAAATATTCCCATGCGTGATTTGTCTTGAGGTAATTATTGCATCTCTCCCTACAACACAAAATATCTTTTAAAAAAATGAATGAGTGCCAAGAGGTTGAGGTTTAATGAGTTTTGGTGCTTCATCAAGGGCACGGTTAAGTACACCTTTCAGAACTTGGATTTGCCCAGTGGAAATGTGTGGCTGCTAACACAGTCCCATGCTAACGTCTGGACTGACGATCCACCATTGCTTTGTGTCATCATAAAAAATGCCAGCTTAGGGGCTGGCCTAGTGGTACAGTGCTTGCCTCGCATGTATGAAATCCTGGGTTCAATTCCTTGGTACCATGTACATAGAAAAAAGCTGGAAGTGGTGCTGTGGCTCAAGTGGTAGAGCTCTAGCCTTGAGAAAGCCCAAGGACAGTGCTCAGACCCTGAGTTCAAGACCCAGGACTGGCAAAAAAATACCAGTTTACTTGTCTGGGATCCACTGCCAGACTACCCAACCCAGTCTGGCTTTGAACCATGATCCTCATATCTCAGTCTTCGGAATAGCCAGATTCTAGGCATGAACCACAAGTGCCTGACTCTCTTACTATACAATTTCAATCTATTCTTTGCAATGTAATACATCTCTGTGAAATTACAGTATTCCAAAAAATTAGATGAAAATGTTATATGATAATATTCAAATCATATGCAATTTGCTTTTCAGTTATCAGAAATTTTCCTTAATTCATGTGACTTAAATGTATTTACATCAAGAACTCAATTCTGAATATTTAATGATACCTCATGGATAAAATAGCTACTTGTCAATTTTGATTTGTGAGCCATTTGTCTAGCAATCCTAGCTTTGATAGCACATTATTAAATCAGGACTTCTGAATTTGGCTGAGTTACAACTCAAAATTTCCCTGGTTTGAAAGACTTGTAGAATGACAGAACGAAAACTGTGCCATACAGAGGACACCCTAAAGTAGACTGTACATTTTCTTTGACAGTAAGACATCAAAAATGAGCATCCTTGTTGATGATGACTGCTGACGTGCATATCATTACATTTGCCAATTTTCTGTTCATTTTGTAGTTTCAAATTCACCAAATGAATATTCATTTTGTTCCTGTCCAACAGTGAAAGACATTCTCCACAGGGAAGAAAGACACTTGTTTTGACTGAAGCATGTTTTTGGCAGGTGATAAATGATGTCATGTGGTGGAGATGGCCGCATTTTACCGGTGATGGCTTGGAGGAGAGGCTCCTCGTCAAATAGTCCTCTCCAGTGCTGACCTGCCAAGTAATTCTGAGGCACAGACATCCACTCCTGCCCCACTAACCATTTCCAATTTGTCTGGTAAGTCCAAGTTTCTAAACAGAAGAAAAATCTCAATGGGAAAAAAAGGGACAATCTGCATGTGCCAAACAAAGGACATACTCTTCTGCATTAGTCAGAGTTCCCTCACTATAATGACATGCCCAAGGCAGGGCCACTTAATAAAGACAAAGGTTTGTTTTGCACAAGCTCTGGATGGCACAAGTTGTCACTGAAGAATGGGGGTGGCCTGTGACAGTGTGGGAGGTCCCAGCCCAGCAGGAAAGCACAGAAGGCCTGGCTCAGAGTCAGGCTCTCCACAACTACCTCTCAGGCTGTGCTCTAGTGACTGTAGGCCCTGCCTTTCTTAAAAAAAATTCAAACTTTTTATTAAAATCGAGTTTTTACATCATATTTCAAATGTCATGTTCCATAGTCAAGTATTCAAGAAAAAAATTCTATATGCAATCACTGACACATAAATTTAAGAACATAGTTAAAATTAAGCTGAGACTTTGTATGTTATAGATACATATTGATCTATATAGTAAAACAGATCAATATATGTCTATAGAATATATATCTATCATAGACCTATGTGTCTATATGTATCTATATAGATACATTTATATCTCTAAGTTCATGTCAATGACTTTAAGTACTCAAGTATTAAGTCATAGCTCTTGTATTGTTTGGATCTAATATCCACATATCAAGGAAGCCATGTGTCTTTTGTTCCTTTGGTCTTGACTTATCTCACTCAGCATGATTTGCTCTAGTTCCATTCACTTCCCAGCGAATGCCATTATTTTATCTTGTCTGTTGGCTATGTAGAATTCCATTGTATATATGTATGTGTCCATCTGTAGTGGGGCATCTGGGTAGTTTCCATCTCTTGGCTATTGTGAAGAGTGTGGCGATGAACACATCTGTGCAAGCCCTGTCTTTTCAAGGTTCCTGCTCCTTCCTGTTATTGCTACATAGGAATCCACATTCCAGTACCTCGGCTGTGCTGGGGGACATGCTGACACCCCGTGGACATGAGCTAGGTGGGGAACTGGGAAATCTAATGGAAGAACCAGAGCGTGGATGTCGATAAGAACCAGAGCCTTTTGATGCATTGACAGGACGCCTTGTGACATCCAATAGCGTGCTACTGACTGGAGCCAAGGGGTTCACAGAAAGTCCCAGGGCCAATTTGACCAATCCAACTCCAGAATGCCACCTGCCTTGTGGGTGGAGCTGATGTCACACAGCCTGGGTTTCTGAGAGTTAACACACCTCTACTAACAGGAATCAAAAGCCTGGAGTCTTGGGACTTCCAGCACAGTGCTCATTTCTAAGTCTGCCTGCTTTCCCACAAAACCCTTTAGTTCACCTTGGCTTTGCTTTTGCTTTGCGTAGTAAGTCAGTCCTCTGTGATGTCGCTAAACAGTAGCTTTTGATTATGCTGCGCTGCCTGCTTCTGCCTGTGTCCGAACTGACTTTTGGCTCCTACTAACTTGTCTGGGGAAATTCTGACTTATGGTGTGGTCTTTGGCGCATGTCACAACATGGCCCAGACACCCAGGGATGCCCTCCGGGTCTGGAGAGGCTGTGCCACGCTGTCTTCCATCTCAGGCTGTGCTGCTGTTCTCCTCAGTGGGGATGGGCTATGGGCTGAGCTGATGCAACAGCATTGATGTGTCAGTAAATAAGGGAGAGGTCAAAAAGAAAAGTCCACAAATGTATCTACTATCCCGTGTAAGTGTGTATTCCAAAAAGCCAATAGCCCAGCAGAAGTAACCTTCTCTTGTAGTTTTGCAAGCTTTGAACTGTGTTGATGCTTTGAATACTGTCAGTCACCACAGAGCTTTAAAGGTGAATACATTGTTGTAAGCTCAGCTTCCTGACAGAGCTTTGGGCTTCCCTCGGTGGTTTGAAGTTTTCACACATCTTTCTCAGAATTATTTCAATCAATACTTTCCATAAATGCATTAGGCTGTGCAGGCAGGTGTTTGATGTGTGCTGTTTCAGATACAGAGAATGAGGGCTCTGAAGGGAACTGAATTATTCCGAGGTCATGTGTCCTATGCTTTTTTCATACAGAATGAGTCCAGATTAATTTTTACTCTGCATGTTGTTATAGAGCTCATAAAATTAAGAGAAGTCATTTTTATGTTATTACCAGTTTCCTAGATTACGAGAGGAATTATATCACTCAATAAAATACAAACTGAAAGGTATCAAGTCCTAGACCACAAGAACTATAGCAAATATATATATTCTAGAGCACATGAACTATAGCAAATATATATATGTTGATGTGCTTTTGGTGTTTGTTGTCTTTTTGTATTGTGAAGGGTTCATTTTCAAATCTTTCCTTTCTGTTTTGTTTTCTTTCTTCCCCCTCCCCCCCCTTTTTTTTTGGTGGGTCGTGGGGCTTGAACTCTGGGCCTGGATGCTGTCCCTGAGCTCTTTAGGTCAAGGCTAGTGCCCTACCCCTGAGCCACAGCCCCACTTCCAGTTTTCTAGTGGTTAATTGGAGATAAGAGTCTCACAGTCTTTAGTGCCAAGGCTGATTTTGAACTGCAATCCTAAGATCTCAGCTTCCTGAGTAGCTAGGAGCCACTGTGCCTGGCTTCTGCTTGTTTAATAGTATAGAAACCTTATTAACAGATATGAAATTTATTTCATATAGATACATTTATTTCATATAGATAAAAATAGATAGAAATAGAAAAAGAGGTCTTCCGGAAGACAGCGTTCCAAGCCGCTGAGTTGATCATAATGGCAAGTGAAGAAATTAATGAAGACTATCCAGTAGAAACTCCATTGGTGCTGTGGATGAGATGCTGAAGACCATGATGTCTGTTTCTAGAAATGAGTTGTTACAAGCAAAAGTGGATTTAGTTTCTGCATACACATTAAACTCAATGTTTTGGGTTTATTTGGCTACTCAAGGAGTTAATCCTAAAGAACATCCAGTAAAACAAGAATTGGAAAGAATCCGAGTGTACATGAACAGAGTCAAGGAAATATCAGACAAGAAAAAATCTGCCAAGCTAGACAAAGGTGCAGCTTCAAGATTTGTTGAAAATGCCCTCTGGGAACCAAAATCTAAAAAACTGTCAAAAGTTGCTACTAAAGGAAAAAGCAAAAATTAACTTTGGGGTTTTATTGTATACATATTCAAAAAGTACATCATTTTTATTGTTTTCACAAGAGTAATGAGTATGTTGTTTAAATGTGTTCCTTTAAAAATTCATGTGTATTCTGACTTCAAACCTATAAATTCAAATGTATTTACACTTTAAATGTATAATGCTGAATTTATTTTTCCCTGAGAAAGACTAGGGTTTCCTGTAGAATATCATCAAGTTTTAACATTGTGAGACAGTTCTATAGCTTTACCACTTCTTTCACTATGACACTTATTTAGGTAATCTTGGACTTACCATCTTGTCAGTAACTGTGAAATTTAAGGTGAATGTTCATTGTAAACATATGTGTTATTTTAAATAATGTGGCCTTGTGGAATATGCTCTTTGTATGTATAAGATATAAGAATGTCTCTTGTTATTGATTTGAAGAAGGAATGAAGTGACCGAAATATCCACTTTTTTGTGTAGTTAACTCATCATGCTTTTTTTAATTTTAGGAATTGCTTTCTTCATATTCAGAGTATGAAGTTAAAACTTTAAGGTTGTTCTTGAATTCTTGGCATGTTGCCTTGAAAATATAAAATGGATTCTTATAGTTCAGAAAGTTGTGTTTTATTTTTAATGTTTTTCTTATTATAAAAGTGATGTGCAGAGGCATTACAGTTACATAGATACCGTGTACATTTCTTTTTAGACAATGGCACCCCTTCTTTCTGTCTCTCCCAGGGGGCATGTTTTGATCCAATATTGAGCAATAAAGATGGTAAATGCTGTGTGACCAAAAAAAAAAAAAAAAGAAATAGAAAAAGAAATAGATAGAAATAGAAATTTATTTCATATAGATAAAAAATCATTGTGAACTTTTTCCAATGAATGAACACATTAAAAAAGAACAGAATGTAAAGTTTTAGATATTCTTCACTTATATTCAAATAACCATCCGTTTGAGGGACTTTTTTCCGTCCAGTCTGTTATGGTGGTAAGGCAGCTGTGCCTGGCCCCCTGGTGGAAGACTTGAGCATTACACCATGCAGGCTCCCTTACTGTGCAATTTGAAGGCCTTCAGGGTTTGTATCCACTCATTTTATTCTCATTCAAAGCTCTATGCACTCGATACAGTTATCATTATGTTTCAGGGGTCTGAGGTTCATTGCATTTAATTAAGAAACTTGCCCGTGGTGTAAGACTGGAAAGTGACATTGCTCCAGTCTGAGCCTTGCTGTTATTGGTCCACAAATCCAGCCCTACAAGCAGCAAGGAGGTAAAGACGCCTAGAAACGCTGAACTCACAGAAAGATCCAGTTCCTTTCACTCATTTCGAAAATAGTCTCCTATATCGATTCGGATCATAGAATTTAATTTTGTGGTTCATAAATATACTGATCAAAACATAAGCAATGCATTATCTTCTTTCATTTATGTCTTGTATGATAAAGAATGTCTTGCTTCATCATCAAATTAGCTATATACAGAGAAAATGCATGAGATGGTCTAGCTTCCAATTGGGGTGCAGACAAGGTGGGGAAGCATGAAGGAGTTGAGGGGGACTCTGAGCTGCCTCCATCGGTCATGTGTGAGAGAGCCTTAGATGGGGCCTGCTGAGAAACCAGACCTCCGGGTGGAAGAGCCCTCTGGGACAGCCCGTGTGGCCAGCAGCCTCTGCAGAGGAGCAGCCAGACACACTGCACCGGGAAGGAGGAACCTGGTGATCTTCTGGAAGGATGCAGGGGACATGGCAGAGGGAAGGATGTCATGGAGGAGAGCTGTGCTGACAGAGGCATGTATGCATGGACAGTAGGCAGCGAGAAGGATATGTGCAGAGATGGTTCCAGAGAGGAAGAAGGCTGTATATGGAGTCATATCAGATTGAGCTGGAGCCAAGGTGAAAGGAATGTTGATTAGGAGAGTAACTAGATCTGATTTTGGCGTTTGAGAGGAGAGCCCAAGGATGAGATGCCAGACAACTGCACCTTTGCACTCAGGTAGTAATGGTACAGAGCTTTGCAAATGTGACCTCGTTTGACTCCCACCCACATTCAAGTAACAAAAAACAAAAGTGAGGATCCAAGATGATCATTAACGTTTCAGCTCGTTGCCAATTAGTGGAAGTCATGCATATGCTGGCCTCTGTTGTTGCATGGAATTGTGTGCTGTTGGAAGCTGAGAGATTTCACACTTGGCCTCTGGAAAATGGATGCTGGATCAAATTTCTTGAACATCTGACCACACACATGTCAGCAGATCTTGGACAGATTTTTTAAGGAATGTTGCTGCATTTGAATTTGGCCCATGGAAATGCCAAATTATTTCATTTCCTCTTACTTCCATGAAGATGCTGGTCTGGCAGCTTCCCAATCAAATGCATTTTAATCACCGCCACCGGCTACTCTTGTTTTTAGGGCAACAGCTAGAGGCCAAAACTGCATTGTAGAATTAATTTGAAATTGTCTAAAAACTTACCTTTCATAATAATGAATCAGACCAAGGCAGAAGCATGATTAATTTAATTATAATTGATTTTGTATGGAAATGGACCGTCATTTGCATACTCCAAGTGCCATGGGATTATTTTTCTTTCACAATTGTTAAAATGGAAGAAAGACTTGAACATACTATGAAGAAGCAATACATTTCCTATCATTAGAAGGCAGCTGCTTCTGGGGTAGACAATCTTCTTCACAGTAAACTATTCAGAATCCCACTTCCAGGAGCTCCTCTTTTTTAGTGTCCATTGTTAGAAACAACCCAGTTCCCCTGCATTGCGGGATTATGCAGGGTGGGCTGGAAAACAGTCACTTCCAACTGCTTGGCAAGGAAATAAACAGGAGTTCCGCCTTGGCGGTATTCACTCAGTTAGGTCTATGGCCGTACAGGCTTTCGTCTCCTCCGCTACTAGGGGCCAGCCATGGACACCCCAGGACCAGCTCCTTGCAGTGACATCACCGGGGCCTGGATTACAGCTGACTCCCCAGTCCTAGCTCCTCCTCTCAGTGACAATAGAACTCCCTCTAAAGCCGGCCTCTTCTTACCCTCGGTGGGCTGGGCACTGCCCTGTGTCCATTCTGTCACATCACTGACAGTAAAGTTGAACCGGATCTTCTGGTGTGATTAGCTTATCACCCTTGCAACAGAGTGAATATTTGGATAGTTACCAATAAGAATGAAAATTAAGTAAAGGCTGCAAAAAATGGTGTCTGAGTGAACCATGAGTGGATGAGAGAAAAGGTTTTCATAAATTCCCTGCCAAGAATGACTAGAGGAAGAGTGAATGAAGAGTATGTTCTACTGCCATCAACCAGGCAGTGAAAGTTTGAATTTCCCAATTACCTTCTCTTTCTTAATTTTTCCTTTCTTCTACTCATTTTCTTATTTCTCCCTTATTCATATCTTAGTGTAGACTTGTTGTACAAAGGAAGTACATTCAATGTAGTTTGATTAAAATCAATACTCAGTTTGCATCTATTGCAGTGAGCATGACCATTTTATGATTATGTATATGTGGGTGGGAGGGGTGAGAGGAAGGGAAGGAGGGAGGGAGAGGGGGAGGGAGAGGGAAGTGGAAGACTCCTTGTCCTCTCTGGAGGCATCCAGCTGGTGGGAGTCTTCATTCCTGAAGGACTCTGTGATCTTCCCCTGGCCATCACAGTCCTTCCTGTGGGAAGTTAGGTGCTTTCCAAATGCTGTGATTACTGAAAGACTGCAGCGTTTCCTGTAAGTGAAGTTATTGGATCCCTGTTTCATTGCTAAATCACCCCCCAAAAAACTGATCTGCGTTTAGGTTGCCGTGCCATTCCCATTCACTTCACAAGTGCTAGCAAATCAGATGGCTTTATTTTCTTGAAATATCATCCGTTTTAGAAGTGAAGCCCTTCTGGAATTGTAAGAGACGATAAGAATTTACATGTACTTGTTCAGGAGCCTGTGGGCTGTGGTTAAAACCACAGTGCACAGCACTGTTTCAGGGGACATTCGTTGGGCTGTGTGCACAAGGACCTGACAACTCCCGCGGTGTTGGTGGTGGAATGTCTACCCCTCCACTTATTTCTGGAAGCCCTTCAAGGCTGGCCCGCTGTCTCTGTAGCAGCCACTTCCGCAGGAGCTCTACCTGCAACCTGCAACCCACCAGGACGCTCAGGGGATGCAGAGCCCCTTCCATGGCTGGG
Organism: Megascapheus bottae; assembly: GCF_031878675.1. Taxonomy (NCBI): domain Eukaryota; kingdom Metazoa; phylum Chordata; class Mammalia; order Rodentia; family Geomyidae; genus Megascapheus; species Megascapheus bottae. The sequence continues at coordinate 81,444,259 of NC_143512.1, forward strand.
GTTGCCTGGGGCTAGGAGGGGCCTCCCCCTTCTCCACAAGGTTGTGGGAAGTTCTGCAGGAGGACTTGCAGGGCTGGACTCTGGCTTCCAAGTGTCAGCAGGATAATGTGCAGATTCATTCGAGATCGAGATTTAAATCTCTTCAACACGTTTGATCCTGAGAAGTTTCTATTGACAACAAAAACAGCAACAAAGGGAAAATAAAGCAAAATATCAAAAGAGACTTCTGGTTTCCATATCTTCCTGTTCATTTCAGTAAACATCGTTTTAGATGATCATAGCTATTGTGCCTTTGTGACCCTCTCCATCTACTGACTTATATAGCTGTAACCCCTCTCTACATCACCTTTCTAACAACGATCGAAAAGAAGACATTTCTACACAAGCCTTGAGAACGAGGGGAAGGAAGCAAATGAAAAGTAACTGTGATTCTGAGACATCTCCTTAAAACTCCTATAAAATGTACTATAGAAAAATCCTAATAACTCATTGATGAAATTATATAGATCATTCTGCAGCCTAAAATAATAACAAACTACAAAGCAAAAGATCCTTGAGGTCAATTTGTCAAATGAAGTTCAAGTCTCCTGTGCAAGAGTAGTCCTTGTTGAAATAATCACCTAAGTAAACACAGGAGTAGAAAATTATTACACTTATTTTATTAATCTGAATCTTGTGAAGTCAAACATAACTTACATTGAATAAAAGGCTCATTAAGTTTAAGGCTGATCTTTGATTGTTAAACCAATGAAAAAGAGAACTTCAGAGGAAGAAAAGGAGCAGACATAATTCTCATATGGGAGAGAGGTCTTCCCTGTCACAGCCAGCGTGTGCTCATGGTACTGGGACTGAGGCTGACCAAGGAAGCACTGCTGCTGCCGCAGAGAAATAGAAACAAACCAAGGAGCTGCTTACAGAGCTAGCAAAGGCACAAGTGATCACAAGAGGCCAGGACTTGAGCACCAGCTCACGGGAGGAAGAAATGCTGGCTATGGATGTTGTCTAAATTAGAGCTTCATTGGACTCAAGATAATTATTCCAGAAGAGAAGATAGAAATGTGCAGGCCTTGGAGCAAGAAACAAATGTGATGCTAGTTGGTGGTAGAATGGAAAATATTCCTGATAGAAACTGAGGGAAAATAACACAAAACCAACTAGATATTTTCTCAACTGTGATCCTAGCTAATCAGGGGCTGAGATCTGAAGATGGTGATTTTAAACCATCCCAGACAGGAAAGTCCATATGACCCTTACCTCCAAGTATCAAAAAAAAGATAGGAGTGGGGCTGTGGCTCAAGTGTTAGAGTAGTAACCTTTAGCAAAATAAATTTAGGGAGAGAATCCAAGCCCTGAGTTCAAGATCCAGGATTGGCACAAAAAATTAGTCTCTTTCAGTTCGATCTTCGTTGGATGACCAGATGAGCTCGGCCCATTCTGTGGCAGCCGCTCCTTTCTTTTTTGGCCTAGTCTCATATGCACATAATGTAGAGTACAGTATCACTGGTTTTCAGTCAAGGGAAACAAACATTGCTTGGGTTCCTTCTAAAGATTGGGTCTTGTAACAATTGGTTTTCTTGCCCTTCTAGTTGGTATAGAAACTACATCTCATCTCTTCTGTGACTCAGGGTTTCTGTTTTTGTAGCTCTTACAGGATAAATTCTACCAGTGATACTCCTAAAACTTCTTTATATTACCTCTAGATTTTTCTTTGGATGTTGAATAGAATACAGATCTAATTCTGTTGAAACCCATTTTAGTGACCATAGGTAGTTAATCCGATGTTGGGTCTTCATGAATATTATATTTGTGATGTTTTTTCTTAGATTAATCTGCTATCTTAATATTTTAAATACAGAAAATTATGTAAAAGTGCTGTTACTAATGTAGGTTTTCTGTCATTACATTTTTAAGCAATTAACTTGATTTGAATCCTCAACCTCAAATGTTGTAATGCACTGTTAGTATATGTTAATACATCCCTCGTTTCATTCTATGATAAGAAATAATTGTGTACTAACGTGTTATTTGAGAACCATTATCTCAGAGATGACAACAGTTGGGCATGCTAAACTGAGCGTCAACTCTTAGAAAAAAAGTCTCTGAGGAAAATGGAAAGCCAAGCTACAAAAAACTTATCTAATATTTCTGATTTGGGGATTAATACTTTCCCAATTCCAACATGAGATGTAACATAAGAGAAAATGTAGATGCCTAACAAATATGCACCTGGAACATTATCAAGCCCTCTTCAGACTCCAGGCACTGTGGTAGGCCTGGGACAGTGGGCGTTGTGCCTTGAGCAGCCATGGACAGTGCAGCCTGGCTTCTCATGCTTCCCCATAAGGAAGCTCACAGAATGGCTGGCTCTGAGCACGTTCTCTAGAATCCCTCTTTTGGATGTGCCACGCACTGAACAGGTCCAGTGAAGCCTCCAGATAAAGCACGTGATGACCTGTTTTAGGAAACAACAGCACAACAGGCTCACAGAGCATTCTTTTTGCCTCCTTGAGTCACTGTGCTTATGTGACTTGCAATAGGTGAGGATTGCTAACTAAGAATCTGGAGCCCTTTCTTCTTGCAAGACCTTCAGGACTTTTTTTTTAAACCATACACCAACCAAGTGTAATCTATTCCCAGCTGTACTCATTACAATCTGCAGTTGCGATAGCATCTGCCCAATTAGTTAACAGTGTACATTTTTCTAGTTGCATAGGACAATAAAGAGAGTCACCTGCCTGGACAGAATCTGGTGGGGGTTTAGAATCTCATTCCCTTAATTTGCCACTGCTCTGCATCTTACTTTTGAGTGAAAAACATCAGATAAAGGTGAAAGACTGATGGGCACTGATTCTCAGAAAGGTAGCTGGCTTTTGAGGACTCTAAAATCCATGGCGGTCTACTAATTAGCACTCTGCCAGCACATACAACTACCTGTGGGGAGCCTGTATGTGTAGTGTCTTCTGCCATGAGATGAAGGGTAGCTGTCATAAATGAGGACAGACACAGCATGCTCCTAGGGTGCTGTTTGAGGTTTCTATAGAAGGCTGGGGTATCTTTTGGCCAAACTCAGGCCTGGGTGGCAGGGCTTTTATTGGTGGGAAGTGGCTTTATTTCTTCCTCATTAAACTGGCTCTCACAGGACCCTTGAGCTCTCTGATTAAACAAGACTTCTGTCTCCTTTTGCCACTTTGTTTGAGTTTATTTAAAAAGTGAATTTGTCTTTCTGACAAAGACAACTCCAATGAAAATACCAAGGACGTATCTGTGAGAGATAATAAAGACTTAAGGTGGACAATAAATGTGATTTGTTAGAGGAATATTGAAAGGATTCCGGGGATATCGTGACTGCGGGCTGACTTCCAGGTCACAGAATCCAGGACCTGGTACAGATTGTGGATGGGGAGAAATAGACTGAATTCTAGATCTTTCATATATGAGACTTTTGTGAAGTCCACAGAGATATCAATGAATCTGAGCCTGTGCACTTGTTAAGGGGACTCTAACTGCTACTGCTAACAAAAAGCAAATGTATGAGTATCTCAAGGAAAGCAAAACCAATCTTGTCTGATATATCAAGCATAAGTAGAGAGCCATAATCACAGGCTTCCACAAATCTCAGCATGGATGCTTCTGGAGAGGTAGATGGTTTCCTGGACAAAATGACACGGAAGCCTGAGCTCTTTTTGTATATAACATTAACAAAATAAATCCTCTAAAATTTCTTTTAAAGGGAATTGTGTTTAGGATGAATCACCATCACATTTTATTTTTTAAAATAATTTTTCCAAATGGTTTGTTTTTTATTTTATTTATTTATTTATTTATTTATTTATTTATTTATTTATTTATTTATTGCCAGTCCTGGGCTTGAGCTCAGGGCCTGAGCACTGTCCTTGGACTTTCTCAAGGCTAGAGCTCTAATGGTTTGTTTTTTAAAAAGCTATTTATTATATTTCCAAGTTACCTTGTTTTCCTGCCTGTCCCTTGCACAGAGATCTTTTCCCCAACAGAGGGTTATTTTGTATAACTGCATCATAGATCACCATGGGTCTAGCAATTATGTGAACTATAGTCTTAAAATGGTCAGCAAAGTAATCAGCGTATGCACAAAGTCCGGAAGCAGCACCAATACTACAGCTTCTCATTCTTTGCTTCTTGCAAGAACAATCAAGTTCAAAAGCCTGCAGGATGACTGTTACATGTAATCAGAGTCCCCGGACCTGGGACATTTCTGAGTTGAATCTATTGATTTCACCTAACAATGCTTGTCAAATAAAAGTACATGGCTGGAGCATCCCATGGAGGCAGGATACCCCTGTCTCATTTGGTAGCTCTCCAAACAACCAAAAACGCTGCGGTGCTGGCTGTTTCCTGTGAGTCCTCCTCGTAGGTCTGATGTGCTCACAGAGGCCAATGCTGCCAGGGGATCTGGGCACAGCCTCAGGGCTGAGCCGCTCCAGCCAGCACGTGCCCTTCTTCCTAGTTTTCTGTCTTCACAGAATCTGGAAGTCACGACACATAGATGTCACCCTTGCGTGACCTGGCTGTATAAAAGTGAAATACAGGCTAATACTGATTCTTAAAAAAGTGGATACTCTGATAATCTGCAGTTTTTTTCTTCCGTAGATCAGTAAGCAATAAGTCTTATATGATTTAAGCTTGAAAGTGAAGCCTTAGACAAATGAAGAGGAGACAGTGGGGAAATGCAGTCAAGAATCCAATGTACAGTCCTGAGAAGGAGTAATGCTATTCAAGGAGTTACGAACGTAACTGTAACCCGTCTATAATCACCCTGATAATAAAATTAAATCAAGAAACTGAGACTCGTACATATATTTTTTACAAAATGAAGGATAGTGAGGGGAAGATTGGGTGGGGAGTGATGGATGGAAATGTGGATGAAGACTCCTTGTAATCAAAAACTGCTCAGTTCACTGACAACTGCTGGTACAACCACTTCAATATGATAATCGACTGGTTACATCTTGTTCATGCATCACTTTGTTGTGTTCCTGAGAGCCTTTCGTGTGTACTCCATGACAAGAATACCACCTGCAAACACACACAAACACACCCTGCTCTGTACAATGGATTCCTTGACTTCACTCTTCTGGCTGAACTGTGATGGTGCGTTTTTGAACAACATTTCCTGTTTCCATGCTCTGGTAATCACTAAGTTACTCAGTACTAATTTACTCTAGGAGCACAATGCCAGACTTGGTGTGTGATCTTTGGTATGCTCTTGACAGGAATCGCAGTCTTGGCCTTCTTCAGGCATGCTCATGCAAATGACAGGATACATTCTCTTTATGGGAGACAGAATTTCACTGAGTATTTACCAAATGTCCTGTACCTCCCCATCATTTTGATGAACATTGAATTCCCTATCTTTGCTGTTGTGAATAGTGCGCAGTAAACATGCCCATGCAGGCATTCTTTTTCTCTTTTTCTTTGTCTTTTATTTTTCATTTGTGGAGTTTGAACTCAGGGCCTGGGCATTGTCCCTGAGCCTCTTTGTGCTCCAGGCTAGGGCTCTTCCACTGGAGGTCAGAATCTCATGGGGACTTTTCTGCCTAGGCTGTCTTTGAGCTGTGATCCTCAGATCTCAGACTCCAGAGTAGCGAGGATTATTACATGCATGAACAACCAGTGCTCCACATATTTGACATACTAATTATATTTCATGCACACATACAGACATGTTCAGTGTCATGCTGCTAGGTTCTAGTTCAATATGCTACAGAGTTTTCATTATGTCTTTCGTAATGGCTGAATTAATTTATACCAACCACGTACAAGGCTTAGAATTGCTATCTTCTTTTCTTTTGTACAACAGCCATTCTAACCGATAATAGGTTTTGTGTGATTAAGAAAGAGAAATAAGTAAAAGTCACCCAAAGTGAAAAGAAGTAAGTTAATGGTCCCTGATTTTGAGATGATATTATGTGACATATAAGACTATATAAAATCTATTAGAGTAATAAAGTCAGCAAAGTTGTATAACCATCAGCAGTGAAAACTCAGTAGCATTTAACTACGATGACAGTGAATTATATGAAAAAGAAAGTTTTAAAAAGCCTTACTTATCTTAGACAACACAACCCATAACAAATGTGACCTACAAAATATTCTCTACAATGAAAATAAATAACATTGATGAAAAATTGAAGAACACTCAAATAAACACAAAGTTATCTTGCAGAGAATTAATTTTCATTATTTTCATGCAGAGAATTAATGTTGTTAACTTGTTCATTTTTCCTCTAATGAGACTATAGATCCAGAAAAATCCTTATCAAAATACTAGTAGTACTCTTCACAGAAATAAAAAAACAATTTTCATTTGGTTCTACAGAAACCCTTGATTATCTAAGAGATGTTGAGCAACACAGAACTTTGCTGGAGAATTCACAAATTCAGAACAAAATTACAGCAGCTGGAGAATTTACAAATTCAAAACAAAATGACAGTAACCAGAATGGCATGGTATTAGAATTTAAATAGATTCAAATACAATGAGGTAATATAGGAAGCAAAAAATGAATCCACATGCTGAGAGGAACTTTTTTTCAATGAAGGGTCTACAAATACTGGAGGAGAAACAAGTCTCTTTACGTGCTATGGTGAAAAGTGGACAGTCATATGAAGATATGAATTAGGCACTTACCTCTGGTCCTTTACAAGAAACACCTCAAGCTGGGGTAAAGAATTCAATGTACAACCCGAACTGGGCTCTAGTGACTCCTGCCGAGAATGCTAGCTACTCAGGAGGCTGATAGTGGAAGATGGTGGTTTGAAGCCAGACCAGGGAAGGAAAGACCATGAGACTTTTATCTCCAATTAACAATCACAAAACTAGAAATGGAGCTGTGGCTTAATCAATAGTGCACCAGCCTTAAGCAACAACTTTAAGGAACAGAGCCCAGGTTGTAGTTCAAACTGCAGTAGTGGTACATGAATGCACGTGCATGTGCACATGAACACACACTTCTATTCACACAGGTAAGATCTGAAACTGGGAAATTACTACTCTTAGCAGAAGTGTCGAGATAAGGAATTTTTTTTGTAAGAATCTAAAAGCACAGGAAACAAACAGTAACAGATAAGTGAGATACAACAAATACTACGGCTTTTGCTTAACACTCAAAATAATCCATTGAACACAGAATGAGAGAAAGTATTTTCCAACTGTAATATCCAATTAAAGACTGGTTTTCAAACTTTAATAAAAATTAAGTAAATGAAAAGTCAAGTTTCAGATTATCCAAGTTTAAAATATGAACAAAAGAACTAATGCTTCAGATCAACAAAATCATCTCTCCAAAGAAGACATACAAATAGTCATATGAAATTTTAGGATATTTTTCTCTTTCTGTAAAGACTGACATTGATATTTCAATAAATTGCTCTAAATCTATAAATCACCTGTAGGCAGTATGAACATTGTAGTAATATTATTTATTTAATAATATTATCTGATAATATAATTATTAGATGTATTAATTAATATATAATCATACAATTATATACAATTCATACCAGGAAATTTTTGGTTTGTTTAATGTTTTTGATGACTGCAAAGGTATAACTAAATATAATCATATAGAAAACTATATAACAAACTATTATATATTGCCAAAATAAAATTTGATTTGTTATTTATTCACATATAACCATTTGCATTATTTATTCACATATAACCATTTTAAAGTCTTCACAAACTTTTACACATATACATATTTCCCTGCAGTAAAATTTTCCTTCAGCCTGCAAAAATTTTTTAACATATAGAAAAAGAGCTCCATCTCTCCCTCCTTTTCTTCTCCCTCCCCCGTCCCTTCTTGCCCCCTCTCTGTCACCCAGACACAGTTTTTGTGTGTTTTTTTTTACTAAATTTGTCTTAATTCACCTTCATGATAAAATTAATCTAGATATAGAACTCTAGATAGGCATTTTTGTGATACCCACTGTATCATTCTGTCTGGCCTCCCTCCAGAGACTGTGAATGGTTATTTGAGAAGGTCAAAGTGACCTTGATCTCAAGAAAAGAAGATGGAATAAGTGATTGGAAGGTTATTAATTGAAAATCTAATTCAATGTGAAAATATGCCCTTTAAACTAATTCAAGGTCCATGGGCAGAAATTAGGATATTTCAGGTTGAATTGTGTTAAAATTTTAATCTTCACCTAACCTCAGATCTTTTAAACTGTTCTTTAACCACCCATGCATAAAAATTTTTAGTTTAAAAATATTCCTTTGCTTAAGTCAATGTTATTTTATGTTTTTGATAAAAAGAAGTGAAGGAGCAGTTGGATGAACTTTTTAATTTTTTTCTGGTCTTTATTCTGCTAAAGTGACATCGTAAATCTTTACTAGAAAATGGTATTTCTTTACAGAATGTCACATAGTTATTGACTTTCTTTTCGCATTTGAACACAAGTGTCTTCTTAGAAACTGTATAAAATCCTGAACTTTCATCCTTTGATGCTGATAACTTTGAACTCATTTCAGTAATCAATGCAAAAACACAGAACTTTCAGAGAAAAATGGCTAGAAGAGGAGTGGGTCTTACCTAAACTCATCACCAACTAAATAAAATTATAAGAACTATTTGGTAAAATGCAAACTTTTAAAATTGACTGTGCGTTGTTGTGCATAGGGCAATCAAGACTGTCTTTATGTCTTTATTGCTGGAAGGAGTAACAAACAAAAGTGGAGAACTACTTCAAATAGACCACAAAAGAAAAAGCTCTTGGGTCTTCTTTGACTGTGTCCTTCCTAGGATTCTAGGATTGTCTTTGGACGTTTGTCCTTTGTAAGAGGGAGGTGGTGGAAGGCAAGATACATTTTTTCTCCAAGTGATCTTTGTATTTGCATGAGCTCCTTACCAACCTAGCACCCTGCCATCTTCCCAAACCCTAAACCTATGCCTTCATCCGAACACGTTCTCCCAAGCTCTATTCACCTTCTGTGGGGTCTTTGTGATCCAGACTATCCCAATATCCGTGGATCTCCTCCATAGACTGCAGATGTAAACCTGCTTCAAATACATACATATATATATATACATTATTTATAAATGATACATATTGCATACTAATAGTACATCTTGTATGTATTATTTTGAACTATTAAATATATAAAGAAAAAAGAAATATACTAACTTAAAGTGGGTTAAAGATCAATGTAATACTTGAGCTAGCTCTGGTGATTCATACCTAGAATGCTAGCTATTATATACACATGCAAACATACGTGTATGTATACACATACATGTGAGTGCATATATGTGTACATATATGTGCATACATATATATGCATATATACACAGATATACATGCCACACTGCTTTTATTTCTGTGTCAGAAGGCGTGGACTGGTGGGTGGCTTACTGTGGACTTCCTGGGCTCCAGGAGGGCCTGGGCTTCTGTGGGACCCCGGCAGGCCTCAGAGAGAGCAGTGGCAGGATTGTGAGTTGCCAGGAGCCCTCCTGGCTCATGCTGCACCCTCCATACCCAGGGCCAGGCTGCAGGGGGACTCAGGGCCTCCATGCTTCCAGGCTTCCACAGATTTGGGGGTTGGGGAGCAGGGAACATTTGTGCCATGTCTTAGGAAGTTCCTCGCTGGTTTGGACGCAATCTTGTGGGCGAGAGTGATGGAGGCTGGGATTGGACGGGCTGTGCTCTCAGCTTACTGGGAAGGGCTGAGCCACCGCTGCTGAGATCGTGAAAGCAGAGAGGCTAATCCTCAGAATCAAGCCCATTTTCTCTCTGGGTCCATCTATTTCTATTCTCCGGTCTGCATGCAAGCTTGCAATACATCCCCGAGGAAAACAATCTTTGCTCTGCTTCAGCGGCAGCGAACCCCACAAATGAAACACCGAATTAGCCAGTAGTTGAGGTCCAAAAGATACCTTTAACTAAACATAGCCCCTCCCCTATGACCCAGCAGTCCCGCTCCCCAAATGTCCACACACAAGGCCATACCAAAGCTACCATCACAACCAAGTTCATTGCAGCATTATTCACCATAGTTAAGATATGGAACCAACCCAGATGCCCCTCAGCAGATGTATTACTTATACAATAAAGTTCTATGTTTCCATAGAAAGAATGGCATTGCCCCATTCATAAGGAAATGGAAAGACGTTGAAAAAACTGTATTAAGTGAAGTAAGCCAGACCCAAAGAAAAGTAGGCTGCATGGTTTCCCTCATTTGTAAGAGATAGAACGTGTCTATGGTATTAACAGCAGAGTTCAATAACACAGACACAGCAAGCAACGGATAAAGTAATGCAACATTTATGCTCACTTGATACTAAGTTGAATATGAACCTTACAACTTGGGGGCAGGAGGAGAAGGGGAAAGAGGGAGGGGAATGTGGGAGAAAATCAGGGATGGGGTAGCAATGTTTAAAAACAAAAATACTAATGACTTCACTCCTGTAACTGTAACCTCCGTGTGCGTCAGGTTTTCAGTTAAACAAGAAATATACCTTTGATAGAAATCATGAGACTGTTCTGCCAGATTCTCTTGGGAGTTTCCCAGGACACAAACACAGAACAATGGATTCCTGGCATGAGTTCCTCTGCTCACTGGCAGACAGGGGTAACAATTAGTAACCACAGGCTGACACTGCAGCCCTAAGTCCGCCCTGGCTTCTCCTCACCTGTTCAATTGGCCTCATTGCCCTCCTGTCTCAGTCCCCACAGGCGCAGTGCTTCGGTTTCACTGTTTCTTATGCTGCACATAATCTCCTTGAAAAACAAAAGGAGATCATGTCCCTCTCTTTCCGTGTGCATGCACGCCTAGGAAACGAGGACATGTGGTGTCATGTGCTACAGAGAGATGGGGTTTTGGTTTTCAGACAAGCAGCAGACTCTGCTGTGATTTTGGAAGGTGATGGTAAGTTAGCATCGTTAGGAGAAGAAAGAAGAGAAAGGCAGAATGTGTGTTTCCCTGTGGCCATTGTTACTGTGCTGATGGTGTTTCATTGCTGGCTTCCTCTCTCGTGTGCTGTTAGAACTACACGCACAAGATGCCATTATTTGTGAAGAGAATCCAAGTATACAGAACATATTGTACTTGAACTGAGTTAAGATGTCTCATTTTGTCCCAGTACATAATCAGGGACATTTTGCTACAATGTCTGAACTTCAGCTAATACCTAATTGATATTTAATTAGGAATAACTCCTCTCTGTGTACTCAGGTCTCCTGGATTGTGGCAGCCTCCATGGGATTTCCTGCCACGGAATAAGATTCCTCATTAGTAATGTATCTCTATTAGCAAGCAGCTGTGGCAAATGAACCTTACTGTTTTCATTTTTCATAAAACTGTTTTCCTGTGAATTCAGCTGAATGTCATGAAATTTTGTTCATTGCCACATGGAGAAACTACTAATAAATCCCAAGCATGAAATGTAAAGCCCAGTAAAATAGGATGTCATGGAGGGAGATTAACTTCTCACACAGCTACTCTTATGAGTTATGTAGACATCAGCATCATTGACCACTACACAGTGCACTTGGTTGTTGGTCACCATGTTGAGTCAAATTCCTTAGAAACATAATCACCAATGTTCAACCTGCAAAGTGAAAATTCCTTAACATGTTGAGAACTGTAATTTACTGCAAGAAAGGTCATTAACGTGTTTTATATGGACCACAAATTAACAATGGTCTCTCTAGGGGAATCCCCTGTCACTGTAACCACCACTGCTACCACCCTCATCACCACCACCACCACCATCACCATCACCATCACCACCACCATTATCATCACCACCACCACCATTACCATCACAACCACCATTATCATCACCACCACCACCATCACCAACACAACCACCATTGTCATCACCATCACCACCATCACCACCACCTTCATCACCACCATCACCACCACCACCATCACCATTACCATCACAACCACCATTATCATCATCCTCTCCACCATCACCAACACAACCATCATTGTCATCACCATCACCATCACCACCATCACCACCACTTTCACCACCACCATCACCACCACTTTCACCACCACCACCACCATCACTACCACCATCACCACCATTATTATAACCACCACCACCATCATTATCATCACCATCACCATCACCACCATCACCACCACTTTCACCACCACCACCACCATCACCATCACAACCACCATTATCATCACCATCACCACCATTACCACCACCACCACCATCACCATCACAACCACCATTATCATCATCCTCTCCACCATCACCAACACAACCATCATTGTCATCACCATCACCACCACCATCACCACCACTTTCACCACCACCACCACCATCACTACCACCATCACCACCATTACCAACACAACCACCATTATCACCATCACCACCATCACTACCACCATCACCATCATTATCATCACCACCACCACCATCACCAACACAACCACCATTATCATCACCATCACCACCATCACCACCACCACCTTCACCACCACCATCACCATCACAACCACCATTGTCATCACCATCACCACCATCACCACCATCACCATCACCACCATCACCACCATCATCACCATCACCACCACCATTTTCACCACCACCACCACCACCATCACCATCACAATCACCATTATCATCACCAACACCACCATCACCACCATCACCATCAGCACCATCACCACCACCACCACCATCACCATCACCATCACAACCACCATTATCATCACCATCACCACCACCTTCACCAACCACCACCATCACTATCACAACTACCATTATCATCACCATCACCATCACCAACACCATCACCACCATCACCACTGCTGCCATCATCACATATTTGCCAAAGTTGCACCTAGAAGGATGCAAAACATTTTTCCGATTCAGAAGCTTAAATACTCTGTATCAGCCAGAAAAATCTATAAGGTGCTGCATGAAGAAATGATTCCAAAGGCTAGATGGTATAAAGTATTTGAAACACTTCACTCACAGTTTGTGGTTAAACTAGCTTCCAAGCCAGATAGTGCGGGTGTACAAATGTGTACCAGGTGAGAAGTGACCGCTCACGGCAACCCTGGTTTCAAGTATGGGCCAGTATCCGTGATCCTTGCTCATTTACATTCCTGTACACTACCACAAATTAGGTTTCTCCAGTTACAAACTAGTATTACTTTAAAAACATGATTATATTGTTATTATTAAGAGGAGTTACATTTCATAAGTCATTTCTCTTTTGGACACTGTCATTCCTTCCTTCACTGTCCCCCAGTTTCTCCTCTTGTTTCTGCCTATAAATTTCACAGTTCTTATTCCACAGAGTATACACTGAATATACACTGTTCACCCTCCTCCCCCCTTTTCTCACTTCCTTTTGCATCTCCCCCCAAAAAGACAAAAAAAAGGAATCAAAACAAACACCACCACCACCATCAACAACAAACATGTTTCCATGATTCCATTTCCTGGAATTTGGGACATATTTTAAATATTCAAAGGAGTTATGCCTTTGGGTTCTTTCCCTAAGGGTATTGCCCTTTAGCCTCACTGTGTGTGAATGCATACAGTCTTGTGTTTTGGATCTAGCTCTTTGCCTTTCTGATCTTGGCTTACCTCAGTTAAGATGATTTGTTCTAGGTCCATCCATTTCTTTGCAAATGACATAGTCTTACTGTTTCTAATGGATGAGTAAAATTGCAGTGCATGGTTGCCACCTCTTTGGATCCACTCGTGTATTGTGGGGCATCTGGGCTGTTTCCATAACTTGGCTATTGTGAGTGTTGAGGCAGTGAGCATGGATGCACATGTCTTTATCCTAATCCTGGCTTATGGTGCTCAGGGTAGATGCCCAGGAGTGGTGTGGCTGAGTAGACGGGAAGGTTTATGGTTTGTTTTTAGAGGGACCTCCAGACTGCTGTGCGGGAAGAGTGCATTTGTTTACTTTCCCACCAACAGGGCAATAGGGTTCCTTTCACCCACATCCCAGACAACATTTGTTGTTGCTTAAATTCTTGATGTTGGCCTACTTTTATTTATTTCTTTTAATTTAAATTATAATGTTTTATAGATCATTTTGGAAGAAAGTCAATAATAAGAACTGGAATTCTTGGCGAACATCCCCAGGCATCATTGAGAATAGTCAAGATGATTATAGCCATCAAGTATTAATTTTAAGGAACTTTTTCCTTTTGTAATGCTGTTTAGCTGTTTGCAAATAAAATACTTACCTACTGAACTAAATGAGAGTCTTCTCACAGAAAGTCTTTAAATATGGCAAAAATTCCAAGTGGCTACATGCTAAAGCAAAATCAAAATATGGTGGATCAGTTCCCATCCTTATTAGTTACTACTGTGACTTTTTAAAAAATAGATTCAAGTCTACAGCAAAAATAGAAAAATACAGGACACAGCTAGTATGCAGACATTGTAGAGACCCCCTAGACCAGTAACTTCTAAAAACCATAAAACTACTCTTTGACAGTTGAATGGGACCCAGATGGCATGAGAACTTTTTGTCAGTTTCCACCAGCCTGGGAAGCTCCCTAAATCTTATCTCACTGGACCACCTGATGGGTGTCACTTTTGCCTTTAAAAAGGCCATGTAAACCCTAATGAATGACTCCTCCCAGCCTCGCTGCTTAGTGACTGTAGATGAGTTTCCTACCTGGCTTGTATGCTGCAATAAACCTTGCTTTTGCATTTTGGACGCCTCTATCTAAGTGGTCTCCTATGGGGGGAGCTGGGCACAACAACGTGACAAAGAACGGAAGGGTGGCTTACTGACCTTGATTATTTCCTGATCATGTCATTATCTCTAACAAGCAAGTCTGGTGCCCAGATCCAGACAAGGCAGAAATGGGCATGTTGACATCTGTTTTTACACTGGTGAAGAGATTGATTAGGCCCTGTGAATCAGGTGCCAACCGCAATGCCAGGACAAGGTGAATGGCTAGACACCACGTGTCACTGTGATGAAGAGCCTGTGGCAGGGGAGGCAGGGAGAGGTGTGGTCACAGGCATTTGCCTGGGTTGGAAGCTGTAGTCCAGTCAGCAGGGTAGATGCAGGTCAGCTGGGATCAGTGGTTAGTATTTCTCTGCAGGATGGATTTCTGGGCATAAGTCATGGGACTGACAGTCAAGAGAGGGTCTATTTAGTGAGGAATACTTCCTGCTTCTGAGATTGTGCCTTCCCAGCTTCCTACATGGTGGAAAGGCAAGCAAGCTTCCCCAGGGTCTCTTTTGTTAGTGCTCATCAATCTTCTTCACCAGAGCTAATCAGCTCCTGTCAATCCTAACTTTTGAATTATTAGCTTGGAATTAGACTTTCCACATACGTATTTATATCTGAAGATGAGCTTCCATTTCCCCCTTTCCCAAATAGAGATAAAAACACATGCCATAATATGCAATAGCTGAGCAGTAAGGAAATAAAAATCAATGGAATAACTGGTATAATGCTAGCTAATGCCTGCAACAAATGGGAGGACCAAAGAAAGCTTTCTTCTACTCCTGCACTTTCCGTGCCTCATCTACTTTTCTGGAAAGGTCTTCATAGGAAGATTAAACATCTGAAAGAATAGCCAACCAGTTTTTTAGCTGTTGTTTTTTTTTCATTTTTACTTCTGCTCTAAAACTTTTGTGGGGGCCTGCTACAGCCGGTGAAAATCAGTCCTCTTAGAAAAGTTTAATTAATGAGTTGAAAGGGTAACATATTAGCCTTATCCCTTTTCAGCTTCTGAATTCTCTTGTCTTCCAAGAGAGGAGAACAAAGGAGGCATAGGCTTCTCTTTAATATGGACCGAGGGTCTCTTCTCCATTACTTGAACTTGCTGAAGTGAATAAAGACTCTGCTCAAATAATGTATTTTACTAGTAAGGGTGATGCTGCTTTTCTGGACAACAGGACTAATTGCTCTGGTTTTAGATACAAGTGAGCTGATATCAGCGCACACAGGAGTCTGTACAGTACAGGTGAGTAGAGAAGGGCTTATTGTTTCCAGGAGAGTTTCTATCCCTGTTATCACTGTGCTAGGGTCATGGAAATGTGCCCAAAAAACTAGAGCTAAGAGTTTGGATCTAGTTTTATTTTTTGTTCTCAGTTATGGAGAAGTGAGGGCTGAGTGTCCCGGGGGACTAAAGCTGAGGGAAAGGTGGGGACTGTTCTGTGGAGAAGTCTGCTAAGCTGGGTGCTTCTGACAGCTGATAGCTTTGTACCCTGTAATGATGGTGGTTTGTGGTGGATTCTAAGCATGTGGGATGTTCATCATCCAGCATACAAGAGAGGGGTAAGGAGGACAAAATTCACAGAACGCAGAGTTCCTATTCAGTTCACAGCTTAAAGAGAGACCTTAATTATAGTGGACAGTTAATTCATCAGTCATTCAAAATTTCCCCCCCAAACTTGTCTAAGAGTGGGATTGCTGGGTCATAGGGGAGCTCTATGTTTGGCCTTTTGAGGAATCATCACACCGCTTTCCATAGTGGTTGAACGAGTTTACACTCCCACCAACAGTGTAGTAGAGATCCCTCCTGGCCACATCTCCTTGAGAAAAAAAAAGATGAAAAGAATTAGAATTACCCAAAAACAAAAACGAAACTTGTCAGTGAAGGACTGTAGTAGCTCTCACAAGGTTGGTGAAGTTTGGAGATGAGTTCAGGAGTAGAGTTTCCTTGGAGAATGCCAAATTCCATTTCCTAAGGCCTACACATGAGCAACCAAATCAACTGCAAAATTTGATCATTACGACGAAGGAAAACAAGGCAATGCCCTCCTCTTTAGAAAAAGAAATTCAAGGATTCTGACAAATATCAGCAGAATTCCAAAGGAGGCGCTGGCCCTTTTGAAGACAGTGGGCACCGGTGGTTCTCCTTATGGAGATTAAGGAATGGGTGTCATTCACAAGGGCAGGGAGATGGGAGAATGGAAGAGGGAGAACCATTGGAATATATGCCTGATTCAATTTTAGCAAGAAAATGGAGTAAATATACACCTTCTTTACTTTTAACTTCCTGATCATTCATTTGTATATTATATACATACTTACCATATAGTTATCATGTGTTACATGTACATATTATCTAGTTTGTATAGATATGATATACACTTTAGCTGGTGTGCAAGAATTAAATTAAAAGAAATAGGAAATGAAAATGCTAACAAAATATGTAGTAAAATACAAGTCAGATGTAATTAGAAATTTGTAATCACTTTAATTTTCAACACTTAAAAATAGACTAAGTTCTGGTTTGGGAAGTCTTTATTATTTCCAGAATGAACCTCTGAAAAAATATTTTAAGCGAAAATTGACATTTAAAATTTTGCAGATAGAAATGTTTTTAAAAGTCACAGAATATGATTTGAATGTATCCCCAAGGAGTGTAGGCTCTAACTTCATAGTTGGGTGGCATTTGAGTGTGGGGGTGTGGGAGTTCATAATGGGTGGATGAGATCATAGTGGTAAAGTATTGTGGCATTATAGGAAAAGATTGAGAGACTTGGTCAAGGGCAAGGACACTGAGTTCATGTCCAGGTTTGATTGCAAAGCCAGCAGAAGCATGTCCAGGAATTGGAATAGCAGGGGCAGGTGTATTTGTTACCTGTAACAGGTAAGGAGCTGCAGGGTTATTGCTCTCGCTATGCCCTGTGGGTTATTCTCAGGAAGTCTGAGAATATTATTATATTATATCATATATAAATAATATTATACATTATAATATATTATATTAGGCAAGCACCCTAAGCAGCCGGACACTCAGCCTTGAGCAAGCTCAGTTCTATGAACAGAGTTCAAGAAAGGCAGCTGGCAGTCACATTAAGGAGCATGCTTAGCTCGAGATCATGGAAGAAAGTTCACAAGGTTGGAGTGGAGGTCAGGAGCACTCTGGGCATGCTCAGAAAGCAAGGGAGCTTCTGAGGTGCCTCAGTGTGGGAGGTCACCCCCACCTGTGCTTTGCTTGGTGGCTTTGTCTCACAGGGCCCTCCTGTCACAGGACCCTCTGCCACCCATGGGGCAGATGCTGGCTCCTCATGCCATGCTTTCTACTTGTAGTAGAAAGAGCACATCCTGTACTGAGTCAGTGTCTCATTTTATGAATTACTCAGGTCTGTGCTGCTCCTTCATTGCAACCAAAAAGGCTATGATGACCAGCAAGGCAGGAAAGCAAAGAAATAATATAAAAATTGGGAAGTGAAAGGAAATAGGACAAAAAGTAGCCACCTTATATAAAATCACTGCTTAAAAATAAATTAAGGAAATAAAACACCAACTAAATTGGTAAGATATTAAAATATAGGCAGGTATATACTCTTCTATGGTAATAGCGTGGGAAGAGTTAATAAATTACACAATTTCCACTAAAATATATTTGTCATATTTACCTCAGGGGTAGAATTCCTTGAAATACTAGTAACCATTGAGGACTGGTAAAAGTTGCTAAAGGATTATATCTGGGGGCTGTGACACGGGTCAGTGATAATGTTTTGGTGCTGGCTTTGATTCCCAATATGACAAACAAACAAACACATAAATCAATAAATACATTTGGGATATCATGTTGTAGGTAGTGGCGGCATACTACCTTCTGCGCAATTATAAACATCCAGACACATCACATAAAGCCAAGTGTGAAGGACAGCCTATGCCAGCTGTACTAATGCTCACCTAGAACTCTACTGGAGGCTACTCAGAGAAAGGCCAGCTTGAGAGGCCTGCCTGGGCTGCCCATAGAGAGTACTGTGCTAAAGGGGGAGGGAGGGAACAGGTGTGGGGTGAGAGGAGAATGCATCTTTGGAAGAGTAACCCCCCCCCAAAAAAAAACCAAGAAAAACAAAAACTGAAGTAAGACTCTAAAATTCTCCCCCTCCCCATATCCTACACATCTGGCAGCACTAGGCACATGATTGCAAGGCCATCCATCTACAAGGAGGTCACATTTCTCCTCCTTTTACTGAACCTAGCAAGGCCCTCTGAGGAGCAGGGCTGCATTCCTGGCATGGTCCCTCTTCTGCCAAGGTCTGCAACAAACACAACAACCCCAAATCCCAGCAAAAACTAGAGGACTATTCTGCTAACAGCCAGGACCCCTTCACACCCTTCTTGAGCTGCGATCAGCTTCCCTCTGCCTAAACAGAAAACAGCAAGAAGAAACCTCCAAGGGAAATAGAAGTATTACAGAATTTTATTCTTGAATTTTTGCCTAAGTAGATTTAGTTTTGTTCAAAATCCCAGTGGGTTTTGATGATTTTATTACTGAGACATACAAGCCTATTCTAAAATATATATGGAGAGTTGTATCCCCCTTACTGTTATCTATCCTCCTATTATCTAGTGAACTTGTAATAGAAGAGAATCATTTTATGAGATAGTCTTTCCAAAGTAAACAATAGGGCACCCAATGTAAGTGGTGTGGGAGCTATGAAAGGGTGAACTCATACTTTTTTTCTATAGTCATGATGTCTGCATAGAAAATCTGCCAGAATCTATAAAGTAATTATTAGTATTAATCAAGCAGTTGTGCAGAGAGCTTAGTAAGGGATCGGTTGACACGATCAATTGCATTCTCACATTCTATGAATAACTTCTCTATTAGATTATTTAACGCTAATGATATTTAGAGCTCACTCTCAAGAATACAGCAGCTAATGGGTGTGTCTAGATACGTTACATGGAAGGATGCTAAATCTAGGAGCTTTACTACACAAATCCTGTCTTGGTTATTTCTTGTCCTCGGGAATGTCTGATTGTGCTCTAGTATCCTTCACCCCAATCTTCAACAACCCAGACTAAAGACAACACTTTCTGGGAGCTGCCTTCTGTAACACCTCCATGGTTGCCATGAGATTATTTAAAGGATTCTGGGAAATGAGATACTGGATCTTAAATGGTGCCATATGGAAGTGAGAACATCAATTTTGATCACACGTCTTGATCAAATCAAGTCACATAGTCACATACCTATATCCAACTTCTAGTAGCTGAAGAGAAACAAGGAGAGTGTGGGTGGGAAAGTTTTACCATGGCCATTTGGTAATAAGAACATGGGGAGAAGATGAAAGGTACATGTGGCACAAGTTGCAAAGGCTAGTGCAAACAAAGAAATGCCCGGTTCTGGTGGCTGGCATCCATTATCCTAGTTATGTGGGATGTGCGACTCAAAGTCAGCCTGGACAGAAAACTTCCTGAGATCTCTTCTTAACTCACAGCTGGGTTCAGGGCCAGGCTCCTGTCTCTGGGCTACAGGGAAGGCTAAGATAGGAAGGATTTGGTTACGTCAGCCAGTGTAGACAAGTCTAAGTCCATTTCCACAGAGGAAGATGGGTGTGATGGCAGGAGCCTGTGACCCGCCACCACGCAAAGTCTACGGGAGACACACCACAGCTCTCAGGTGCAGTCTGGTGGGCAGTGAGATGCCATCCCACAATTAACCCACCAGATAAGATAAAGCACCAGCCCAACAGGAACGAGACCCTGAATTGGATCTAGTACTGCAAAAAGAAAGAAAGAAAGAAAAGTGCCAATTAAGTATGTGGAGGATGTTAGAATAAACAAAATAAAATGTTAACCTTTTCTAAATCAGCCTATATTTATTGTGTTTCAATCCATATCCTGGGTAATTTTTAAAAATCAATAATGATGAGCTAGCTATCAATCTCATGTGGAGGGATAAATCACCACCACCAACAAAGAACAACAGTGAAGAAAAGAAATATTGCTACTAATGTAATAAAGATGTCATCATCTGTCATCCATGCATATCAGCTTTGACATTTCTTCAGGGAATGGCAAATGAATCTCAACAGAAAGAAGATGGATGCAGGAAATACGACGTCAATATGATGTACCTGGATGATGTGAATGCCAACGGAACAGGGGAAAAGCCACACTGAGAGCAGTCACCTTCAAAAGGTGCCTGCGACAGACCCTACATATGAGAGCAGGGTACACATGCAAAAATGGGACCAGATAAATTGGGATGAAGGGATGAATTGAGAGGGAGTGGTGAAAGCGGTGAGCTGCCTGATTCTGAGCAGCACTGTACTCATGAACTGACATGCTGAATTTAAGACCCTCGTAAACCACTTGGAGATATCTATCTATCTATCTATCTATCTATCTATCTATCTATCTATCTATCTATCTATCTATGGCAATCCTGGGGCTTGAACTCATGAACCATTGACACCCAGATTTAAAGATAATTTAAAAATGAAAATAAAAGTGTAGAAATGTATGTAACATGTCTTCATCAACTTGTAATGTCAGGAACAAAAAGCATAAATGATAAAGAAAAATATTATGTCAAAGTATAAAGCTTTCTTTTTCACTTTTAGTAAAAGTCAAATCACAAATAAGCATAAAGTCTGGTACTGGTGGCTCCTGCCTGCAATCCTAGCTATTCAGGAGTTTGCGATCTGAGGCTCTAGTGAGAAGCCAGCCTAAGCAGGAAAAGTCCACAAGACTCCTATCTCCAGTTAGGCACCAGAGAACTAGACGTAGTGCTGTGGCTCAAAGTGGTGGAGCATTAGCTTTGCGTGAAAGAGCTCAAGGACAGAGCCCAGGAGCCAAGTTCAAGATCCAGAAACAACAACAACAACAACAAACTCCAAATAAATATAAATAAATATAAATATAATTGCAGAAATTCCTGCACAGGATTTTTGTTCAGAGTCTATTATACATCTATCTTACCAGTCACAAAGTTTTAGAAGAAAAAGGCAAAGAATATTTAAAAACAAAGATAGAAATTGAACACAAATCATAAAACACCTGAAATTATTCTCAGCTCTGTTAGCCACCCCTGCTCAGAGAGAACAATCAGACAATGGCATCATACAACTAGACTCTTGTTAGGTAGAAGATTAAGAAGAACCATCCCATGATAATTCTGGTCAGATACACTATCAATTAGGAATCGGCTTCATTTTCTCCATTGAGTCACTCTTCCATGATCCTCTGAGACAGAATTGACCCCATATTTACAAGGCTGGGGATTTACCGTCTTATTATCATCAATTAGTAAAACCCCAAAATTTCAATGGCAGTATAGGAGTGACACAATGTGTGTGTGATGTCCATATAAACACACCTATACATATGCACATATTATTAAATTATAAGGCAAAATTTGAATTAAAATTCCACCACACAAATCTTTGGTTTATTATGATGCTGCATACATAAATGTAAAAGATGGCAACCATTTCTGATTCTTTTTCATACAAGCAAACACACACACACACACACACACACACACACACACACACACACACACCTGTGAACTAGCTTGGCATATGCCACTGTCAGAGAAGGAAGAAAAAGGATGTGGAAGATGTATACAAAGAAGCACTTCAAAATGCATTTCAATTTGTCTGATGCTGAGATGGAGTGAGGGGTAGTGGGTCCAGGAGAGCCTCCTGGGCTCTGATTCAGGGGTAGCCAGCCTGCCACTGACAGGACCCTGCTTCTGTAGTCCCTAACAGGGCACCAACTTGTCCCAGCCTTCCTGTTAGTGCTCAAGGAATACAGAAGGGAGAACCTGAAGAGCAACTAACGTGATTAACTAGATAAGTGAACTCTATCAACTGTCACAATGCTTTTCAGAACAGATATCATAGATTCCTGTAACAAATAGATGAGAAGAAAAAACAAAGCAAACACTATGGCAAAAACCTAGACCCTAAAGGATATTTGTGATACACCTGAGAATGTTGAGCTATAGTCGACTATGGTGTAGCTTCAAGGAGATACTGTAGATTTTCTAGAACGCTAACTTTAATGTTAGAAATTCATGGGGGGAGAATTAATAAATAAAATGACATGATATCTGGGGTTTGTTTTTAAAGTACTTCAGAAAGTTAGAAATGTGTATAACTAACCAAATTTTAGTTTTCCTCTCCCCAAGGAATCACAGAAAAAAAAGTATGTGTACACAACTATAGGTACTCGTGACTACGTGTGTAACATGCATGCCTTTCTATTTCATTGGGAATGTTAAAATGCAAATGCTCATCTACCCATAAACACTTTATATACATGCTTTATTTCTGGTGTGTTCCATCAACATATCTTTCTTGCAAGTATATCAGTCTGTCTCTGAATCTTTGTCTCTGTCTCCTGAATGCTGTACTGAAGAATTTTATATTACTTTTGTTTGTTATGTACATGCTCATCAAGCTCTATTACCTCTAAGCCATGCTGCTAGCCCCATGAAAACAACACTTAATAATAGTAAGATTGTAGTAAAATGCCAACATAGAAAACACTGGCAGAACGATAGTAAATAACACCCAAGTTTTTAACATAACATTTAATAATAATAGTAGGTTTATAATCATTGTCTTTAATTTACTGCTCCTGATCCATGCATTTATGATGAGGAGTTAATTGAAAGTAATGTTAAATATTTCTGTAAAATATTTTCATTACTTTACTATTCATAGATGAAAGATAGAAATAATTGCATGCTTTTCATTAGGAAGAGGTTGAAATAAATTATAGTTTCATAATACAAGTGGTGTAATGGGAAAGATTTACATAAAGGCAAAGACATTATATATTTTGTAGGAGACGACTATCATCTGGCTTCCTGGATTCTTTTCTGCCGACACTGTGAACTCTCTGTAAGCTGAACTTTCCCAGAATGAAACAGCATCACATAGGCCAGTCATGGCAGATAATGTGTTGGTGTGCTGGGCTGGAGGGGTGTGGGTCATATTTTTGTTTGTATCTTGTAGTCTAATTAATTTCTATTTGTACATTCAATCTCACATGGGTTATTTCTTAAACTTTCTTTTTGCTCTTTTCACTTAAACAGTTTGCCAAGTGGTAAAGCTTGCGAACATGGCTTCTAGTACCACCCCGATGTGGAAGGCATCATGCTTCATCTCTGATTCCTTAAAATGGGCTTCAAGCTATTGGACAGTGATGACTTCTTCCTGTCATTCTAGCTATGTAGGAGGCTGAGACTTGAGGATCTTTTTTGGAAGTCAGCTGAGCAGAAAAGTTCCCAAGACTCTACCTCCAATTAATCAGCAAAAAGCTGAGCTAGAGGTACAGCATTTGAATTAAAATAAATTAAGCTGTGTAGCCTATGGATTAAATTAGTACTGATGAAAGAAAGAATGAATGAGAAAAGAAAAAGAAAAGAAAGGAAGGAAGAAAGGGAGGAAGAAGGAAGGAAAGAGTATGTTATACAGTGTCTTACATTGCTTAGATTTCAGTTAATTTAAAATAAAGGCAATGTATTTGGGGAAAAGATATTTATCTTTGAAATAGGAAACATAAATGTAATTTGCTCTGGGAAATATCCAAGAAACATGAGGAAAACAATCATATAATTCAACCAATTCAATAATAGGTCTCACTAGCCCTTTCTCAGTATATGCATCTATGCCCAATGTGATAAATGAAATGATCACACAACACAGGTATGAGCTCCCCAATAGGTGTGAGAGTACACAACTTGCATATGTGGACATCTCACTGGTTTAGCAGAGCCAAACTGTCATAATACACAAATAAAGGACACTATGTATTTATTTGGAATACCATGATTGTGTCTCTGGTGAGAACTGACTTGTATGGTGCTTTCTTCTCCCACTGGTCCTCATGCCCATGGGATACAGAAGGTGGAAGGTATCCTGAAAACCTTCCCAGATGGCTCAGCTGCCAGTATACCAGGAACCCAGGAGAACACAGAAAAGTCTTGCGCAGAGAGGGTGGTGCCAAAATCAGGCATGCCAATCTATACTGGTGGATATTATTTCCACTTTTCCCAAGCCCTTCCTTCTTTGTTAAAACATTAATGATATTTTTTAGCACGGTTTTACAACAGACAACAGTGTGAATGCTGTGAGATGAAGACATTGATGTGCCCTATTTGCTCAGGGTATATCCTCTTGTGTTTAATATTTCCTCTCTGTCATTTCTCCTTTATATTTCTTTTTTGTGTACCCTTTAGTATTGTAATTTTTTGCAAGATGTTTCTGTTTACAAAGCAATGCATGAGAAAGATATTGAATTCATTTTTCTCTGAATTTACTTTACATTAGAAACTTTATGTGTTAAAAAACCAACATTTTCTTTTGATGAAAACATCCAAGGTGATGTTAAAGAAATGATTTAGAAAAACAAAGACTATAACCTTGTGACCAAAGAATATAACCCTGCTTTTCTTGAAAAGTAGAACTGACTTATTGTGACTAATTCTTGGAACAATGAAGATTTCTCAGGCTCCTGGAGGCTATTGAATGTTATTTTTTCCCCTGTGGCTTGAAGAAAGCCAGGGTGGTCACTAGATAGAGTGCAGGTATGTAGGTGTTTATTAATTTGGACTGTGGATATCTGATTTCACAATGACAACTAGAATGGACAGCCTGGAATCATTCTGCAGCCAGGAAGGCAGTGTGAGTGGAAAACGGTAATGAGGTGAGAAATTTGGGGAGCTGACATCTTTCTGGCATAGATTGTGGTTGTAGACTTACAGGTGTGCATGTTTCAAACTCATCGAGGGCATTCATTAATATGCTTGGCTTTTCATGATAGTAATTTTATTTTATTCAAAAATGTATTAGCTTTAAGTAGTGTGCCAAGGAGATGCCATATAACAAGGAATGCAATACAGCGTGGTCAGTGTTGCGCCCTTCAATGGTTTCACCCTCTTTGACCCATCCTTTCTCTTGATCTTGTAGTGTTTCTTAATTTTGTGGTTCAAACAATGAATTGTTGACCGCATTCTCCCTAGAGATCGTTTTTTCATATGTCAAATGTATCTTCACAGAATGAACTGAAGAAAATAGATCAACCCAGTTTTCTATTTGAAAATGACCTTTATTAAACCGGAGTACACAGTGTGTGTACAAAGAGCATATGCTCATAAAGTAGACAACGGTAAATAAAATCTAAAACTTTTAATTTAATAGCCAAGTTCAACAAATGCTTTATCTCTATAATCTTAACTTCCTGGGATGGCTGAGTTTAGGAGAATCACAGTTCAAGACCAGCCGAGCCAAAAGACATCATGAGGTCCCATCTTAACCAATCTCATCAAGAGCAAGAAGTGCAGAACAGGAGGATCATGTTCCAGGTTCAGCACAGGATGAAAGTAAAGACTATCTCAAAATAGCCAGTCTACAAACTGACAGAAATGTGTCTCAGAGATAGGGTGCATATCTCACATTCATGAGGCCCTTGACCTGAAACACCATATCCTCTCCTCTCCAAATTAATTGCAGTACCCGAGTATTGTATTTATTGTTCATTGAACAGTTATTTTTTTCCCAGTGAAACTGCCTTTAACATTCTCACCAATAATTTAGATGCTACATGCTAACATAAAGGGATAACACAACAAGCTGCAAATATCCAAGAGCAGTGAAAAAGGAATGAAATAAATGCTATGAGATTTAAATGTTCAATACAGATGAAAAAGGTCTATGTCCATTATTCTATGTTAATATTTATGATCACACATTATATATACATGCCATTTGTAAATATGAATATGCATAGAAGTCATGTATAATGCAGGTATTAAAATAGGTATATGTAAATAACCTCTCTAACTGGTATCCAAATGTAAGCTATATTCTTAACAGCATTCGTTAACTTACTTCAGATGATTTAACCCATAATTCTAATACTTATTCCAAAAAGTAACTGTCCACTGGGATAGTTACTGAACCTTTTGTATTATTTGAACCGAGTTAACTAGAACAGTGGTTCTCAAAAGGTTTCCATTCCTTAATCCCAAAGACCTACAAGTCTGTCCCATCACATGGTAAGAGGGATCTTTTCCCAGCTATAACTAAGTTTGTGGACCTTCAGATGGGCAATTGATGCCCAGTTCAGTTCCATGAGCTTTTAGAAGCAGAGAGGTCTCCTTGTGAGACAGGCAGAGGGGCACTTCCAAAAGAAGAGAGACTGGCTTTGGCAGTCATGACCAAAGAGCCACGAGCCAGGGATGACAATCACTCAACCAGACAGTAAGAAAGCAAATGGGGCTTCATGGCTGTGCCCACCGGGAAGTTAATCCTGCGAGTATTTGGAAAGCCTGGACTCTTGTGGACTTCATCTTCAATGATGGCAAAAGTCATGCATAGGTTTTAGTAGAAATTAATTAGTAGAAGTAAATTGCATAGAAGGCTTTCATTACATGACCTAATATCATGTCTTTCTTTATTCTCTATTACAGGACTTATCACATTATTTTTTGGTTGGCTGTGGGGCTTGAAGTCTTGGTCTGGGTGCTGTTTCTGAGCTCTTTTACTCAAGGCTAGCACTCTACCCCTTTGAGCCTCAGTGTCACTTCCTACTCCAGGACTTTAATGTCTCAGTAACTAGTCTGCCAGTCTGAGCCTGTGGGCTCAGAGCCTTGCGAAGGGTCTCCAGTACTGGTCTCCTGTCATCGAGTATGCAGTGATAATGATGTTATGTGAATAATTTATATAAAGTATGCCTAATGTTCTGTTACGTCTGCCCTCTTGGAGGTCTAAACTACCTTGAGAATGCTAGGCTGAGAAGAATGTCAGTATATCACATAGGAAACCTCATCTTACAGTCTTGATACTTACTGCCAGAAAGATGAATGCAGGTAATATCACAAATTCAACGCTAAACAATAAGTTAGTCATGTTTTGCCCTTAATTGCAATCTCCAATTATTTCTCAGTACTTAACATGTAAAGTCTAAAGTCCTTAATACATGAGTAAGATCTCTACATAATCATAATATAGCTACTACCCAATAAAATGATGAGATCCCATATTCCCATAGAAAAGTATCTGTATAACAGCAAACCAAAATAATCACAGATACAGTAAATACTGGAACTCTATATAATTTATAGCTTAGAAATAATAACTAAACATTGAAAGCAAAAGATAAAAGTGAAAAGAGCATGATAAATTTGAGTTAACAAAATTAAATTTCTTCCCAGAATAAATAGCGCAATGTAGCTGAAGAAAGTAAAGTAAGAAATTAGGAGGGAATATTTAAAATATTCAACCAACTACAGCATTCTGAAGCCTGACAGAGAAAATTGTTATAGGTAATTAACAAAGATTATGAATTTACATTCATAGAAGATACAGAGCAAAACAACAAAGAGTGAAATGTGATAACCCTCTCAAATAACGAGGTGATTTTAAAATTGTGGCTTAAGTGTATAGTAGCAATAAACTAAATTATGTTGAATAATTTCCTGATATCAATGGTGCAGAGCTGAGAGCAGTAGCTCCCTCCTGTAATCCCAGCTACTCAGGAGTCTGAGATCTGAGGATTGCAGTTCAAAGCCAGATAGGGCAGTAAAGTCTCTCTCTTATCTCCAATTAAATGCTAGAAAACTGGAAATAGTACTGTGGTTCAAGGGGTAGGGTGGTAGCCTTGAGCTGAAGAGCTCAGGGACAGTGCCTGGGCCCAGAGCTCAAGCCCTGTGATTGAAAACAAAACAAAAATAGTAGAGAACGGTACCCATTCCCTAACCAGGTAGATAATGCCATTGCTAATGCAGTTTTCTCTAGTGATGGTAGATAGTAGGTTTACGGATGTCGACACACTGAAGAGTCTAGTACTATCTGTAAATTTCTTTCAGTTTGACTTTTTGTAACAGAAATCATTGCCATTTTTATTATTCTATGTAATTACAACAAAATAAGCTCTTTAGTTATGGATAACTGAACCGCGCAAGATCGTCAATCTCATTAGAGACAGGAACAGAATTTGACTCCTGTCACTCTGCCTTGAAAGCACAGCTCTTAATTGATATTTAATTCTCATCTGTCTATGATTCTCTATAGTTGATGACTTGGTGATGCCTTTGCTTTGCTGACACTTAAATAAAAGCCATTAGCAACTTAAAAGCTTCTGATATTTATTCTCCATAGTCCTGTGACCGAAAACAAAATCCTCAAAATAGCCTCCTTGTTTCAAGGGTTCCATACCTTTTCCTTTCCTAATTTTACATGAAAAGAAGGATGCAAAAAAATTACCCACGTTTGGCTCTATAACTGGAAGCTGAGGTGAGAAAACAGCAAGACCTCAGTGCCCTTTGCTAGAGAAAGAAGACAATAGATTCTCAGTGTAGCAGAGACACTGTGTTCAAATCTATTTATGACTCTCGTGATCTTTTGAAACGAGAAGGCCCAGGGGAAGGTTCCTTGACAGCTCCAAAAGTAAGGAGGCTCACTCTGCCTGCAGTGGATGGCTGCAGCTCAAGTCCTAGAGAGGGAGAAGTCACACAGTCCAGTCCAGAATCCCAGCAAGTGCCCTCCCCAATTCCATGGTCTCTAACCCCGGCCTTCCCTGCCTCCCCCATCCACTCCCGCACCTTGGAGAAATACCTTCACCCTAGTGAGTGGTTCATGTCCCGTGTTCATCTTCACACCTCTGCCAAGGGGTTGATGTCATCCAGTTATTTCATGTTCCTTTCTCTAGTGCTGTCATCTAGTCTTGGCAGGGTCAAGAAAGGCTCTACCAAACTCTTAACTTTTACTCCTGATCCTAGACTAATCCCTCACGCCTCAGAGTTGGTGGACCTCTATATTGTGATATTTCCCTCCCATCTTTTCCTGTGTGGTTTGCTTTCTGCGTGGAGTGAAGACACGAGCGTCTCTATGCTGCCAAGGGCCCTGCTGCACGAGCTGCCATCTGCACAATGCTGTCTTTTTCACTGCATCCTAAATAATTTTCCATGGCTATCTTTAGTGAACAGATGGTTCCTTAGAATGGGAAATTGTGGCCCTTTCACTAAAGTAAAGCCACACTTAATGTGGGGGTCTTCAGATTCTCCCTTCAGCCCTTCCAGCTCTGTTCAGCGCAGCTAGTGTGGGGAGCACCTGTGCCAGGGATGGGGCTGGGGCCGTGGCCACTCCCTCCCAGTGGGGTCGCAGCATTCCATTTCTCCTGATCACAAGTGCTGGGTGACTAATTACAGATGGTAAAACACCTATATAGACTGTAACCTAGCGTTTATCAGCCCTTTGCTATTTGTTAGAATGGTTTAATCATATCAGTGGGTTTATTCTGTAATGAAGTGGTATCCTCTGAAGGTGGAATCTAATAAATGCTCCCTTGAGAGTAGATAGTGAGATTGGCTTCCGGCTCTGAAGGTGTATGTGGTCTTACGTGTTGCAAGGCAGAAATGGCGGTAGCCTCATTAATCAAAGGTCTCCTCAAACACAAACTGAGCAACTATTCTTCCCTGGGAGTCATAGTCTCTGCAGAGCGGTGGAACTGGAAGTCTGAGCCCCGGGTCTCCACAACTTGGCTGTTGAGAGAGCCAGACAGACAAAAGACAGCACAGACCCAGCATGTCCATCACCAGGACAGAGGGGTGCTCGTCTCACCTGGGGCCACCTCCGACTCCTCCAGTGGCATCAACAAAGGTGTTTTGGAGAAGCAAAAGAAGAACTGGATCTTGTAGAAGAAATAGGAGGGGTCAGATGCTTGGGGCTGTGTGTGCCTGCACCTCAGACAACTTCCACAGTGCTGGAAGCAAAGGACTCCCGTGTCCTGGGGACAGCAGGCCCTGACATGTCCGGAGCATCACGTATCACATCTGTGTCCGCCCCTGTATCATCTGAGGAATCCAAACCCAGGAAGGTACACCTTTAGTTCTACTTCTAGGTATACAAGGCCCGACCTTTTATCTCCTTGGAGGAAAGAGAAAGGAAAGGAATTCTCTGACCTTCAAAGGCCACTTTTTATAGAGAATTATGCTTCCCTGTCCTTGTGGCCAGGGCCATTCTCCATAAATGTCCTGAAAGACTACCAGGCCTATCCAATTCTAACTGTATTCTGGATGTAATTTTCTTTTTTGTTTTTGCCCTGGTGGGCCAGAGAATTTTTGAATGGTTTTCTTTTATAAAATTTTCACCGACCTACTGAGTGCAATGGTCATAAGTAAGGCCTTCATCTTGTTTCATTTGTAGAAGTGGCACATAATGATTTGATGACTAATAATTGACTGCTTTTCTTTAGGCTGAGAGTTAGAAGATATATAGAGAGCGAATTTGGTGAATTTTCACACAAAGGAATAATGAAAGATAATGAAGAATTCTTGATTTCTGTTATGGGAGGGCAGATAGAATTTTTTTATATGAGTTTAGTTATAGTACAGAAAAAGAAGCAAGAATATTCCATCCGAATAAACACACTATCAACTAGGTCTATTTTCCTGACTCGCCTCGGTGATTTTCAAACAAGTGATTCCCTGGAATTCTAGATGGAGATTCTGCAGAGAGTGAAAACAGAATGGTAGGGACCTGTTGACCTGAGCACTGAGACATTTTCCATCTCAGTGTGGCCTCGTGCTAACTTCCAGAGCACATTTAGCACAAAGCAAACAATTTCTCTCCTTATTTTAGAAAATGAGCTTGAATCAGAAAGCATATCGGGTTCTTTCAGTCCTCAAATTGTAAGCCCCGTGTCAATGCCTTTCAACTGATGATAACTTTTATTTTCTCTTCAACTTTTCCCCTTTGAAATAAATGTCAAGAACTGAAGTTCCTGTGGGGAAAATCCTAGTGACAATATTTCTTAGTCCCAACTACATTTCAATTGTTATTCTAAGCAGTTGAATACCTTAAACCATTTCATGCTCGATTGAACTCAAGATGGTAAAAGACTATGTATTGTGACTATCCTAGAGCTTTAAAATTCTTAAGGACAACAACTGTGCCTATATTAATCAAGATCAATTGCATGGTAAAGAATGGAGCTTCACCCCCCAGTGGGGCTCTAGAACCTGGGTAGGGGCTCCCCGCAGTTCTGGTCTCTGTAGCAGAAGTTGATGACCATGTTAGGTTGTTGTTATTGTGCTTTCATCAGAAAGAAGGACATTGCACCTTTTGTTAAGAAATGGAAAGACTTGGAAAAAATTATATTAAGTGAAGTAAGCCAGACCTAAAGAAACATAAGTTGCATGGTTTCCCTCACTTTTATTTTTGGTAACTAGATGATGCCTATAAATCCACAAGTAAACACTCAAAAAATTACCCTTGGACATGATAAATTATACTAGACTCAGTAGCGATGTATATATAATCATATAGAATGATGCCTATAGAAATGAACCTCAAGAAGTAGAAACAAGACGGTTTTTGTTATTGTGTATTTTGTTTTTGTTTCCGTTGTCACATTTCTGTTTTCTGTACCTCTTATCTTGTAAGTTTAACTGTTTGGGGGAGGGTGAAAGGAAACAGAGTGGAGGGAAAAGGGTGAACAAATACAGCAGTGGTACTCACTCACTACATTGAAAATGAGCTACACAACTTGCAGGGGAGAGAGGCCAGGAGGGAAAAACTGGGAGAAAATGAGGGAAGAGGTAATGTAATCACCTACTTGATTTATGTAACCATGACCCCTCTGAACATCACCTTCATAATTAAAAAAGAAACAAAGCAGTATGTGAGAATCAATGAGTATGTCACTGTGTCCTGTCAGAATTTGAAATTTTGACACTACACATATATCTAAATTAAGGACTGGAGTATAAAGATTGTCAATCTATGATCAAAGGGGAAAATGTGGGTGGGAAACAGCACAATTACAGCATTGTCTCTATAACTAAACTAAATGTCACTCTACAACTGAACAGATCACCTGAAAGAATTTGTGAATGGATCCACCCATTATAAATGATTACTCATTATCTAAAGCTCGTATAATTGCTAAAGTGTATTTTGACATAACAATATATGTTTTTCTGAAAACATTTATCTTAATGACAAAATGCTTCTGTCCTAACAGTTGTCTTTATGATATTTCCTTTGAAATACTAAGACCTTATAACCTGAAAAAATATTGAAAAGAAAATAATTTTAGATAAATGCTGATATGTTGAGTTAATTGGTATCATGCATTTATATAATAAAGAGCAGTAAATAGTGACAATAAATAAGGATAGCTTTATTCTTTGTTTCCTGAAAGAATCTTAGTGATATAAAATTTTGTAGCCTTAAAAATAGCAGGCATTATGCTTTAACTTCCTATAGTTTGTCCATAGAATGGTGAAAAAATTATTACTCTTAGACAATATATCAACTTAATTCATTTTCAAGTTTCTCATAATTTTATATAGAAGAAAAATATTTTTGATGATGCAAAGATGAACACTTGGGAATATTTTTTGAGGTACTGGAGCTGGAAAAGGAAAGACCCATGGCCCTGTGCATGCTGAGTGATCATTCTATCTCTGACATCGTCAATCCTTAAGTATTCTTAAGGTCACAATTTATTAGATGAAAAAAAACAAAATGAAGGGCTCAAGTATCAACCAATCTGGTGATATATTTATCTTATACAGCTAGCTATAGAATAATTTACTATAATTTAATCATATTATAAAATTAATTTACTTTGACACCATAAAATCAGAAAATGATCTGTGTTTTTACCAGAGTAACTTGGTAATCATTTATAAACATTTTTAACACTGCTAAATTATTAAGTTCAATGGGGGTTTAACTTTAATTATGAAATGTAGCATTACATTCAATAATTTTATGTGTGGAGTTATGTTAGAGAGAGAGAAGGTAAAATGAATGACCAATAAAATAGGATCAAAGGACAAAGGCAAAAAATTAAATCTAAAAAGACATGAATCCAATGATATCAATAATTGCTGTATCAATGATCCAAGTATACCTACCACAAAGTAGAGATTGTCAGAAGAGAGTTAAAACAAAATTCAACCATATGAAAACTATTTAAATATGAATCACATATTGATAAAAATAAAGGGATAGGGAAAGCTATTTCATTCAGACACCTATAAAGGAACCAGAGAAGCTATATGATTTCACATGCAGCAAACTTCAAAAGAAGAAAACTAATAGTGGATAAATGAGGATATAATGATTATCAAAAGGTCAATTTCTCAAGAAGATAAACCCTTTATAGTTATGCCAAACAACAGAACATGAACTTATGTGGGAAAAGCTGATAAAATTGCAAGGAAAGAAAGTACTTCATTATGAGAGTTACAGTCTTCAAGACCTTGCTGTCAGAAATGAGAGATCACCAGAAGCAGGAAATGAGTAAAGACACAGTTGAATTTAACAATATCATCAATCAACTGGATAGAATTGACATCTGTTGACTAACACATGACTTTGAAGTTCACATAAGACATTCACTAAGCTGGATTTTATTCTGGGACAGACAAAAGGGTAGTAGGAATCATATAATATCTCTTTCAGATCACAATGAAATCAAGTAAAAACAAAATAATGGAGGATAACTTGAAATTTAAATAAAATATTTCTAAATAATTTATTTTTCAAAGAATAGATCTAAACAGAAAATTTAAAGTATTTTGAATTGACTACATATGAAATCAAATTTAACCCAATTTTTGGGACCCAATGAAACAAATCTTTAAAGGTAAACAGTAGCATCAAATGTATTTATGGAAAAAAAGACAAATCCAAATCAGTCCAAAATTCTATACTAAGGGCTGGAAATGTGGCTTAGTGGTAGAGTGCTAGCCTAGTACCAGATAAGCAGAAAAAGCAGAAAATGGCCCTGTGGCTCAAGTAGTAGAGTGCTAGCCTTGAGAAAGCTCAAGGACAGTGCTCGGCTCTGAGTTCAAGACCCAGGACTGGCAAAAAAATATAGACTAGAAAAATAGAAGAGAGGGCTGGGAGTTTGGCCTAGTGGTAGAGTGCTTGCCTAGCATGCACAAAGACCCGGGTTCAATTCCTTAGTACCACATACATAGAAAAAAGCCAGAAGTGGTGCTGAGGCTCAAGTGGTAGAGCTCTAGCCTT
Organism: Megascapheus bottae; assembly: GCF_031878675.1. NCBI lineage: Eukaryota > Metazoa > Chordata > Mammalia > Rodentia > Geomyidae > Megascapheus > Megascapheus bottae. Next base: position 81,479,019 of record NC_143512.1, read on the forward strand.
GAGAAAGTCCAAGGACAGTGCTCAGGTCCTGAGCCCAAGCCCAGGACTGGCAAAAAAAGAAAAATAGAAAAGAAAACAAATTAAAATCACAATGACCTGAGGAAACCAGAATAGATATCAATGAAACTGAAAACAGAAATCAACAGAAAAAAAATCAACAAAACAAAGTACGACTATACAAAGATCAATAAAATTCATAAACTCCCAAGTTACCATAAGTAAAAAAAATTGAGAAGTTACAAATTACTACCTGACTTGAATGAGAACAGGCCAGATCATTGGTTTCCTAAAAGATAGTAAGAAACAATAAGAATGGCTCTATCCACAACTTTTGCAACCTGAAAGACACAATTGGCCAAAGCTCACAGAGGAGAAAATGCATCATCAGCATAAGTCTATATTAAACAGATTATGTTTGTAGCCTCCTAGTACCATATCTGTGGAAAAAGAAAAAGCTTGACACTTGTCTGCCTCGAGAAGTATAATAACAAGTGAGTCTGGAGGCATCCATGTGTGGTGCAATGGAATGACCCTATTCAGAGGGATTATTTTCTAAACAAATGTCAATGTTGAAAAAGAGAGACTGAAGTCAGATTGTCTGGACTTAGTCTCAATCCTTTGTCCCTCTGACTTTGGGTAAATTAATTTGCTACTTAGTACCTTCCTTCCTGCACCTGTAAAATGACAATAATAATGACATTTAGTTCATAGATTTCATCAAGATCTCAAAGGAGCAGAAACTTAACCAACTCAGTCAAGGTGTAATGGGATTCTCTACTTGATGAACTTTGTCAGTAACTATAAATCCTGCCTGCACTACGTTGCCTGAAAGTTGTAAAATATTGATATATGATCTCCATTTTCAGAAGATCTTTTATAATTGAGACCCTTGAGGGAACTGGCAGGTTCACAGGCATTGATCTTCTCAAGTCAAGATTCTTCAAGCCCTCAAGACATGATTTGAGTATCAAATGTCATAAAAACCTCTGATGTTTAAAAGATGTATTTTTTATAAATACAAATTTAATGCCTTCTACATATTGTTTCCTGAGATAAAATATATGCATCATATTTTTGAAAGTTAAGAATTTGTCATTCTTCTGAAATAAATGGTGACTTTTTTTTCTGGTATATAAACCTCAGATGCTTCCATGGGAGAAGTACCTAGAAGTTTCCACATTGAGACTCAACTGACCAAATTAAAAATTATGTCAGAGGAAGGAAGAGTAAGCATTAGTATATCAAAACAGAAACTCTCTGGTTATTCATAGGTACATTTTCTAATAATATTTCTACCTCAAAAGGAATAGTGGTACTGCTTATAATTTCTGGACAGAAAAAGTACACATATTTTCATCGTATGCATGGTAATAATAGCTATAACCATGAATTTAATTATCATAAAGTATTTCAAGAATCAGTGGGAAACAACATAATTAGAAACATTTCCAATTTTAATAGTGTATTAAATTAATTTTCCATGTGACTGCTTAAGCAAAATTAGAAATCTAATGGAGAGGGGAAATAAGTATAGTTATTTTTCTTTGAGTCTACTTTCTTTGGTTCAAACTAAATCCATACCTACATGGCCTCCCTACACATACTGCAGCAATAGCTCCTCCTCACCCAATGCTCTCAGGATGTTTAGGTGTTCTTTCACACACAAAGGCTACCTGCTGTTAAGAAATCATTCCTTTGTTCTTATCTTCCTTTCTTAAACTTTTAAAATAATCACATGCTTGGCAACAGAAATTTTCTTTCCTAAAATACAAATTATGATAAAGACTTCTCCTTGGAGTAATTCCAGAGTAGATAAGGTTGCATTGACTCAGCCAGAAAATAATAATGATAAATCCTTATATAAAACCCCTCTCAACAACTTACGTGCACTTTAATAAGAATGAACATGAGGGAAAAAAATCCAAATAAGCCATGGAAAAAAGTCACTGAATCTCTGTGAAAGAAAGCAATGACACTGATGACCTTCCTAGTTCAGAATCCCTTGACTGACGGCAGGCCTCTGCCTCATGGAAGATGGGTAAAATTCTGGTAAATTCCCAGAGTCTTACAGGTTGAGAAATCAGAGGAGAGAATGAAAGAATATCACAGCATCTGTAAAGTGAGGGTGGATCAAGTCTAGCAGGAAGCTGAAGCAGAAACACAGGTTTCATCTCATATCTATTCAGATGTTCCTTCTCTTGCTTACCACATGAGTTGTGAGATACGGAGCAGACCCCATGTGCCAGCACTGAAATTCTCAAATATTTTATCACCACCGCAGCTCCTAGCATCACAACAGGGAGATGAATTCGGAAACTTTAGCCATGTCTAGAAAGTTGTTTCTTTGATACAATTCTAAGAAGACAGGCTACCCAGTGGTGAGAGGCCACATCAACCATATTATGCGGTATACATGACAGCCCAGATAAAGAATGAGTCCAAAATGCCACTGTTCCCAATTGAGGCCAGCCCTGAAACATTTACACACAAATGTGTATGTACACTCACATATGCTCTCACATACACCAGTATTATTAAAAGATAATGATTTCTTTGAGGAAAGGGCCCAAATCTCATCAAATGTGCAAATGGATTTAAAAATTTGAAGTAAAATATGCATATATGATGAAGCATACAGTATAAACACAATGTGCCATATCTTAGGAAATGAATGTCTCAAGGGATTTTCAACCTGGCGTGCTATTGCATTAGTTTTGTAAATGAAAAGTGTAAACATATGGGCATAGGTCATGTGAAAGCACTGGTATTTTTATTTCTTCCTTTCTCTTTGTATGCCTTTTTCCATATGTGATTACTTTTGCTAATATTTCAAATACTGTAGTGTAGAGCCTATGCCGCAAAAGACCACCACCAAAAGACCACCGAGAGTCAGACGTTCCGAAATGCAAAAGCAAGGATTTATTCAGCTGGGCTGCAGCGTGGGCTTCGTCCTGCACCCCAGCACAGAAGAGCTTAGGAGGAAGTCCCGAGCTGAAATTTTACAAGGCTTATAAAAGCAAAAGCAACCAGATGTTTGAGTAAGATAAGGTGGGGGTTAGGGACACTCCAGGGTGATGGGAGCTAACGGGAAGTTCCATGCCAGTTGAGCCCTATTCAGCTGTGTGAGGGTAGTTTTATGGCTTGGAAAACAAATGCTATCCTTGGAATTTACGTGAGTTTTAATTTTAACACAGGCAGGTCAGTTCCTGGAACTTATGGATATCACAATCCTGTTTCTTTAATTTATGGGAGCTTTTGTGTAGAAACAACATGATAGTTACTGCCTCAACATGGGGGGCAGCTCTTTAAAATTTTCTCATCAGTAGGAGATACAAAGGAAAAATGTTTACATTTTCTCCATTAAATATATTGTTAGTGAGCTTCTATAATCCACCTTTATTATACTGATGAAATTTACTTACTTTCCTAAACTGATGAGATTTTTTTGGTCAGGACAAGAGGTTGGGAATTGTCCAATATTTAATGCATACACTGAGATAATACAGTAATTGTCCACAACACTGTGGAGAAGTCAGGCGCTGGTGGCTCATGCCTGTTATCCTAGCTACTCAGGAGGTGGAGATCTGAGGCACAAGGTTCAAAGACAGCCCTGTGAGAGTCTTGTCTCCAATTAACCATTAAAACCTGGGAGTAAAGCTATGGTTTAAAGTAGTAGAGAACTAGCCTTGAGCAAAAGAGCTCAAGGACAGCACTGAGGCCCTGAGTTCAAGCCCCATATCTGATAAAAAAGAAAGACTGTTGGAAAAAGGACACCTTTGTGTTGACCTGATTATCAATTACCATACTGTTGTGGAAAGCAGCACATCTAAGAAACAAGAAAGTAGAATTGCAAACTAAACCAACAATGCCTCTTGTGAGTAATACCCAAAGGAAAAGAAAGGAAAGGGAAGAGGAAGGAAAAGGAAAGGGAAGGGAAGGGAAGGAAAGGGAAGGAAAGGGAAGGAGCACTTGATGAAAAGGTCTGCAGTGTCTCCTGCAACACTGCTCCTTTGGAGAAAACACGGGAAGGGGCTGGATAAATGGCACAAGGCCTGGTGTTTGCAGGACAGATGGCTGGAGATTTGGTATGCAGTATCAGCGCTGCTGTCAAGGGTGTTGTATTTGGGACCTTTGCTAAAAGATTGGATTGGACATAATCTTACTAAACACACCAGGAGGTCACTGTGCATGATCAGAGATCTATGTAGACTTGTGTGATTGTAGTGGCTATTATACGTTGTACTAACCAAAAATGTTGCAAAATACCACAATGTGAGCTAAGACATTTTATGTCTTAAGCATGGGCTGTGATGGTGACTTCTGGGTACACTTGAGTGGCTCACAGAGTGACACTGATCTGGGTGTGTACAGGAGAGCTTCTTGATGAGGTTGATATGAATTTATAGAATGAGTGCAGCATGTCACCATTCCTGATGCTCACGGCCTTACCCAAACCAAAGAAGGCCTGAAGAAAACAGACAAGTGAAGCCATGGATAATTTTATATCTCTGGCCTGACCGTCTTCTAGCTGAGAACTTGTGTTCTTCCTGCCTTTGGACTTCAGCTTGGACGAGAACTCTCCATAGGATCTTCCAAGTCTCTAGATTTCCACTTGAAAAGCTGGAGCTTCTTAGCCTCCAGAACTACATACATTAACTCCTTACCAGAAAATCCCTTTCTCCGTTATTTTCCTCAAGATGATAGATATAGAAATAGGGTCAGGGATAGGAATAGGGTGAGAGAAAGACAGGAAGGGAGTAGGAGAAAGAGAGGTCTATGTGTGGAGGTTCCTTACTGGTCATTTTCTGATTCTTTTGTAAAGAATTCAAATAATTACCTTCAAAGTCCATACAGCACTGTTGTGTTATATATTGCACTTCTTAATTCATACTGTGGTTGAAAAATGTTTATTTTTTCACCCCATTACTATTAAATATTTAAATAATTTCTTTTTTTTCCTAATCCTAGGGCTTGAACTCAGGGCCTGAGCACTGTGCTCTACCACAGCACCATTTCCTGCTTTTTTCTATGTATGTGGTATCGAGGTATCCAACCCTGGTCTTTGTGCATGCTAAGCAAGCACTTTTCCCATGTAGGCCAAACCCCCGGCCCCTATTTAAACAATTTCTATAGTTAACTTTCACACATTTTTGTAGCTCCATGTGAAGCCTGACCTCTTTTCATTTCCTTTGGCAGTTTGCTTTTCTTTGTACCTTTGAAGATTAGATTTTCAGTTCCAGTAGGTAAAGATGATCTTCTAGTTTAAAAAAAAAGCCAAGCAAACTCTTATTACTAAATTATTTCATGATTAATTTTTCATGCTGAATTGCCATGGTAACGACATAAAGCCTCCTCCCTCAGGGTTTGGAAAAGAGAAGATAACTCGGATGGTGTTTGGTTGTCAGGACGCCGAGAGCGTAGTTGACCTTAGGCCCTCACCTGGGCAGGGGCCTGGGCGTTCTTCCAGGCCTGTATTCACACGAAACTTCTGTGTTTGGGAGACTTGGTCAGCTTGGTGCTTACGGCATCATCGCACAGCGGAGCCGAGGTCAGCACACTTTTCCTGTTCTGGTTCATAGTCCCACAAGGCCACCCACCAACCTGCGTCCAGGATGGCGTTTCATCCTCACCCTCAAAGGCGGCTCCTGTTGCCTCCTTGTTGTCAATCCTGCTCTGCAGCATCTCAGGCCTCGGCACAGATGGGGTGATGCCAATCGTACAGGATGATTCTTTCTCTCGTGACTCTGTGTGCTCATTCAACAGCCTGATTGGTACTGGACACCGTGTTCCAAGCTGGGGTCCGCGTGCGCACCCCACGACACTCCCTCTGAAGTCCTGCGCTAGAAGCCACAGCCTCAGGGATTGTGACCCTAGAGAGAGGATTCAGCCCTTCCTTCGCAAATGATCTTATGCCAGTGATTTACACATTGCAACTAGAAGGAGCACCCGCCCCCAGGCCAGCCTCCATCGGAACGCACGTCCACCACAGACCCAGTGTGCTGGCCTGACCCCGCTGTCGCTGTCACAGCCCCAGTGGCTTCTTGTCCCCAAGCGGTGGTTCTGACGGATCTAGTGGTCCTCTAGCCACCCCTCACCCCCAGGACTACCCTGCTCTCAAGTCCACGCCGGCACTGGCCCAGCTCCGGATCCCCACAGAGACTTTTTTCCTTTGATCACAGAGGGCGCATTTGGAAACTGGATTTGCTCACTATAGGTGCCTGTCTTCCCTGTTCTTTTTTTTTTTAATTCTTTTTTTATTGTAATTAGTAAAAGGGTTACATGATATTTGCCAGATAGAAGGTGCATTAATTCACATACATTGATACCCTTTCACATGTCTTGGTACCCATTTCCCTCCCCCCAACACCCCCCACCCGTCTTGGTTTTCCCCCCTTCCCTATCAAATTTCAAATATCCAAATACAAATAAATTCAATATATCAGATAACAAAGTGAAATACTATACCAATATGAGATAACCAAGGGACAGCAAAGGAGATGAGAGACAACATAGTACATTAAGGACAACAATCATTCATTATATGGCTTTTGTTTCACTATCCTGGAGGTCCTTTCAATTAGCTTCACATTATATGGCCTTATGTATCAAGATTTTGCTCTATTGCAGATCTCTGGTAGTAGAGCCTAAGGTTTCTACTGATCCAGAAACAAGGACATACTAAATCCACTAGCACAACAATGTTCATTGCAGCATTATTTACCATAGCAAAGATATGGAACCAACCTAGATGTTCCTCAGTTGATGAGTGGATCAACAAGTTGTGGTATTTATACACAGTGGAATTCTATGCTGCTGTCAGAAAGAATGACATCGCCCCATTTGTTAGGAAATGGAAAGACTTAGAAAAGATCATATTAAGTGAAGTATAAGCCAGACTCAAAGGAACTTAGGCTCAATGGTTTCCCTCATTTGTCATAATCTGTCTTTCCTGTTCTTAAATCCACGTTTTCCCTAGTGTCCACCGAGAGTCATTGTGTTTTATTATCTAGAACTAGTTCTCAGAGGCATTTCTTCTGTTTTTCTTCCCAGTTTGTTTCTGTCCATGGTTCTGTCCATGGTTCTGTCCATGTTTCTGTCCATGGTTCATTACGTTACAGCACCCAGAGTTAGGTGTCGCCAGCAGCCTGGACGAGCTGTGCAGCAGCCAGCTCTGTGCTGAGGTCCGCTGGACCACAACCCTGCAAGCTGGACCAGTCAGGCCGGCTAGAAAGAGCCATCAATGAAGTCGGTGCCATGTTACTCTCGGACTTCTAATTTAATAATAACATTTTATCTTTAATTAAAAATATATAGAAATAGGAGTAAATCCGATTCGAAAGGTACTACTCCTTCAACCTTTTGAGATTGCGTGAATACTTGTAGATATTTTCATTTGCACCTGGAAAAGACTTTGTTCTCATATAAGATTCTGTATTCACAGGATAATTGCTATTCACCATACAACAAAGACAAAGCCTTGGTGTCAGCCATGTTCTTGGGAATTGTTAGCCCTCCTCTACCCTGCTTCCTTTACTTTGAACCAGTTCTACTGACTTCCACTCCTTGGTCGTTGGTTTACTTTGATATGAAAGTGTTTTCTATTGATTAAATGTAATCACAGAAATGCAGCCGTGTGCCAAAGCTTATAAAAAGAGGTTCAGGTAGGCTACATTTCTAATACCAGCCTTATAGTGGAGATCTCTCCCAAAGCGTACATAATGTAAACATACATTTTCTATATAATTGTTTTAAAAGCAAATTTTCTTTTCCCTTTAGAAATTTGCCTGGCCTCTAGGAACCCTACAAAACATCTCAAGTATATTTGTTTCAATTCATTCAGGACTGACTTGTGTTTATTCTGCCACCTGGATAGAAATAGATGTTAAAGTAAACCATCAAATATTGATGTTAATTATATATGCCTATACACATAGGTTATATATAGACATATTTAATTCTTAACCTAAAAAGTGTTATTTAGTTTAGAACAAGTGCATCAATGAGAACCATGTAGAAGGATTCTGAATGCATTTGAGTGTGAAAAATTAGAGTTCAAGTATTTGTTCATACAGATTAGTAAAGAGTAAGAATTTTAATCAATACAAAAGGGCAGAGAGCTAAAAGTTGAATGTCCATAAATTAGATATTTGATATCAGCTTTATTCTTTAATGATTTCTTATTCCTTCCTCATAAATTTCTAATTGTACTTTTAGGAGAAGTTAAATTGGATAATAAAAAATGAATTACAAACTTCACTTCAAATGTTCTTCTAGCTCATGGTTTAGAACATAAATACCTTAGAATTGGGATGTTACCAATAATTATCTTCCTCACAGAGACACATTAGATAATTCTCTTTTAAGTTGATTTGTACATTGTATGGCTTAGCTTTTAACTGAGCATCTTTATATGAATGAGATTAAATGATTATTTTAATATTTTGAAGCATAGGGAATAGGTGAAAAGGAATTGCTATTTGGAGATATATTTAGTGTGTTATTAATTAAAATGTTATTCTGCTTATGATGTGTAATTGTGGAGACTTCAGGCTTTTGCTAGATATAAAATGCAATGTTCTGTATGGTAAATGAGCTTGTCCTGTTCCTGTGCCTTGGGTTAAGGTTCTGAAACATATTCTTCATGACTATAGGTTTTCTCACACTGACTGGAACATTGCTTCACAAATAAGAGGAGCTCAGTGAATATTTTGAATATTTTTTGCTTTGTTTTGTTTTTCAGTTTTTATTTTATTAATGTATAGAGGGGTTACAATTACATTTGCCAGGTAGTAGGTTCATTACTTCTCACACATTGATACCCCTTCTCATGTTTTTGTTCCCATTTCTCTCCCCCCTCCACCTCACAATCACCTTGTTTTCCCCCTTCCTTTTCCTATTTCAAATAAACATACATATAATATAAGGTAACCAAGTCAGATACAGTAACAATATGAGATTAACCAAAGGGCAAAAAAGAGAAGAGAAATAATATAGTACATTAAGAACAACAATCACACAAGATAAATCTCTTCTTTCCATAGCCTAGAGAACTTTTCATTAGTCTCATCCTATATGACCTTATGTACCTAGGTTTTGGGCTATTGCAGTCTTCTACTAAGAGAGTCTTAGATGTGTACTAATCATTACAAATGAGGAAAATCATTGGACCTATGTTCCTTTGGGTCTGGCTTACTTCACTTAATATGATTTTTTCCAAGTCTTTCCATTTCCTTACCAATGGGGTGAGGTCAGTGAATATTAGTTGAATGACGGAGGCTTTCCTACACAGTCCCTGCCACACAAGCATGCAGAGATCATTTGGCATCTTCTATGTGATGAAAGAATCAGAATGTATTGACAAAAAGTAGGGACTCTGGAAAAGTAAAAGGCAGAGAAGGGAGAACATACTAAGCAAAACATGTCACCATGGAAAGCATAGGAAGAATCTGAGAAAAATGCGGTCATCATGCTTTTCTTTTTTCACATGAGCACTAAATAAGTTCCTTGTGGAGGTCTTTCACTTCTATGATTAAGTTAATACTTGCACATTAAGGATATTGTGAATGAAATTGCTTCCATGGTATGTATCCCATACTGATCACTGTATAGAGAAGAGTGACTTACTTTGTGTGGTTTATACCCTATTGACCTCCCCTCACCCTGCCCACTTTTGTTTAGATCTAGGAGGTAAGTATAGACTCATATCTTCTGAAAATAGGAATGCTTTGGTTTCTTCCTTCTTTATTTGAATCCATTTTTTTCTTTTGTTTTATCTCACTGTCTGAGCCCAGAACTATGGGATTATATTGAATAACAGTGGGAAGTGTGAACCATCTCATGTTGTTCCTGACTTTTGATCATGTCCATTTTTATTACTTGGTATGAATTTGTTTATAGGTTTGACATAGATAACCTTTATTATACTGAAATATGTTCTCTTTCCTAGTTTGTTTAGAGCTGTTATCACAAAAAGAAATTGAATTTTGTCAGAGCATTTTCCTGCATTAAAGGAGATGATCATGTGATTTATCCTTCATTCTCTTAGGTGCTGGGTTACCTTTACTGATTTATATATTTGGACCATCTTTGAAGCCTTGGAATGCAGCCTAATAATATATGTAACAGATTTTTTAATATGCTATTGAATGCAGTTGATTGGTAATTTTTTGAGATTGTTTTTGTATATGTATCAAGGATTTTTTTTGGTCTATATATCAAAGCAATTGCTTTATACATCTCCATTTTTGGTTGTGTCTTTGAATTTGGTATAACTGCAAATTTGGCTTCTAAATGAATTTGAAAATTCAACATCCCTTTGTTATTAAAACCTCTTTCATGAAGACTTTCAGAAATGTTAGTGTCAGACAGGGTCTGAAGATCTCTCTGATGGAGTTCAGCAGTGAATCCTTCAGATTCTGGCTCTTCTTTAGTGAGAGATTAATTTTACTACATCAACCTCAATAGTTTTCACTGATTTTTAACATTTTCTTATATCTTCTAGGTTCAGTTTTGGCAGGTGAAATGTATCTGTAAATGTGCCCATTTCTTCTAAATTTCCAGATTATGGAACCAGATTTTTTTACAAATTAAAAAAATATTAAATACTTACTTTACACACATCTGCTCATTGTTATATAAAATATGTAGTACTGGCTAAGAGCGTGGCCTAGTGGTAGAGTTCTTGCCTAGCATGCATGAAGCCCTGGGTTTGATTCCTCCATACTACATACATAGAAAAAGCTAGAAATGGTGTGGTGGCCCAAGTGGTAGAAAGCCTTGAGAAAGCTTAAGGACAATGCCTAGGCCCTGAGTTCAAGCCCCAGGACTGGCAAAAAAAATGTAGTACATTGTGTATATACTTATACATATAATTCATATTGCATATGTAAAATTTGTCTGTATTAGTTATCAACTTGCCTACTTACAGTAAGTCAAATAATTAACATATTTACTACTTAATTTAGCCCACTTCAAATGGACCAGAGCAATATTTTATTTATCTTGTAGAATTATAAAGCAATTACCACCTGTCAGATTGTGGATTTAGTGGTACATGGCACTTGCCACTAGATGGCACTTAATCAAAGCCGTAAGGCTAACATTCAATATAGATTGGCATTTCTGCCTATTGCAAACAGGTTTTTAAAGCATTCCATCATGATGCTGTAGATTCTATTGCTGTGCTGAAAGATGGAGAAGCCTGCTATGTTCATGGATTGGCAAATTTAAGATCATGGCATGACCCTACTATCAAAAGAAATCATCAAAACACTACGGTCATTCTTTGCCAAAATAGACATATCAACCTGAACCTTTGCTTAGAAACTTAAAAGACACCAGATATAAAAAATGATCTTGAATAAAAAGAGCAATATCAGAGTTATCATAATTACAGACTTTAAACATTACTACTGAGTTCCAGTGGCAGCAATAGTGTTGTATTGTTAAAGCATGCACACACGCACACACACACACACACACACACACACACACACACACACACCTCACAGACACAGACACAAAGACATAAAGATCAATGAAATAGAACAGAATACTCAGAAATGAAGCACTCCCCCTACACACAAAGGAAATGAAGCCACACAAAAAGAGTCTCTTTAACAATGGTGCTGGAAAAACTGGTTGTCTTACATACACAGAAAACTAAAACTAGAACATTTCTGTCTCCCTATACAAAATCAACAGCAACTGTAACATCTGATGCTCTGAAACTGCTCCATGAAATCATAGGCAAACCTCTGGTAGAGACAAGAATAGGACATTATATTCTGAATAGGATCCCAACTGCTCAGACCATGAAAGCAAGAATTGACAAATGGGACTGCATCAAACTAAAGTTTCTGCACAGAAAAACAAGCAATTATCAGAACTAAGAACACACATAGAATGGGAGAAACTCTCCACAAGCTATTTTAAATGTACAGTATAATAACCAAGAGATTCACAGATGCAAAACATAAAACAGTAAAGGCACAAATAGCCCACTTATTAAATGGGTAGATGAATAAAACATACTTCCTAGAAGAGGAAATACAACAGCTAATGAATAGCTGAACATGTTCGACATGTTCAGCATCCTTAGCTACAAAGGAAATTCACTCTAAGATTCCATCTCACTCCAGTCAGAATGGAAGCCATCGTGAAAACAAACAACAGCAAATGCAGGTATAGATGCAGGGAGAAAGGAAGTCACTACACTTCTGTTTTGAATATAAACTTGTATAATCACTTTGGAAACCAATATGGAAGTGCCTTAAAACTGCATCTCCCCTATGACACTGCCACACCACCATCAGATGTATAAATAAGAAGAGAACATTAATAAGCTAGAAAGTCATCGGCATACCCATATTTATTGCAGCGCTGTTCACAATAATAGACAAACTGAAAATTCAACTAAGGTGTTCAACTACTGCTAAATGGATGAAGAAAATACAGTACATCTGTACCATAAAAAGAAATTAGGTTATTTGCAAAAAGAACAATGAATGGTTAGCCAGGTGCAGTGGCTCACACCTGTGATCCCAGCTACTCAGGAGACTGAGATCTGAGGATCGTGGTTCAAAGCCAACCCAGGCACTAAAGACCTTGAGAAACTTATCTTCAGTTACCCACTAGAAAACGGGAAGTAGGGCTGTGGTTCTAGGGGTAGGGTGGTAGCCTTGAGCTGAAGAGCTCAGGGACCACGCCTAGGCCCAGAGTTCAAGCCCCATGACTGACCACCCCCTTGCAAAAAAAAAAAAAAGAACAAAGAATGGAACTGAAGTTCTTATTGAGTAAAACCAAACTGAAAAAGCAAATCATTCATTTTCTTTTATTTGTGAACTCTATACCAACAAACATATAATACACAGATACATACACATGATCCATACACACAAATATATATACCACAAATATGATAATGTGTTATGTTATGCATATATCAGTATATACATCTATGATGATCATGGTGGGTCTCTGTGTGGGACACTATAGAAGGAAGAGAAGGTGAGAATGATGGGCAGGAGATAATATTGAGCTATATTTGTCTAGGTATGAAGATATCTGGGAACATTTTCTTCAGAGAGCACCTATGAGTGAGTCCTGGGGAGCCAGTAGGGAATTTCTAAGAAAGAAATGAAAACACAATGAAGAGATAAGGAGAGAGAGACAGAGAGACAGAGAGAGAGACAGAGAGACGGGGGGAGGGGGGGAGGGAGGGACGGAGACAGAGAGAGAGACAGAGACAGAGAGAGACACAGAGAGAGACAGAGAGAGAGACAGAGAGACAGAGAGAGACAGAGAGATGGAGAGTTACAGAGAGACAGAGAAGAGAGAAGAGAGAAGAGAGAAGAGAGAGACAATGCAGACAGACAAGGAGGCAGGGAGACCTGAAACGTGGAGTGTGAGATTGAGGAAGGTGGTTTCATGACTGATCTCTTCAAAACTTAACCTTAATGGCAGAGGGACGCCCAGAATTTCTGATTATGTAACTCAAGGACCTCTTCTGCCTCTGGGAATCTTCTTTTATAGTTCTGTTTTTTCTCAGAAGCAATCATGTGACAGTCTTTCCCGTATCTCAAAATTCTTGGCAATGTTAAAGTCTCTGAAAATGTGTTTCTTATTACTTTCAAGTGAAGTTGCCCAGCATTTTCTCTAAAAATAGTGTTCTTGGTATGTTTGCACTGTGATCCGGCTCATGCAGCTGCATTCTTGGACTCACACGCAGAGCTGCGCAATGGCGCTTCCAGGATGCTCTCTTCCCTCCCTTCCAAAGCTTCCATCCCCAAAGCTGGCAATGCATTTACATCAGCCTAATCGTACGTGGATCCACTGGGGCATGTGTGCCGCAGAATCAACTTGATAAATGACTCATTGAGTAAGACCTCCTTCTGGTTATTACTGGAGATACGTTGGCCTTTCTCTTTCTGGAGAAATGGAAAGGAATGTTAGCCGCTTGATATCCTTCTTTTGTTCTGAAATAAATTGGTATTGAAAACCAACTACAAATGTTTCTGACATATTTTCTAATTTATTAGACTAACCTTTTCCTCAGTAAAGACAGAAATGTGGCACTGCTGCATGGGTGTTGGTTGAACTCCGCAGCTGGCTGGTGTACTCTCCCACAGAAAGTAAACTGGAAAACTCACCTAGATTTAGGAGTATTACAGGACACAGTTGAATGAGAAAATCTCAATATAGTACTCCTCAATCCAATGGCAGCATTCTGGTGAAAAGATTGGAATGATGACTTGATCATTTCTATTCAAGCGTTAGACAGATGGAGCTGAGACACAGGTGTGGATCTCCATGGCATTCCCTCACCTAGAAGGCAACCTCTTCCGAGCCCAGCACATGCTGCTGCTGTATGCCTAAGGAGGCTTCGAGGTGTTGGGGAGGGGGCATGCGTTTGTGCTCCTGCATGTCAGACCTGTCCAAATGCACAAAGAGGGTAGGACCCTTCTTCAGGTCTCTTCTTAAGGGACCTTAAGAGCGCCTCTGTGCGGGGACAGTGGCTGCCCTGAGGGCGTCTCTGCTCTCTGCCCCCAGCTCTAAGCCAGGTCCAGCAGAAGTGGGAGGAGGTGGTGTCAGAGCCAGCGCTGCAGGCTTCACCTCCCCCCCACACCCTGTCCTACTCATCACCCTAGAAAACTGGAATCTTACAGCAGAAACCAATGCCAAGAAAGGGTAATAAAACCTGAAGAAAAGACTTCCAACTACATAATCCTTCCATGAGAATAGCTACACAGGCAACCATTTTATAGGAATACAAAATGCAATCGTGAGAAAGGAATGTATAGAAAAGAGACCCTGGGAACTTTCTTAAAGCAATATCTGGAAGGCTGATTTAAGAGCCGCAGTTTCCAAGGTCAGTAATGTCCTTTCCCCATTTTGTAGGCCCTTCCGCCGAGGATTCCCAGGCGAAGCAAGTCTCTGACCACTGAAGGAATTTTTTCTACAGACCAGACCACAGGTGAAATGGGCAATCTACTCCCGGCCTGCCCAGCTCATGCTTTATAGACAGAAGCGTTACACAGAAAGAGAGTGCAGTAGCACAACTAGCAGAACTCCTGCGTCACATCTTCACCCTTCTAGGAACAACTCAGAGAAGCCACTATCAGGAAAGTGGGAATCAGGACCATTTGAACAACTTTATTGAACTTTCCTCTTCAGACTCCCCATGGTCCTTGCCTTAGCAGCCACATTCTCCTAAAGAGAGTCACAGAGAGATGAGTTCTTAGAGCAGACAACAGTGGAGGACAGAGACAGCTTGTGCTCCTGATTTTAGATGGGAAGCTACAATAGTGGGCTTAAATTTTGATTAAATGCTGGAAAGTGGCTTTGCCTTTCTATTTAGCACTCTTAATAGAAGACTGAGCTTTTGTTGCTTCCCCAAGGAGATCATGGAATTTATCCAGCATTCGAATGAACTTCAGAATGGGTTGAGACAGAGCTTGGAAGAGCTGAGACTAGGGTGACAAGCTGTGCTTGTGGAGGGGGAGAGCTCCCGGGACACGAAGGCTTTAAGGGATGTAGGCAGAAGACACCACTTTCATTCCTTTATGGAAACAAGGGTGTGCTATGCAGCGCTGAGATCTCAGGATGGATTGAACCATTAGATGCCCCAACACACCTGAGACATCTTGCATAATACCTTGTGAATGTCAATGCTTCATAATTAATTGTTGCCATTAACTGTGGGAGAAAGAAAAATCCCCTGATGTTATCCTAGGACTAAATAAACAGCACAGTTCCACAGACTCCTTCAAGATGTTTAGGTCTAACAATTTCATAACTACTTGGAAACTGGAATGCTTTCTACTACCCCAAGATTTATGCTCACATCATTCCCAAAGGAGCCACCCAATACAGACAGTAAGATACATTTTTCTTTATCCCTTCCCTCCATTGTTATATATGGAAATAAAGATTACCAGGGCTGGTTGGTAAAGGCTGACAGGTTAGCATATAATTGGCATCCTTTAGGCGGAAATCCTTTGGATGCGTTTTGTGCTGAATGAGTTTTGGTGTGATGTAGGTAACAAGTCTCTGAACTCTGAGCCTCTGATTTCCTACACATCCTTTGCATGGCCCTCCCGCCTTAGAATACAGCACAGTAAGGAGGCCCATGCGAGAGCCTTTGCTAATGCTTATCTTTAAAGAAGTGGGAGGATTTTTTTTTTGGTAGATCATGGGACTTGAACTCGGCCTGGGCACTGTCCCTGAGCTCTTCAGCTCAAGGCTATTGCCCTACTTTTGAACACAGCCCCACTTCCTATTTTCTGGAGCTTAACTGGAGATAAGAAAGAGTCTTTCAGTTTTGTGTTTGCCCATGCTGGCTTTGAACCTTGATCCTCAGATCTCAGCCTCCTGAGTAGCTAGGATTACAGGCATGAGCCACCACATTCTGCTCTAACAAAAATGTTTTAAATGGTTTAATTTGATATTGAAATTGTTTCCAAATTAATCAACAGACATGTATCTATTCATTTTTAATTAGCTTCTAAGCATATTTATCCTGTGTTAGACATATTCTCTGTTCACACCAGTGAGTATCAAGAGTTAAAATCTGATATATTGCATTAAAAGATTGATATTTCCCCAAATCGAGATAGCTTTTATTGTTAAATTTTAGCATGAAGATACTGCAGAGAATAGCTCAACCCCTGTACAATTAACTCTTCACAAATAAGCCTGTGGATAAGTTTTACTGAATTTTATTCCAATATGCTGGGAACAAGGTGTGCCATAGCATGAAATTCTTTGGAGTTTTCTTGATTTGAACAATAGAGTGCTTTCTTTAAAATACAATAAAAATAGCAAGAATGCACGATCCCAATATGTAAAAGAATGTCTGAAAAAAATCTGAGGAAAAAATGCATCACAGATTATCAATTCAAAAGAAAAGGCTTCACATCGTGTACAAACGTTAGCACATTGACTAGGATGAAAACACACATGGTAAGTATTTTGTGGCATTCTGGCATGTGCGAAGATGAACCCACAGGAAGCGTTCAGTGCAAATGGACACAGAAGAAGAGCACAAATGACACGACGGGCTTTCACACCACGTTCTGAGGTTGCGTTCTGTGGTATATTCCAAAACTAGAGACCTACATGCGTGCACAAATCGAACGAAATGTTGTGATTGTATTGTAAAATCCATCCCGTTCAAAACTCCTAACCAAAGAGCTCGCAACAGGGGACTGTCAGCCTCCTGCCATCACGCCATTGGCTGTCAATCTGCCATTCCACACCAGCAGCTAATCCACATCACACACAAAGCATGGCATCTTCCCAGATGACTTTATCTTCCAATAACTCCACTTCATGCCTTTAATTTTTTGCTTCACATTCATGGCTGGCAAAGTTTCTGATCAGGATATTTTATCTTGTTACAGAATAAAAGTGGGAAAATGCTAAGTTTCATGTAGCTAGAGCAGGAATGAGAAAGTCTTGATGTCTGGTTTTCCTGAAGTCCTCTCCACCCAGCCAGGCCTGCTCTCCTGTCTCTAGCAGCCATTCTCCAGACTCTCTGAAATGCGCCCACTTGCCCTTCTCCTTCATGAGTCCCACAGGGGAGGCCTGCTGTGATCCCCTGCCCTTCAGAGCAGGGGTTAGTCCCAGCCCTGGGCTGGTTGCCATAGTACCCAGAGCTCAGAGAGGCTTTCACACCTCGGGTATTCCCTTCTGGGTCTCCAGATGAGCAAGCCAGCAGCCCAGGTCCGTCCTCCCTGCTTCCCACCCCCAACACACCCCACTCCGCAGTGTACGCGGAGTCCCCATCTCAGTGACTCCAGCCCTTCATCTCCGGGGCCCTCTCGGTGCACGCCCCACGGCCTGCCACCTTTTCTCTGAGAGTTTTTAACCCACACGGTGCTGGACATGTAACTAATTCTCTGCCAGACAGGGAACTCTCCCCAGAGAGCGCCTTTGAATATCAGAGATGGGAGTATGGAGTCATCCTGCAGCAAAAGAAATCTTTACTGCGGAGTCAGGTTTCTGTTTCTGCGTTTCTGCCCCGCGCTCCTGCCCCGTGTTCTTCTGCCTTTATGGCTCTTCGGTCCCACGCGTGGATCTGGGGTGCTGGCATGCACTGGGGGCTGCGCAGGTCCCCTGGAGCTCTGCACACGCACGCCCCAGGCCAGCCAGCATTGCATTCCTGCGAGTTGCATGTTCTGACAGAGAGCTCTTTCAGATCACTTTGAGAAAGAAAATGATAAGATATGATTTCCTAATTTTTTTAAGAAAACAGCTTATTTTACTTGGTTTACATTTAGCTTTAAGCGTTAATGGTACCGAAAAGAAATTACCAGAATAAAATGTGGTTATTTTTGCCAAATGAAACCATGCAATGGCTGAAGTAGTGTCTGCATTGTTGCTGGGAATCGTACAGCCCCTGGGTCTCCTCGCCACTTTTATTGATCATTTATTTACTGCATCTGTTAAATTTAAAACAAAAGCATCAAATGCCAGTGCTTGTCACCCTTCTGTTAGTGCAGGGGTTCACCTCTTGTGGGGAAGCTAGTGTGGGTAGTCAACCTGTCTTTAGTGGTTGACAAACCTCCATGTTCTTCTGCATCATGACTAAGCCAACATATATTAACTCTTGTCCATACTGTAGGAACATCTCTCTTCTCCATTCTTTGTTATTCTTAGTACGATATACATGTAGTAAGTTCATGTTGTAAGTATCTATAAAAACAGCAATTAAAGGATATGAAGATTCACTGTGAATTTGCTAGCCTCTTCTATTCCTTCTCTTTGGTTCTGGGTTTCTATCCTTTCTATGTAAGCATCATAAAGAAGTGACAGAGTCATAGGGATTTGTATCTAGCGTGTGCGCGCACGCACACACACACACGCGCACACACACACGCACATACACACACACACACACACACACACACACACACACACACACACACACTGACCATGGAACTGTGTTAAACGAGGTGGACAAGATAGGAAAAGAGAGAGATGGAGGATCAATGATTCCAAAATACTTTGCAAATATGTATGAAGAATCTCAACAAAAGTTGAGTGGATGAGCAAGGGATTGAGATTCAGAGAAAGAGAAAATCCTCAAGGGTTATTCGATTTAAAGTATAATGTATGTACATCTGGAATCCCATGGTGAGACACCCTGGTGCAATCAATACACACTCTAAGCATGACTGCAGGAGATCTGTGCCCTCATGTGTGGACAGGCTCCCACAGCACAGCTGTCTCCATGGCAAGGTGGAAATGCATGCTCACTATTGCAGCACTGCCCTGAAAGGGACACAAAACCGTAGTGCGTGTTAGATCACAGTGTGAAATGGGAACCTCGAAGGATGTTGCAGATGGACTTTGCAAGTGAGTTATATCTAAAAAAAATGATCACACGATGAGCAACTAAAATATCATGGTGGTGCAAGGTGCATCGTGCAGGGCAGCGTGGTACCCATGTGGAGAGTAGGGCTCATCCTGGGATAAGGAGCCGCCTGGCGCGTGTTCAAGGGAGAAGCTACCTCACTAATGGGTGGAGCGTGTGGCTGAACTGAGATGGTTGCAGATACCTAGAGGAAATTAGTGGGCCTGGTGTCTTGATTCTCAGAGAAGGATTCCACTTCAAGCTGTGTGGAAGACAGAAGAGAGAGAAAAAAAATCTTGTGAGGGACATTAAGTTTTCAGTCACGGAATTTTCTGGAGTGGCTAATTAAGTGCTTCTTTTGGATGAAAATAATTTCCAAGTGACTAAATAAAAAGACAGCAAATTTAGAGAGGTGAATGGCTAGGAATAAATTCAAACTAAAAGAAAACCAGAGTTTCACAAATATTGGGAATTTGTTTCTGTGGGGTAGTTTTCAGAAAAGAATCAATGTTGAGTGATTTTATTTTTATTCACTCATTTTGCACCTTTTCAATATTCCTATTTCATGATTTTTGCTATTTTAATTGGCAAAATAATTTGTACATGGCTAATATGATTTCCTGCTGTTTCTGATACACTTGATTTCTTGAGTTGATCGTTCATCCTTCTGTGTTCCGGTCAGCTCTTGGTCTTTGAGAGGCGAAGGGAAGAGTGCTGATGTCTGTAATGTAGATTTTTTTTAAAGACCTCATCCCTTGCCTATGCATTATCCAGGGGTATCTCTGATTATTGTTGCCTGATATGGCAGCAAAAACTGAGAATTGGTTCAGAGTTTGGGTAGGCAGTTTTAAAGGCTATCCAAAGAGATTCCCAACAACTCAAAGGGAAGTTTGAGACAAAATTGATTTGGGTTATACAATTCCCACATTAAAAATCAGAGGACTTGACTGAGTTTTTAGGATTGATGTTATGATGTTATTGTTCCTTTTAATGGGTTGAGATAGTTTCAGACTTACAAAAAGATTGCAAAGATAGCACAGGGGTTCACTATACCCCAACTCAATTTTGTTTATAACCACTTTACAGCTTATGTAAGATCTTTATTTGACAATTTGCAACTTAGGAATGCAGTTTAACAGGAGATTTTAAACTATATTGCCCTTGGCTCTTCTCATTCCTGACTAAATTAACTTCTAAATTTACTTCTTTTCATTGATTATCCCTAAAGTTCAACCACCTCTGAGAAGGTAAAATCTTCTACCTTTCAGGGCTCTTGTCAGTTGATAACAGCATAAAATGTACCCTTTTGCTTTGAATTTCATCCTGCATCCACCATTCTGCAGAGATAATAAATTGCTAACATTCCCACAGTCTGATTACGAGGGGATCCTTCTTTTTTTTTGTTAAATCACTCAAATCACTGTCTTCTCTGCCTTGCTCCAGAGCCTTTTTTCTTTTATAGTTTCTGTCCATTCATGTGGAAAGATTTATGTCCTTAGTCCCAGCCCAGGAATGGTTAATGTCCAAAGGCATAGTGTTAAAATTAACTGGATGTAGAAGGCATTTCAAATTATGAGATAGAGAAACAGAGAGAAAAGAAGAAGAAAGAAAGAGACAGGAAGAGGAAAAGAAAGGAAGAAGAGAGAGGAAAGAGGAAAAGAGGAGGATATATAAGTGTGGGAAAGGTGAAATTTGAACTAAATATATTATTAATGAATCGAAGTGACTATTATCCTATTGAATGAATAGTTATTCATAGAACATAGCACAGATTTTCCATTGAAAACACCAGAAGTTTATGTAAGAATTGATATGAGTTATACATAATATACAATACACTCCCAAGGATAAATTTTACAATGAGGAAACAAGGATAAAATCGGTAAGATGTATAATATTTCTGATACTAGCATCACAACTCTATTACATGGCTTTTCCTTTTCAAAAGCATCCTGTCTAGAAGAAGAAACAAGATGCAGAAGCATTTTAGGATTCTTTTCAGATAGCCCTCTCTCTTTTATCACTTTGTCTTTGGAAAACAATCATAGCCCTAATCACTAATACTCAGAAATGCAACAGTCTCTTTGCATTGTTTCCCCAAGATTAGAAGATTAGAACAAACGCAGGGTCCTTAGAACTCAGGGCCATGAATCCTGGGGTTGGGTGAAGCCTGCTGGAAGTCTTTCCATGTGGAGAACTGTGAGGCAGGGCCGATCACTTCCCAGCCTGATTGCCCAGTGTTGTAGAGCTGCTGCTGGAAGACCTCTGGTGTTTTGTGTTCAGTGATGATAATTGCCCCTTACTTGAAGAAAATAGAATAAAGAAAATGGATAGCACTATCTGCCATTGTTAAGTCTATAAAATATCCCTATGCTCTGTCTTCATAAATCCCTACTGCTCATTCCACACTCCTCTGAAACACTGGGTGATCTGCGGTGATGAAAGTCACATGACTTCACACACAACTCTGTTAGAGAAGAGACATTTAGAGTTGGTTATTGAGATTAATATTAAATAAAACATTAAATCAACCATACTACCCAAATGGTCGTCCTTGGAAATCACCACTGAATTAGGATTGTTTTCAGCATGTTTGAGAAACTATTGAAAACAGCCAAGGAAATTAGGCTTCAGGGAGAGTGGCTCTATTAGGCCCAAAAAATACGATAGCATGTTTGCACTCCATGAAAAAGAAACCCAGTTCCTTTTGTCTTCGTGTGTGTATGGCTGTCCTCTCTTTCCCTGAAGCACATGCTAGCAGTTCTCTCTAGTGTACAGCCCAAGACACTGTAGATTAATAGAAAATGAGGGTCACTCATAAAAGAATATTATTTTATACAGGTTCTAAGATGATGACTGCAGAGAGACATTCACTTAATATTTGAGGAAAAAACACTTTAAAGATTTTTTTAAGTTGTTGTACAAGTCAGTTGTCATTTGAGAAAGCAGTTTATGAATACAATCTCGCTTAATCAACGTTATCCCTTCCCACATTCTCATCCATCTCCCCCACCCACCTCGTCCCTCATTCTATGTAGTTTTGTAGGATACACGTTGGATCCTCGTCTGAATTTTCCCCTTCTTTGCCTCTTCTTGTCTCATTCTCTCCTTTGCCCCTTTCACCTTGGCCCCAACCAACCCATTTCGAGTACACACTTCCTGGTGTTTTATTTTGCCAAACTTTGATGTTGTCTTTCTGAGAAATTGCATGATTTGAGTTCTCTCCTGAAACTACCATGATTCAGTTAGAAATATACATGAAGTAGTAGGCTTGATATGTGTATTAATACTTTCTATCTATGTTTACTATTTCTGTACTACCAAAGCAAAATCAGGTTTTGTGATACATTATATACTTAGAGGTTTAAAATAGATGCAGATAGGGGCCAGGAGTTTGGCCTAGTGGTACAGTGCTTGCCTACCATGCACGAAGTCCCAGGTTCGATTCCTTGGTACCACCTACATAGAAAAAAAATGCAAGAAGTCATTCTGAGGCTCAAGAAGTAGAGCTCTAGCCTTGAGAAAGTTCAAGGACAGTGCTCAGGCCCTGAGTTCAAGCCTAGGACTGGAAAAAAATACAAAAAATGGATGCAGATAAATGTATTATTAATACTTAAAAATAATCACGATCTCCTTGTAACCACTATGTTATAAAACTCTTTTAAATTGTCAGTTGTTTGATAGGGAAGGGGGGAAAACCAAGACGGGTGGGGGGTCTGGGGGGGGGAGGGAAACGGGCACCAAGACATGTGAAAGGGTATCAATGTATGTGAATTAATGCACCTTCTATCTGGCAAATATCATGTAACCCTTTTACTAATTACAATAAAAAAAGTATAAAAAAATTTGTCAGTTGTGCATTAATTCACCTTCTAGCTGGCAAATATCATATAACCCTTTTATTAATTACAATAAAAAATATCAAAAAAATAAAAAAAAATAAATTGTCAGTTGTGGGAGTGGGACTTGAACTCTGGGCTCTTCAGATCCAGGCTACTGCCCTACCCCTGGAGTCACAGCACCACTTCCGGTTTTCTGGTGGTTAATTGGAGATAAGAGTCTCATGGAATTTTTTTTTTTTTTTGCCAGTCCTGGGCTTGAGCTCAGGGCCTGAGCACTGTCCTTGGACTTTCTCAAGGCTAGAGCTCTACCACTTGAGCCTCAGCACCACGTCCGGCTTTTTTCTATGTATGTGGTACCGAGGAATCGAACCTGGGTCTTCATGCATGCTAGGCAAACACTTTAACCACTAGGCCAAACTCCCGGCCCATCTCATGGAATTTTTAGTGTCCGGGCTGAGTATACCATGATCCTCAGATCTCAGCCTCCTGAGTAGCTAGGATTACAGGTGTGAGCCACCACACCTGGCTTGCTATATAACTTTTATGGCACATAAACAATATAAGGAAGATATTTTCCTTAGGAAAAGTTTGTATTTGATGTCAGCCCTTCACTTCTGAGACGGCAGTTAGACTGATCTTGCAATCCTGAACAAAATGTTCCGGAATTTCCATTTTTAGAAGATCAATTCAACCTTGTTCAATAATAGAAGGCCGAACTCTTACAATTTTAAGGAAAGTATCTACAAGATTGTGCTATTGCATATGTTTTGACATTATACAGGGCTTTCTTAAAATAGAATTAAGCTTTGCTAAAAAAATCTCAGAAACTAAAACAGACTCTGTTGGGGGGTATTGGTGAGTGGTATCTGTTGGATGCTATCAGGGTAAGTGGAGAGGGTGAATAAAGGTGAATATGGGCAAAGTAATTTATTTGCCTCTGTGAGAACAGGATCATATGCAATATTCATCAATACCCAAACATTATTCTTTGTGAAACAGAAGAGGTAACCCAAAACTTCATAGAAAAACAATCTTTGAGACGAAGAACAGTACTGAAGGAATATCAATAGCAAACTTCAAACTCTATATCACAAAGCCATAATAGTAAAAAACAGCTTGGTACTGGCATAAGAATAGGCCTGAGAACTAATGAGCCTGAACAAAGTCCTAGAAATGAACCCACAGACGTATGACCATCCAATCTTTGATGAGGGAACAATAATAACTACAAAACAGCAAAAACAACAAAAAAATAGGAAGGAAGAAAGACGATCTTGGCCTCTTCAAAAAATGGTGCTGGCTGAATTGGTTAAACACCTGTAGAAAACTGAAGTTAGATGCTTATATATCACCTTGCACCAGAATCAATTCCAAATGAATCAAAACCATTAGGTAAAAGTAAATACCCTGAAAATATTACAGGAGAGAATAGAGGAAGAACTAGGACTTATTGGCACAGGTCAAAACTTTTTAATAAAAATCCAGAAACACAAAAAAGTGAAGAAAGGTTGTATAAACAGGACTGCATTAAATTGCAGAGCTTCTGTATGGCAAAGGACATAGCTAGCAAGATAACAGAAAGCCTGCAGAGTGGGAGAAAATCTTCACTAACCATATAACAGACAAGGACCTCATATCTAAAATATAGTTATAGCTCAAAAAATTAAATCTGCCTCCCAAAAAATTCTTGAAGAAACAATCGCCCAAAAGTGGGTTAAAGACTTAAAGAACCAACTGGGCACTGGTAGCTCATGCTTGTAATCCTAGCTACTCAGGAGGCTGAGATCTGAGGATCATGATTCAAAGATAGCCTGGACAGAAAGGTCCACCAGAAAACCAGAAGCTGTGTTATGGCTCAAGTGGTAGAGTGCTAGCCTTGAGCTAAAGAGCTCAGGGGCAGTGATGAGGCCCACAACTTAAAAAAAAAAGAGACTTAAAGAGAGACTTCTTTGAAGAGGAAATAAGAATGGCCAATAAATAATGAAGAAATGCTCAAAATTTCTGGACAAAAAAGAATTGTAAATCAAAACTACATTCAGAGTCCACCTCACTCCCATTAGAATGCTCATTGTCAAGAAATCTAATGTCAACAGGTGCTGGCGGGGTTGTAGCCAAAAGGAAGTGTTACTATATTGTTGGTGGGAGTGTAAATTCTTTCAACCTCTATGTTCCTTCTACTTCTATTCTGTACACTTTCCATAACTCAAAGCTTTGTATTTAGTGGGTTCAAACTGTTATGAAAAAACACTTTCAGAATAGCTGTATTTTGGCCTGAATTAACAAAGAAGTTAACGAAGACCAAGCTGGCCAGAAAGCAATAATCATCCTCCAATATTTTCCAGGTTGCTATCTTCCATGCAATTGTTCCCCAATAGCTGCCCCTGTGATCCTTTAATTCTGCACAGTGCCTTTATCTTGGAACAGTTCTCATCATTTTAGGACATTCAGTTGTTGAGAATTTTGGAGACATACTAATTTAATAAGATTTGAAGTTGTGGGTTTTTCATATTATGACTGTCACAAGAATATTAAATGTTGTAATTTAACAATTTGAAGGAATGACATCTTGATGAATCGTTTCATCAATACTTTGAGCTCCATTGCACTGTAAAATGTGTGTTCTGGGATGTCATTTGTGAGGATGGCCCTGGAGCTCTGCAGACATATTTAATCCAGCAGTACTGACACAGCCCAGAGGTTTTTATGATGGTAGAAGGAATCTTGGGTGAGGGAAGAGAGTGAAGCCACTTTAAGTACCTCCTCAGGCCTCTTCATTGTGTTGCAAGAGTGAGTCTCCTCTATTTCTCATGGGCCACAATCTGCTCTCAGTCTCCCAAAATCCCTTCTGCCAAGATCATATAGGCAGGAGAATGGGAATTATTATTCTTTTATATCTTTAATATGATGAAAGCAATGATTCCTTCTTATTTGGATGCAATCTGCACAAAGAAGAAAACATGCAGAAGTAGCGGACTGGAAGAGCAAAGGACAAAGTTCTCTTAATTATGGATCTAGGCTGCCAGTCAAGATGTCTGTACATCTTGGAGACGCCAGTGGTATTTTTTGACCAAAAGAAGAGGGAATTATTTGCTAGTCATCCAGATTCTTTTCAGAACAAGGCAATGCTAGTGATATATCTCAAAGTGGAGATTTCATGGATGTTGTTGCTAACTCTGTATTCTTCACCCAGTACTGATAGTGCTGATAGTGTACTTGGAGCTGCTATAGTAACTGGGAGTAGAGATCTTCTCAACTTCACGCCATGTGCAATCTATTAAAGCACATCCACCCTGGTTTCTGGCTCAGTGGGAAAACCATATGAGGCCACAAAGCAAATGTTTATCTCTTCTCACGCTCAACAGTGTAAGTGAAGCTGCACATTGTCAGTCACACGTTCTGTGATACAATCTCTAATGTTAGGCCTGCAGTGATCTCAACACAAGGCTTAACACTTTTGTGAAGGACAATTTAGGATTTTGTGTCAAAAGTTTGGTCCATAGCTTTCGTAATGAAGGATCGCTCTTGAGGCTCTGTACATCACATGGGTAACTAGGAAAATAAAAACTAAACAATTGGTGCCAGAAACCTAAAGTAAGGAGAAAGCTGCTTATTGAGTTCCTGCTTCATTGTGTGTCCCCTGGAAGCATCTGCCAGTCTCCTGGAATACAGGTGCGAGGATGAGCGTCCCAGTGCAGTCTTCAGTAGACTGCCCTTGTGGCAGGCACAGACATCAGAGCAGGGCCCTGGGAGACCAAGGGCTGCAAGTCTCGTCCTTGGGAAGCTCTGCAGACGTAGTAGGAGAGAATCAGACGTAGAGAGAGTTTTCAAATTTTCAACCCCAACTAGATCATTTCAGAACCAAACCAGAAAACAGATTTCAGATATTTACATATAGGGCATAGCTTCCTCAGGAATAAGACATGCGTGAGGGATGAGTGAAAGGTCTGACATGTGTATATATGTATATATATGGATATATATGTATAAATACATATATAAATACATATAAAACATATACATATGTGTATATTACTTATTATATATAATTATATAATATATATTATATGTGTATATTATATATAATATATATATAATATTACAAGTAACCAGAAACACAAATACACATCTTTTTTTTTTTTTGTTTGGTCGTGGGGCTTGAACTCTGGGCCTGGTACACATAACTTTTAAGAGAAATAAATACTCTTCAGCTGGTATCCTCAGTACAAGTCAGAAGGTAGGACACAAGATTTTCAAAGGGCAAAAATCAAACAAATACATTTTTTCTTTAAAAATCAACAAACTTCCATTCTGGGATTAAATAGGAAATAAAACTCTGCTAATTCTACTCATCCATCATGATATTGTACCATTCATAAGGAAACAGAAAGACATGGGAAAAATATATGAAGGAAAGAAGCCATGCCCAGAGGAACGTACGTTGCATGGTTTCCCTCATTTGTGATAATTAGAATGTGCCTATAAACCTATAGGTAAGCAAGGGCTTACAAATGTATTAACTGAAGTAGAACAGATTCTCTGGATAGTGCTAATAGTGTAGTTCCTTAAAAAATGAACAACTGGGCCGGGAATTTGGCCTAGTGGTAGAGTGCCTGCCTGACATGCATGAAGACCTGGGTTCAATTCCTTGGTATCACATACACAGAAATGGTGCTGTGGCTCAAGTGATAGAGCTCTAACCTTGAGGTAAAAGCCCAAGGACAGTGCTCAGGTCCAGAGTTCAAGGCCCAGAACTGGCAAAAAACAACAACAACAAAAAAAAAACAATAAGAGGTTTCTTTAAATATTTTTCTTAAAGGAACCAGAACCTAAATTGACAGCGTCAAAGAGATCACGCAATCAAATAGAACTTCTCAGTTAAATTTAATTCTCTTAAGTGTTTGGCTTTTCTAACTACAGTGGTCAAAGATAAAGAAATCTAATTAATGTCAATTCTTGTCACTGAATATGACAAGTGACAAATGCAAAATTGAGAAAGAAGTGAGGAAAAAAAGACAAGTTACTGTTCAACATACGGAAACCCATTTTATTTATCATTTTCATAGGAGTATTGATTCCATTTCTGAACATGGTTGGCTTATCTTGGGTAAAACATGAAAGATGAAACATAATGTTGCTTTTTACATGGTAGATTCAGAATACCAAAAAAGAAGTAAGACAAATCTATTTTCTAACCTCTTGTGATCATTTCCCTAGATCTTAGGACTTTAATTCCTATAACAAGATAGTATTCCTTTGCTCTGAATGACTCATGTAGTCTATTGTTCTACACAACGCATATGAACTCACAAACTGATGAAAAATGAAAAAATTCCAGAGGCAAGATGGAAGCTTCTGGGTTCAGAGACTGAGGAATGGAGGAGCCCAGAACGCAAGCCAGCAGCCTTGTTGCAGAGCAGGTGAGGTCCAGGAGGGAGAATTCTAGAACACTGTGGAAGTGAGATTATGGCATAACTTCTTCGGGAGAGGCAATTAGACAGCAGTGCGTAGATGAAGGCATGAAGTCATGCAGACCTGGCTTCGTTGCACAGCACAGACGTTAGGTCATTCCCTGTTAATTGATTGAGACTTAAATGCAATGCTGCTCAAACCATCATTATTGGCAAACAGAACTTATGAAACAGAAAATGCTTTTATAGAAAGGCAAACTAAGAGGATTTTTCTTTTTTTTCATCCTTTAAGCCTTTATTTTCTTTTTTTCATATATTTTTTATTGTAATTAATAGAAGGGTTACATGATATTTGCCAGATAGATGTTGCATTAATTCCCATATATTGATAGCCTTTCACTTGTCTTGGTCCCCATTTCCCTCCCCCGACTCCCACTCCTCATCTTGTTTTCCCCCGTTCCCTATTCAATTTCAAATAACCAAATACAAATATATCCGATATATCAGGTAACAAAGTGAGATACTGTAACAATATGAGATAACCAAGGGACAGCAAAAGAGATGAGAGATAACATAGTACCTTAAGGACAACAATCATTCATTATATGGCTTATGTTTCTATATCCTACTAAGAGGATTTTTCTAATATAATAACTTTAAAAGCAGATCCATCATTATAACATGAAAGTATAAAACTTCAATAGCGACTTTCAGATTTCTTCAATTTATAGATACTTCATTTTAGTTTAATTGTAGTTAAAAATTCACATTAGTTATCCAAAAAGGTGTTATTTTGACATTTCTAGATAGTCTTACAATGTACGTGGATCAAAATTACCCTGCTCTGATTCTCCTTTATTTTCCCCTTTTCTAAACACAAATTTCAATAGCTTTCTCTTTTGTAATACAAACATCCAGAAGTGTGGCTATCAGTTAGCTCAAGATAGCCCAAAAGACTCATGTAATTAAATACAGCACAAGCAAAATGTCACATTATATTAAGCATAAATAAATCAATAATAGCCATTGTGGTATTTGTTTCAGGAGCTTTAGAATATTCAGCGAATGTTACTGTTTTGGATGATTTCCTTGTGATGATAAATATAGTGCATTAATAATGTATTTTTGCAGAAGCATGAAGGGAGAAACATGCTAGCAAATCATGAGTAGTGCAGAATGCTATTAATGAGCTCTTTATTACCTCCCTTCCAGAACTTTCAGGTTTGGAGTCCCATAATTCACCAAGGTCATGAATCGCACCCTGAGCCATTTATTGGGAAATCATTGGCTTATTAAAGACAATTCATTTCTATCCATGGTTGACAATTTATAACTATTTAATAGTCTGATTATTATAAACTTTACGCTTTGCATAGAAATAGTTTATAGATAGCTTAATAAATCTTATGGATAACTGTATAACATGGGGTATAAATCAGTTTACTAAGGTTGCTGAATTAAATTATTAATGGTACAGCGCTATTATAAATTACTAGTGAATACTTACACATTGCTGGATGATCAATAAATTGATCACAAAAGAGCATGCAAGCGAGACTCCTTGAGAGTGTCATTCTTTGGTTTTAAACAATGCTTCTTGTCAGAAAGAACAATATTGCTCCATGTGTAAGGAAATAGAAAGACCTAGAAAAAATCATATT
Source organism: Megascapheus bottae (assembly GCF_031878675.1). NCBI lineage: Eukaryota > Metazoa > Chordata > Mammalia > Rodentia > Geomyidae > Megascapheus > Megascapheus bottae. The sequence continues at coordinate 81,509,287 of NC_143512.1, forward strand.
AAGTGAAGTAAACCAGACTCAAAGGAACATTGACTCAATGGTTTCCCTCATTTTTCATAATCAGTAGAAACCTTGGCTCTCCTAGCAGAGATTTTCAATAGAACAAAACCTAGACACATAAGGCCATATAGTATGACGCTAAATGGAAGGACCTCCAGGATATTGAAACAAAAGCCATATAATGAGTGATTGTTGTCCTTAATGTACTATGTTATCTCTCATCTCTTTTGCTGCCCCTTGGTTATCTCATATTGTTACAATATTTCACATTGTTATCGGATATATTTTATATATGCTTAATTGGTTATTTGAAACAGGATAGGGAAGGGGGGAAATCAAGATGAGCAGGGGGAGGCGGGAGGGAAATGGGGACCATGACATGAAATAGGGTATCAACATTTGTGAAGTAATGTACCATCTCTCTGGTGAATATAATGTAACCCTTCTATTAATTACAATAAAAATATATGAAAAAATAAACAATGATTCCAGTTTTGCCTCCATGATATTTGAGGTCTGGAAATGGGAAAAAATGTAAAGGTTATTGGTGGATTGTGTTATTGATTTGTTGAACCATATTTCTATATGTCCTACTTGTCAAACATGCGTCTGAAAAATCTCTTCCTATGAGAATATGATTTTGTGGAGACTTCAACCTTCTTCTAATACTCCCCAAACTTAAAATCTCCTCTAAAGCTTTTGTTAAGTGCAGCAATAATGTTGAGTACTCAGCTTATTCTTATTATGAAAGAGTGTGACAGAATTCTGATGGCTATGTGAAGGGAGGAAGCCTTTGCTGGCAGGTTTCTTTCTGTTGGGAATACTGGGAAAATGGGCACATGAGCTGCTGCTCCAGACCTGGCAGCCGGCTTCTGCACCCCTGTGGCAAGAAAATAAACCCTTGTGAGAGAAGACCTGTGCCACCAGGCTCCTGCTGCTGTAAGCTAAGTGTCAACTCCTAGAAAAAGGTCAGAGCAATTTATACAGGAATTCCCGTGACACACAATCGTACAGGAGATGAACTAGAGCTGCCTGCACAATTTGAAAAGAGAGAGAGAACCAGAGCAGGTTCATCACATAAGTCTGTGCAAATCCCTGGCACAATGTGGCCCTCAATCAGGGCAGTCACCCAGTTACATTTCATCTTGTTGAATGTGGCTAGGTTCACAAGGGAGCCTTGAGTGGGGGCCCGCCTGTCACCTGTCCTCTGAATTTATAAAGCAGCATGCTTCCATAATGCGTTTGTCAATTTTCCTCCATGATTTTGTAAAACTGTTCAAATAAGCTCATTTGTTAGAGATGCATGCATGTTTTTCAGGATCAAAGTATATAGAAAGGTAATATGCGCAATCCCTCAGTGGTTTTCGCTGTACCCAACTAGGTCCTGTAGTTTCCATGTCCGCATCCCATTGCATTTTCAGGTGGAACAGCACTGTTCCCTTAGCTGCTGATTTGACTTTTTCTAAATCTCAGGAACTATAGACTAAGAGGGCATTTCTGGAAATCCCATAGAGACAAATTATTTCTCTCCATTCTACTGTAGCCTTTCCCATTTTATTCTAAGGAAATCAAGGTAAAGAGCAAAGGTCTGCGAGAATGGATGGAATGGGAAGTGTCAGAAGCATCCTCCATGATCTTAATGTACAACGGTATATTACAAAGTAGAACTAATCAGACACTAAATGAATAAACTCACAATGAAACAACATATCCAAATTTTAGTAATTTGATCACATTTTTATAGCAGTGTTACCTAAGTTGAAGCTGCTTATAAGCTAATAATATTCAACAAAATAGTATTCACAGGAATTTTAAATGTATAGAAAAGAAGAATATTATTCTATAAGAAAAATTTATGAAGCCATACAACTTTGTTTTCTAGGAGACAGGTAATAAAATAATTTTTATTATTCTTGACCAATACTTCCAATTGGACTACCTGCTGAATTCAATTTTAAACACTAGTTTAAAAACAATGCTCATCTAAGAAATAACCAGAAAATATTTCAGTCCTAAAACTATGTAAATCATATCGAACATTTCAAAGTGTTTTTGATGTGATAAAAAATTGAAAACAATGGACTCATTTTCCCTTGTACTCAGGGTTTTCAATTCACATCATGACAGTCTTGGTAAACACATTTGTTTTGCTACTATGAAAATAAAACCAACTTAAAAGTAGGATTTTGGAAAACATACTAAATTTCACCTATTTTGAAAATATACCAAAAGTTATTATTTGCCAAAATGCTTGAGAGCCATTGGTAAGATTATTTCAAATATCTAAAATGGGGAAAATATAAAACTCACCTTACAAAATTAATACACTATAATGAGTTGTAATAATGATCTAATGAGATGTTATAAGAAAAATCAATTTGTTAAAATCCTGTCATTTTTAACAGTCATTGAAAGATAAAGTTGCTATTATTTTATTTCTTTGATAAAAGTGAGGGTGGTATAAACACACTGACACTCTTTAGTTCCTTTTTTTCTTGTTTTTACACATCTTCCTGTAGAATGTACTGCTTTCCAAATTCACTTCTTTAATATATTTGCACTTTTACATTTATTTTGGGTACTGTATGGGCACATGTGTTTTCCAGCTCCTTTTCCTTCCGCATAAATATTTTCCATGAGCATTTCTAGTGGCATTTTGTTTATTTCTGCCTCTCCCTCTAGAGGGGGCATATGCAACTAGACCAAGACAGAGAAAGCACTGGATCTCCCATGTTTGTTGTCTAATTCAGAAAGGGTCCGATCACACTGTATTCAAGAAAACGCCTTTAGAGCTACTATGAAAATAAAAGAGTTCTTCCATCTCAAGTTGAAGCTGAGAAAAATGTACCCTGATTCTACCTGAAACTGGATCAAGTGCCAAGGAAAGCAGAGCCAAGGACCCGGGGCAAAGATACCCACCTCCTTCGTATACCTTAATGCATTTGAACAGAAATACACTTCGTTCCCAGAAGCCGCAATTGCTGAGTTGAATCAATACTTTCTTATGATGAAATACAATTTAATGGTATAAAGTGGTCTTTTCCTGACAGGAAGACGAGAGTCACATGCCCATGGAGCTGTCACTTCTCCCCTGTTCACTGGATGTTTCCTTGCTGTCAGATCGCCCGCTTCATCTTCTTTCATCGATTGCTCTGTCTGTCCACAACCCATGTATACTAGCTGTTCCCAAGGTGCACTCTTTCTATCTTATCCCCTCTCTCCACTCCACCCTTTGGCAGCCATGCTTGTTGACCGTTTTCCAAAGGCATTGATTTGATTATCCTCTGATTAAAGCACCCTGAGTTTTAAAGTCATGTGTACAGAGTTTCCCTAAAGCATATTCATTTAAATGTTTCATATGGCATACAAACTCAATGTGTACAAAACAACCCTCCCTTAATACATTTCAACACAGTTCCTTAAATAAGAGCTATTTCATTGATTCACCACATTCCAAAATGCTGGCCTCATCACGCCTGAGTTCTAGATGGGTAGATGTTGTGGCTTCTCATTCACTAAGAGGTCTGTGGAAACCGAGTCATCTCTTCTTTCTGTAGCTGATGCTTACATCATATTTCCTAACTAATTTGATGGATGTCTGCTAAGGCCCCAAATACATCCAAGAAGGCTATACTTAATAAACAGAGGTACATAGTTACACAGTTCAGTATTTGCAATGTCAGCCTAGCCCAACCTCACAGCCCAGAGGCTGGAAAGGGAGCACGAAGTCAGCAAGAGTCACAAGGGCTCCTCCTGGGATGTCATGAGGCTGATTAAGAGATTATTTGTGTTTAGTTGGGAAACCTTCACAGAGAGAGCATAGACTGGAAAAAATATGAAATAGTAATTTCCCTCTTCATTTGTTCATCTTTGTCTTCAGAACCTACTTTCATTATTCTATAATCCTCTCTCTTCTTCCCCAAACTTGTTTTTACAACCTCTATTTAGTGTGTGTGTATATATGTGTGTGTATATATATATATATATATATATGAAGATTTTCATGCTCCCAACAAGACTATTAACTACTCTGCATGTGGTCCTTCCATGTGGAATTGTGACTTTTATTTTCAAATTATTTGAGAAAAATCACTTATGAAAAATCGTTTTGCAGAAACTATGCCTCTCCCCTAACTCATAGATGACATGAATTTTTGCCTTTCATTCTCTTTTGCTTTACTTGATGTTCAAATCTAACTAGTCTGACTTGCTGGGATCCCATAGCTGTGGGCTCCGCCAGATGATATGTATGCTAGAGAGAGCATGTGGGGTGGAGTAAGACCTTCTAATAGCCAGGAAGCAAGGAGGGAGAACAGTAAGGTTGAGGGACATGGCTTAAGTGATCCACTTCCTCCAAAAACTCTCCCCTCTCACAGTCCTCACCTCCTCACCATAGTCCATTAGTCCAGCGTTGGAGCAGCTCATTTATGAAACGTGAGCCTGCGTGACTTCATCTCCTCTAAACATGTCTGTGTGCATTTTAAGGACCGTCTACGTCAAACCCGATTCTAAAATACAGTAGAGAACTTCCCTACCTAAAATGGATGGCTGAAGGATAGACCTGCTTTCAAGGTCTGTACATACCCTTACACACACACACACACACACACACACACACACACACACACACACACACACACACACACACGTTTGCCCATTTGTAGAAGTTCTCATTTCTATTCCTTCCTTCCTTCTTCCCCATCTCTCTTTCTTCCTCTCTTTTTCTTTTTTCTTTTTATTGTAATGTGTAGAGGGGTTACAGTTATATTAGCCAGATAATGGGTGCATTACTTCTCACACATTGATTCCCCTTCTCATCTTTTTGTTCCCACTTCCCTCCCCCAACTTCTCCCAATTCCCCCCCCCTCTTTCTTGCTAGTCCTGGGTCTTGAACTCGAAGCCTGAGTACTGTGGTTGGGTTTTCTCAAGGCTAGAGATCTACTGGAGCCACAGCACCGCTTCTGGCTTTTTCTTTCCTGCGTATGTGTTACCAATGAATGGAACTTAGGGCTTCATGCCTGCTATGCAAGCACGCTATCACTAGTCCAAACTCTCAGGCCCCTTCTATGTTCCTTCCACAAAAATATCATGAGGGTAAGAATTCAGTGATTCCCAGTTTCCTATAAGCTACACTCATCTTCACATGATGATGAACAAATTCTATATATGACACTTACGTTTGACACTTTGATTTACCTATCTGAAACAGTGTGCTGCAGTAATTAAAATATAACCATACTTTAAATGGAATTGTGGGTTTTATTTTTATCACCCAAAGATTTATTTCATTTTAAAAATTTACTCTGCTAAGTTTTACAAAATGTTTCTACAAGGTGAGACCTTTTGTGCTAAACTTATTTTAGAGCAGGAAAAATTGTCTGGAAATATATGATCTGTAAAATATTTTTGTTCTGGCTCTAATTACTACCTAGCATTATGCAGCCTTATGAAAGCCCAGGGATGATTCTTAAATTTAAAACAAATTAAGGGAAATTATGGAAGAAGCTATAATTCAAGCAACTGCTAATGGTTAAATAGAATTAGGTCACAATGTGCAAGACTTGGAGCTATGCAGCAAAACTCTTCCTATACTTCTAAGTTCTGGTGCCTTTTTGGAGAAATACAGTACAGATAAGTCTAATTTTTGTTTGTGATTAAACTGTCTATAACCTTACAAACTAAATATAGGATAGAAGACTGAATGATATCAATCATGTGAATTTCACTAGAATTTCAATAGCATGAGCTGAAAGGTAGAAAAATAAATTTAGATATAAATTCAGGGCTAAGATTATGTTATACAGGAAACATTAACATTCTAATCTGAGAAAAAAAGGCTGATTAGGCAATTCAGTAATGTTTGTGACTTTTATACATTCACAGAAGTTAATGTGGCCAATACTGACAGAGGTAATACAGATGTAATTACAGATGTAATAGCCAGCTGACTTTCAAGATCTTCCTATAGAAACAGAGATGCTGACACAATGTGCAAGTCCAGCAGTTAGTCCATTCGTCCAATAAGGCTTACTCAGTTTTACAATACAACATTACCAGTTTAAGTAATTCCCTTAAATATCCTTGTGAAGAAAATTTAATAGGAGTTTGAGGGAAAATGCTTATTTTCTATGATGGTCCCAGTGGAACCTCTATTTTTCATACTATGGAGTGATAAGCAACTGTTTGCTAGCTATAGTAAGGTTATAGAATACAAATATTTATAAAATTTCAAGGAAGCATTGGTTAGCATTTTGTGTAAAAACATGTAATATTTAAGCACTTTAAAGGAATCTTGTTATTCCTTGGTAATGTTACGAAAAATACATGAAACTATTCAGGTTGGAAAGCAGTAGGAAACCACAGCTATTAATACAGTCAAATAAACTTCAATGCTAGAAAAATGTGAATATGAGCGTTCACCAGAGTGACACCAGTGGAGGACGTTCTTAGGAGAGGATCACGTAAGCGTAAGAGCTGTGGTCACATATGACAAATGCACATATGAAATGAACTCCAGGACATGGAAAGCGTGGGTTTTTGTTTTACTGTTTGTTGCTGTTTTTCTCTTCATTTCTTTTTGTTTGTCCAATTTTCGGTCTTTGGGGAGGGTGAAGGGGGCACAGGAAGGGTGGAATAAAGAGTGAGTGAATGCAATGGTGACACTCCCTAGACATGAAAATGAACTAGACAACTTGTAGGTGAGAATGGGAGGGAAAACCTGGGAGAAAGCGAGGAAAGGGGAGATATTGTTCAACAGAAACTTATGCTTTATCTGATTTATGCAGCGGTACCTCCTTTGTACATCACCTTTACAATAACAAGAAACAAATTTCAAAGAAAAATCAACTGTCCAATGACCTACATCAGTTTTAAAAAGGGGAACTCAATCCCTTTGCCAAATTTCCAAGACTTGGTATAAGACGCAGAATCTACATTAGTAGAAAGAAGTTCAAGTTCACATAAAAATTCTGCACACATGGAGAGGAGACAAATGTAATGTCAGAGCTTGGAGGCTACAATTATATAATTTTATACAGAACTTAGAAACTACCATTTTAATATTAACAAGTAGTTGCGGTATAATATAGGAAAATGATATAACTCATTTTAGCTGCCGATCTTCTAATTATTAAGGTTATTACTTGTTAACTTATCCCCATCAGCATTTTGTTTATAATATTAATATAATCATTAGCATAACAATGCCACTTTTTTACTTTAATAATTATAATGCTGATGCTAATTAACTGCAACTTCCTGTACTGATAATGACTGAATATATCTCAAGAGACACGTAGGAAACAAACCGCCTACTTATGAGTGGGAAAGTTCTTTTTCAGACCTTCTGTAGCAGTCCTGGTGCATGCAGAGCATATTCTTGGGACCAGCTTTGTAAGACTTGATGGGATGGCTTTGAGTTAGGATAGATTTTTATCTTTCATGTCAGTCTTCTTTTCCCTTGACAAAGCCCTCTTTTAACAGTTGGAAGGTTCTTGTAGGAAAATGGAGACAAGAAGGTTTTTCATCAATGTAGTCTTTACCACCAGATGAGTCTCATTTCAGAGAAAATGTATGCCCGCATGTATTTAGGCATTTTGTTTAAAGCGGCAATGCTGATGGCACCAGGTTGTATTTGAAAATGACCAGTTGTGCTAAGTCTGGCTGCAAGGAAGCAAAGCAGATACAAAGTTCTAGAGAAACATGGTAGATCACTTGCTCAAGAACTAGAATCTTCATGCAGCCAAGCAGGCAGGATTTGTCCCCTTAGACAACAGAGTATTAGACAGACAATAACTATACTGATTTGACCACTACTCACAGCAGTCAGTATCAAACTAGCTCCCTGAGCCCCACAGTGTGTACAACTAAAATAATTACTAAATTTCAAGGAGAAAAAGGATAAGATTCACTTCCTTGTTCAAAACCACATAGCTAGTGGCTTGGCCAGACTCTTTATCTTTAGGAAATGCTGCTTCTACTCATTGTGAAATTGGTTAATGTCATGGTGGCTGTGCCAGTGAGGATGTGGGAGGATACAGGCCGAGTAGCCAGGAGTGACTAACATGGAAGCTCCATACAAACCCTGGCAAGCTGAAGGCCAGGAAGATGAGAGAGGAATGGCCACAAAGAAACCGCATGATTAGCTTGGAAATCCTATAGCAATGCTGTGAACTGCTTATTGTCACTGTCACCTTTCTCTGTGGCATATGGAACCCCACCATGTGGTAAGGGCTGTGTCAGCCCAGGAAAATGGGGAGATGTTATAAGAGAGGCTAAAGGAATATAATATCTGAGAAGACCTATCAGGGATTTGTGATGAAATTAAATGCACATCCCTTACCTGCTTAACTAGTCCTCTCTCAGTTTATCCAAAAGAATTAATATTAGGATGGCGAGACAAGTATTCTACTAACTGTTCTGTAATTGAAAAAATTATTTCCTAACAGAATCACGATATGAGGTGGCCCGATGATTCTTTTGTGTGGATGAGCATTTGTTTATCTGTAGCAAATGATCTCTCTTGGGGTGATACTCTGAGTTAATAGAGCGTTGTATGCTAAATCTTTCTTGCAGAGTCATACTGTGAGGGAAGAGATTTTGCCACTGAGTTTGATTTACAATTAGTGCGTTTACTTCCTCGGGTATGATTGCTTCTAGGCTAAATGGTTTGCTTTTACTCCTTGGTGGGGTTTCATCTTTCAGTGTAAAAATGTGCAGGATGTTTTCCTTCTAACATCATACCGTGTTCAACACTGATTTATTTATGTATGGATTTATGAATTTCCCAAGCACATACCCGATTGGAAGCTGATCTTCCTGTCTGCGGAGGTGAATTTGGAACTCGCACAAACAAGAACTTTGCAGGAAAGACATCAGAAAGGTGACAATCTCAGCCCGAGCAGCCAGGGCTCCCTGCCTACAGACTGGCTTGCTGGTCATGGAGCCTGCCAGACACCAGGCACCGGCCATCACCAGAGAGGCAAAGGCCCAGGACGCAACAGGGGCTGGTGAGAGAAGGGCAGCCAGCGCTCCCCCCGCGCGCTCTCCACGCTGGGTATGGCCTTGTGGCACTGTTCTGGTCCCTGGGATTGGCCCGGGGGCTTGGCAGGGCCACCGAGAGAGAACCCAGGGCCTTACCCGCTCTGGCCTGTGTGCCCACGGCTCTCATCTTCCCCAGGTGGCCGTGTAGAGAAGCGGGTAGGACCCAGAAGCTGAGGTCACCCTGACCTTCAGCGTCCAGCTGCCCACAGGGCCTCCACCACCACCCCGGGAACAGCTGGCCCCTTGGGTGTCCTCCACCCGGGCGCCCTTCTTGAATCCCAGAGATGGAGCATTCATATGCGAAACAGAGGATCGTTCGATAATTGTGCAAAACGAATTCTGGGCTGATTTCAGATCCCTGCTCCCACGTGGTTCATTTCCCAGCCTTTAATCAACAGGAGTTCCTGAACAATGCATGTCAGAAAGCTTAGGCATTTGATTGATCTGTCCTCAGAACACCGCATCTGTCCAGGTTAAAATAAGAACTCAGGAAAGGTGGACCTCACAGGCATTTCAGTCGTGGAAAGGGTCATCTTCTTCCACTGCTTCTGCGGCCCCTGCTTGGTGCTCCTCTGTCCCCAGCCTAAGTACAGGGTAAGGTACACAGCCTGAGTCACAGCTAAAGCACACAGCAGCTCAGAAAATGGCCAAGGGGACTTCCTATTTGGAGGAAAGATCTTTTCTCCAATTCCTCTTCAGTTCTGTATGCTCATCCATACAAAGGCATTAGAAATAATTTTTGCAAGAATCCTATCGACTTTTCTTTCACCACATTTGATGAAACAGTGTTTTAAATGATCAGTATAGCAACATCAATTTTCAATATAGCATCCAGAGTTGTTTGTTTTACCTACCTTAGAAGCAGGTACACGGTGGCCAGACTCAAAAATGAGCTCTACCCACAGTCCCAACGGTGTGGCCTCCAGCTCTGAAGTATTTACCAACTAGCCCTGTGAATAAAGAGTTGTATCAGCAAGCAGCCTGAGACTAAAGCTGAAAAGTGGCCGTGAGTGACGGTTTCGGCACCTTCTATGTCAAAGTGGATGGGGCCAGAAAAAGGTTCCTGTTTTTTATATCTCTTACTGAATGAGGCACTGACATTTTTCGTCTACATGTACACAGTTGACTGGAAGCTGTCTGATTTCTCACTAGCTCACAGAGATGAGCTGCTGGGTCAGAACTGCGAAACCCTGAAGAGACAGAGATTCAAACAGTGCTAATGCAAGACAAAGGATTAAAGCAAGAATGAGAAAGTCACAAGTTGCTGCTATTAAAAGCCTCTTATTTCAAGGTACTTCCAGGAAGGTATGGAACTATTGCAATGAACACCGCCTCTTACTGAATCATTAGTATATGTTATTACAAATATAGAAAAAATTCTAAATTTTGCCTTAGACTTTTCAAAGCAATCTTTCATTTTCTCTCATTCATTAGCATAAGTTAAATATCAGAAACTTTTTTGAGATTAAAATTATTAATATTTTTTTCTGATTTTGGATTCACATTCAGTACTCAGTTTCTTTAGGTTAAAATATGTGCGACAACGTACAAAAATACTGTAAAATTTTCATTAGGGCCAGAAGCCAGTGGCTTCTGCCTGTAATTACCTTCTCAGGGGTTGAAATCTGAGGAGCATGGCTTGAAGCCAGCCTAAGCAGGAAAGTCCATGGGACTCGAATCTCCAATAAACTACTCAGAAAAAGACAAAACTAGTGCAGTGGCTCAAGTGGCAGAGCACTAGCTTTGAGCAAAAGAAGTTCTGGGACAGATCCCAGGCCCAGAGTTCAATTCTATGGACTGGCAAAAAAAATTTTGCTTTAGGAAAAATTAAAATTGATAATATAGGATTGACAAACTTATATTTTCAGGGGTGGGGGTTAATTAATTGTAAAACTTTAGGGATACAGGGGAAGAAAAATAAGAATATCATGTTGCCTTAAGAGCAAAAATATGATTCCCCCAAATTAAGTCATTATATATATATAATTTTAAAGATGAAATTTGAATAGGTGACGTAAGTCAAGGGGAGACAGGAAGATAGAATGAAGGAAAGAAGGGGGGAATGCAGGCGACATTTAATGTATGACAGTAGAGAAGGGAAGAGTTGGAAGGCATGGGTGAGACTGAAGAAAGAGGTGACATTGGTAAAGCTGCTTTGTTGAAGGGAAATATCGATATACAACTATTCTAAGAATACAAATATTCAGGGACAAACTAATTCTATCATATAAAGACATGCTTGGCCCAATCTATTACAATGCACCCATTTCTCTCGTTTCCTGCGTGGAGCCACCCCAGAATCATGGAGGGCAGTGAAGGCTGACGTCTCTCCAGCTCCACCTCCATCGACTTCTACCCCTTTGCACCCACTTATTGATTCAGTCATCACAGTCTCATTGTTTAGTTCCACGGGTCTAATTGTTTCCAAACAATTTACCATTTTATTGAGTGACTACTGCAATTTGTTGGATGCCAAGTACCAAATCTATGGTTGTGCTACTTTACGAAAAGTAATTCATTGTGTGTATCCTGGAAAGAGCATTCGGCATTGCCAAGAAATAGGTTGCAGCTAATAATGCCAACTGTGAAATCCTGTTGTGGACTCTGTCTTCATCTTCCAGAGGAAAGAAGTTACCATCATGCACCAAAATAAATCCTTAGCTCGTGCTTACTGCATATGCGCTCATTTTATCTGCCATTGATGATAGTTTAAAATTTACAAAGCTTGAAAAGAGACTAATGTCGTTGCTTCCTGGCCATTCTCTATAAACATCACTCTTAGTGATTCCTTCTCTGAGACTTTTCTCTTTACCTAGAAAAATAACATATGCCAACTCTCTCATTAACAATGCAAAATCTGTAGTTCTAGCACACACAGGAGCTTAAAATGTTAGTTGAAGAAATGTTCCACTAAAAGCTCCATTTGAATTGCTTATGTCTATTCATCTCCCTTGCCTCTGCTTTCAGTTTATGTAAGTTTTGCCATGTTAATTAGAATGAAAGTTCACTTATATCGACAAAATAAGTTAGCTGTTTATTATTATGTAGTGTTATGTGTAAATATGTTTTATGGAATAACAAGAGCAATATTAATTTATATGTGATTGACTTTACTTTTGTCCCTTGCTTTCTTCCTTCTTGATGCTCCTCTTTCCCTCTCTTATCTCCTTTCTGGCCCAGCTATCTTGCAGAAGCCTGGTAACCATGGCCAGTGGCCACTATGGTGTCAGGGAAATTTCTAACCAAGACAAATGGAGAAACAACAGGAAAAGAAACAGAAAAGATCATTTATTCTATTCTGTAGAAGGTGAAGTCACCCTTTGATTCTTTGGTTGCAAAAGTCCGAGGAAATATTCACAAAGGGACAACAAAAGATGCATGAGAAAATAGGCCAGAGAGAAAGAGATAAGTGATGCCAAGTGCTGTGACTGAAATAGCCAAGTTTCCACAAGGTAGCAGAGAAAAATCTATTTTAACTTGGTAGAAAAGCATTTGTTACTAGTGATACTAAAGTACAATTAATAAGACAAAATTGATAAATTGGTCTTCACTGAATTGAGTGAAAATATTTTTTCATGTATTTTTATTGTAATTAATAGAAGGGTTACATTATATTCACCAGATAGAAGGTACATTACTTCACAAACATTGATACCCTTTCTCATATCTTGGTCCCCATTTCTCTCCCCCCTGTCCCCTGAGTGAAAATATTTCTATATCACATATCTGGGATATCTGTCATACAGTGAAAATACAGAGTACTATACCAATCCTGTAGTGAGAAAGAGTCAAGTTAAAACAAATCTGAGATGCCATTTCACTTAAGATACATAAATAACTAGTAAACTAATGAAAACACTGATACTAGGGAAATAAAATTCAGTAGTGTATCTATACAGTGCAGCAACACAACAACAATAATAAAGAACATTATAGCAAGAGTTGGCAAAGATATAGGGAAACTCAGTCTACCATATTTTGGCAACAGGAATGGTAGGTGGCACTTTGGAATATAATTCGGCAGCTTCTCAAAGTGGTGAATCTGATAGAAAAAAAACCATGTCATCAGCTCCAGTTTTAGGCTCTATGTTCTATAAGCAAAAAAAATAAAGAAAAACTATACAGCAAAATCCATAAAATTTCAAACACCATCTTAGGCTGTCTCCTTTCAACAGCCATCTCAAATGTGGTCTTGCTTTTGTAGGACTTGTCAAGACTAGCATTTGACCATTCGGTTTCCTCGGTTAAGAATAAGTTAATCTGCATCTGTGTGTTTCAGTGCCTTTTCTTTTGATTTTTTTTTCCGGAGGATATATCATAACAGAGCTTTCCTTTAGTCTCATAAAAATAGAATGTGCATTTTATTTTTTTAATATTTTTATTGTAATTAATAAAAGGGTTACATGATATTTGCCAGATAGAAGGTGCATTAATTCACATACATTGATACCCTTTCACATATCTTGGTCCCCATTATACTCCCCAAATCTGCATTTTATATAATCAAAGTTTTTCATCCTCACATATTGTCTAAATGACAGAACTATATTTTACTGAAAGCTAAATGCCATTATATGATCTGTGAAATAAGGACATATCTTGTAAGTGGCATCGTTCTTCATGAGTTTATTGAGAATTGAGAAGTTATGCCCGTATTTACTTTAACAAAATTAGTAGGACTGAGTAATCAATGCTCTTGCAAATGCTTATAACAAAGACATTTGTTTGGATAGGAACTTCCTGCACTAGCAAAAACCATGCAGGCTGATTCCATTAGGGAAAGCCTGCTTTCTCCTCAAAACCATAAACTGAAATTTGATTATGCCTTTTGTATACATTTACTAAGAATATGGAGCTATATTCTAGATGATCATGTATTTTACATGCCTTTGGGAGAGCTCAGGTATTGGTGAATTGCTTTATATTTTGTGTTTCATAAACCTATTTATGGAAATTATTACAATAAAAATCCCCAAGACCTAGCATATGACATAATCAATATGAAAAAGATGCTAATGCACTTCCCTTGATATAGAAATTTGCTTATGCTATGAAGAGGAACTCTGTATGTTAGTAGGTGTGAAAGCATTTTCATACGCATCATGACCTTTATCCCCTATAACAGGCTTTCAGGGAGGGAGCTTTCCTCTTCCAGAGGCAGAATTACTGCTCAGATAAAGTAAACCATGTACCCAAGGCCACAGAGAGAGAGATTTGCTGAAGCTTGCTGCAAAGCCAGTACTGCAAGAATTTCCCGAAACCACCTCCTAGTATGATGGATGTTTGTTCAACTTTTCAAAAGTGACAAACTACAAAGTTTAAACACAGAAAGTTTACACTCTAGAATTAATGTTTCTCTATAGGTTGTATGGGACATGCGTTTGGTATTTTAGAATGTATCTGTGATTTGGTACTGTGCAAGGTGCCATATAATGATCTAGTTTCAGATTTTTGCCTGCCTTTGTACATCCAGTATTCATAGTAGTATGGAGATTACTCAAAAACTAAACATAGAACTAGTCTATGACCTAGAAATTCCATTTCTGGGCATCTATCCAATAGAGCAAAAACAAGACCATGCTAAAGCCACCAGCACAACCATGCTTATTGAGGCTTTATTTACCATACCCAACATACAGAATCAAGCCAGATGCCCCTCAGTGAATGAATGGATCAAGAGAACGTGGTACGAATACACAATGGAATTTTATTCTTCCATCAGAAAGAATGACAATGAAGCACTGATAAGAAAATGGCAAGGTTGGGAGAGGATTATGTTAAGTGAAGTAAGCCAGACCTAGAGAAGTGGGTGTTGCCTGGTTTACTTCATTAGGGAGAGTTAGAATGTACGCGCACTAGGTGACATCATGCAGTTGTTACTGACTTAACTGGTGTAAAATAGAAACTATGGAGAATGTAAATAGTATAATTCTTCAAAAATCTATATCAAAATTCAGTGAAAAGAGTACTAGGAAATGAACACGTGGGAGGGAGGAGGCATTCGAGAGGAGAGGTAGAGAATTAACGGGAGAAGTGCGTAGCATGTAGCTAATGCATTATGTCACAGAGGTGAGGAAAAAAATGATGGGAGGGGTAGGTAGAAGTGGGGTGGGGTCTACTTGGCATTTACCCACTCGTCCAGAAACAAGGACATACTAAATCCACCAGCACAACCATGTTCATTGCAGCACTATTTACCATGGCAAAGATATGGAACCAACCCAGATGCTCCTCGGTGGATGAGTAGATCAACAAGACGTGGTATTTATACACAATGGAATTCTATGCTTCTGTCAGAAAGAACGACATTGCCCCATTTGTAAGGCAATGGAAAGACTTAGCAAAAATCATATTAAGTGAAGTAAGCCAGACTCAAAGGAACATCGGCTCAGTGGTTTCCCTCATTTGTCATAATCAGTAGAAACTTGGGCTCTCCTAGCAGAGATTTGCAATAGAGCAAAACCTAGATATATAAGGCCATATAGGATGAGGCTAAATGAATGGACCTCCAGAGTATAGAAACAAAAGCCATATAATGAGTTGTTGTCCTTAATGTACTATGTTATCTCTCAACTCTTTTGCTGTCCCTTGGTTATCACATATTGTTACAGTATTTCACCTTGTTATCTGATATATTGCATATATGTGTATTTGGTTATTTGAAATAGGATAGGGAAGGGGGAAAACAAGATGAGGGGTGGGGTTGGGGGGAGGGAAATGGGAACGAAGACATGAGAAAGGGTATCAATGTATGTGAAGTAATGCACCTTCTATCTGGTGAATATAATGTAACCCTTCTATTAATTACAATAAAAATATATGAAAAAGAATTGGGGTGGGGTGAGGGAGGAATATTGAAGAGAAGATGTAGATACAGATGCATTATATATATTTATACATATATTTATATATTTACATATATATGTATATATACAATTTGCTTTGTTAAATGGCAAAGCATTCAATACTTGACCTAAAATTAAGAAACGTGAGGGAAGGGGTGGGTTGGGAGGGGTGGGTGAGAAGGTTGAAAGGGATGGCATTGATTGAGAGATGCTGCATTCCTAGACTGCTCCACCCAAAGGCAACTGCTTTGTACAACTACCTGATTGAATGCTACTCTACCTGACTGAATGCTAGGCTAGATCTTCAGCTGTTTCCTGTCCCTCAAACTCACGATAATATTCAGAAGTGAAATATAATAATGATCAAGTCTACTAGAAATATATGCTGAAATAATCTGTTCTGTGCTTGGAAAGAGATAAAAAGACCTTGGGTTAATGACTTTTGTTGGATACAGATGTAGAATATTAAGAAATTAAATATAATTATAATGATCAAGTCTGTCAAAAATCTTCTGAAGTTATTTATTCTGTGCTTGGAGAGTGACAAAGGAACCTTAGATGCATGACACATTTTTAGATATGGCATTTCTGTGGCTCACTGTTCAAACACAGAACCTCACATCTTCTCACAATTTGGCTTTTATGTGAAGGCTATAGGTGTTCCCTGAGAACACACTAGACACACACCAGCCATAGACATGTGGAAATGCTCCTGCCACCACGGGTCGTGGTCTCTGTGAGATCACTCACGCCATGTTGATCAGTGAGTGATCTAATGACAGCCAGGCACACTCGCGATGGAATACACCAGTGCTTGTGAACCTCAGCTATCAGTAGACTTTACTTGGAATTTAATTTTATGCTTTCGTTGGCCAAGCAATTGACCATGTAAATGAAAAAAAAAGTTTGGCTGAGTATTTTCTTCATTGAAGCCAGCCTGGGAAAAAAAGTGAGCAAGATCTCATCTCAAGCCAGAAGATCTGCATGCATCAATAATACAGGCGACATAGGAGGCATTGACCCAAGAAGCATGGTCTGAGTTCACCCTTGGCAAAACCCTAAAACCATAACTGAAAAGTATTTTTAAAAATATAGAAGGCTGGGGCTGTGAGTGTGGCCCAGTGGTAGAGTGCTTTCCTCACATGCACCAAGCCCCGAGTTCAATTTCTCAGTACCACATACACAGAAAAAGCTGGAAGTGGTATCTGGCTCAAGTGGTAGAGCTTTGAGAAAGCCCAAGGACAGTGCCCAGGCCCTGAGTTCAAGCTACAGGATGGGCAAAAAACTATAAAAGGCTAGAGGCATGACTCAAATGGTAGAGTGGTTGGCTATCCAAGCATGAGGTCCTGAGTTCAAACCCCATATCTCTAAATGAAGAAGGAGGAGGAGAAGAAGAAAGAGAAAGAGGAGGAAGAGCAGGAAAGAGAGAGAGAGAACAGAAAAGGAAGGAAGGAAGGAAGGAAGGAAGGAAGGAAGGAAGGAAGGAAGGAAGGAAGGAAGGAAGGAAGAAAGGAAAGAAAGAAAGAAAGAAAGAAAGAAAGAAAGAAAGAAAGAAAGAAAGAAAGAAAGAATCAAAAGCAGCATCCTGTCATGGCATTGCTGAGTCTGAACTTTCTGTGAACTTGAACATGGATACATGGTAAAATTTGCCAGAGGGAAGTAATGGTTGTCACAAAAATCTACATGTATATATATTTTCAAAACAGACATTGGATGGATCTCTATGTACCAAAGCATCTTAAGCTAATGGAAAGCAAGACAAGACATTGGCCTTTATGAAATGCAAGAAAAATTCATTTTTTTATTTTACATGTGGGAATGCACATACTGATATTTAAAGACTAATTAAGGAAAATGCAGTTTTTCCAGGGCAAATTGTCTACTGATTTGAGAATGAAGAAGGGTTTAAAAAATATCCTGAGATATGACATAGCAAAACTGTATTCCAAGGAAGTTAAACACTATTTTCTGAAGAATTTTGCTCAGACAAATGTGTCCTCACTGTTCTCACCTGAATAGATTTAGAGAGTGTCTATTCCAAGAGACAGAAAGTGCTTCTGCCCGGATTTATCAGGCAATTACAACATGCATGGTCAAATCCTAATTAGCTGGCAAATCCATTTTATTAAGATTTACTTATATAGACTTTAAAGGTTCCTTCTTGAAACAATTTTCCAGTGTCTTCTATTTATATATTTAGACGTGCAGATGTGTTTCTATTCTATAAATCCCTAGTCACTGAGCACAGCAATTAAAAACATCTAGCTCCCCATTTTTCTCAGTTGGGAAGTAGATGGCTTTCCTTTAATGAATTATCTAGTATGTTGCTTTCAGCTGTAATCTAAGCATACCCAAGTGACTGCTGGAAAGAAGCCTTCGACTGTGCTGGGTGTGTCAGTTCACCATTTCTACTTTTCTAACTTTTCCTGGCTTTTGAAAGAATAAATCTTAAAAGCTTGCCGGAAGATGACTCATTCACCAGGTGAAGGAGCAAAAGCTTCGGTTCTTTAAATTATTTTAGATTTTTCTTTTATTTTTTAAATGGTTATTATTTTCCTTAAATAGCTGTACAAAGCAGTCTCCATTTAACAAAGTATTTTATGAGTGCAATCTATCTTGATCAATGTCATGGCCAACGGAGGCAAAGGGGCCCTGTGTAGACACTGCACATTGGAGAGCACAAGGTATTAAATGCTGTTCTCATTGCTCTCCTGCCATCTGTGAGTCAGAGTGGACAGGGAAAGCCAGCGTTTAAGGAGAGTTGAGTTCTGTCTCTCGTAATGAAGGCCAGATCGTAGGATAAGACGGGGTTGAAGCCATGAAATAAACTCATAAGTTCTTGGAGTTCAGTTCCCAAAATGTGAAACCCATCTATTAATCAACAGACCACTATGAAAAATGCAAGCTGGGAATTATATGAATCAAAGCTACAAAGCTCTGCAGAAGCTTTGCGTCTGAGGAAGGGAAGCAGGTGTAACAGAGGGCCAGGAGGGTCTGGGGAAAGCTGCCTGAAGATACTAAGTGGTACTGAAACAGCTGCCCTGTTTTAAGGCATAAAACAAGATTGGTGCCATCCGATGACCGGAGCACAGAACACATCAGTCTTCTCATCTCACATCCACGTAAAGGCTTCATGGAGGTTTCCCCAGAGCTTTCATAATTGACCCGGAAATGTCAGAGACGCTCTAAACTAATTACCTATCCTTTTCTTTGTCTCTCTGTCTCTCTCTGTGTGTCTCTCTCTGTGTATCTCTGTCTCTCAGTGTCTTTCTGTCTCTCTGTCTTTCTCTGTCTCTCTCTGTCTCTGTCTCTCTGTCTCTCTCTCTGTATCTCTGTCTCTCAGTGTCTTTCTGTCTCTCTGTCTTTCTCTGTCTCTCTCTGTCTCTGTCTCTCTGTCTCTCTCTCTGTATCTCTGTCTCTCAGTGTCTTTCTGTCTCTCTGTCTTTCTCTGTCTCTCTGTCTCTGTCTCTCTGTCTCTGCCTCTCTGTCTCTCTTTCTCTCTCTCTTTTCCATGTCACAAAGTCAAGAATTTCCCATATGGTCATGTTGCAGAATTTATCCTTCTGAAGATTTTAAAACTAATTTTAAAAAATCCGAATGTCTTGGCTTTGAGAAATTCTGTGCCATAGGTAGTGTCAATGCGCTTTGAAGGTAGAGAGAGGGTTTGCAGAATCCAGAAGAGATGAAGACTGCCTAATTCAACTGTAAGGTCTGCTCTGACAGACTTATTTTCTGAGTTACAAACTGCTCCTCTATGCTGTGCCTGATAAGTAACAGTAACAGAAGTAGAGACCATTGTCCCTGGCCTTGGAAACAGCAGGCTGACAAGTCTGTCAACTGGTATTGGGATTTCTTGCTTCCTCGCTGCTGATGAGGCGTCCCTCAACACGTCAGCAACTTCTCTTTGAGCAGATAATCTAGAGGAAAAGTACAAACTTCCATTCCAGTACTGAGTGTTTTTTCTTCACTGTCTTTTCTTGTCTTTTCTTTTTTGGTACGGGGATTCAGCCCAGGATGTCGCCCTTGCTAGGCAAGCGCTTTGCCACTGTTCTAGAAAGTCACATGAACTCCTCTACCACAACCAAATCTCCAAAGAGCCATGCATTGCCCTTCAGTACCTCAAATAGCAAAGTAGCACTAAGCATCATTTTGAAGAAAATACCAAAGCAGAAGTATGATACTGGGAGGATTCAGGGACTGGAAACCCAGGAGGGAGAGAGTGGAAGGAGAGGATTAAGGTGTACGGGCATGAATATGATTATAGCACTTTATTTGAACCTAAGAAAATAGTGTACTAAACTCATTAAAATTTATTTAAAAGCTGGGTGAGGTGGCTGAGATCTGAGGATCAAGGTTCAAAGCCAATCTGGGCACAAAAAGAACCTGAGACTCTTATCTCCAATTAACATCTAGAAAATGGGAAGTGGGGCTTGGCTCAAGGGTAAGGCGGTAGCCTTGAGCTGAAGAGTTCAGGGACAACGCCCAGGCTGAGTTCAAGCCTCATGACCCACAAAAAAAATTATTTAAAAAGTGGAGGGGGATAAGAAAGAGTACTTTTATAAAAATAAATTTTGTGCATGTATTATTCTACTTTGGTTAGAATGACATATTTAATACTTTTAATCTTATTATTCGTATATTTAATAGCTAATTGCAAGTACTATAATAATAGATTATGTAATACTCTAATAGCTATGTTGGTTTTAATAAGTAGATTTTTAGTTACATACTTTATAAATTACATATTTCTGGAAATCCATATAATTGCATGCAACAAATTTGAGTAGAATTTGAGAATATTTTCTTTTAGAAAAATAAAATTTTGAATATAGTAATATCCTTCCTATACATTTTAAATGAATTATTCATCTTATTTTGTGATAATATCTATTAAACAAAGAAAAGCAGGTAAAGTCAAACAGATTTCTCTGGGGGGAAATAATTGTAATTATCAACAAAAAGTCTTTATGTTAATGTATTTTATTTTATTTTTTTGTGGGTTGTGGGGCTTGAACTCTGGGCCTGGCATTGTCCCTGAGCTCTTCAGCTTAAGGCAACCGCCTTACCCCTGGAGACACAGGGCCACTTCCGAGAAAAGTATTTTATAATGGAGTTTTGCATATATATTTTTTAGGATCTGTAGATTTTTAAGTTTCATTTTATTGTAAGGGTGATGCAGAGAGGAGTTACAGGTAACTCCTAACTAAGGTAATGAGTGCATTAGTATCTAAGTATCTAAGTGTATTTGTAAGCTAATGAGTGTGTGAGTGCATAAGTATGTGAGTGAATTTGTAAGGTGATGAGTGTGTTAGTGTAGGAGAATATGAGTGCATTAGTAAGGTGATGAATATATTACATATAAGTATGTGAGTATATTATGACCATGAGTGGATTACTGTATAAGTATATGAGAGTATTAGTAAGAAGAGTGTTATCCCTTCCCTCATTTTCTCTCCTCCCCGACTCGCTCCCCACTAAGGTGTAAAGTTCATTTCCAACATTATGCCTTATGAGAGTCATTATTGCATTGGTTTACCCTTTCTCCCTTGTGTCACCATTTTGTTATTCCCTTCCCTTACCCAAATCACATATATACATACCTGATATCATCTATTATACATATGTTATACATACATTATATATGATACAGTATACAACAATCAAGAACAGTAACAACAGGGTCTAGAACAAAGGGTAAAAAAAATGAAAGAAGATAAAAGAAAAACCTTCACACAGCACATTAAACAACAATAACAATGCAACTTCTCTTCTTTCCATGTCTTGGAGTTAATTTCAATTAGTATCATTGCATTAGCTCATACGTATGTAGCTATTGAGCCATTGTAATTGTCTGCTAGGACTATCCTAGATGTAAGTACACTGTTTTTTGAAAAACGTATCTCCAACTTATGCTGCATATGGGAGGCAATATTCCATATTGCATGGTATTTACCCCTTTCTATCTTAATATTTTAAATGCATAATTACCAGAATAGTACACATTCTTCTAACTTGATTACAATTGTTTATTTATTCCACTTACTATTTGATGTATTTCTAAGTCACTCAGCAGTGATATATTTATTGTGCACTGGACACTCAAGCAGACGCAGGGGAGAGGGACAAGGATAGGGTATAGCTAGGCTCAGAGCCCGTTTCCTTCCCTCAGGGTAGGTGTCTTGACCCCCTCACAGGGCTGTGAAAAGCGAGGTTGGAGACCCCATGTCTCTCACCGGCCCCGCTCTGCTGCCCTCTCAGTTCTTGTCTTCGGGTGATAGTTTGTCTTTTTAGATTCACAGCAATTCTGCTCTCCCTCCCTACTCCATTCTCAGTCAAGAACAAACTCAAAAGGAACTGTAAACCTGTCATCTCGAGAATGCCACCCTGCATTCTGGGGTTCCAGCACAGGGTGGCACAAATGCCGTGGGTGGCAGGGTTCCACTTGCACAGGAATCCAAGGGAACCTCAGTCTATGCCCTGATGATGCTGGTGGTGTGATGGTCAGCAGGACTTCTGCCACAGAAGACCCTGGAGATGAGAGCGGGTGCAACACCCTCGGGGGCCAGTCACATGGACAACTGTCTCAAAACCAAGAAGAGGACCACAGAGACTAATACAGCTGCACATGAAGTCATGGGCTAGGGTAGATTTGACAGAATGTCATCTTCATATTTCTCCAAGGTGAGTGTTTTTACCCTCCTTTTACAGGGGAAGAAGGTGAGGTTTTGCGGAGTTATTGACTTGCCCACAGCCAGCAATTCAGATGTGATAAGGCTGTTTTAGAGTTGTCATTCATTTGCAGAACTTCTCTGCCTCTTAGGTAGGGGGCTATCTTCAATTCCACCACCCCACCATGCCCTGCACATGCCATTCTATTCACTCACAGTGCAGGGAGTCAAGGAGAGCTTGCTTCTCTCCAGTACCCACGATTCTCCACTGTTCAGGCTTGGGAGACACTGGGCTAGTTCAGAACATGGTGACAAGTGGTTGATGTTATTTCCTCACCACCATTTTTACCGTTCTCCTTGTCCTTTTCCAGTTTCCTTAGCATAGACAGGCAAGTTTGGAATGGAACTGTAAGAGGGCAACATGGTGGCCTGTTTCATTTTAAAACTGTCTTAGATCTAAGTTTGTAGCTGGAACAATACTATCACTTGGCTACAGTCTTGTTCATGTGGTCAAAATAGCTATAGTCATAACATAATGAAATTCAGATTTTCATTATTCATGTAAGATATCTGAAGTGCAAAGCAAGTTCCAAGTAACAGCACCAAAGTGTACAATAGAATTTTCAGATAAGTGGGTTTCTTACATAGCGGCAATTTCATCTGTGGCCTTTAGTGTGCTCTGGACATATGAGATCATACATAATGGGGGTCAGAAACAGAGCAGTGGTAAAATTCAAGTGCTTGAGATTATAGTTCCCAAAGCCAGCTGCAACATGTTCCCCTTTCCTCTATCTTCTTGCTTCCTCCATCAAAGGTGGGCACAGGTCAACTTTCCTGGAAAATGCTGAGTCTTTTTCTCTCACAACCAACAGAGAAAGATAAAATATGTCTTTAGGTTAGGAAGAGCTGTGGAGCTTCTGCTTGCATTAGTGGGTAGCTCTCTTTCTAGGGAATCACCATGACATGTTCTGAAAATCCTGAGCCACGTGGATTTGACTTTTTGCAACCTGGATAAACAATTTCCCAGATCTCACATTGTGCCAGTTCAGGGGTCGGATGTGTAAGTTGCGAAGCATTTTGCAAGTGAGTTCCAGGACAGGATCACAGGACAGGACGAGGTCACCCAGAATGGAAGCTTCCAGCATTTCTGAGCCACACAGACCCTGAGGATAACAGAGTAGTGTTTTTATACAACAGAACTTGGGATACTTATGGCATATGAAAGGCATTTAGAAGGATGAGTAGTGTCAGCTGGAATTAGTTGTCACTGATCTAAAGCACTGTGTTTTCTTCATTCAAAAGTGAGCTGTCACATTACTGTCAGACAGATATATAATTACTTACATGTCGTACTTTGGGTAGGCATGAGACATTACATGGAACTCTTCACTTTTTATTTATTTTTTTCTTTTCTTTTTTTATTGTAATTAGTAAAAGGGTTACATGATATTTGCCAGATAGAAGGTGCATTAATTCACATACATTGATACCCTTTCACATGTCTTGGTACCCTTTACCCTTTTTATTTTTAAACACTATAGTATGTGTAATTTTGCTTCATTTTATTTTGTATGAATGAAATGCATTTGAATTTGCAAAAATTAAATTTTGACATATTATTTAGCATCTTGTGGGGCTTGAACGAAGGACCTGGGCATGTTCCCTAAGCTCTTTTGCTCAAGACTAGCACTCTATCACTTCAAACCACAGTTCACTTCTGGTTTTCTGGTGGTGAACTGGAGTTGTGTTTCCTGGACTTTCCTGACTGGGCTGGCTTTGGACTACAAGCCTCAGATCTCAGCCTCCTGAGTAGCTGTGAGTAGCTCAGTCTATAGGCATGGAGCCGCCAGTGCCGAGGATATTGCATAAGATATTGAGACCAAAGAGCATGCTCATTTTTCATGGACAGATAGTCCCTGAGATATTTCTAAAACTCTTCGATCACAAGCAAGACTGCCGAAGAGAAGACAGAGGAAAATGCTTTTGAAAGTAAAAGCG
Organism: Megascapheus bottae; assembly: GCF_031878675.1. Taxonomy (NCBI): domain Eukaryota; kingdom Metazoa; phylum Chordata; class Mammalia; order Rodentia; family Geomyidae; genus Megascapheus; species Megascapheus bottae. The sequence goes on from NC_143512.1 coordinate 81,533,840, forward strand.
AACCAGCCAACAATCAAACAACAGCAAAATAAGCATTGATGAAAATTCTTACAAAAAAGAGTTAAAAATCCATTTCGATTCTTGAAGTTAAAAACTGTTCTAGTTTTAAAAAAGCACATACTGAAATGATTATGCTGACTCCTTTTCCGACACTAATCATACCATGGCTAGCTGTCCTTTGCATTCACTTTTAAGTTTCAAATTACGACTTCATTATATTCATTGTAGTTGATTGTAATGTGCCAACTGAGCATTTATTCTCAACTTTTAAAAATAATAGACAAAAGCTAGTCCAAGTAGTGCCTATACAAATTCAACTCCTGTTGGCTTTTCCATTATAATTGTGCCAAAAACATCCTGAATTTTCATAGATTATGCAGCATAATGAAATCCATACACGAAAAAGCTATATAATCAAAGGATGTCCATAGGATATGGGTAGAAATAATTACTCCCATGACATTCTGAAACTCACTACTTTGGCAGTAAAAACTTATTGAATAAGTATTCTCACTGAAGGCAACAGGTTTGAATAATGACTCATTGGTCAAAAACTTAACAGTGACATTTAATAAAAATGGAGAACTATTATTTGATGCTTAAGAAGAAATGATAAATGAGCATAGGTTAACTCAATGAGGGTTAGAATAGAAGAGTGCATAAGAGAATTCCAACCCAGAGTAACAGTAGGATGTTGGCCAGGTCACGGTCAGAAACCATAAGGTATAAGGTTGATATATGAAGGAGAGGTCTGGGGTCTATGCAGACCACAGCAGATGGAACCAGGTCAGCATTTGATAGCATAAATTGAACCTGAGGCAAGCTACATTTTAGAATGGAAATGGAAGCTGCTTTGCAAGTAGATGCCAGCATGTTATAATCCCTCTGAGCTTCAAGGTTTGTGTTTGTGTTTGTTTTTTGCCAGTCCTGGGGCTTAAACTCAGGACCTGATCGCTGTCCTTGGGCTTTCTCAATGCTAGCAATCTACCTCTTGACCCACAGCACTACTTTAGACTTTTCTATATATGTGGCACCAAGGAATTGAACCCCCGTCTTTGTGCCATGCTAGGCAAGACTTTTACCCTAGGCCACGTTCCCAGCCCCTGAAGTTTTCTTTCTAATCTCTAGAAATGTAATGCTAATTTTATAACAGTGTTTAAAAAGAACCTAACACAAGTGAGAGTTAATAATAAAAGCTATCATCATTAACGTTTTTGGAAAAGTAGAGAATAAGTTTGACGTTTTAAGCATCTACCCTCTCTAGCTGAGAATTAAAGAGGAACTCACAAGCAACCACACACTGGTGACAAATGCACAACACATGTTGAGATTAGTCAGATAAACCATTCTTTGCTCATAAGTAATTGAAACAAGAAAGAGCAGTTGATTAATGAGAAATCACCAAAGACTAACCAAAAGACATTATTTCTGAATACATGGGATTTTTTTCCTGTTATAGCACAACTCATATATTTCAAACGGACAGAATTAGTATCATGTACAGTATCTTAGGATGAACTGCCTCGAATGGGAGCTTTTGTTTCAGTACTTGGAGGTCTACAGACAGATCTAGATAGAAACTGACTGACTACTGTGCAGGATGGAGGCCTGGAAATCAAGGGTTGGCGCTTTCCTCAACTAGTTGCTGTAACACTGTCCTTCCAGCGGCTGGGGGAGTTTCATATTTTCTTTAAACATCTTTAGGTGCCAGAGCTCTTGCAGGGCGACTTTGATGCTGTAGGAGTTCTGCCACTTTGCTAGCACAGATATGGCTCTTGGGTCCACCACTTCATTAGTACTATTAACTCTGTTCATATTAATTTTTGTTACAAATCTTACAAAGGGGGGGTAACTTCTGGGTTATTTAGGCCCACATTCTATTTTAAGGCTGCATAAATTGTTCTTGGAGGCCCAATTATCATCCTTGTCCATCTGGTAAGGGTCATGTCTTTATTACCTTCCAGACCCCAGGTAACTGTGCCATCTGTCTCCCACTCCCTCTGGCCTTCTTCCAGTTCTTCCAACAGGCAGAAATTGTGAGGGACTTTTACTCCTGAGCCCGTGGTGGCTGCCATCTTGTGTCGCTGTCGTTCGAAGGCGGGCCCCTTCTCCACACCCCCTCCCCCCCGAATGCATGATTTTTGAGATATTGCCTCACTACCTTTGCTCAAGCTGGCCTCAAACTTATGATCTTCCTGCCTTTACCTTTTGAGTACCTTGGATTATTATGGGAGCCATCGGGGCTGGTCTGGTACTCATTTCTGATCTCTGTCTTTCTCTAGTATATTGTAGTTGATCTGTCATAAAACACTGTTGGGCAGATCTATCTTCAAATGCATTTTCAATGTGAGTCTCTCGTTGGCTTCATCCTCACTGTTATGTTCAATCTACCCATTTCATACCCGAATTCCTGAAACAGTTCACATAATATATAATGGTATTCCTACTTCTAAACTTGACCCCAAATACTCTGCTTTCAACTCAGCAATCAGAAGGCTCTGCTAAAAACATAAATGACCTGACATCACACAGTCTTTTGCTCAAAACTTTCCAGTGCCTAAATCTTGGTTCGACTGAAAATAAAATTCCTTGCTAAAGGGTGCTATTTATTCTGTCTTCTCACTTCTCTATCCTAACTTATTTCTACTCCATTATAAGTATGTGATATTATTATAAAGTGTATGCATCATTTTCAGAAGAATGATATTGCAACATAATGAGTATAACAAAAATTTTCATATGATCATCTCATCATAAATTTCTGATAAATATATTACTTGGAGAGCTCAGAATCATAATTAAATGCGAAAGAAAGCTAAATCAATCTCACATAATGTTAATTTTTTATCATTTTAACCATTCTGTAAATGTTCACTATTAAATTCTTGTTTCATAAGCTGTGCTAGGTATTACAGATAGACACAGAAATCTAGTCTATCTTCAAAAACTGCTCCAACAATGAGCAAAGCTGGTAACTTCACTACCCTTAACAGATTCTAATCCCTCCCACACTGAATTGCTAATTAGTACCCAAATCCTCCTCTCATCCTCCACTGATCCAGATGCACACTGTGCCATTACCCAGTTTGGATCCGCTCCAGGGGCTTCAGGAGACTCCAGGCAGGCCTCCGTCCAGTGTGGTGAGGAGACTCTGCCTGATGTGCCCACTAGCCTCACTCGCAGGTCTGCATTTCAGTAATGCCTCCATGGGTGTGCATCAAGTGCATTCAGGACGGCTGGGAAGACAGCATGAATGGTGCCCTGGGAGCCCCTCCTTATCTCTGTAAGGAGAACACTGTGCAAACCATCACCCTTCTCACGGGGAGCAATGCTTTCTTTTTATCTACTGATTTCTATTTATTCACTGATTGATTTACCTAAATTATGTTTAGGTAGTTATACAAAGGGGCTTCGATTTGACGTGTCAGTGGAGGAGTGCAAGGTGCAGTAATCAGTGTGACTCCTTTTATCATCCTCCCCCCTTCTCCCACCCGGTCCTAGTTCCATTTTGACAATGTTGGGCTGAAGATTGTGCCTTCGTTCAGGCACCCAGCCCCTCTTCATTTCAACATGAATCTCGCCTCCAGGTGTCCGTTTAGTGGACTTAATGATTTCTCACCTTTTTATCATTTATCTATATTTGCTGACAGTTAACTCAGTGCAGGAAGTTTTCATCCTACTTAATCACCTAGATTAAATTCAATATTGACCATGCACCCAGTTTTCTTTTGCCAGGGTGCTGCTGAATAAAGCTTTCAACTTTTTATTAAGTTTACTTAACACAATTTAAAATTTTTATAACTCCTTTATTACTCCATTTTTCATATCTACATGGATAACGTGCTTCCTCATTCCTTGTATGTTATACATTAGTTGAAAATTATATTTTTTAAATTTAAAAAAACATGATTTTACCTTATGAAATGTGTATGAGATCACACAAGTTAACACATTTGGATTTCTCATGCTCCTATTGTTTTATTACCTTTCAAAGCAATATATTGCAGATATACTCAAACGGAACCCCCCAAAATAAATTACCATAGATGTGTTGGCACCCTACTCCAAACAATGAGATAATATAAAAACATTAATGTAAACAGCATTGCTTGTTTACCTTCTTTATTCATCTGACTGCAAAAAATTGCTCCGAAAGATTTGACAGGATATATTATTATGGACAGAAGTAAAAATAAACCCCTGCAGACACCACACTGCATGCATTTTATTGCTCAGCTTTATTTTTATTTAAAATTTATAAAGGAAGTCCTTTCCTGGACATGACTAAATCTGCACAGTAGACTGAGAATGTAGTCATGCAGGCAGCAGAAACGGAGCGGGCCTGTGAGCACCCAAGGGAATCTGGTTGAGCTGAGGAACTCGGTGTGATCGCAGGCACACACTCGATGTACCCTGAGTCAGGCCCAGGGAAACAGCCAGCTCTTGGCCAGAGAATAGGGCAGCAGGATCTCCCACTGGAGGAGGGAACCTGAATGGCCCTGGACATACAGTAGCTGCTTCCTGGCAAAGTAGTCATGGGAGAGACAACACACATCCCCAGATGAACTCTGCCATTAACTCTTGGTTGTATCCAGAAAAATGAAAGGAGGAGTTTGACAGGCCTGGAGCTTATAGTCAGTGACCAGTACCTATGGATGGGCGCTGGGACAAGTCAGACTCAGTAAAGCAGTGGGCTGGGAGGTCAGGTTTGAGACAGTGATCTCGGCTAGTTGGGTCATGGGTGATGTCGCAGAGTCAGGGATTGAGGGAAACCTTGCCAAAGACTAGCAAGACCCACATGTCAAAGTCTGGCTACTCAAACCAAAAAGAAACTGAGTATACTGATACTGGATTGAATTTCAGAGTACAACAAAAAACAATTATATATATGCAAGAGCGCAATAGGAACTGAATAAGCATGTTCCTCATAATTAGGCCATAACAACCTTACCTGGAGACCCAACATACCAAAATAAAATATTTCATAGACTGTGTAGGAGTGAAGAAACTGGAATACACTCAGGATACATCAGGAACCATGACATAGCCCAGGGGCATGGAAGGCAGGTTGAAACCTCTTGCCTCAGTGCCCCCAAATGAATGTTCCTTTAGCAGCTTCAGGCTATGCTGAAGTAGTTTTGCATCTAGAACTGGCACGGATGCAAAGGAGACACAGAACAATACCAGAAGGCTTGTGTGATGGTGGTGTAATAAGAGCCTAAAGCAATAACTGAAGAGAGCTACACACAAGTAGACATTAAATGTAAATATTAAACATAAACCTCATAGAAGACCCCCGCCTTCCTCAGGCAGCTTGGTTGTAAAGGATGAGTGGATCGGTCTGTGAAAGAAGTATGGAAAAAACTTCAAAAGAAAGGAAATGGTTCACAACATCAAAATGTGCAATCTAGTCAACTCCAGATACAAGGAACTTCTGCTTTAGGATCTGTGAAGGGCAATCAATGAGATGCATTTTTCTGTTCTACTATGAAAATATCCTGTACCTTCTTCCAATAGAAGCATGAGCTCATGACTTAAAATGGCTATTTTCAAAAGAGTCATGTCAGTTTTTATGATGCCTCTTTTTTAGGCCAACCTGTGTGAAACATTGGGGAAGCCCTAATATTTTAATGTGATTATTAGGTCTTTATGGTGATTTTTAAAGCTTCTTTTACTTCTTTTCCATGAAAACTTTTCTCCTGGAAAACTTCTTGACAAGATAATGATAGTATCCATCAATTTTCTTTCTTCCTCTAATTGTTGATACACCAATCTCATTTTGTTATCACAGAATTGATTCTATTTATAATTCACTTTTAGCCTTTACTCAGATATGATAGGAGAAATATATTTGTCACAGAAGTAGTTACCTGTGATTCTAATTCAATGACATCGCCATTAAACATGTTCTAGAATATTATAATGGTCTCTAGTTCTGGCTACTTTGTTGATAAAGACATGATTTCCACTTCCTTTATAGTAAAAGACATTTCAGAGAGAGAGAGAGAGACAGAGACAGAGAGACAGAGAGAGAGAGAGAGAGAGACAGAGACAGAGAGAGAGAGACAGAGACAGAGAGAGAGAGAGAGAGAGAGAGAGAGAGAGAGAGAGAAAGAGAGAGAGAGAATGTGTGTGTGCGCGTGTATGATGTTTTCTCCTTTTTCTTATTTATCTGTCACTGGGTAACAGGACTGATTGCATACATTGCCTGTTGTAAATTCTGCCCAGTAAGTATGAGTATGCAGATAACTCTATTGTATGTCGACTGATTACTTCGGCTCTCTACCAAGGCATGCACAGCTGCATGGTGCAGTAGTTTTGTTTTTAGGAAGGGTAAGAAGCTTCTATGGCTGATAACCACAGTGGCTAGATTAGGTTATATTCCCACCACAGTTGCATTTTAAGTCACAAAGGTGAATTTCACATTCGTATGCTATGTCTCTATTTAAAACAAATACCAGAGATCTATCTAGGAGAAGGAAGGGGAGCAGGAGGAGAGAGAAAGGAGGACAAAAGAAGGCAACCGGAACCTGTATGAATAAAGTACATTACATACATGAATCCAAATGTCAGAATGAAAACCATTATTTTGTTCAATTAGTGTACACCATTTTAAACAGACACATAACTTCAAATAGTATATCATTCCTGATAGCTGAAAAAATACTACAAGCCAGGCACGGTGGCTCACGCCGGTCATCCTAGCTAATCAGGAGGCTGAGATCTGAGGACCCAGGTTCAAAGCCAGACCGGGCACAAATGGACCTGAGTCTCTCATCTCCAATTAACCTCTAGAAAGCAGAAAATGGGGCTTGGCTCAAGGGTTGGGTGGTAGCTTTGAGCTGAAGAGCTCAGGGACAGTGTCCAGGCCCAGGGGTCGGGCAGTAACCTTGAGCTGAAGAGCTCAGGGACAGCACCCAGGCCAAGTTCAAGTCCCATGACCCACAAAAATATAATAATACATCCAGTTCCTAAATACCTTACATCCTTCTCCCAGCAATGCACATTAACCACATCATATTACCAAGATTGCATAATTCATACTGGCACAATATTAGCAGCATTCTTTAGACCTGATTAGAGCTATACTGATATTTTTATGCTGCACTTTTATGTGGAGGGAAGATTTAATGCTTGCATAAATGTGAGGACTCATCTTTATAATTGAGATATGAATCTATAGCTCATCTCTACAAAATTCCCTTAGTACCAATTTATTACAATGGTAGAGGTTTCTTCTTCAAACATGTCCTCTGATTCTGCATTTGGCTCCAGACAACTTGAACATACTCAAGATGAGATGGATATTCTTTTCCTTCTAGACATGTGTCATTACTCACTAAAAATTTTAAAGCCATAGAACAGGTAAATTGAGAATGGAAAGAGAACTTCAAAAAAGCGATACAAAAGCACTTTCATTAGGAAATGTCTAAAATTTTCCATATAGTTTCTGAAAAAAGTTCTTTACTGATAATTTTCCTTTCTCAGTTTAAATTCTTTTGATTTGGAGTATCTCAAGAGAAACAAAAATATGAGTGTATTGACTAGCCCCCTGTAATTCCAGTGAAAAGAAAATATCTGCTTGTATAAGAAGCTATTTATCTGCTTGGTCTTCTAAAAGCATTGTCCTGTTTTCTTTTACATGTTCTGAATTCTACCTTTACCTCAGCTCTGTGTCTATTTGCCTTGATGCTCCCAACTACACTGCATGAAAGAACACTCTACAGCTGCTATCTCTACTTCTGTATTTCTCCCCAATCAGAGAAACCTATATATAAGACAAAGGGTATAGAAATAAAAAACAACAACAACAAAGGGACTAAACCAAAAAAATAAAAAGGAAAGAAGAAGAAAGAAGTGCAAATAGCACAATCAAATAGTCTTTTTGGGGGAGGGAAAGTGGGAGAAAATATGGGAAGGGGTATCAGCTTTCAAGAACTAATGTCCCTACTTCCTGTAACAAGTTATAACATGAACAAGTTGAAATGCAGAATGTGGAGGTCACTTCCACCTTTCCTTCTCTCTTTCTGCAGTGGGGGGGGGGAAGGGGTGAAATGTGATGTGATCCTTGGACCTAGAGCCTGGTTGGAAGTCCTGGCTCTGCTCAGTTGACCTCCAGCCCTGATTTCTGCTGATTCCTTATATGAGAGAGTGTCGCTGGCTGGGTGTGCAGTGTGTTATTGTGTTGTGACCCCCCTTCTTCTAGGCATACCCCTATCAGTGGGATCACAGGCATGTGCCAATAGCCCAGTGTCCCTTCCATGGACCTTATCTGCTGGGGTTGACCTGGCAGGTCCTGCCAGTCTCTGCGGCCTTCCTAGCTTTGGAGACCAAGCGTGTGCCACTGCACCCAGCTATGGGATGGGAAGGCTTGCTTGGGCTGTTGGCCTCACATCCTCCCATTCTCTAATACCTGAGGAGCTACGATTACAGGCATGAGTCACTGCTGCCTGACAGCAATTTCCATTTCATGTGCATAGTTGGCAGTCATATTCACAAGCAAAAATGTGTTCCACAAACGTTTCTCTTGCTGTGTGGTAAGAGGTGACAGGTTTTTAATGACCTGGAAGTAATCTTTGTGGATCAATGACTCTGTGATGGGTTTCCATAGGCTCATAACAAGAACTATAGGAGTTGCTGGGAGGCTGAGAGACCAGTGAGCCCTCATGGCTGTGCCATGCTGAGCACAACCCTTCACCACCTTGGAGTTCAGTGTCCTGTCAACAAGGCAGAGGTGACAGATCACTAGAGTTAGGCTTATTAGTGAGAATGGAAGAGAAATACACCTAATTCCCTTAGAAGACCCATTTCCCATCGAAGCCCGAATAGACTTCCCCACTTACTTTTTAGAGATCGTACTAGTTTGCCTGAGCCTTCAAAAGATAGTTTTGAATTATTATTATAAAGGTGATGTACAGAGGGGTTAAAGTTACATAAGCCAAGTAAAGGTACATTTCTTTTTGGACATCACACCTTCCTTGCTCTCTCCTAGTTTCCCCCCCCCCATCCTCACTCATAACGGGATGGCTCATTTTCAACATAATGTCCACTGAGTACCAACACCATGTTTCTTCCCCCCTTGTCCCTCCATTTCTGTGCCCTCCACACCTTCCCAAAGACCGATAAACAGGATAAAAAGAGAAGAAAACAAAAAGAGCTCCCATTCTCTGGAGTTCATTTCGTTAAATATTATTTTATAGGTTCAGATGCACATTGCTATTTGCTTCCATGCTCCTCTCCTAGGAATGTCCTCCTTTGGTCTCATTGTGTCTGAATGCCTGGAGTCCTGCACAATTTATCATGGGATCCAGACCCAGAGCAACATAGATTCAATGGTGTTCCTCATTTGTGGTGGCTAGAACATGCCTGTGAAATCCACAGATAATCATGTTGGATTGCCCGAGCCTTTTAACTAGAGTACTCGCTGGACCATGCAGACGGGTTTGCGAATTTGGTTGGTGGAAACTTCATTTGGCAGATGAACCACTGAACTGTGCCACATGAAGATTTCTGTGGAGGTGGGAAGAGAATTAAAGCTCAGTACAGATTTAAAAAAACAGAAAAAGCATCTTGCAGTCGGGTCATGTTCCACAAAGTACAGGTGCTCAAGAATGCAGCCCAGGGTCCATGACGGAGCCCAGCTTCCTTGCTTAGGGAAGAGAAGCTTAGAGGACTGAACACACCCCAGTCTAGGGCTTGCCCTCTGCTTTCCTGGCCTGCAGCCAGTGAGGAGAGGGAACCCTGGGGCCTAGGCAGACAGAGGCAGCTGATCTTGCTTGAATGGATTTTCAGGTTCAGAGGAAAATAGGCAAGAAGACAAAAGTTAGTTCTTAATGGACTTGCAGAGGTCTGTTCTCTTGCCCACAGACTACTGGAAGATTTTCTGAGGTCTCTGCGAGTCCACATCCTGTGGTCCCCAACCAGTGAGAGGTACAGAGAAGCTGGTGCCTCAGGACAAAGACGCCTTAGAGCTGTGGACAAGGACAAGATGTGATCACAAAATCCCTGGGGACCTGGAAAGTGGTGGACGTCAAATGAGAGGACAAAGAGTGGCTGCATTCACTTCTACAGGAAGAAGGATTGAGAGGAAAAATGTCAACACTGGAAGAAACTGGGACCCCGAGACAGCCGTGACCCAGAGGTCAAGATGGAGGAGGGCCTCGCTAAGTCCCAGGGAGCTGAGGCCAGCATGGGCCTGGTGGGTGGGTGGAGGGGCCTTTATGTGCCCTGTAGGCAGGACTTCTGGTCTACTAAGCTTCATCCCCATTCCTGATGGCTCAGCTCCCAGCAAATAATTCCCTTGGTGATAGCTGGGCTGGGTGATGAACTTTCACCCAGCCAGTGCCCGAGGCACCCAAGGACCTTATAAAAATGCACGCCCCCCTCAATTACCAAAGGAAACTTAAAAACAAATGGTGGTTTTCATAGTGCAACACAGAGCCAAGACAGATTCTTGTGAAATAATAAACTCTGTTTCCCTGAGTTTAGAAATACAAGAGAGACAGATAGAGCTGTCAAAAATGAAATGAACTCTCCACACTTGGATGAGAGCAAAGCACGAGGCAATCATGGTGCCAGCGTTGGTGAGGGGGGCCCACTCCTCCACTCACAGCCTGCAGTCCTGGACAGGGTGGCTGTCAGTCATCACACTGCACCATGGCACTCCAGACTGTGCCCTGTGATCACAACCAGAGAGGGGACTCACAAGAGGACGGCGGCTCTCTGAGAGAAAGTTACCGGGGCGGCAGCATGACATGAATTAGACGGGAAGCTGGTTATGTCCCCGCGGTGTGGGTGTGCACAGTCCTGAGTGGATAGCATGATTTTTCTGGTGAGAAACCCTGCTGCAAATGTGCAATCCTTGGCTCCAGGCACGCAGATGCGAGGCACATCCAGGGGTTGTGGAACGCTGAGCGTCACGACGTTACTTTCACACCAACCTACATGATTTTCTGAAATTCCTCAAACGATAAGAGATTTCCTCACTGAAGTGTCCCGTGTGGCCGTCAAGTGTAAGATGTGCTGGCATTGTCCTTTGTGCTTTCCATTCTCTCAAGACTGGATGCTGACGTTCATCACCTCCGAGATGATTAGTTCAGCATGGATCGTTTCTTACACTTCCTTCAGAAGAGACGAGTCAAAACAGTTATCACTTCAAAATCGGCCTGTCAAAAAGTTAGGCAAGCAAGACTTGTTTTATTAATAATATTTCTGTACAAATTAGAAAATGAGCTCAACTGACTGAAATATGACCATGCATCTTAATGTCATCTCAGGAATGTATTCAGAGAGGAGGAAGCGAAGCGCATTCTTGGACTTGGGGAAGCTAGAGAGAGGGGAGGGAAGGGGGTCAAGGGGGGGAGAGAGAGCAAGAGAGAGACACATACACAAAGAGAGAGAAAGAAATCATGTACATTGCAGCACAAGTCCCAGTGCTCATGTGTGAAGTTGAGCTATCTGGTAAGATATTCAACTTTTCACTTCCAATCAAAATTAATTGCCTTCTGAAAACAGGATGGCCATGCAAATCTGGATAACACTGTCAGGTCAGCTGGTGGGTATTGCGTATTGGGGTGTGACCCATGTTTCTCTGTGGGAGTGAGAGATCAGACGCAAAGAGTGCTATTTGCAAACTGAGATGCCATGTGGCGGCATTTAAGTAGGTGGATGGTACTTGCTTGTCCGAAGCGATTCTGTTGGTTAAAGTAGTCTTTGAAGAAAGCTGGTATTCAGAAGGCAAAACCAGAGGCCCAGAAGAAATAAAAGTGAAGATAACATTTAACTATCACGAGCCAAGAATTTACTTGCTTCTCTCTGTGTGTCTCACTGTCTGTCTGTGTCTCTGTCTCTGTCTCTCTCCTTCCTCTTCTTCTCTTGCTCTCTCTGAGATGTATTCCTGTCAAATTTTATACTGCATGCACAAAACCTTTCAGATGTATACATTTATGGTATAATTTTACACATACCTTGAAACTTGGAGCGTGCTTTACATGAGATTACAGGGTTATTAATTGCTAGAATTTTAAAACAAGGAAGCATACAACCATCAGGCAAATAAGAGTCTACCTGAATGTAGTCTGGCACCTGGCACAAGTGACACTCATAATTGTATGAATGAACTAATTCCTTGAAAACAGCAGTCCATATGCTTTCCTATTTCTGCCCCAGACTATGCATTCTATCTGAAACTGTCTTTCTGTAAGAGGCTGGCAATTTCCTGCTACAAAAATCCAGAAATCCAACAGTGTTTGACCAATATTATGCCTAGAAAAGCAAAGGAGAGGAACTCTGTGTCAGTGGCTTTATTGCTTCAAAACTACCTGGTGGACAAAATTAAGAGAAGGAAATGACGATAATAAAGAAATGAGTGTTTCAGAGGTTTCAGTCCACAGCCACCTGTTGTTAATGATTTTACAGGCCAAATTACATTTCATCAGTTTATGTAAATCAACTAACATTAATTTTCTCTAATAAAGTTCATGACATCAGAAATGAAATTTGTGAAAGTCATATCCCTAATATGCACGTGATTGCTATTTCTCTTCTAATGGTAAGATTAACCCAGGACAATTGAGGACCTGATTACTGTGAAAAACATAGATTGTAGTTGTCTTGGTAAATTAAGTTATAGCAGACATTTGAGCGTATCATAAGCAAAAAGCTTAGGAAAATTAGAGGTATTGGTATTCTTATCCTGGCTCTTAGTGGATTTGAGTTGCTGTGTGTTGTGTGCTGGGGGAATAAGTAAATCGGGGAAAAGTTTAAATACTGGTTCAATGCAACTCATAAAGCAAAAGGTAACTGAGTAGCAGAGAGAGGCAGATGGAGAAGGCTGTGGAAATCTGTGTTGGACTGAGTTCACCCTTCTACACTAAGGGAAGGCAGCAAGGTTAGTCAAAGTTGGGATCCAATTTATCACATAAGCTGCTGGGAGATACAAGAGAGAACATTCTATTCTTAGGCCTAAAATGATTGTGGAAATCTCACGTTGCAAAATTCAGACCACTGAAATGAATATTAATAATCTTAACTGTCCTGTGTTCTTCTACGCCCTCAATCTTGCTCACCAAGCTTTCCACTCTTCCTACTACAGATCTTTTCTTTTTCTCCATCAGTGGTCATGTAGAGGCCTGAATGTGATGAAAATAGAATGAAACATTCCCATCTGTTACTTAAAAGAAAATATATCCAGAACCACAATAAAGATAATAGTAGGTATTTAAGATTGGAGATGGTGAGACTGGCTGCATTATTCTTCATCAGTATTTATAGACCACATTCCTTATTTGTACTTTCTTTGTTCAGTCATGGTCAGAGGGGAGGCAAACGTAGCAGGAGTTACAAGTTGAACTCACAAAGACTAGCAGAAATGTTAAGGCACTGCTTCACAGGGTCTGTAATATAGCAAGAACAAAATAATTACTTAACTAGGCGTGAAAAGAATGCCTAATGCCTGTGAAAATAATATGTGTGATGGTAGGAAACAATTCCTCACTGAATTAATAGTACATCCAATTTAAAAAGTCAGAGAACTACTCTATGGAATCATAACTACTTATTGCTTGAGAAGCAGCTGATTTATCATTTATATTCTCTGTTTTGCCCACAATTATATTTATTTTCTTTTCTGCCTATGGCTTTGTCATCTCTTTTTAAAAAGTTTAAAATATATATGGAGAAGTCATTGGGAAAGGAACTGGCATTGCTGTGTTTCTGGGTACAAACAATATGGGTAAATTTTCTCTTAATTGGGCCAGCCCTCAACTATGGGCTCAACGCAGTAAAACTCACAGGCTTGGTGACTGGCTGGATGCTCAGACGAGACTCCATGTGTTATGCTTTGTTTTCAGGCTCATGTGAGTTTTGTTGAAACAAAGCTTGAGAACACACAAGTGGAATCTTACTCGAAAGAGGCTCAGAAGCATCTATGGAAGGTTTTTTTGTTTTGTTTTGTTTTGTTTTTTGCCAATCCTGGGGCTTGAACTCAGGGCCTGAGCACTGTCCTTGGGCTTTCCTCAAGGCTAGAGCTCTACCATTTGAGCCACAGCACCACTTCCAGCTTTTTCTATGTATGTGGTACTGAGGAATCGAACCTGGGTCTTTGTGCATGCTAGGCAAGCACTCTACCACTAGGCCAAACTCCTGGCCCCGATGGAAGGTTTTTGCACACATCCTTCCTGCTCCCACCCTCCTGTCTGTCCCTGCCCCACCCTTGCTGTCTGCCATCACAAGCCAGCTGTTCCTGAGATGAGGCAGGAGCTTTGTGATGGCTGTAATGATTTCCATGTGGCTTTGCCTTCCTGGCTGGACTGTTTTCCTTTGGATAGTACAAAATGTGAGCACTTAGAACATTATATATTTATTTTCTTACTCTTCCAGAGGTAGGAGGAAATCAGTGTTTACAGATAGAACAAGGAGTGGCTAACTGCACTGCAGAATAATTAAATTTATTTTTTCAAGCATTAAAGATTTTGTAATGATTAGTTACATGTGGAAATTTGAAAAAGTCAGCCTCATGACATATAATACTAAAACTCTGGAGCAAATATGTATAACATAATTCCCAGTCTTCAGCACTAATTTAAGAGAATATAAATTAGGGAAACAATACTGTGGATGTAGAAATGCCTTCCCCCTCAAATGTGCAGAAACTACCAAAAACTGATTTGCTTTTACACTTGACTTTCTGATGAACAAGCGTCAGGCTGGGGTGGTAGTTCATGACTGTCGTCCACCTGCTGAGGTGGGATTAGAGATTATGGTCAAGACCATCCTGGGCTAAATGTTTGTGAGACTCTGTCTCAAACAATTAAAAACAAACAAATAAGCAAAAATCCCTGAGGCATGCAGTTGTCATTCCAGCTATGAGAAAGCATAGATAGCAGGATTGCTGTTCACTGTGGCCTGACAATAAATAACTAGCTGAAGTGAAAAGGACTGGAAGCATGGATTATATGGTAGAGAAGCAGCCTAGAAAGCAAGAAGCCTTGAAGGGTTGTTTTTCTCCTTGTGAGGCTTGAACTCAGGGCCTGGGCACTGTCCCTGAGCTGCTTTTGCTCAGGCCTAGCATGCCACCACTTCGAGCCAAAGCTCTGACTCCAGTTTTCTGGTGAGGCTTTCTTGCTCTGAGGCTGGGTTTGAACTGAGATCCTCAGTTCTTGGCCTCCTGAGTAGCTAGGGTGGCAGGTATGAGACACCAGCACCTGGGAATGCCCTGAGTTTAAATCCCAGTATGGCCCCAAACTACTAACTTAAAATGTAATATGTGGTTTATTCAAAAGACACCCTGTTTGTGTTTGGGTCAGGAAACAAGCCCTCATTTGCTACCTGGATTGCCACTAACACTTTACAATGGCCTCAAAAATCCCAGAACCAGCCTCCAGTGACATCCCCTCCCTTCAGCTTCTCACTGTGCCCGGCGCTGTGATGTTTGATTTTACCCAACTCCCAGGTCACTGAGGAGAGGCCTTCAGAAACTGATCAAGTTCAGAGCCCATCCCCGAACCAAGCACCATGCAACACCATGATCTTCCAGGAAACTCTGCCGGTGGTTTCAGAATTTAAAACAGTACAAAGGAAAAACAAATGGAAGGAGGAAATCCTTCAAGTGCAGACCTGCTTTTGCAGCTGGCATCTGATTTCCTTCTTTCAGGTCTGCATGCCATGCCACGTGTTCTGGAATCTCAGGGCACCTTCCTCAAAGAAGTTTCTGGTTCCTTTTCAATTGTAGCTCCTGAGGGTACTGGCACCTAGCCCGGGCTGGGTGTGTGTGCTTGGTGGGGTCAGAGGAGAGCGTTCTGTGGTGTGGTATCAATCAGTTCTCTCCTGAGTTTTAGGGAAGCCAAAGGAATGGGCCAGTGAATGGATGGAAAGGGAGGCATCAGAGCTCAGGGCTGCTTAGGGCCAATTTAACTGAAAGAGAGACCAAGCTAAGAATCACCATGACATTTATTTTCCATCGCCTGTATCGTGCTGCCTTGTTTGACACAAAGCATGCAATACACGCAAAGTATTCAATCTGCAGCCATCATCCAAGACGAATTTTACATAATTCACAGATTGAAGGACATTCACAAATATGCAGAGTAACTGAAAAGTATTTTAAGGCATTAGTTGTTAAGGGAGTTATCACTCTGAAAACACTGTGATAATTAAAGCATTAAAGATAATTTAAAGAAAAGCACAGAACATGGAGAATATCTAAAAATACTCTATACTTTGGCGATTGACTTAAAGCAAAGGTTCAGTGTGGAAACCTTTTCAACAAATGGCACAGAAGATAATTTTGTGGATGAAACTGTCAAATTCTACTTCAAAAATTCAAAAGAAACATCAGAGAAGATTGACATAAGACATATAATTTAAATTTTAATCATAAATCATTTTGAAGCATTATAATAAGCAGACATTTCTTTAAAACTAATAAAGTACTACCTATATTTATTTTAAAATGAAAATGTTGATATATCAAAATGAGCACTTCTGTTTGAAAAACTGTTTTTATTTTCATGATAGAGGACAAACCAGAGTTTGAGAGTAGTATGCTTTCAAAGTACATATTGTACAAAGAACCTGTGTCTGGAATACTGAAATAGAGTATGTTAACATGGGAATATAAACAATCAACTCCATTTAAAACGTATGAGCTGTGCCAAGGAGGCCTAGTGTATCTCCTATTCCTTCCTGTAGAGTTTTCAGTGTGTCAGCTTTTACCTCCAGGTCTTTGATCCATTAGGAATTAATCCTGGTGCAGGGTGACATAGAAGGATCCAACTTCGGTTTTCTGCAGGTGCTTAACCACTTCTGCCAGCACAACTTGTTGAAGAGGCTGTCTTTCTTCCATTCTATTTTTTTGGCTATCTTGTCAAAGATTAGGTGGCCATAGGTCTGTGGTTTAATATCTGGGTCCTCAGTTCTATTCCATTGGTCTTCAGGCCTGTTCCTGTGCCAGTACCAAGCTGTTTTGAGAATTATAGCTCTGTAATAGAGTCTAAAGTTTGGAATTGAAATTCCTCCAGCGCTGTTCTTTCTGCTAAGAAGTGTTTTTGCTATACAGGGTCTTTTATTATTCCATATGAAATTTTGGATTGCCTCTTCTATTTCTTTAAAGAATGACATTGGGATGTTGATGGGTATTGCATTGAATTTGTAGATAGCTCTTGGCAAGATTGTCATTTTCACAATGTTGATTCTTCTAGTCCAGGAGCATGGGAGGTTTTTCCATTTCCTTAGTTCTGCTTTAATTTCCTTTTTTAGGGTTTTAAAGTTTTTGTCAAAAAGGTCCTTTACATTCTTAGTTAAGCTAATTCCTAGGTACCTTATGTTCTTTGAGGCTATTGTGAAAGGAGTTTCTTTCCTGATTATTGCCTCGTTCCTCTCACTGTTGGCGTAAAGGAAGGCAGTTGATTTTTGAGGGTTGATTTTATAGCCTGCTACTCTTCCAAAGCTTTGAATCAGCTCAAGGAGCTTGGGAGTAAAGTCTATAGGATTCTTTAAATATAGAATCATGTCATCTGCAAAGAGGGATAGTCTTATTTCCTCTTTCCCTACTTGGATCCCCTTTATGCTTGCTTCTTGCCTTATTGCACTGGCTAGGAATTCTAGTACTATGTTAAAGAGGAGTGGAGAGAGTGGTCATCCTTGTCTCGTTCCTGATTTTAGAGGGAATGGCTTTAGATTTTCACCATTAAGTGTAATACTAGCAGTAGGTTTCTCATACACAGCCTTTATTACATTGAGGAATGTTCCATGGATTCCTAGTTTCTCCAGAGCTTTTAACATAAAGGGGTGTTGGATCTTGTCAAATGCCTTTTCTGCGTCTATTGAGACAATCATGTGATTTTTGTCCTTGCTCCTGTTGATGTGTTGAATTATATTAATTGATTTGTATATGTTGAACCAGGTTTGCCTCCCCGTGATGAATCCAGTTTGATCATAGTGTATAATTTTTTTGGCACAGGTCGAAACTTTCTTAATAAGGACCAAGAATCACAACAAATCAGAGAAAGGCTGGATAAGTGGGACTGCATTAAACTGCAGAGCTTTTGTATGGCAAAGGACATAGCTAGTAAACTAATCAGGAAGCCTACAGAGTGGGAGAAGATCTTCACCAACCAAACAACGGACAAAGGCCTCATATCTAAAATATATCAACAACTCAAAAAATTGAATCACTCCAAAACTAACCTCCAAAGTAACAACCACCCCATTAAAAAATGGGCCAAAGACTTAAAGAGAGTCTTCTCTGACGAAGAAATAAAAATGGCCTATAGACATATGAAGAAATGCTCAACATCTCTGGTCATAAAAGAAATGCAAATCAAAACAACTCTAAGATTCCACCTCACTCCAGTTAGAATGGCCAGGATCAGGAAAACGAATGACAACAGATGCTGGAGGGGATGTGGCCAGGAGGGATCACTACTACACTGTTGGTGGGAGTGCAAACTCATTCAACCACTATGGAAAGCAGTGTGGCAGTGCCTCAAAAGGCTAAACATAGAACTCCCCTATGACCCAGCAATTCCACTACTTGGCATTTACCCAACCATCCAGAAACAAGGACATACTAAATCCACTAGCACAACAATGTTCATTGCAGCATTATTCACCATAGCAAAGATATGGAACCAACCTAGATGTCCCTCAATTGATGAGTGGATCAACAAGTTGTGGTATTTGTACACAATGGAATTCTATGCTGCTGTCAGAAAGAATGACATCGCCCCATTTGTTAGGAAATGGAAAGACTTAGAAAAAATCATACTAAGTGAAGTAAGCCAGACTCAAAGGACTTAGGCTCAATGGTTTCCCTCATTAGTCATAATCAGTAGAAACCTTGGGCTCTACTAGCAGAGATCTGCAATAGAGCAAAATCTGGATACATAAGGCCATATAGTATGAAGCTAATTGAAAGGACCTCCAGGATATTGAAACAAAAGCCATATAATGAATGATTGTTATCCTTAATGTACTATGTTGTCTCTCATCTCCTTTGCTGTTCCTTGGTTATCTCATATTGGTATAGTGTCTCACTTTGTTATCTGATATATTGAATTTATTTGTATTTGGTTATTTGAAATTTGATAGGGAAGGGGGGAAAACCAATACGGGTGTGGGGTGTGGGGGGGGAGGGAAATGGGTACCAAGACATGTGAAAGGGTATCAATGTATGTGAATTAATGCACCTTCTATCTGGCAAACATCATGTAACCCTTTTACTAATTACAATAAAAAAATAGAAAAAAAAACGTATGAGCACGATAGTTGAACAAGTATCCAGTAAGAACTGTGCGGATTTGGGAACTTTGTGGATAGACACTTGCCATTACCTGTTGTTGGCACAAAACTAGAAAGCGCCAGACAACACACAAAGGCGCAGTCAGTGTGGAGTAGAGCTTGGAATATTTCTCATGGAATAAAATATATGCTTAGCACATATCCAGGAAATCCACCCCTCAGTATTTGTTCATACGGCCTCCAAAGATCTACATATGAATAT